>NC_092349.1:71696531-72896531 GCF_963676685.1 Mytilus edulis | reverse complement strand
ACTGTAGCCGCCATTAATGTTTGTTTTAACGGTATCAAAAATTAGAATACGGTTTTGGTCCAGCGTTGTTAAGGTCTGATTCATGTATGCGTAGAATGCTGTGGTATGAATAGGGACCGGAGAAGGTTGGATACCCTCTAGAAGTCGCTTATCTAAAAAAAAATCACATAATTTATTTTAACGACGCATACGATAATTATCAAAACAAATAAGTCAAAAGTCTTATGAAAACGTCTATGTTGTGTTATCAAATAAATGAGTCAAAGACGAATATTTGATTATATTAATCACGTCTTTAGTCCGAACAGTGGTGGATGTACAGAGGTTACATTGCGTCTTATTCTTAATGTGAGACTTTGTTTCTTTAGAATGAAAACTAACTAAGCAGAATAATTTTTGATTTATTGATTGTTGGTATTTAATGCCACATTCAGTACACTTGACTACATCATGGCGGGAATTTGTGGAGGTACCATAATACATGGAGTGGACCATCGACCATTGACAGTTACGATCGGTATAATTCGAAACCTGTTACGGTTGATAGGCTTATGGTTTTCCCTTAGATGACTACTTATACTACTTGTCCACATATGTCCACAGAATTGGTGAAATGACGAATATTTTATCATATTAATCGTTAAGTCTTTAAGCCGAAACGAATAAGATGTAAAAAGGTTTCGTTGCATCTATATTTTCTTTAATTCTCGAGATAATGTTGATTTGAATTAGTTAGGTTGGCTAGGACTGCATGTAAAAACATGAACGTAATAAAAATACAAGTAAAGTTGTATGACTTTAAATTCAGGTTTCTTAAACGAATTGACCAACTAAACCGAAATATTCAAAATTAATATGTAACAACTGTCTTGCATGATTTCCAAGAGTTCGAAGAAATGAAGTTCCCATTTTACGATCACCGTCAAAAGTTTGGTTTACCGTCAAACAGATAACAGCATATATTATCACATTAAGGTCATCTTGGTCTTGATAGTGACCTACGAAATTCGACTTATTACCCTTTAAATAGTATCACAAGCATCACGACGGGTGCCAAATGTGGTCATTTCCGGAACATCTGAAGTCATCCTCATATTTTTGTAGGATTCGTGTTGCTTAGTCTTCAATATTCTATGTTGTGTAATGTGTTCCTTTGGTTGTTTTTTGCTGGTTTTTTTGTTTTTGCCATGTCATTGTCAGTGAGTTTGAAAGTTCATTTTGTATCGGTTGCCTATCTATTGGTAGTATTTTAGAGAGCAGACTTAATGATAGCTGTTATTAAATTTTACTTACTTTTGACAAGATGAACTAGATTGTTATGCACTTTATGATCTACTTTTCTGTTCAACTGTTCACGGAAACCTTTCAATTCTATTTTGTCCGAATTCTGCATTTTAACGTTAGCCAATTCACTATTTAGTTCAATTATTTCCATTTTCTGACTGGCCACGGTATGTTCCAGTTTTTGGATACGTTTATTCTGGTCCCGCAATAGCCTTTCCATGTCTAGAAATTTTCTATTCATCCGGGTCTCCAGTTCCTCAAACGACGCATTGGAATAAGTAACAAACAACGTGAACAGCAGAAAAACTACAAAAGACATTCGACAGGACATTTTTGAGAAATGTAAATGTAAAATCGGTCTGAAATAAACAAGTCAAAGTCGCAATAAATTGATTAGAATAAAATTAATCTTTGTCATTGGACAAAGGGGTTATCATAACAAGACAAGTATGTCATTCTTAGATCGTCTTATCTTTTCATCACAATTTGTGCGATAGACGTAAGTGTAACAGTGAATTCAGTTAGGCAGTAAAATTTGTCCGCTAGACTTGTCGTCCTAGGTAATCAATTCCGTGACCATTATTTGACTTGGAATGTAGATCCCTCGAGCTAGTAAAACATGTCTTGCTCTTAGGTTCCTTGGGAAAGTTTAATATCCCAATTCTCGTTTGTTTTTGGAAAATGGTCTCTTAAAATTTTTATTTCTGGAGACATTCTTTCAAATTAATCAATTCTAAAACTAAGAAAGGAAAATTTTTAATTAATTAAATCCTTAAAGTCTTTGATATCATTTTTTGAAGACAACAGTCCGTTTAACTAATGAAATAAAACATCTAAAAAAAATAGTGAAACATTTATGCACACAACTGTTAAATAATTTAAAAACATTTCATTGCTTCCATCAAAATCATTTCATTTATGAAACATTTTCCAAATAAAGAACATGGACATTTCTACCTAGGACTATTGATGACATGGAAATAAATTCCTAGGAATATTAGAATGGGGACATACATTACTTACATGCGACTTAATATACTAGTAGATTTTGTAACTATTGACTTTATGTACGGTTAATAATTGTCCGTCTTGACACCTTTTACCGGTAACTATTTATCTCTTACACAAGTCCTCATCATAATGCATTTTCTACAGTTAAAAATAAAACTGTTAGGAAACATCAAGATCAACATTCATGGGTTGTAATGTGCGTTTTATAACGTCTCGAAAGATTGACTTCAGGTTTAAATGACTGAAAAGTCTACGTCAAAGATATATGATGTTCCACTAAAGAAACCGAACAGTTCTAGGTCCTCAATGCTTTGTACTTGTTTGGCTTTTTAACTGTTTTGATTTGAGCGTCACTGACGAGTCTTATGTAGACGAAACGCGCGTCTGGCGTATTAAATTAAAATTCTGGTACCTTCGGTTACTATTACATTTATTTTAAACCACAAACCACACAATAATCAAGACATCAGCAATATAACGATATGACAGGTTTGGAAAATGTGAAATGACTATGATAACTGTTACCTTTACATCAGAAAGATCATAAATATGACATTCTAATGCAATTTGTATGTAACAATTTTTTTCATTGGCTAACAGTTGCCGTCAAATCCACAGTTGACCAGGCGTAACTAAGGAGGGACAACCATTTTGAAATGAGTGAATCAACAAATGTTCGATTTCTATTATATAATCCACCACAAAACAACACCTACCTCGAATTCGCCGTTTTAAAGTTATTTTATCCGAATTTGAAGCATATAGGTAACGTAATAACCTCCAGTTTGTAAGTTTTCATTTGTCTGACGTCACGTTTACCCATGACATCTTTGCGCCAAAATCATTCATGAAGTTTCGCGGACTTATTTTTATTTGTCAAATTCAGACATTTTTCCAAGTTTTATCGTATTATTTCTTTTTGAAATGCATTAGAATTGGAATAACAGTACTGTAGTTGAAGAGTTGCCACCGTCAATTTTGATTTGACGGTTGCAAATCTCCGTTTTACTGTCTCCGCTACGCGTCGCCAGTAAAACTGCATTTGCGACCGTCAAATCTACAATTGACGGTGGCAACTCTTCAACTATAGTACTGTTATTCCTTAATTTTTTATGCAAACCGAGTCACACAGGACAATGATGTTGTGACCCCGCATAACCACTCATAACAAGGGTTGGCTGTATGAAATGTTTATATGCGCAACAACTTATAAATGATATTATTATATTTGCAGGGTACAAAACGTTTTCACGCTCAATTGTGTATGATGTAACTGTTATGTAACCTCCATTACGCCTAAGACGCAGTGATGTATGTACAATCAAAATATATTTATACGTTCATATGAATGTTGTTGGGAGGCCGTTCTTAGAGGCGTCTACTGATTATATTGTAACTTCCACAGCTGGTAAGTCGTTCTATAGTCGTGTGGTTGATTGAAAGAACGATTGTTAGTGACACTAAATCTTAAAAGATGGGAGTTTATATCTTTGATCATGATCTCTATAGTTGTTGAAGTTACTTGTTGTGGAATGGGATACGGTTTGGTTGGTACAGCCATTACTTAATGACTATTCTGTAAAACGAGGAGACGGATTCTAATTAATTCTATCTATTCTTATCATAACTGTTTGTCTGCTCATTTCAGTTGATTATACTAGTGCTATTAAAAGAATTGAATCTGTGAGCTACTTCTCACTAATGATACCCATGCCCGCTTAAAGTATATGGTACACAGGGAATTGTTAAGTGATGAAAACGCACCACACACTATAGCTGACTTATAAATCCTCAAACCAAATTTCAGAAATCCTTGTATTTTAATTCCTGAGAAAAATGTGTACTTGGCTATCATGTGTAAAATGATACAAGTGTTCGGTAAACAGGAAGCTGTTGTTTTCAAAATGCTTCATAAAATCGTTAAACCGATATGTTTGCTTTATTTTATTAGATGATAAGCATTGTTTCTTGATTTTTTTTCAGATTATCGGGAATGAATCTTCAATTTGTAGAACAATACTTTGTTGTTGCCAGTCATGTAATAAATTACATCATAAATGGACATAACATACATTCCTGTAAAAATGCTGACGACACAAAAAGGAAAAAAAATGTTTGTTGTATGAAGGCAATAGTTCAAGATTCGTAAATTGCAATAATGATGATTAATTTAAACTGAAATCATTTGTATAACTGTCATATAGGCTATAATGTGATATACTTTAAAATATTGTCATATTGACAACTTTTTCTTTTTAACTGTCTTCATAAAGTCGGGACTATGCGCCTTTCCTTGTCGACTCCTTCATGTTTTCATAAGAATCGGAGTTTCTTCATGCATTATTCAAAACAAGAAGACCAAAGAAGCCAGGTTATTGCATTTTACATTCAGATCTATTGATGTTGTTTTTTCCATTTACCATCCAAAATTTTCGGATTGGGTTTTATCTCTTGAACTGAAAATAAAAGAAACAACAGACACGGTTTCCCCCGCCTAATTTTTAGACTTATACCTCGAGTTGGACAAACACGGTCATATCAGTGCTATAATCTATAACAAATGAAACGATGTTATTTTTGAAAGTATCAATTTTCTCCCACCTTAGTAGCAATATACCAACTTGAACTGCACATACGATATACATTTCCCAACTTATTCGGTATTCAAGAGCATGCAGCAAAGTAATGCTAAGGTGGATTTGGTTATTGCATTCAGGTCATTTTCTTCTCGAAGCTCTTCATATGTTTTGGCACTAATTAATCCTTGTCTTCGGTTTTGATAGTTCCAGATGAATGTTAATCCAGAGAGCTCGAGGCGCCTCAAAGTTGTTAAATTTTTAATTTTTTTTTTATTTTATCAGTGATACAGAAATTAGGGAACCCCATGCATACCTTAGTGCATTATAGACATTCAACAACAAAGGTCACGCAAACCGTGAGTGTTGTATAGGATCAAGAGAAAATCAGCTACCTGAATTATGTTGTTATCCTTGTAAGTTAAGTTCTGACAATCTCCCAATTTCAGTGATACATTTGTATTAGGCAAGTTATCACAGTGGGTGATTTGAACATGTATTTTGTACAGTTCTTGTGTAGTTGTGTAGCACCTTTCCCCCAGAATCATGGGCAGGTTGGGCGTTTAATTCCGCCATATTCTGTATGTGCAAGTCGTCCCAAATCAGGAGACTGTAGTTCAGTGGCGGTCTTTTGTTGTTGTGTTACATATATGTTTTCCGTTCATAATTTTGTACATAAGTAAAGCCGTAGTTTTCTCACCGTACAGTGACACATAGATTTTGATTTCTGTGTCATTTTGTCTCTTGTAGAGAGTTGTCTCATTGTCAATTATACCACATCATCTTTGTCATATGTACCTGCATCCCTGCATTTTATTTGGTTTTTCCTTTTTGTTTTCTTCAAACCATGGATTTATTGTTTATTGCAAATTTTTCAATGACACATATTACATGAATATCAGCTTGATATATTTTTATTTGATTTAAATATTATTTACGACTTTCCTAATCAAATGGCAAAACAAAAGCTGAACCACACTAAACGAAAGGATTACAACTGTCATATTCTGCCCTGGTACAGGAATTTTCTTATGTAGAAAATGGTGGAATAAATCTGATTTTAAAGCTAGATAAACCTCTCACTTGTATGACAGTCGCATCCATTCCATTATATTGACAACTATGTGTGAACAAAACAAACACAATAAGTAAAAATGTCACAAATTGGGGTACAACACAAACCCCATGTATATGTTAAACTGTGTCCTATCGGAGACTATCAAAGCTCAATATACAGTTTGAGATTTTCTCGTTGTTAAAGTCATGATGGTCTATTGAAGACACCCAAAGGTCATGACGGTAACAACAAATATGTATCCTATTCCACTACATATATCTGCAACACATTAACATTTCCGTAAACTGCATATGTCACATGAGAAAATGTCTGATGACACAAAAGAAAAGAGATTGTGGTATGACGTCAATAGTGTAAGTGGCGTAGTTCCTGAGTAGGAATAAAGATGTGAGCTAAACCTTTTGGTATACATTGAGTTTCTAAAACGAGTTTTAGAAGATTGATTGATTGGACTGCCACTAGAAAAAAAAAGGTATATTGGACGAGCACAGATATTTTGCCTTGCGGACCCCGATATTACTATTCCCAATTCATCATTGGGGTGATTTTTAGAAAGAGAAGAACAACAAGACGGTGCTCCTTTTTATAGAAATTGTCAAGTACGTGTATCACCTATTTGTAATTGTTTCGTAGTTATATTAATATTGATGTCGATGTTATTGGATTTTTGTCGAGTTGATGTAAATTTAAAAACATGTGCCTTTTTATTAATATAAACAAGAGTAAAAAAAATCTGACTTAGTGGCTATGGAAGAAAAACGAGACTCGACTGAGTTACGCATTTTCTTCACGCCTTAGTTAATAAATATAATCGACATATAACAGCATATGCTTTTTTTTACTTTTGAATGAAAACATAAAACCATCATGAAGTTAAAAATCTTTAATGAGATATTAACCATCCAGCAAACATAGATCTGCCATGAGTGTTACTCAGTATTAAACCATTGTGTGGGAGACTTGAGTGTGTTCTAACGGAAATTTCGTCACCTTTATCTGCTGAAATTATAACTGTCCCGATCACTTGTTGCTGAATATTGGTACCCTCAACAATACCTATCGCTGAACCTACAGGTACACCTTTGTTCATTATTTCGTATGAACCATAGCTCCTGCCGTCCTCCCTTACACTAAACGTAAAACCATACACACCATTAAACGGGACTGTGAAAATTCCGTTGTGTGGATTGTAGGCGTCATGTATGTTTGTTTTAACTATATTAAATATTAAGGTTCGGTCTTGGTCCTGTGTTGTTAATGCCCCACCCATGTATGCGTAGAACGCTGTGGTATGAACAGGGACCGGAGAAGGATCGATACTCTCAAGAAGTCTTTTATCTGGAAAGTCACATGTAAAGATAAAAATATCATCAAAATTAATGAGTCAATAAATATTCTAAATATGCGACTTAATTTTCTTAAATGTCTAAGTAATCCTGGTACAGGTTTTGTATCTACACGAGTAACATGACGGGTACCAAATAAGAAAAAGGATCTGCTTATTCTTGATCTGATACCACACTCGGTTTTTGGTAGGATTTGTATTATCCAGTCTTTATATTTTTCTGGGTTTAGTTTTTTGTACAGATGCTTGTCTTTTGCTCGTTTTTCATTCGATTGCCATGTCGTTGTCTATTCGTATTCGTTTTTACTGTCCAATGCATTTCGTTTGTCTCGCTGTTTTAGTGCTTTTGTGGGCAAGCTTACCTATTATTTATTAATAAATTTCACTTACGTTTGTCAAAATGAATCAGATTATCATGCACCTCAGGATCTACTTCTTGTTTCGACTGTTGATGGAAACTTTCCAATACTATTTTCTTTAAAATAGAAATCTGTCCAAATTCTCCGATTTAACGCCAACCAATTCACCATTCAGCTCCTTTATCTCGGTTGTTTGACTGGACACGGTATGTTCCAGTTGTTTGATACGGTAATTCTGGTGCTGCAATATCCTTTCCATGTTTTGAATCCGGGTCTCTAGTTCCTCCAATGATGCATTGGAACAACTAACAAACAACAGCAAAAACACAATTAAAGACATCCGACCTGGTATGTTTTGCTAATGCAAATGTAGAATAAGTCTGAAATAGACAAGTCAAAGTCACAATTACTTGATTAAAATAGAAATAATCTTTGTCATTGAACCAGAAGGTTATCACTTTTAGACAATTATGTCACCGAAATATATTTTCATAACTTGTGTAACAGACCTGTCATAATAATTGCGCAGTTTCTACGGCTAAAAATTAAATCATTGCAAAAATCTCAATCATCATTGATAGGTAGAGTTTTCAAAAGAATCAAACAAAGGTCATAATCAATGAAAAGTCTACGTGAAATATATATGTTCATCAGACTAAAATAAAGCAGTATAATTCTCCATTCATTATAAAACCGGTTCACAGAGGACTATTATAAATTTGCCCCGCACAACAACTCGTGCCACAATACAAGCCAAAAAAGGCCCCTTAAATGACCAGTGCACCTTGGCAAATAATTGCAATGATTCTTTAGTTTTTTGCCTCCTTCGGTAACATTGAATTTTACAACCCCTTTACGACCGAACATGCTTATTTATTAGGGATGTCAACTCGGTGAAGTTTACTAATCGAGTACTCGTTTGATTTACCTAGCGATACTCGAGTACTCGCTCGGTAACACATTTACCGAGCGAGTACTGGTCATGTTTTTTTGGGTCGTTGTCTTATGAACGTTAAACCCTCAAAATTTTTACCTTGGACTAGATAATAGTCCAAGGACTCTTATACCATAATTAATAGCTAATTTACTACATGTACTAAATATATAAACTGGCAAAAATCTAATCAAGAAATTAATAAATATCTATAGAAAAATGATTACTCAAACAACAGTAAACAAACACATTTAATGATCAACAAAGGGGTGGTGATTTGGGGTGATGATTAGAACTTACCGATGCCTTCAATAATTTTCTGACGGCCGAGACAGGGTGCAACGAATTTGTTCCTATTTAAAAATATTAAAAAAATTGTCAACTATTTCTTGGACGAGGTGATTTCTCAACTTATTTTCGTAGCTATAAACAGTCCTGCTGATGAAAACATATGCCCTGACAGTACAAAGGTGAAGAAATAACTAAGGATAGCTTAAAGTGTAAGCCTTGGGAAAGTGCTCTTGTTCATAGACTGCCTCTGATTGAAGGCATTTTAAAAGACATTCAGTTATTAAAACACAAACATTCAAATCGTAATTTTATTTTTATTTTCTAATTTCCCGGGAGGTGCTCTCAAAAAAAAAAACATTTTGTTTTTATTAAGCTTTAGAAAGAAAGTTACACCGTTTTAACAGGGAACCGATTAATCGAGTATTATTTAAGTATTCGATACTCGGTACTACCGAGCGATATTCGAGTACTCGAGTACTCGAGTACTCGTTGACATCCCTATTATTTACACATACCACACATGCAAAATGGCAACCACTTTGGCAATGGTTTATTGCCGGTCAGATAAGTAACCTAAGTGACAATTTTTCCATACCCCAATAATCCTAGGAATGTTATGAGAAAGGATATGACATCATATTGTTTAAAAAAAAAGTCTTTTTACAAAATACTTCGTAATGACGTAGAAGCGATATTATTGCTTTGTTTTCTGGTACTAGTATTTAGCATTGTTTTTTTTGTTTTCAGATTATTGGGAATGTAATTTTAATATGCAGAATGATACATTGCTGTTGCTGGTACACCTTATCGTTATATCTCCATCAAAAATGGACATAACATGCGTTCTTGTTAAATGCTGTGATCATAAGAAAAAAAAATGTGTGCAAGTGTCACAGATTCCTATTTAGCAATAATGACGATTAATTTGAACTGAATTCATTTTTATTACTGTCATATAGGTCAGAATCTGAAATATCTAAAATCTGGTCGAAATGTTCACCTTTCATCTGAAGTTTCTTTAATATATTGTTATCGACTTCCAGTAACGAAGGTCACTCAGCCCGTTACCAAGAACATATAGGAAGTGCAATTTTGAGTAAATGTGGGTCACAATTTCCACTCTGAGATGAACAAAGCAATACAAATGCTGTTCTTTTGCATTCAAATGTGTCAAGTATGAATATCTCCAGTTCCCCCCCCCCCCCCCCCCCCCCACTTTTTAGTCGTCTATTATTGGATTTTTGTCCAGTTAATATAAACCACATGATATAGACGAACATTAATGTGCGACCTGGTGTCTATGTAAGTGAAGTAGTTCATTATTGAATATATGCCCAGATTATTATATTGTAACCACAGAGTATAAACGAAAATAAAAGAACGACCAAAATGTGGTTCGGTTTATCGTTTATGTTAAGCATCAACAATGTGCCTCAATAAATAAACATAACATTTTATTTAGGAGCCTGATTACGCCCACCTCCGGGTGCGGAATATTCTCGCTGCGTTGAGGACCCATTGGTGGTCTTCTGCTGATTTCTGCTCTTTGATAGGGTTGTTGTTTCTTTGATCTATTCCCCAATTTAATTCTCAGTTTTATCAGATACTTTTTAAAGATACTCCAAAACAATATTTAAGCGCTTTATTTTAATTAGAAATCAACCATCCAGCAAACGAAGTTCTTCCGTGATCGTTGCTCAATATCGCAGTTGAGTGTGTTCTAACGTAAATGACGTCACCATGAATTGCCGAAATTACGACTGTCCCAATCACGTGTTGTTACATAGTGGTACCTTCAAGAACGCCAATTGCCGAACCAACAACTTCGGAATTTTTAATTATTTCTTATGAACAGAAGCTGGTACTGTGGTCTTTAATACTAAATGTAAATACATACACACCATCAACAACTGTTGTGAAAATTCCTGTGTTCGGACTGTAGCCTCCATTTAAATTCGTGATAACTGTATCAAATACTAAAATACGGTTTGGTTCCATCATGGTTAAGTGCTGGCTGATGTATGCATAGAACGCTGCGGTATGGACTTGGTTCGGATAAGGCTGGATACCCTTAATGCGTCGCTTATCTAAAACAATCACATATAATTATAATAATTTAATTGCCAAAATAAAAAAGTCAATTACTATTCATATTGTGCAATTTTGTCTCATTTACATTAATTGCATCATCTTAACAGATTTGATAAAATAATAATTCTTATGATAATGATAATTAATGATGTACTTAGGTGAAGGTAGGTAAAAATTAAGAGATTAAGAAACTAAAATTGATACTTTAAGCTGGTAGAGAATCAATTAAGGATAAAGATAAGCTAAAAATATTGATAGGTCATGGACCTCCTTTTCAAGATATTTGATGTTTAAAATATGGCGGGAAAAGGCTGATTCAGACTTTTACCTTATATTTGCATTGGTATTATTTGGATCTCAAAACAAAAGAAAGAAAATCAAGAATCTTCTAAAATTTTGGTAAATGACCTTTCATGAGCTATTAAGTCTTGCATGAAAAAATAAATGGGTGTTATGGGGCAAAATATTTTACATTGTATTGTATGGAAAAACACCAAGGAGTCTGAACATTTGACACAAATTCCAAAACCTCACCTAAGTACATCCTTAAACCACAGAAAGGAAGACTATAGCATCTCATAAGTCGATTTGTTTGGCTGGGTGTTGATTATTTTAAATATTGTATATGTTTAATTTTATATTGTACAGCTATTGATCACTACGTTACACTTTAATCAAATCATTTATTATTATAGTATTAAAATGTTATTTCATAACAATAGAACAAGGTCTCAGTATATGAAGACGTGCTGGTTTTGCAGACCTTATCGAACTATTATAATGGGCAGTACATAGTACATATAGCTATTTTACATTAGAATAAAACCCTTATATTGCCATGTATTTCAACTGTTTAAATAGGTATGCTCTGCTTGAAATGGATTTTTTAAACTTCTGCACTGTTTTAAATGTATTACAATATCATATCCTACAGTTCCTAACAAGATGTTATATTGTGATAAAGCACATAAACATTCATTGTTTTTTTCTAGATTTTCCTCTCGAACAATCACACATTCTGTTTTCATTTCTGTAATCTTAATTTTAACATCTGTTTAAAATTACAATTCATATGGATGTAAAATGAAATTCCTCCAGGTCTACACTGACGTTTTGAATCGACACAAATACTATTCTTGAGTAATGATATGTTTAAACCCATCGTACTGACTGAATTAACATCTCAACACCAACAATTGAGATTTCTTTTACAATCTGTTATCATAGTTTGTATTTCTAATGCTTCGGAAGGACAATGAAATTTACTTACCTTTGACAAGATGCTCACGCATGTTATGCATTTCATCAACTGCCTTTCCGATAGAATGTTTAAAAGCACTTTTCAATATGATTTTCTTTAAACTAGAAATCTACTGTTTTCTGTCTTTATTTTCCTTTTTATTGATAGCCAGTTCACTTTTTTTTTTGAATTTTCGGACCTCAATGCTCTTCAGCTTTTATACTTGTTTGGCTTTTTAAGTGTTTTGATCTGAGCGTCACTGATGAGTCTTATAAAGACGAAACGCGCGTCTGGCGCATTAAATTATAATCCTGGTACCTTTTATAACTTTAAATATTGTCAACATTTCAATATAGATGTAAACAGCTTCGAAACGGCTTAGTACAGTTTGAAACGATAGGAAAACATATTTCAAACATAATATCAGAACAAACAATTTAAACGAAGTGATGAAGAAATAATTTCTGATAATCTTCATTTTGCTTTCCTATGGTGGTGGAGTAGAAGCAAATATCAAGATTTTAAAGTCTTTTTGTTTTAGCTTGGTTTCAAAAAGGATAACATTCCACTGAAACATCATATGACGTGTACAATTTTCTTTAATTTTCATCATTTTGTTTCACCTTAATAGTATTTGTTTTGTAATGTTGTGTGTGAACAAAAAGAGAAATTGTGTAAAACATCAATAAAATAGTAAACATACAAATAGTTTAGACATCAATACGTTAACATGCAATCTTAAAGATAAGACCAGTGCCAAAATGTTAAGCTAAAAAAGGCATAAAATACCAAAGAAAGAAACCAAAAAAAAATAGCCGAAAGTAAACTGGCAATGCCATGGCCAACAAAATAAGACTAAAAGACAACAACAGTACACACAACACAAAACAGAGCAACACGTTAACACGAACCCGCTTAAATACGAAGATGATCTCATGTGCTCTAAGAAGGAAGATAAACAGATCCTGCTTCAAATTTTGCATCTGCTATGTTACCCGTGTTAGAAAAAATCCGGCAGTAGTATATCCCCTTGTTTCTTCCATGTATCATAGCATAATGAATATGTATCAAAATTCTAGGGAGATTTTTGTTTGGCTGCTTATCCCGGAACAACTAATATCACCCAAGTTTTTGTTGGGTTTGTTTTGGTCAGTCTTTAGTTCTGTATTTAGCTTTTTTTCTCATTCAGGTCTCCAATTCCGAAAATTACTCAAATGATTAACTAACAAACAACTACAGCAAGAATATTACAAAAGACATTCGGCCAAGTTTGTCTTATTAGATTTTTAATCTACCACAAAGTCCATTTTAGTAATATGTAACAATTTTTCAAGAAAAATTGCCATATTCGTACATTTTGCTGTGTTTATTATAACAGCACGTCTCTTTCAACAATTAGATTATACATTCCTATATTTGTTTGGATTTGTATTTCTATAAGCTTTTTAAAACCAACTTTTATATACTCCAACTAAAATATAAGAATTGCAGAATGTCTTTGTTATTGTCATTTTAACAAACAGTTTCCAGTTTAATATTCTGCTTTTAGCGTTCCTGGTGAAGTTAAAACAATAAAAGCGCATCGTACACTTGTTGTTTTCCCCTTATTTGTAATATACATTCGGTATATAAAACAGTGTGCCTGGATCTCCAATGAAATTGTTTTATTTTATTTTTCAATGCTCATTTGTTTAATCTCATCCATAATATTCCATGTTGGTTATAACTAAAGGTTTTAATGACAAATATGTCTTTTACCATTTGTTTCATAAAAAAACATCATTGTGAAAGCTACCAAGTTCCTTATAAATTTGAATTAACAATCAAAATGCTTAAAACGGATGACCAATACTTGTGATGAATTCAGAACACTATCAAATCAAGGCCACCTTTTGGTAGCGAAAAAGTCGTCCCTGCAAACGTTTTAGAGATGATAACTTGGATGGATTGACCGTTATAAAATATAAATATCAAAGATAATCACGAATATTTTCAATTTGTTGAAGTCATAACCAAGCCCTCTTTTCATTAAGAAATATCGAATGTGAATTATTGCGTGGTGGCATAATCAACATAATGGGTACTACTTGTGCAAAATGATTACTTGAAGGTATCACCAGTCCAGTACTGGCATGAAAATACGTTTTTTTATGTTATAAAAAAATTTGCTGTAACAAAATGTTAGAAATTATTATAAATTAAGGAATGTATCTCCCTCATGCAAAGCTCTGATTCCTTTTTCGGATTTGGCTTTAGTTTTTGGATATTTTGCATTATAGCTCTTCATCTTTTAAACTTTACGACAAAAGAGATGATTTCAGCTTTCCAATTGTGAACTTTCCATTTCTAAGTAGCAACATTCCAGCAGCACTTGCATACGGGGTATATATCTCCCAATTGATACGATATTCCCGTGCTTGCATTTCCTATCATGATTTTCTTGATAGAGGTTTGCTGCTCACAAGGAAGCTATTAAACCAAGAGTTCCAAATGGTGAAGTTGAAATCATCCCTTCGTAAATTTTACGGACGCCATCACGAGTTGGTTGACCGTTATGGAATAACCGTTTCACAAATGATATCGGATATGTTCCTTACGTCGTAACTACAATCCCCTTCCCTTTCATGAATATGACCTACCGAATTAGACTATTTACCGGATTTGTAATCACTTAAGCAACACGACGGGTGCCACATGTGGAGCAGGATCTGCTTACCCTTCCGGAGCACCTGAGATCACCCCTAGTTTTTGGTGGGGTTCGTGTTGTTTATTCTTTAGTTTTCTATGTTGTGTCGTGTGTACTATTGTTTTTCTGTTTGTCTTTTTTATTTTTAGCCATGGCGTTGTCAGTTTGTTTTAGATTTATGAGTTTGACTGTCCCTTTGGTATCTTTCGTCCCTCTTTTATATAAGCTTTGGATTTCAAATATTTTGGCCACGAGCATCACTGAAGAGACATGTATTGTCGAAATGCGCATCTGGTGCAGGAAAATTGGTACCGTTAATGTTATTGAATTAATGCATAAAGTTTTGTTTTAACGTGACTGAGTTGCTGTCGATTTCAGTGTTGTCTTCAAGAAACAATCTGTCTATTGTACTGCAAAAAGCTCATCAAAATCAAAACCGCTATCTTTTTTATTTGGTAACTTTTTTTGTTAAGGTAGTTTACATGAACCTTTGGTCTGTGAGTTTGGTGAAGTCTCAGGATCACAAAAATAGGCACTTGGTAATTCACAATTATATGATGCCTTATCACCGGATATGATTTGTTAACATTTTAACAAAAGTAGACGAGCAGAGGTTTACCAATCGGCCAGCTGGATATGCTGACCATTCTTAGGCACCCTATTAATATTGGTGTAGATTAAATTACATTATCACCGAATTCAAACGTTAATATATTGTAGACTTCATTGGTCCCAAAAACCTGCAGTCTTGTATTAATATTCTATTTCAAGACCTTCGACCGGAATCATACAATTGGTCGAATGAAGAAATATGCATTATACTCATTTAACAAGCACTTTTTCGATACCACAGTGTTCTGCTCCTCTGCAGGATATCTTGCATCCGAAAACAAAGGTTTTAGCATCGACTATAATTTACTATAATTCACTATAGAATTTGACTGTCATACATGTGAGAACTTTAGCGCTTTAAAACCATGTTTAATCCATCAATTTCTACAGAAGAAAATGTCTGTACCAAGTCAAGAATATGACAAATGATATTCATTCGTTTGATGAGTTTGAGCTTTTGATTTTGCCATTTAATAAGAGACTTTCGATATCCGTTCTGAATTTTTCTCAGAGTTCAGTATTTTTGTGATTTTACTTTTTACTACTTTCAAAATATTTAATAATTCTCAACTGATACACAACGTAACTTTTTGATCATATTTTGTTTTGGTAAGTATCTGATAAGTGTGCGCAAAACTGACATTTAAGGTAAGTACTGTTTACCGTATACGTAAAGATGGTAAATCGGGTCAAAGGACGAGAGGCTGTCACAGGGAGAAAGATGACATACTGGATAAGAGTAGAAGTTCTATATCTTTCAACAGGCCGAAATGTGCAATGATACGAGAATTTTAATTTATTTCAGCATATGGACCCCTCACAATAAATCCAAATAGTTTCCAAAGGACAAGTTCCACGATGAATTACATGTAACGTCCCAATTCTCACGGGTAGATTTGCGTATGCATTCATCCAGCACAGTCAAACTAACGACCATAAGAATAGTTTTTACCGCCGAATTGAACATATTTCTTTATCTCAGTCAAACATTACAGTTTTTATGTATTTATAGATAGCTAGATTCGTAATATTTCAAAACTGTTGCGATGAGCAAGTTACGATGGTAGAGAAACATGATAAAATACTTAGAAATGTTTTAGACATTGTGCACCATTTGATTTTCCAATAAAAAAGTTATATTACTGAAATGATTCTAATTCCATGGATCCTAATGAAATACTTTGCTATAAATATATATAACTCAAATGTTCCGTCAACAAAAGAAAAATTACAATGGGTATCGAAAAATCGCCTCTTGTGTTGAGTATTCCGTAAAAACCTTTAATATCCAAATTTATGAAAGGAGATTATTGTTGTTCATATTTTATTTATTTAAAGTACTTATAAACAACAACAAAAAATCACCAAAACAGTAAGTTATGCTTGATCCCACTAGTATTTGAAACCACAAACTTGGCACTGGAGGAGAACACACTACCCCGAGCGATATTCATACTAACAAATGACCAATAACATATTAGAAGTATTCATTTATATTTCAATAGGTAACTAATGAAAATGTAGAATATAAGTAACTTTAATTTAAAATTGACCAACCAGCAAACATCGATCTACCATTACCATCGGCAAGTATATAACCGGTATGACCATATTGCGAATGCGTTCTAACAAAAACTTTGTCGCCTTTGGTAGCAGAAATGACGATTGTCTCGGAAACTTGTAATTGAATGTCATGCCCACTATCAGAATGGATGACCCCTATTGCAGAACCTTGAACATCAGCGTTTTTAACGATTTCAAATGCACCATTTGTACCAGTCTCTATTCTCAAACTCAATGTAAATACATACACACCATCAAATGGCACTGTGAAAATTCCGGAAAAAGGACTGTAATCGTTATTGATGTTTGTCTTTATGACATCAAATATCAAAGTGCGATGTTTTCCAGCATTTATTTCATTCTGACTCATGTGGGCATAAAAAGCTGTAGAACGAGTTGGAGTAGGAGTTGGTGTTCCATCCACACTATCCAATTGTCTCTTACCTGTAATATATATTTAAAAAAAGAAATCATTGAACGTATTTAAGTACGAAATAAGATAATAATATAATGTCTATTCAAATAAGGAGATATGAACTTTTGCAAATTATACAACTATCCATCGAAAATAAAATGAAGTAACAGTAATCATAGTATATGCCACCGTAGGGTCTGCAGCAGCGACAGGACATCAATACCGTGATATCGTATATAAAAGTCCGCGACATAAAAATATGATATTCAACATATTAGAATTTTATTAAGAGCTTGTATTACTTTTATTTTCAGATAAGAATAATATCTGGCACATGACAGATATTTTCGATCAAAATAACGATCCAAAATTGGAATTGGAGACATTTTAATGGCCTCCTGTTGTTGTCTGCTCTTTGGTCGGGCTGTCGTGTCTTTGACTCAAAATGTTCCGTCATCAAAGGACAAAATAAATACAACACAGAACGAAGTAAAAAACTTAAATATACAATGTACGTGGACATCATGCGTACAGAATACATTTCTTTTTTTTTTAAAGTAATAATCGGTTACAAAAGTCATATACTGCAATATTTATCATTAAGACATTGAAGGCTTCAAGAAGAGAAAACGTGTGTGCATTAGTTATTCGATAAATCACAGAGTGCAATAGGGGATGGAACCATCCCCTACCCCACGACAATATAATGGGAGAAAAGCTATATTCTTCACTGTTTAGTAAAACAAATTAATAACATACCGATATTATGTCTTTCGACAATCGCCATTTTATCGTCTTTCCCTTCATTGGTATCCACAGAATTACATGCTTTCTGATCGTTACATTTTTGCAAGAGTTTCGATATTGTTTCTTTCATTTTTACAATTTCATACTCCTTTTCATGATTCTGAATTTTGACAATACTAAATTCATCTGTTAACACATTTATCTCCTCTTTTTGAATATTCACTATGTTCTCCAGATTACGGATTCTCTCATTCTGTTTTCGTAATAATGACGCCATGTTTTGGAATTTGACGTTCATTTGACTTTCAAGTTCGTCCAAAGAAGCATTAGAGTAACAAATCATAATAATCAACAAAGCTAACGAAAACATCTTTTCATACATATCGAGCCTATCCCGTGCACAGGAATTGTAAGAATTCCAAATAGATAAGATATACGAAATTTGGTTCAAAGGAAATCAATCCATTAACTAGTACAAATTACATGTATTACAGATTAAAAATAGCGTAGTCAACATAACTCAGAACATTATAATTGTAAATTAATTATAGATATATTATATTTATAGATTTCATGCATTGAAATGTGCAAAGATTCATTTTAATAACCAAGGAGCCAATTATAAATGACATTTGCTAGCCTAAAGAAATTAAGAGATTGCAATGAATCGAGTAGTAATGTGTGGGAGGGATACTTGATTTTTTTTATATGTTTCACCGAGCATACATACAAAAGTAAACTCTTTTCATGTTTCATTTGCACGATTGTTTAAGTGTATTAAAAGCTGAATAATTTCATTAAGATTTTTTTTAAATATCTAACTATAAGGCCGTTAGTTTTCTCGTTTGAATTGTTTTACATTGTCTTATTTGGGGCCTTTTATAGCTCACTATGCGGTATGGGCTTTGCTCATTGTTGAAGGCCGTACGGTGACCTATAGTTGTTAATGTCTGTGTCATTTTGGTCTTTTGTGGACAGTTGTCTCATTGGCAATCATACCATATATTCTTTTTTTATATAGACAGTATATAATATGATCTTATGATGATATAGTTTAAGTGTTTAAAAGAGAGGCGAAAGATACTAAATGGATAAACTGGAAGGGTAAGTTAATCTTTCATCCACGTGTGACACCCGTCGTGATGCTCATGAATATAACAAATTTGGTGTTATGTCCTAATCTGCAGGTCACATATGAGAAAAAAGAAAGTCTGGATTTTTGTTACAACTATTTGAACATATCCGTCGTCATCTGTTTAACAAATATTCAAGAACGATAAACATGAGTTGTGATGGCGTCCGTAATTGATTTTGAAGGGATGATAACAAGTCATGCTTTAAAAGCTTCCTATAAGCAACATTCCTATATTAATGAAACCAACATAGGCAATGCAAATTTTGGCACATCGTATCAAGAAATATACCCCAGACATAAGTAAATAGGTTTGTTTACATGTATCGGTATGTATGTTTTATTTACAAGCACGAAGAGAGAACGTGGAAAAAGCCAGAGTTCTATTGTTAGGGACCACGTGTTAGGAACACTTCGAAAATTGGTGTTTAAAAAATGTTTGAATGTATATGAATTTTATGTTTTTCGTACATATACAGAAAAGATCAACATTTTTTTAAATATCAGTATATACAGTTGGTAATTTCTCATAATAAAACAATATGCATTGTTTTAAATCTAGAATTCCTTGTATGTATATCGTAAATAATTGATTTTGTATATTAGTAATCATAAGAGGACTAACTCTCCCCCCCCCCCCCCCCCCCCCCCCCCCCGCTTAACCAGCTTTCACACTCAAGTTAAAATTACAGGAATTGCTATATACTGTAAACCAACTTATTTTCGCGGATACTTTATTTCGCGTTTAATCCTTTCTTGACCATTTCGGGACTATTTAATTTTGAGATATTCTGATTGACTTGATGTAGTTTAATGAGAAAGAAGCAAGTTTTACATATTCGCGACAATTAATATTCGTGTTATATCTCTACTTGCGAAAGTCGCGAAAATAAATCGCTCGCAAAAATAATATCAGATTATTACATGGCATTTTTCATATCGCATGTATTATCAGCCCTAGGTTTAATATCAGCCCAAGAGCCGCATGGCTCGAGGGCTGATATTGACCGAGGGCTGATAATACATGCGATATGAAAAATGACATGTTATGATCTTTTTATCATATGCTTCAACAGTAGAGAAAAATAACAGATTCACATATTGATCCTTCTACGTGGTTCCCGAAAAGAAGTTGAAAGAGTAAAAAGTTCAAAGACGTCGGACCAAAAATTTGATACATTCAATATGAAATCTTTCCATCATATGCCTCAACAGAGAAAAAACCCACATTTTAATATAGACGAATCGACAAAAAAAATAATTCAACAATATACATAATGAACATTGTTTGGAAAAGTCAACTTTTTTAAAGTAACTTTCTAAATTATGTTTCAGAAAAACTTAAAAAATGCATTTATTTAATTATTTTTTTTAATTAAATTTAATTATTTTACACAATATAGTTTCCAGTATTCAAATAATTGTTTTGTACACTACTTTGTAATGTTTTTCACTGAAAACGTAGCATTGAGATGTATTTTCCGGAATTTGCCGAGTATCACCGGAATGCCATGTGATAACGTTACGGAAAGGCATGTGATAACAATCGAAGCATGTGATAAACTTTTCATATCAGCCCGCTAAGCACCAATTCGAAAAATATGGAAAATATTTTAATTTAATGCTATTATCATACGGTAAAAATCATATGTTATTTAGTTTAAGTATATGATAAGTTGGTTTACAGTAATCCGTCTTAGCAACTTTTCGTGAAATATCAGTCGTATCTGAAATGTTGGCCGTTTAAACGATTATGGATCTATCAGAAGTATTTTGCAGTTTGGTATTGATAGTAGATCTCCGATATCCGTAGTTAAATTTATTCACAACACGGAGTCACTTAAAGCTTAACTTATTCTATAGCTAAATGCCGTATGTTGTCCCCTTATCGTTTTTATCATTTCATTTATTGTAGTTGCTGTTTCACATTTCAATTTAGACTTTCATCTTTTATTCACTCATTTCGGGTAAATTGCGACTTATAACTATCCTTTTATCAGATAAACTTGATAGAGGACTGATCTATGCAAGGAAGCTTGTACCTAAGAGTTTTTTCGGGATTTAATTGATTAGATGTTCCATGGATTTCACCTTAAGGATTTACTTTGTTTACCATAACAAAATGTCAGTTCCACATTTATATGCTGTTTGCCGTAGCCACAATCCTATTCTACTGTAGCTTCTGAATTTTCAACTCTGAGTTTTATATTGACATTGGCAATTCGACAAATACTACTTATGAATAAATTGATTACGAATTGAGGCACTTTCCGTCAACCGTACTGCTTAATGCAGTTCAATATCAAACCCGTTCATTTCTAATAATATCGAAAGTGACTATCTAGCGATGACTGGTGACTATTCCCTTGTTAATCAAAGTTGGAGGATTTTTAACGAAAAACTTTATCACATTGTTTGAAATTATTTTTGGTGATTCTGATCCTGTGCGCCTGTATTTTCCACTACGGCAACGATCGTGCAAACATAAAAAGCAGATTGGTTATTTTGTATGAACCCACTATACGGGATAGCAATGTTATGAAATACTCTACTGATAAATAATTACCATATTCAGCTAAGGTAAACCTTTCTTTAGGGAGTTCGGACCTTAGTTTCTTAGTAATTTCTTAAATTAGATACTAGTGAGGGACAAATTTGGAAGAAGTTTTGATGAAAATAACACATTTCTGACTTATATTCTCGAAGTGTATATTACATATGATATATTTATCACTATTGACTTAAGAACTTATTACAACAGATATATACCAGAGAATAACAATTCAACTTTTATTCGAATATTATGCTAATGCACCGTATTTGGTGTCGATTCATAGATAAATCACATGACATTTTATAATATCAGTTCTGTTGGGAATTATCCTTTTTCTGTCTGAATCAAGGACATTGAATTTAGTATATTTCATTATCATGACTTTGTTATGCTTTATCATCTTTATAATGTGTTATAGCATTATTGTATTTGTCATTATGAATATTAGTAATATTATTACTATTTGGTCTGATTTTGGTGGTATGTATTCGTTTGACGTGGCTCTGTACTTATACATCCTGTCTTGTGTGTTTGTTCTATGATATTTTTATGTATTCTTGTCTTTCTTATTCGCTAATATGCTTTGTGTTTATGCCATTTGTGTTTCTTTGTTACATATGACGTGGTTCTGTACTTATGCATCCAGTCATTGTGTTATTGTTCTAGGATAATATTTGTATTCTTATCTAATTTTAGCTAATATGTTCTATCTATATGCTTGTTTGTGTTCTTTATTTATATGACGTGGATCTGTTCTGATACCTCCCGTTATTTTGTCATTGTGCAATGATAAATGTGTGTTTACATATGTGTTTGTTTTTATAGTGATTAAGGGCAACCGATACAGTTTCAAGGGAGTTAACTCTTGGCGCGACGTTAAGCGTTTGAATTCCCGCAAAACGTCACTTTTTGCGGGACGTAATGCGTGTAATGTTCCGTAATAAGAAACGTAATGTGGAATTTTTATGCTCCAATTTCTGCTCCAATTTCTGTTTCTTTCTCCCGCATGCTAACTTCTACGCCATTAATATTAGTGCATTCGATTCTAACAGGATAACAGTCTAATAACATTATAAGAAATAAAACAAATTACTGTTTCTTTGAGATCTTCAACAAAATATCGTATAGTGAGCAATCTCAAGACGACTGACCCTTTTGTTGCATGTCAATTATCATTTTTATTATCATTCATCATCCATGATTGACATTTTATTACATCACAAGAAACCAATGATATTTTAAAACTAATACGGAAAATGTAGGTAAACGCCGCTAATATAAACAATGACACAACTTTTATAAAAGAACAAAGTTCTTATTTCTTTCACGTTGCACGTATTTTATCTAACAAAAGGCAATAGCCAACAATATGTTTATACATCCGTAAATATTTTGACGGGACATATTATGGTATACAAATGCCCGCGTCCGTCTGTCCGTCGTAAACATGGTACAGCATATTATTCAAATCATAAGACGACGGGCGTATCATGCGCTCGTAGCGCAACTGTTTATTTTGGTTTTTTTTTAATATTTTTTATAAATATATTAGAGAAATGACGGAATGACAGCAAATACAATGCAATTTCCAATATAATCAATATTTCCGAATGGCATAACTCTTTTAAAGAATAGTTGATATGCACTGATTTTCGAGCGTGTCTATACGATATCAGTTTTATAGAAAGTTAACAAGAATTGTACCCTTGAAAAATGTGATTAACCAGAAGGACCGGAAGGACAGACAGAGGAATGGACGTGCGATCTTTTATGTACGCGTTATCATGGAGCATTTGTGTGCCAAGTGAGATATTATAATCATTATGCGTCAATCGTGCGTCTTAAGGTGTTAAAAGTGAACCCAATGTATCCATCGTTTTCAACATGACAATCATTTAGGTTTGTCGAAAAATAAAACGATGGCAATGCAAGCAAATAAAAAAATATCGATTAGTTACTGATAAAATTGAGAATGGAAATGGGGAATGTGTCAAAGAGACAATGACCTGACCAAAGAGCAGATAACAGATAACAGCCGAACGCCACCAAAGGGTCTTCAATGCAGCAAGAAAATTCCGCACCCGGAGGTGTGCTTCTACAGGCCCTAAACAAATATGTTAGTGTATACTAGTTCACGGATATTTGACTTCATACTGGATTATTGTTATCAAAACTGTATCGAAAATAATACTTTTCTATTTCAAACCATTGATGAATTGTGATTTACGAATTCTTTGTATCACAATCAAACGTCGTAAAAATATCTTATTTCGGATTTACGTCACGAAATAGCTGAACGATACGACATGTCGGGGTCTCAAATCAATATTTGCGACATATTTTTGCGGTCTCATATCAGTAGTACTTATTCAATTAGTCGTCATATTTGTGATTTTATTGAATGATCCCATCTGCGATGGTAAGGAAGTGGTGATTTTTATATAAAAGAGGGACGAAAGATACCAGAGGGACAGTCAGACTCATAAATCGAAAATAAACTGACAAAGCCTGGTTAAAAATGAAAAAAAGACAAACAGAAAAACATAAGAACACTTGAGACAACATAGAAAACTAAAGAATAAGCAACACGAACCCCACCAAAACTAGGGGTGATCTCAGGTGCTCCGGAAGGGTAAGCAGATCCTGCTCCACATGTTACACCCGTCTTGTTGCTTGTGTTATAACAAATCCGGTAAATAGTCTATTTCGGTAGGTCACATTCATGAAAGGGAAGTGGATTTTAGTTACGACGTAAGGAACATATCCGATATCATTTGTGAAACGGTTATTCCATAACGGTCAACCAACTCGTGATGACGTCCGTAAAATTTTTGAAGGGATGATTTCAACTTCACCATTTGGAACTCTTGGTTTAATAGCTTCCTTGTGAGCAGCAACCCTCTATCAAGAAAATCATGATAGGGAATGCAAGCACGGGAATATCGTATCATGTTTCTGTTTTGTATAAAGATAATTGATACAGTGGATTATATTGGAGTTTTATAACTGGATTGCGATGATTTCAGCTTCGAGAAAAATGAAAAAATAACTTCTTTTTAAGACCAGGACACGGTTGCACAAACGTCTATTAAAGTTAATAGTCTATTAAAAGTACACTTAAATTTAATAGTCTATTACTTGCGTTGCACAAAATTAAATTAACGTTAATAGTCTATTAACTCACTATTAAATTTAATTGAACGAAGGAGCGCTATTAAGTCCTTAATTGTACATTTACCATGCAAGTGCTTGGATAACTTGTACCTCAAAATCAGCCGAAAAATACC
Organism: Mytilus edulis; assembly: GCF_963676685.1. NCBI lineage: Eukaryota > Metazoa > Mollusca > Bivalvia > Mytilida > Mytilidae > Mytilus > Mytilus edulis. Next base: position 72,871,326 of record NC_092349.1, on the reverse strand, counting down.
GTGACAGGATTCTCAACTCGATGACTTGACGGACTGAGAGCCTCGCACAGCCGATGATATCCCACATTGTATGATTTCGTCACAAAAAGATAAAATTGTTTTTTTTTTATGATTAACCATTTTCATTATAAATCTATTAGGGAAACAATGGTTTTATTTTCAATACGACAAGTGTCATTAAACTGAAGAAAAAAACTTTTGCCCACATCCTTCGAAGTATGCTTTGTTCAAACTGAAATATATTTCTTGGTATAAAATCCATTCTCCAAAATTAACAATTTTTAGAAGGCATGCATGGACGAAAGCATTGGACATTTGAAACCCTTTTATAACAGGGGTGAAGAATGTGCAATCTCCGTTGACGCTTTGATAAAGAGTGCTTTCTTTCACGTCCGCATTTCTATTAAGTATGGGATGCCGAGTCAACATTTTAATGATTACTACAGATTTGAGAAATGAATAACAGAACAGTGCACAATAACGTACAATAACATACATTGTTATTCGTAGGAGATAAGAGAAACTACGTGATAATTTTGATATTTTTTTTTTATTATTTAAGATGGCATGGTGTATATTGTCCATAAACAAACTAGCCTCACCGGACACAATTACGAACGATTTTTGAACTGTGATTAATATTTTTTTTATGTAGACTACTTTTCTTGAATTTTTTATACCATAGAATTTAAGATGTATGAAGGCTTTGCATTTTGCATCATATCCCACATAAATTTTTATGCACGTTGGGATACTTTAGTAAGATTTGCGTGACCTCGTTTTACGGGTCAAGAGAGCCACATATGGACGCAATTCCGAACAGCATTATATTGATATATCTTGCAGAAGAAATCAATGACAACAGTCTATATTGATAAAGCATACATTAATCTTTATCTCAAACACATTTTCATAGGAAAATAAAAAGCACAAGTTTGTTTTTTACTTCAATTACTTCAGCAGTGGTTGCAGACGAAATGTCGGTCATGTGTAAAGGAAAGATTTCTAATTTTTTTTGGTTTTGTGTAAGTTCCTCCTTTAAAGGAGCACTAAATTCAAGTTTATCCATTTCGGTGGTGTACTTATCATTCATCTATGATTTTTTTTTTATTGGTCAACATTTCTTTCGGAGTTCTCTGGACTTTTCAATAAAATTAACATATTTTCTTTTGGCGATAAATAGGTTCACAAGAGTCTAAAAAACGTCAATTGAGGGGTTATTTGGGCATGATAAAAGGCATCACGCATATGAACAGAATCAGGAGATTTTTTTCTTTCTATATATTAACAAAAGAAGGCAATATGCACTTACCTTTATGTATTTTTTTTTAAAAAAGTTGTTGAATTATTCCATGTCAGACTATTTGGGATATCGGAATATCATGGGGTGTCGGACTATTGGGTTGTTGGACCAATGGGGTGTCGGACTAATGGGACATCTGAATAATGGGGCTGCCCCGATTTATGATACTTAATTTCTCCCCTCGTGTATTTTTCCGAGAATATTTATTCCCTTTCAATGACAACACAAGTAATTTCTTGTATCTTGTTTGAAATAAATTAGCGGCTAAATTTCTCTCATGGGAGATTAAAAATTTCTGATTTTACCACGATTGTGCCAAATGTTATAGTAATTTATTCGAGTTAAAAAACGAAGTGAAAAATCGACTTAGATTGAGTCAGTCTCTCGAAATGGAAGATATAAATATAGCAGGCTGAAGTTGTCAATTTTCTTTTGTATACGTCGACAATAAACTTTATATTTAAATTAGTAACATAATGGAATTTAAGACATACTTTTTTATTCCCCTATTCCCCTTGTTTTTCGAGACTTTCTATCTTTTTCAATACAACATATGCAATTTCTTGTATTTTAGAATTGGACATGTTTTGGTGTCAATTGAAAGTAGACCCAGGGTTGCGTTCAATATATTAGCAGCTACGTAGATGTATGACTATTGAACGTGTAGCTAGCCTATACTTATAGCAGCTACGTAGACTATTGATAGAAGCTAGGCTAACTACACGTTTAATAGTCATAAATCTACGTAGCACTACGTAGCATTATTTAGCTGCTTCGATGTTGAACACAACCCCGTTGAAAAATGATGAAATCGCTAAATTATCGTTTTGACGTCATGAAAAATTGATGAAAATCGCTGAAATCGTGTTGACGTCATGAAAAATTGATGAAAATCGTGAAAATCATGATGACGTCGTGAAAATGATGAAAATCGAGAAAATCGTAATGACGTTGTGAAAAAATGATGAAAATCGCAGAATTAAATGGAGCTTAATTGACTATTAAAATGTTAATAGTCACTTAATACGGTTTATCGCTTTTATAAGATAAACCAATTTAATTAAAGAGAAATGATTGTTGCCTCATTCGGATCCGGTTCTTGTTTCCCGCCAATCAACGTCACATGACTCGTCAGCATTACATTGCACTAGCCAATCTTGTAGATATGTAAAAGTTGAAAAAAATGCAATCGTAAAATATCTTTGACATCCGCATATCCTATTCTAATATTTTGAAATGAAACTATCGTAGAGACAAGACAATTCTCCAAGAAAGGATTTTCATTTGCAAGGGTCAGCAAACGACGATATTAAAAGGTAAACCGAACGGTCACCACACGATCCAATGCCATCAACCGAGTCATCAACACGAGGAACACATCCAGCTTCTTTCGACATGTTTATGTTTGTGAGATTATTAGAACAATTTAATAATGTATCTTCGCCATAAAAGTTATACAATGCTCGAATGACGGGGACAGCTTCCAATTTGTCAGTGGCTCATTGACCGGTGATCAATTTAATGGCAGAACAAAATCTTCACACCAGGAGCCCCCGTTTAGAATTCCACACAGCACAAGATGCACTTGTAAGGAAAACACGATTTAAAAGAAGGAAAACCACTGATCCAAAGAATTCACTACCTGTTTCCAGCGGTTTGCAGATTTCGTCAAGCTTTAACCTCGGTATGTTGAATTTATATATATATAAAAAAAAAAAAAAAAAAAAAAAAAAAAAAAAAAAAAAGTTGATGTTTTGTGGTGTATAATTATTCTAATTGATATTTATCTCATTAGGAATAAGATTATCTGATGGTGATAAGATAAGATTACTGAAAGGATTATTTATTATTATAATTTGATGTCATATATTTAATTCGTGGCCTTTTTTACATGTCTGCTTTAATGTACATAAACTATATAACCATGCAGTCGTTTTGAAGACGCACCTAGCGCTATTACACACAAGATACACACGAGGGTAATAAGTGCAAATTCCTCATCTTTATTTACTTTATAGATTCTACCACTATTATACACAATTTTACACTACGTGTTAGATGGCTCAGCTGACGTGTAATAGATGAAATACACTATATGAGAGTTAGAAGAGAAATTTTGTGGCGGATGACGCGATAGCTTTAGATTAAATCCATCAGAGTCGATGGCTTAGATTAAAATATTTACAAGTGGAAATCCTTTGAACATGTACAGTCTTAAATATTTCCTAAACTGTTTGATACACTTAAAACGGCATTACTATATAAAAAAAAATGTACATAAATTATGCCTACTGTTTTCTCGTTTGACTTGTTTAACATTTTTCTTTTTGGTTTTTAATTACTCTTTAATGCAGTATCATGGGCTCTGCTCATTGTTGAATGCAGTACAATGACTTCGTTTAATGCAGTATGGGCACTGCTCATTGTTGTAGGCAGAAAAGTGACTAAATGTTATTAATGCGACTTGGGCTCTGCTCATTGTTGACGGCAGTACACTGACTTATTGATATTAATGCAGTATATGGGCCCTGCTCATAAATGAAGGCAGAAAGTGACTAATTATAGTTAATGTGGCATGGGCTCTGCTCATAAATAAAGGCAGAAAAGAGACTACTAATAATTATAGTTAATGTGGCATGGGCTCTGCTCATTGTTGAAGGCAGTAAAATGACTTTTTGTTATTATTTTATTTGCCGTTTGTTCTACTGCGAAGAGTTGTCTAATTGAATCATACCAATTCTATTTACACGAGGGAGCTTCTCAGTTACATGTATATATTTATACTTTTCAATTTGCGTTTATTTTCTTGTTAGCTTGCTTGTTTTAATTTTTGCATGTTTGCCTAGCTATTTACATTATGCATGTGTTCCTGTTGTAAAATATGCTTATATTAAATTTGATATTTGATTTTGATATGAAATATCACGTCAGTTGAACTTGTGAGAGATTTGCAGAGCTCTTGTTTACGTTGTTGAATCCTACATACCAAGCCCAACCCTAAATTTTCTGACTTGCGTAAATATAGTTCATATAGTGATACAAGCAAATATAGTTATACAAGCAATAGTCTGTATAGGTTTCAAATAGCTTACTTATGCTCATGAACAGGACAATTAGTTTACCAACAAGTCAACTTAGAGAAAATAAGAGAATTATGTGCACTATTCACACAATTATCAAATTACTTTATAACTCACGAAGCAGTAGACAGAGCATGGTACACAACATCCTCTATACTTTGAAGTGCGATAATGTTATTGTATATATACACATGATACATGTACATGTATTGTTTAGATTATTTTTGATTGTCTTATCTAACTCAGATATGTGAACATTGATGTTTTAATACGTTTGTATTTTACTATCATATTTATTTTACATGTCGGCACGAACTATGGGCTTCCCCACATCTATTTTTAGAAACAAAACAAATATGCGGTATATAAGTTACTGTTAAGGACTTTTACAAACGAACACGCATATTATCCAGATGGGAAACTCGATGAATTTTTAAATTTATTTCAAATACTCTTGATCTATTTCCTTCTATCAAAGGGAACATTTAGCATTCTTATCTAGAAGCTGATGGACACAATCTTTTTAATTCTAGTCGGAATAAATCAACTATCCATTACTTAAAGTAATACCATGGAATTTTACTCTAGCACCTCGTTCTTTTAGGTCACAAAATATATTCGACGCAAAACTATTCAAGATAGAACTTTCCAAAAACATGTATTCGAATTTTTAAGTACTACTAGGAATGCATGGGGTAGCCAATTTAGTACAGGAAACGCCTAGTTCTTTTAGGTCTCAAAATATATTCGACGTAAAACTATTCAAGTTTGAACTTTCCAAAAAAGCGGCACATACTGCTTAGCTGTATCCGAATTTTAAGTACTACTAGGAATGCATGTGATTGCCAATTTTAGTCATGTTAGTACAGGATATGTGGTACTTTCTATGTATTGATTGATATGATTTTTTTTTTTTTTTTTTTTTTTTTGTGTACGTTCTACTCCCTTGGTTTCTAAAATATTGGTCACGTTACTTGTTTAAAATTAATATATAGATTAGCCTATACAAATGTACACGACTTTGAAGGAGTGCCTAGGATAGCACTTATTATATATACAGGTAATGTATTTTCGTAAACTTTGTAGAGGATTATAAAATTGAAAATGGGAAACTAATATTAGTGCATATTACAGATTAACAAAGCAATTGAGTAGATTCATGGCATACCACCATCTTGCATTGTACTTTTGCAGTGACCAATCAATCTAGTTATTACCCAAATCTCCGAATGTATACACAGATGTTCAGTTTTATTGATTATACTGTTTATTTTTATGAAGAAACTTCCTGATTTATCGAATTATATCTCTTAGAAATATTTAACAAGTTCCAAACATATGTGCTTTAGAATACATTTTGTTCAACTAAGCCGGTTAAGGCGAGATAACTCTTTTAGTAAACCCATTGGTAATTCATGATCGGTTTATCAGTGGATGTATTACTGCTAAAACAATGCGTTTTATGATGATAAATATATATATATATATAACATGGATAATACAACGAAAGAAGTGATATCTTCAAAAACAGCACCTTTATAACAAAGCTATTACAAAAGGAAAAATATGATTGTCTAAGATTCAAACATATTAACAAAGAATAATGCCTTCTTAGCTAGTTCACCTAAATGGACCTTTATGTTGTAGGAAAAGGGGGGGGGGGATTCTGGTGAGTGTGTATAGACACGCTCAAGTGGCAAGATTAAGGGGTTATGATCGTTTCCCGTAATTGTACGTCGGATCATATTAGGTTTTTACTTTCCTGCGGTACCGCAGGAAGTTCTGTTGAGACCATCTCATGTCTACCCTGAGTGGCCGGTTCTGAATTGGTACCAGTTCGAGCTTGACTGTTAATGATACATAGTATGGCCTATGTATTCAGTGTTTTATAATATAAAAAATGTTAATCTTTACTCCCCTGAAACCAGGGGGTGATGCGAATAAGACCCGACGTATTTGGGGATCATAACCCTCGTTCTCTTTAGAATTTAACCTGGAGGAACTTGAGCATCCATTGCTACCAATGGTGCACAGATTTGTCAGTTAAAACTAGCATGTCGGCATTCTGTAATCATGTCAGACCTCGTCATTCTAAGTGAACTGTGGCCGTTATTTCCACAATAGCTATTTGTTTGTTATGTTTTTGCCTAAAAATGGATTCTGTGATTAATACGGTTTATCGCTTTTATAAGATAAACCAATTTAATTAAAGAGAAATGATTGTTGCCTCATTCGGATCCGGTTCTTGTTTCCCGCCAATCAACGTCACATGACTCGTCAGCATTACATTGCACTAGCCAATCTTGTAGATATGTAAAAGTTGAAAAAACCCACCCACCTCCCCTTGCAATCTGCCATCTAATAACAATTCTTGTGTCTGCTGCTGTTTTATTTATCTTTTCAGAATGACCAGAACATGCCGGATTCATAACTTTTTGGACAAAACAGAGGAGACAATCAAGCCGATGGATTTGCTAGCTGAATGATACGTTCGAGAACTATAATTATTATGTCAATGCTAATTTTCATGAATGGCTACAACCTTTATCTAAATATTTAGACACATTCAGTGTGAAAATGGAATTACCAATACCTGGTATTAGTTCTTCGCCTAGATGCATTTAACTTTTGACTTTATTTGGATAATAATCATGCAGCATTTATTTTAATTACTCCATTCTAATTGTTCATTGTTTTGTAATAAAATCATTCGTCACAGTCAAAAAGAATGTCGGGATCTGGCAAGATTAAGGGGTTATGATCGTTTCCCGTAATTGTACGTCGGATCATATTAGGTTTTTACTTTCCTGCGGTACCGCAGGAAGTTCTGTTGAGACCATCTCATGTCTACCCTGAGTGGCCGGTTCTGAATTGGTACCAGTTCGAGCTTGACTGTTAATGATACATAGTATGGCCTATGTATTCAGTGTTTTATAATATAAAAAATGTTAATCTTTACTCCCCTGAAACCAGGGGGTGATGCGAATAAGACCCGACGTATTTGGGGATCATAACCCTCGTTCTCTTTAGAATTTAACCTGGAGGAACTTGAGCATCCATTGCTACCAATGGTGCACAGATTTGTCAGTTAAAACTAGCATGTCGGCATTCTGTAATCATGTCAGACCTCGTCATTCTAAGTGAACTGTGGCCGTTATTTCCACAATAGCTATTTGTTTGTTATGTTTTTGCCTAAAAATGGATTCTGTGATTAATTGTCTATTAGTTAATAGTATCCTTAAAAGTGATTCGTGCAACGCTATTAAATCACTCTATTAACTAATTGTCAATTAGATATTTAATAGTCTATTAGAAGTTAATAGTCTATTAACTTAATAGACGTTTGTGCAACCCAGTCCTGATAATAACGCAGTCAAAAAAATGCTTCTTTGAGTAATGTCTCGTCATTTGGAGTCTATTAGATAGATGATTTATTCTGAATCACACCACATAATTGTTTTACTGTTAACTGAAAAAAGCAGGTTTAGATCATTTATCATATGTATCAATTTGAAAATCAGTGTTGACAGGGATTAGGATACTATAGAAATGTTTTTCTTTGGAAAAAACTTAGTTTGTGTGAAAATTTGGATATTAGTTTTTTTTTATGCAAATGTGACGTTTTCGATCGAAGGACTGATGCACAATTCTGTTCATTTCCTGTGTTTGAAATCTTGATGTACATACTTAATTTCAAATATATTTTAAAAAATTAGAAAAATGCTATGTTTCGTTTTGTTAACTGTTGTTTGTCTGTTTATCTGTTTGTCTTTTTCTGTTTTATCACTGACGTTGTCATTTTATTTTCGTCTAATGTGGTGGAGTGTCCCGTTGTTATCTTTCGCTATCTCTTGAAGATTTATCTGTTAAATTTTTGAGAAGCATCTTTCAATAAAAATTGGTTATAACATAATATTATATATAGTATTCTGATTATATTTTGCAATGAATAAAATATCTGTGTGTCGCTTTCTTTTAAATTACCGACAAAATACATGAACAAATCATTCAATGTGGATTTGAATTTGAATGTCCTACCCGTCATCATGATTTGTATTTGTGTCTTTACTTCTTTTTCGTAGTTTACTTACCTCTTGACCAGTGTTGTTTTAGATACAAAAAAATGCTCCAACAGAAATAAACGAGACACTACATACGCTTTACAGCCATCGTCTCAATTCATTAACTGATACGCTGTATTGGTTTCATAACTCATATCGACAAGTTTTTTGCGGTCTCAGGTCTTTATATAAACGCATACTCGCATGATTAGTTCTTCTACCGATTTTGATATTTTGACTGTATGTGGTTTCACATGGTGGGTGATAAATGCATAGACGAATAGTTTATCCTGTCGATTCGCCGATCTTTTTCCGTTTAAAGTTGATGCAATTTCCTCAATGTTGTTTGTTAAGATGACCAGTTTTCATCGATTAACGCGATTTGAACATTGTTTAGGTTCATCATTACCTCAAATATGGCCGTATTTACACTACAAATTTCATTCTGAGTACAGACAAACCTGTGCAACTGAACCCGTTTTAGAGCATGAGCTTGTCCTAGATAAATACACTTAACATGCATTGTAAGTTTCTAAATGTTAAAAACTTAATTCTGATATGACGTGCTTCTTTCGCTTTGTAAACAACACCTCCCAAGTAAATCCACGTGTATCTGAACCTATTTGTAAACGCGATGGCGATTTTATTGTTTTAAAAACTTAATTGAAAAAAGACTATATAAGTTTGAATCGTATTCGAATGCATAACAATAAGGATTTATAAACAAGAGCTCCGTGAAATCTACAAAATCAAAATGAAATAAAATCCCACGAAAGTTAATTAATGCTTTTGGCGCATTTAAGTAATTTCAAAACATGACGTCATACACATTAAAACGCGAAAGAAGAAGGTATTTCTGTTACTTAACCATTGAAATTCGTACAATATAACACTAATATGATTTTTTGAGATAGGTGTTGTTTTATTTTCTGTTATATTACATTAACTCATATTTACAGATTTCAGCAAGTCAACATTGATGGCTCACTAGTTACAAAATGTCAACTTTGAATTTAACGGGAGCTTATGAGAAAAAGATGTAGATTAAAAATGTTCGGTTTGAGAATTAAGAAAAAAATAAGTTCTTTTTTCTAAGCGGTTATTTGCAAAATAATTCATGCAAGCTACAGATTTGTAAAAAAATGTTTTAGCTTTATCTAACAGGTAGAAAAAAATAACAGCCACACACACGGCATTTCCATCCTCGCTTCAGATTTTTATTGGCCATATTTGTCCTATTAGAATCGAAATTATTCATGGAAGCCATAGATCAGTTGCTAACGCTCAGGATACAATTCGATTATCACGGCCAAGCCATGTGTGTATTTCCAACAATTCTATGACTTCCATGAATAATTTCTTAATAGAATTTGCTATTAATTTTTTTTCAGTTCATGCAGAAGGTGCAAAAATAAATTAAATTGGAAATTTTTTTTGAGAAGCTCTCCTAGTATTGTAAATAGACTCTGAGTGCGTGATTTTCTCTCTGTATTAAAGAACCATTGGTGGCCTTCAGCTGTTTTCCGCTCTTAGGTCGGGTTGTTTCAAAAAGAAATATGCAAGACTGCAACCATCGACAATAACTGAATAACAAGCTACTAACTTATGTAAATGTTGAATTGGCAGCAACCATGTAAAACGGTTAATGATTTACTCTCCTCAACTAGAGATAAAGAAAACACAGATTCAGCTTCCTCCTCTCATTTTTCTAGACATGCACTGCGAATTTGAGTTCAATGTTTATTTATGTACTAAAATCAATGCTAAACAGGACGATTTCAAAGGATACATTTCGGCAATCAAGTAGTACATAGATTTGCGGAAACTGTTATGTATTTCTCTAAATCATATATGCTCCATCATGAAAAAAAAACCCCGAAAGAAACGCTTTTTATCGTCGTCAGATTTTGTAATTGTGCAGGACTATAAAATTGAGAAACGAAATGGAAATGTGTCAAAGCGACAACAACCCGACCAACCATAGAGCAGCCGAAGGCCTCCAATGGGTCTTCAATGTAGCAATTTAGTATAGTACACCGTACTCAGTCATTCGACAATTTATGCTCTGTTTTTGGAAGTAAATACTAAGACCCAAGATTAAAAATAATAGCATCACCATTGAAAATTGTATGATGAAAGAAAAAAGAAAAGAGGAAGATCATTCATTTTGTTTTAGCAAAGAAGTAAACAGAGGGAATAATCAACTTATAATTTACTCACTTTCACCTAAAATTAACGTATTATAAAGACTTTTTTGAAAGCACAATTACGAACTTTTCTGTAACACTGGTTGTCGGAGGCTTGTCATATAGTATGTAAATGATAATTTAACTGTTTAAAAAATATCTAATTACAACAAAGGTAAAGTATACACATGTTAAGCTTTTTCAATTTATTATTTGCAAAATGATCCGAAAGAAATTTAAATCTTTCAAATTGCATTTTAATAGAGTTGCTTAAAAAGGAAGATCATAATCAATGGATATTCATATTTTGTAAACAGTTACTGATTATTTATACAGTTTCTATGCGGTTTTGATTGTGTTTTGACTATCTATCACGTATGATATATTTAATCAACACCAAGGTAGTATAAATTTCATAGTTTGTAAAAACAACTTTAAGGACCATTTACAAAATTAGAAAATATAAGTGAAGTGACTTTATATACATCAGAAATAAAAGGTAAATAGTCATATATTACTAAGGTATCTTTTTATGAGGAAGAACGTACAAATAGGTCAACATTGCAATAGAAACTAATACTTTTATAGAATTTCTAAATCTCCCTGGAAATGTTTTTTTCTTCAACGAGTTCAGCTGGATGTCTAATTGTGAAATATATAAACTGCTCATATAAATATAGGAAGATGTGGTATGAGTGCCAATTAGAAAACTCCCCATCAAAATTAAAAATGCTTATTCATGATATACAGCAGACGTATGTTTTTATGAGAGACTTCACCTTTTCAACTTGAGAAAAAAAAAGAACAGACAATTCACATTTATACTTTGTGTTTGAACTATTATAGTTTTGTTTTATGAAATATATCTGACAGATTTAAAACATAGAAGTAATCAAATTTGTTATTTGAGTAGATATGAAAAAAATATAGAAGTAATTGAGAAAATAGTTATCAAAGGTACCAGGACTATGATTTAATACGCCAGACGCGCGTTTCGTCTACATAAGACTCATTAGTGACGCTCAGACCAAAATAGTTATAAAGCCAAACAAATACAAAGTAAAAAATCATTGAGGACCCAAAATTCCTAAAAGTTGCTCCAAATACGGCTTAGGTAATCTACTCCTGGGATAAGAAAATCCTTAGTTTTTCGAAAACTTTAAAGTTTTATAAACAGGAAATTTATAAAAAAAAAAATGACCATATAATTGATATTCATGTAAACACTGAAGTGCTGACTACTGGGCTGGTGATACCCTCGGTGACGAAACGTCCACCAGCAGTGGCATCGACCCAGTGGTGTAATGACAAAAAAAGGTTTATACAGGGCACTTTTATTATATATTTTATTTGTATAAAACATATGGTATGACCAGTCCAGTTTGAGCTTTAATTCAGAAGAATGGTGTTTGGTCAAAATATTCTAATTTGGTCAATTTTGGTATCAAATGAAACTGTAGAACATGTGATCACTGAAACACTTCTTTTTAAACTTTTTTCAATAATGAAAATTATATTCAATGATAAAGGAAGGTATATTTTGCCTATGGCTATGTCACTAAAAGTATGTTCAGTGTTTTATCACAAACCAAGGTACGCTAATTGATTTGGCATGAACTGACACACTTGTTTTGAATTAATGAAAAAATAGGGTTGCATTTTTTAATTTGAGGAATTTTTACTTAACAATCCATGGGCTTTGTATTAGTGTTTGTATTCCATAAGAGGTCAATTGTTAATTTCCATTGATTTGATTTTTTGGTAGATTTGATTGTTTTGGTAATTTTCACAACTTAAAATATGCTCCAACTGTATTCGTAATTGAGATTAGAGCAAAACACTGTATTTAAAATAAATATGAACATTCAAGTACTAAAAAATTGATTGTTCGATTTTTTTTCCGGATTCCCGTGTTCAAAACTTTGTTAACTTTGAAAGGACATTTCAGTCAAATTGACGTATTTGTAGATCTATAACAGGGGTCCCGTCCCGCCCAATATGCTCCTTGAAACAGAATCTAAGTAATATGTATCCATCACTTGCTTTTTCGCCGTAAAAATAATTGGTGAGATAATAGCCATTCCTTCATAACTTAATATTCTATCAAAATGAAATACAATAGCATACTGATAAGTTCAAAAATATTTTATGAAAACTTGCTGGTAAACACATTTTTTTTCTCTCACATCAGGATGAATGTCGCAGGATTGTATTGGTGCATGTAAATTAATATGCGTACTGATGCAACTGTTTACAAAATATCAATTCTGTAAAATGTTATATCTTTTCTGAAAACCCCTCCACAAAAATCAAAACACAACAAATGTAAAGTTTCACACAGGTATAGTGTCTTTGTCATATTAAATAATAGCCGAATTGTTCTGTAACACTGGTTGTCGGAGGCTTGTCATATAGTATGTAAATGATTATGCAACTGTTTAAAACATATCAATTATGTACAGTAGTATATATATATTGAAAGAAAACTCCACACCAAAAAAATCTAATTACAACAAAGGTAAAGTATACACATGTTAAGCTTTTTCAATTTATTATTTGAAAATGATCCAAAAGAAATTTAAATCTTTCAAATTGCATTTTAATAGAGTTGCTTAAAAAGGAAGATCATAATCAATGGATATTCATATTTTGTAAACAGTTACTGATTATTTATACAGTTTCTATGCGGTTTTGATTGTGTTTTGACTATCTATCACGTATGATATATTTAATCAAGACCCAGGTAGTATCAATTTCATAGTTTGTAAAAACAGCGTAGGGGACCGTTTACAAAATTAGAAAATATATAAGTGTAGTGACTTTATATACATCAGAAATAAAAGGTAAATAGTCATACATAACCAAGGTATCTTTTTATGAGGAAGAACGTACAAATAGGTCAACATTGCAATAGAAACTAATACTTTTATAGAATTTCTAAATCTCCCTTGAAATGTTTTTTCTTCAACTAGTTGAGCTGGATGTCTAATTGTGAAATATATCAACTGTTCATATAGATATAAGAAGATGTGGTATGAGTGCCAATTAGACAATTTCCTATTAAAATAAAAATGCTTATTCCTGATACACAGCAGACGTATGTTTTTATGAGAGACTTCACCTTTTCATCTTGAGAAAAAAAAAAGAAGAGACAATTCACAATTATACTTTTTGTTTGAACTATTATAATTTTGTTTTATGAAATATATCTGACAGATTTAAAACATAGAAGTAAACAAATTTGTTATTTGAGTAGATATGAAAAAAATATAGAAGTAATTGAGAAAATAGTTATCAAAGGTACCAGGACTATGATTTAATACGCAAGACGCGCGTTTTGTCTACATAAGACTCACCAGTGACGCTCAGACCAAAATAGTTATAAAGCCAAACTAATACAAAGTAAAAGAGCATTGAGGACCCAAAATTCTTAAAAGTTGTTCCAAATACGGCTTAGGTAATCTACTCCTGGGATGAAAAAATCTTTAGTTTTTCGAAAAATTCAAAGTTTTGTAAACAGGATATTTATAAAAAAATAAATGACCATATAATTGAAATTCATGTAAACACTGAAGTGCTGACTACTGGGCTGGTGATACCCTCGGTGACGAAAAGTCCACTAGTAATGGCATCGACCCAGTGGTGTTATTACAAAAAAAAAGTTTATACAGGGCACTTTTATTATATACTTTATTTGTATAAAACATATGGTATGACTAGTTTTGAGCAGTTTGAGCTTTAATTCAGAAGAATAGTGTTTGGTCAAAATATTTTAATTTGGTTAATTTTGGTATCAAATGAAACTGTAGAACATGTGATCACTGAAACACCTTTTTTGAAACTTTTTTCAATAATGAAAATTATATTTAATGATAAAGGAAGGTATATTTTTCCTATGGCTATGTCACTAAAAGTATGTTCAGTGTTTTATCACAAACCATGGTACGTTAATTGATTTGGCATGAACTGACACACTTGTTTTGAATTAATGAAAAATAGGGTTGCATTTTTTAATTGGAGGAATTTTTACTTAACAATCCATGGGCTTTGTATTAGTGTTTGTATTCCATAAGAGGTCAATTGTCGATTTCCATTGATTTGATTTTTTGGTAGATTTGATTGTTTTGGTAATTTTTACAACTTAAAATATGCTCCAACTGTATTCGTAATTGAGACTAGAGCAAAACACTGTATTTAGAATAAATATGAACATTCAAGTACTAAAACATTGATTGTTCGATTTTTTTCTGGATTCCTGTGTTTCAAACTTTGTTTACTTTTATAAGGACATTTCAGTCAAATTGACGTATTTGTAGATCTATAACAGGAGTCCCGCCCAATATGCCCTTGGAACAGAATCTAAGTAATATGTATCCATCACTTGCTTTTTCGCCGTAAAAATAATTGGTCAGATAATAGACATTCCTTAAAATAGTCTATCAAAATGAAATACAATAGCATACTGATAACTTCAAAAATATTTTATGAAAACTTGCTGGTATTACAATTTTTTTCCTCTTACATCAGGATGAATTTCGCAGGATTGTATTGGTTCATGTAAATTAATATGCGTGCTGATGCAACTGTTTACAAAATATCAATTCTGTAAAATGTTGTATCTTTTCTGAAAAACCCTCCACAAAAATCAAAATACAACAAATGTAAAGTTTCACACAGGTATAGTCTTTGTCATATTAAATAATAGCCGAACGTTCCAAAGCAAATTTAATAGTGTTTTTTAAAAAGAAAGATTATTATCAATGAATATAGATATTTTGTAAACAGTTACTGGTTTATACAGTATATTTTTTGTTTGATTGTTTATTGGCTAACTTTCAAGTATAATAATTATGTTAGAATAATTTTGAATAAATAAATTTGATATGATTTGCTTATAAGGCAATACGTTCAATATTATTAGTCGGGAGTCGGGAGTCGGGTAGCAAGGCGACGTTGGCCGCACTTCTTTTTAAATTTAAGCAAGATTGCGGCGACAATAACACAATCTGTCTCGGCGTTAAAAAAAATCAATTATCCCCTTGCGTTAATTGTTTAATCAAATAATAAACACAAAACATTCATTTGAATGATATAAAAAAGAATTTTGTAATTTTTTTTATCAGATAGCAAATTTTAAGGAATACATATTACTGCGTGACCAATACAAATATTAATCCGCTTATCTCCAGTTTGAATAATTATACGCATTTAAAGCATTTATAAAGGAATATATTGGTGTTTAAACTGGCCCAATTCACACAAAGATATATGCGAGTTAATTGGTCGAGTTCACTTCACAGTACACTTTTGTTTGAAGGGCTTTAAAAACAATTCATGAAACCTTTAGCATAAAAACACATACTTCATTGTCCGGCATAAACGACATAGACATGACAAATGTAAAAAAAATTAGAACGAAAAATAAAAAATAGCTTAACTATAATCAAACATATAATAAAGGACATATATGACATACATGAACCACTGACAAAAATTAAGCTACAGGCTCTTGGCTTTATACAGGCACATCAAAATATGGCTTAATAAAACATTAAAATGACTTATGTCAAGCCTTTCCTAACCTGCGAAATTTTTGTATATGTTCAATTATTTGGCATCCAGTTAACCTGCAACATGAGTTCCTTGACCTTACGCTTTACAAATATTTTATTTTTGTATTTGTAAAGGTCATGTCAACTAGTAAACCTATATCATGTGGACGTTGTCGAGAAAAAAAAGTACTAAATAACGCTATTATCTGGTGTTACAACTGTGATGAAGGATTATGCTGTATGTGTTCCGGTCATCACAAAAGATCTCAACTCTCAAGGTATCATAAAACTATTGATATCAAAAAGTATAAACTGTCTATCAAAACTGCTATAACAGAATATGAGAAACAAAGTTCCTCAAGTCAGTCAAATGTAGGAATTGAAAGTTTAACAAGTGCAGTGGAGAGAAAAAACATTATAAGATGCATACAGTCTGTCGAGAAAGATATCAACTCCATCAGCGCTGTTAAAACAGAATGTCTTAAACATAATCAACAGCTAAAATTGTACTGTCCAAGTCATTTAATGCCTTGTTGTGATGAGTGTATTTCCACAAGTCATTCAAGATGTAAAGGAATCGATAGTTTAGCAAGTGTAGTGGAGAAAACAAACATTGAAACATACAAAGAATTTGTAAATAAAAATATCAACTCAATTTTACATCACTTGGACGAATTGACAAATAACAAATCACCAAACATCAAACTTGGAGAAAACCAATGTGAAGACATAAAGGAATCACAAATTGAAATTAAGAAGAAAATAAATACACGCTTTGACTTACTGGAGAAAAAAGTATTTGGAGAAAAAGACGTCATTTTTGATAAGGAAAAGTCACAAGCCTTATTTTTAATAAACGAAATAGAAGGAAAAAAGAAAAGGTTAAAAGAAATCCAAGACAATTTAAACGCGATCACTACACTTAGAAAACAGGAATCATTTTTAGGTGTACATATTATTGAACAACAACTACCTCCATTTCAAAGATATATTGAAAATCTTGATGATAATGAGATATTCAACACACTAAACAAGTTTAGATCGTTGAAATCTTTTGAAGAAGAAGCCATTGATAAAACCTTGAACAAAGAAACAAGTATGAGGAGGGAAGCACAAGTAGAAACACAAGAAATAAAATACATGACAGTAAATATTGAGTCAAAGAATGAGATCAATACAGGTATGGTTATTAGAGACATGATTTGTTTGATTGATGGAAGAGTTGCATTAGTGCAATGGTTTGGTAATGTTTACTTACTTTCTTCTGATTGCAGCCTTGTGACAAAGATACCTATAAATGGGAACGCCTGTTGTGTTACACAGATTAATCTGAACACTATTGCTATCAGTTATCCTAATCAGAAAGCCATCGCCATTTTCGAATTGGAGAATGAAACAATTACCAAGGTTATCATATTCGAAAAACATTGCTATGGATTATCATTTTGCGATAATTATCTGGCTGTATGTTTGGGTAACAACGACATCTGTATTACTGACTTGGTGGGAAATATACTGAGCTCAATACAAGTTCACAGTGAATCACTCCTCTGGAACCTTGTTTACCGCAATGACGTACTAATCTATAGTGACTGTTCAGGTAAAGCAGTTTACTGTATTGACCTATCAGGTAAACAGCTCTGGGAATATAAACAGGAGTTAGTAAAGCCGGCCGGAATTTGCACAGATAATTATGGTAACATTTTTATAGCAGATGAAGGGTCTCATAGGATAACAGTAATATCACAAGATGGACATCATAGTAAAGTTCTGGTTTGTGAAGAGGATGGACTGGACTATCCTCGGTTTATTTGTTTCGAATATAATGAGTCTTCAGGTTTCATTTGTGATTGCAATGGTGAATACTTGGCAAAATTCAATTTAAGTTATGCATGAAATGTATATCGAGAAATTTCATAAAGGTGGTACCTAGCACCTGAACTAAAATTAATTTGGCTCGTTTAATTTTCTTTAAATTTTGACAAAGTATTTAGTTTGACCCTTTGACAAAAATATAAAAATTTCAAAAACTTTGAACCAACCGTTTAATCAGAAAATTACACTGGTTATATAGCAGTTTGACAAACACTAATTTTGATCATTGAGAAGCTTAATATTCCATTAACAACACAACGTAATTAAAACGTTTAGCTGATTTTATAGAGTTATCTCCCTGTAGTGTTAGGTACCACCTTAAGTGACTTGCCTATGACAGTAAAGTCTTTCCAGTCATTAAAAAATATCAAATCTCAAGGAATAATTCATATGTAATCAATGGCGTTATGTAACACAATATTTTGAAATATTTCAGATCAAGACCAAATTGTTTTTCTATTCATTTTTTAGACGCCGAACTATATCAATTAAGGGAAATAATATTCTACAGACAACACACAACCTTTAATGAATAATTGAAGTTTTATATGAAAAGAAAACTTGGTTTTATGGGGCAATGTATTTTACCCTTTCTTGTAAGAAAATTCAAATATACTATAAAAATCATAGTAATTTTATAAAAAATAAAACCCATTATATACGAATAAACTTAAGGATGCACATAAGTAAAAAAAAAAATCTAGATTTTAAAATTTCTCGTAAACTAAAAAAGTTTCTGAAAAATAATAGAGAAAAATAAATACAAACCATCTTTCAAAGTCAATTACTCTTATAAACGGTTAAACATTTTGCTTCTTCAATTTTTGTCTATCAAAAACAAACGCATAAAATAAATGAAATCATTTTTAAAAGGCAATAAATCATATAAAATGTCAATTGACGAATTGCTTATGTGAATTTTTTGTGTAGATCATATTTCGTTGAACATTTTAACCGTTTAATGTTTCTCTCTTTCAACTTCAGTTTAAAGAAATCAAAAGCGTAAACATTTTTTTATAGGAAAAACAAATAAAAAGAGAAATTTGTAAACTTTTTTGCAATAGCAACCATATTTGTTGCTGACAATTAGTGCAAACAAACTTAATAGATATATATATATATATCTGTAATATTTAAAGTTAAAACATGATAGTGTATCATACGCCTATTTGGCTGGTTGAATCATTATGTTAATACTCAATGTACATTATATTGTATATATTCAGGTTGCACTCTTATAAACCATTTATTCAGTCATTAATTCGTATTTGTATAGACTACAATGATGCTAAATAGATAAAACAACATAAGTTCTACTTTAAAAGAAAATTGACTTGAAATGCCTTTTTATTTCTGTTACTTAAAGTACTGGTATATGATATTTTATCACTAACAAATATAAGGATTTCAATAAAAATAATTTTTAAGAAATATTGTATACAAGCCCATCACTTCTATATCATAAGGTAAAAATAAGAAGATGTCGTATGCTTGCCAATGAGAAAACTCTTCTAAATGGATCTAACGACGTTGAAGAAAGAACCTATATGTCAACTGACAGTATTTAACAATGAGCATAACCTTTTACGCATAGCAAGTTATAAAAGATCCCAAAATAAAAAATCTAAGAGAATTTAAACTAGAAAAATACCCACATGGTTTATGAAAAAACTATAAACGGAAAACAAATTTTATCGACACCGAAAAACGACAACAACTGAATAACAGGCTCGATATTAGAACAGTCACATACAGATCATGGCGGGGTTAAACATGTTTGCAGGTGCCAATTACTACCCTTAACCTGAGCTAGTGGTGTAACAGCACCACACAAAATACCCCATAGAAATCAGTTGAAAAAGAAGCAGGTCTTCAGATTGATACAAAGCACAGTGCAAACTTAGAAAAACGCCACAGACACAACGTAATTTGTTTTACAAGCCCAAACTTATCACTACAAAATAATAGTATAAAACCGTAAAGATGTGTGTTGATTGCCAATAAGAAAACTCTCCTCCAGGACCAAAACGATGTAGGATGTAGAAACTATGTGTCAACTTAAGTCATTAACAATGATCAAAACCTATCCGCACCGCATGCTATAAAAAGTCCCAAAATGACAAATCTAACACAATCTAAACGAGAGACTATCAGTATTGATATGTACAAATCAATAAACGAAAAACAAATAAAAAATACCCCGTAGA
This sequence comes from Mytilus edulis, assembly GCF_963676685.1. Classification (NCBI taxonomy): domain Eukaryota; kingdom Metazoa; phylum Mollusca; class Bivalvia; order Mytilida; family Mytilidae; genus Mytilus; species Mytilus edulis. Next base: position 72,851,062 of record NC_092349.1, on the reverse strand, counting down.
TACTCGCTTATAAGTCGGAAGTTTGGGAGAAAAATTCGGAATCCAGAGAGGGGTACCGACTTATAAGCGAGATCCAGCGACCAGAGGAAAAATCCAAGCTCGAGAAAAGTGGTCAGGAGTGAATTTCCTGGTCAAACCTACGTCGGTGATTGCCAAACCTACATAAATCCCTAAATTAAAAGTTTTTGTTGAAAATAAATGACTGCAATACTGTCTTTGTGTTTTATTTGTTCTCTGTTAACCGTTTTCTGTCAAATTGTGTTGAATTTCCGACTGTTTCCGGTTTGTGTATTGATTTCATGGTCAAATGGTTTGTGCATAAACCCAAAAGAAAGAGCCAAGAACCAAAAATGAAAACGAGATAACAATGTACCAACTATGTAAAAGGATGTATTCAGTGGAGAAATTGTGTAATTATTGTGATATCATGATATCAATTCAATACTTATAAATCATACAATAATCAAAAATAATTTTAAGATTCATTCCCATGATCAAAATATTATTCATTAAAATGTCTCAGGTAAACACAAAGATTACAAAATTGATTGGCAAGCCAATATAATCCATTGATAACCCCTAATTAAGAGACAAAGAGTTGTATTCACTAAAGGTGTGAAAAATATCAGTGATAGGTGAACAGATGACACTAATGAGTTGGAGTTATTTTAATATAAAGTTGATTAGCTTCACTTAATTTTTTTAATCCTTTAATCATCACTATATAATAAGAATTATGAAGTGTACATGCTCTTTAACACTGAGTTATGTGTGCTGTGAAAAATATTGATTGACTTAATTTTTTCAGGTTCATATTGGTTTATGTTCGCTTTTCCCAAACAATAGGTTGTCAGTCATACCCTACAAAATCATTGATGCATTAAGTAAAAAACACATGGCTAATCTGTAATCAAACAGTGAACAAAACAACAGGAATGAATACATCTTTATTATTAACAGCTATACAAATTATCATAATCAACATCAACTAAATTCAAACCAAACAAACATTCATGCAGAAAATGAATATAATTCTTGGATTTGCATTGGTTTTACCGGCGTTCAGTTAAGGTCAGCTGCAAAAAAAATGTCCAATTTTTGTCCGACTTATACGAGGGTCAAGACTAAATCCTCAGAATTTGCAGCTGAAAAGGGCAACCGACTTATAGTCGGATCGACTAATAGGCGAGTATCTACGGGGGTTCATCAAAAAACGACAATAACTACTTAAAGGCTCCTGATTTTGGGCAGTCACATACCAAACATTGCAGCGTTAAAGATATTTGTTCGTGCCAATCACTACCAGGATTGGCAAAAACCCGGGTTTTATGAGTATTGCCCAGCCCAGTGGGAAATACTGGGACAACCTGGGTTTTACTGGGTTTTAGTGGGTAATACTGGGCAATACTGGGTAATATAAAATATTTGTCTGAAATTTAAAGAGAATTCAGTGATAAACACAAATGCAATACATTTAATAAGATATTTATACCCTATTTTGTTTGTTTAGCATTTGTCTAGATTGGCAAACTGTGAATAGAAAGCAAATAAATCATTTTTTTCAAATGAATATAGCTCCTATTAAGAATTAACAATTACATGTATTAAAGAAACATCACATTTAAATAAAGTATATGTACTGTCACTAATTAATAAGTAATTATTCAGATTAGAACACTGATTTGTTTATGTAACAATAATCAGTCCTTTCAATTTTGTAAGTGTTAATGGCATGACCCTGTAGGGTGTTTATTTAGCAATATGAATGTATAACAATTAAAATTAACAATTTACTTAAACACTGCAATAAAATGCATTTTTCAAAGTTTGGATTATTGAAACAATACTTGGTAATTAAAAGGTATCTTTAAACGTGCAAATCTTGTATTCTGCCTACATATAAAATTAATAGAAAAGAGAATGAAATTGAATTTTCTAGAGAAGACTGTCAATGGTTATCTGTATAAAAAGTATATATTTAGCTGTTATACTATGAAACTATAACAAGTCTTTACTATTTTGTGTTAAATAAGCTTAAAAAATCATATTGCCCAGTAATGCCCACTATCACCCATTTCTTAGAGTATTGTCCAGCCCGGGAAAACCCGGGTTTTCCCGCCCGGGAATTCCCGGGTGGGTAATACTTTGCCAACCCTGATCACTACCCTTAACTTTAGACAATGGTTGACCAGTACGAAACAAAAACAAACCTTAAAATGCAGTTGAAAAAGAAACAGCTCTTCAGATTGATACAAAGCAAAATGACAACTTAGAACACAAAAAATACAAAGTAACCTAATCTGAGACTGTGGTGTAAAAGCACAGGAATAAACCATAAACGTCAGTTGAAAAAAGAAGCATCTTTTCAGATCGATGCACAGCATTTACTAAGAAAAACACAGAAAGTACATATCTGAGAGTATTCACAGTTACACAAAGCCAGTTCAAAGCCAATAACAATTAATACAAATTATATATCTAAGACTAAATATATATCGGAACAAATCCAACGTGCGATAAATTAAGTGTAAAATCGTCATCTATAATCAAAGAAAAACATGTTCTTGTGCCAAAATATAGATACCAACACATTAAAGGACCATTATTATAGCAAACAATTTTAATTGGGTTTTACTTTATGAACGAAATCCTTGACTTAATAATGTTCGAGTATAACGTAGATTTCGTTCATTGAAATCCAAAAACCGTCACTACACACACCAGTATAGCGAACGAATTGTGATATATATTTATATATATAAATCGTAAGAAGGGGTCAAAGGAGCCACAAAATCCCACAATGGACAATTAAAATTGGGAACGAAAATCATCAACCATCATGTTAGCAATAATAGTGAAACTACCTTATTTCTCATTGGTCAGACAAACATGTTTGATCTACGAACTACAAGACACGTTTATGCTTTGAAAAGGTAACGTTGCTTAGACCGATTAGAACACAACTTCTAAAACCTGATTGATGTTGCTTACTTAATATCTGCTTAAGGTGGTACCTAACACCTTTACTAAAATTAATTTGGCTCGTTTAATTTTCTTAAAATTTTGATAAAGTATTTACTTTGAACCTTTGACAAAAATATAAAAATTTCAAAAAATTTGAACCAACCGTTTAATCAGAAAAAATACACTGGTTATATAGCAGTTTGAAAAAAACTTGTTTTGGTCATTGAGAAGCTTAATATTCCTTTGAGAACACAACGTCATTAAAACGTTCTGCTGATTTTACAGAGTTGTCTCCCTGTAGTGTTAGGTACCACCTTAAATACCATCCTTAAACAATTTCTATACTCCCTCCTGACTGTTGCCAATTTTATAACACAATCAAAGCAACAGAGAAACTTAAATACTCAAGAAATTATAAACAACTAGCAATAAGCTGGAAAAATCAATCATCAAGCAAATATAGATCTTTTATTAGATATCAGTAAATTGAATGTCTGGAATTTATTAAATTGCAGTTACATTTTGTTGTGAATTAATATTTCTGTAACAATACATAATTGCTACCTACCGCAATTATCTGGTAAAGCGGGTGTTCACAAATATATTCTATGAAAATTTGAATGTGACCCACCGAGTTAGACTATTTACCGTTTTTTTATAACATGAGCAAGACGACGGGTGCCACATGGGGAGCAGGATCTGCTTACACTTTCGAAGCACCTGCGATCACATCCAGTTGTTTGTAGGGGTTCGTGTTACTTAGTCTTTAGTTTTCTAGTTGAGATTTGTGTACTTTTGTCTGTTTTTTATTTAGCCATGGCGTTGTCAGTTTATTTTTGATCTATGAGTTTGACTGTCCCTCTGGGTACTTTCGCCCCTCTTTTAAGTGCATAAAGTGACGTCTGATTTTTAAAAAACGAAAATGATTAGCAGTGAAACCAATTTTAACTTAGCCCTGTGTATACTTACACGTGTCTTTTATGTGAGTTTTGTATCAAGATATACAATACTAGTAAATATGTTATACGTGTAGCAATATGCCTTTCTGAAAGTAATGCCTAATTAAAAAAATATGTTCAGCAGATATTTGGTACAGATAGCACTGTATTTGATTTTCAATATTTTGTACATAAGTTTAACTAAACAATCGTAATACTAGTGTGTTAAAAAAATTGTCAACTAGCATCTGATAAGTGTGCACTTCAATATTAACTGGTGTAGACGATAATCAGTGATAATTTTTCAATTTTGTTTTTCTTTAAATAAGAATCGTTTTACTCCTAGGTCGTGACTTTGCGCTGGTCTCCTAACAAATCGTTTTAATTTCTACATACGTTCATTCTTGTTCATTAAATGCTTTTTAGTTACACTTTGCCATTCATATAGGTATGTAGTACTTCAACATCAACAAGAAGACTATCAAAAACAAGCTTCGAGTCACTCTGTAACTATACCGTGTGACCAATGAATGTGACGATTGGTTACTAATAGATCATATATCCAACGTGATGGTCTCATTTAAGTCTAAATTTTCTTTGATATTCAAGGTCAATTACAAAAATTGTAACAACGATAATTTAATGCCACATGTATTAAATATGTTTATTGAAACTTTTTCGGCGTCTTATACTACACCGTTGAGTATGACATTTTGCACTCACGAAAGTCATATTTTCATAATTAAGAAAATTAATGGTTTGATGGGCAGTTAAAAGTGATTATTTAACAGTCGATAATGGATGAAAATCAAACTAATATGGTACATAAAGGTGAGAATATATCAAGAGAACAATATGTTTCTCTAGTGATTTAATTAAAATATAAAGTGTTTCTTTTTGCAATTTAGTTTGGCGGGAACTATTAAGCAACGATTAAAAATGTGTCAGCTAGTGGTTGGTATCGACTGCACGGTTCACTATTTTTTGTAATTTTTGCAATAATGAACTGTTCAACTGTATCCGTAAATATGTATCTTATACCTTTACCGTTATTTTAGCTATGATAGAAAAAGTAACTTATTTATAGACCACTTATATTGGAATGTAAGGCAGAAACAACAAAATGTGAATAATAAACTGATTAATGCATACCATTTTTTTTAAACAGAGGACTGAAACCATTCTATATATAGTCTCATACTAGCTATGATGTTGGAGTTTTGATGTTCCGTGTTTAATGCCTTACTGTGATTGTTCGATCAATAACAGCAATACATGTACCATTCTATTGCCTTTTTGTGTTTTTTGCTGTGCAGATACTGATTTTGTCTCATAGATGGGTACCCCATATCTTTTCTTTTCTTTTATGAAAAACCATTGTAGGTAAGAAATAAATCTATGATTAATTTTTAAAAGTCAAGCTTATATTTAGTACATATCCATGTTCAGATATTTCCTTTATGAAACCAACACGTTGTCTAGCTGACTATGCGGTATAGGCTTTGCTCATTGTTGAAGGCCGTACGGTGACCTATAGTTGTTAATGTCTGTGTCATTTTGATCTTTTGTGGATATTTGTCTCATTGGCAATCATACCACATCTTCTTTTTTATACGTTGTCGTCGAATTGATTTTCATTAAATAAATTAATCAGTGTAAGCTTATTGCTTCTCTTGTAAGAAAAATGCAGAAGACATAGTCAAGTATTTCAAATCATGCATTTGTAAATATAGATTGTACCTCTGCATCGAGTATTATACGATATTTCACGACAAGATGTGATTTTTTTTTTCAAATGCGTATTTCAGTAAAGGACACTGTTCATGTGAATCGTTAATTCAAAGGAAGCAGGACACTTTGACACCATAAAGGAATGTTGATTTAGAAAGATAAGCATGCAGTCGGGGAAGTATAAATCGGATATTTACGTCATTATGTGTCTGGTAGATAATTGTCTCATTGGCACCCATACCGCATCTTCTTATGATTTCCGGCATTATAGACAAATGAGGATGAGGTAAGCACTGGACATTTATTTTCAGGCTTAAACATAATCATCACTTTCACATGTAAAGTAAAGTGTTTAATTTGAACACTTTTTGCATTTTAAATAAGCCATCCAGCGAACCATGTCCTACCATTGTCATCACTCCCAATGTCTCCAGCGCGATCAAGTGTGGAATGAGTTCTAAATAAAATCTTATCCCCTTAATTGTCTGATATACGAAAGTTCCTGTTAAATAATCAGTGGAGCATATAGTTCTAAAATTTCCGAAGACCGTGCCTTGTACGTCCGCATTTTTGACAAGTTGATATGAACCATATGCGTGACATTCGGTTCGTATGATAAAGGTAAAACCGTACACAGCATTATACGGGGCTATGAAAATACCAGTATATTCACTATATCCTCCATTTACATTGGTAATGGAGACATCAAATAGTAATGTATGATGTGGGCTCGGATTTTGTTCTAAAGTACTCATATAGGCGTAGAATGCAGTGGTTTCTTGTGCTGCTCGAACTTTACTTTGCCTTTCTGAAAGTAAATAACAAGAAATGCACCAGTAAATTTTCCAATTACAGAGAACATGAAAAATGAAAATAAGTAGACGTGAAATGATTGCCAACGAAACAACTGAAGAGCATGAACACCACCGGTATTTAACAATGACAAGAACCGCATATTTATGATATGGTAATCTATGAAAGGCATTCGGCATGACGACATGGAAAACGATTAAAAAGAGAAAAACCTGATGCTAAAAACTAAGAACAAAAACAAAGACAAATATGGCAGACTTCGATCATTAATGACAACCACTGAATTGCATGCAATAATGTACTGCTTTTGATACTAGACATACTAGAAATGTTTAATTGAAATCAATCAAAGAAAACGGTTCATGGTGGATATCTATTCTAAATATACATTTTAAACATAATTGTAATATCAACTTATCAGAAAGTACTTAAAAGACAACTATTGACGAAGATCCTGATTTGAAATATGCACAAAAACATATAGCAGGATTTGACTAGGTGTCTGGGTTTACACAATTGACAATCTTTTAATCGAGACCATTGGAAGTGGAATATGCGACGGTAAAACATTAAATGTTTAGATAAATATATTAAATCTACGATAAAGCTGCTATATAGTCTTCTAATGAAACAACAAAGTTACCAGGCTTTAAACTGTGTCCGCTAGACGCGCGTGTGTTATTCTACAAAAGACTCATTTTTATAAATTTCCTGTTACAAAACTTTGATTTTTTCGAAAAACTAAGGATTTTCTTATTGCAGGAATAGATTACCTTAGCCGTATTAGGCACAACGTTTTGGAAATTTGGCTCCTCAATGCTCTTCAACTTTGCACTTGTGTGGCTTTATAACTATTTTGATCTGAGCGTCACTGATGAGTCTTATGTAGACGAAACGTGCGTCTGGCGTATTAAATTATAATTCTTGTACCTTTGATAACTATCATCAGTGCCGCTCGAATAAAAAGTAAAAATATTAAATTACATTAAAAGTACGAAGTTTAAGAGCACTGAAATTCTAAAGATACAAGTAAAATACCATCGAATAACACTGTATCGAAGAAGATTATTTCAAGTATTAACCAAGTTTATATCAAAATATTCCGATATGTAGAATGTGAAACTCGGTAAACTGTCGAACATTATTGATGGAATGGATAGAATTTTTTTATTGTCTCATAGCACGCCATTATACTTTTCGTCAATCTGAGATATTAATTTGCGGGAAATTATATGACACCCTCTTATGTTTAGTGGCTTATCATATATGCCCTACTATGACGTTTGTGAAAAATCCTGAAAGAAACAAAATCCGTTTCATCGTTGTCGATACTTCAGGGCTATAGTATATTAACCTTAATCGACCATTCAACCATGTATGCTCAGTTTGGGGGTACCACGATTTTTCCGAGAAAGTTGAAACATATGTACCCAGAGCCGAAATCGTAAAATCACCATGGAAAATCATATAATGAAAAATAAACGACTCGAAATAGATATAACTGGAACAGAAGAACACCATTTGTCTAAAAAAAAAATAAGAATCACAAAACTCCGAGGAAAATTTAAATCCAAAAGTCCCTAATCAAATGGCAAAACCAAAAGCTGAAACACATCAAACGAATAGACAGCAACTGTCATATTCCTGACTTGGTACAGACAAAGGGGAAAGCAGAAATGAGTAAATAATCTATATTTTACTCACCTTCACCTTCTTCAACATCCCTCTGAATAATGCCAACTCTTTTTCTGGCGGACCCCAAAAATAGATTTGAATTATATGCTTTCAGATTAGCAAGTTGCCTTCCCTTCTCGCCATCCGATAATTTGACTTTATCCAATTCATCCTTAAGTTTGTTTATTTCTACTTCCTGTCTACCAACAATTTGCTCCAGTTTTTGGAAACGGTCTTTCCATAGTGATTCCATATTGTTTAATTTGGCAAGCATCTGAATCGCGAGTTCTTCCAGTGAAGCATTTGATAATGTAAGTGTCATTATTAGACAAAACAATATCACAACTTTGTCAGACATTTTGTTCTTATTACATAAGAAAGAAATGCCAGACTGATTACAAATAGATAAGAAGTAGAAATCGTGAAAGGAAATACCCATGTACTTAAAATGGTATGTAAATTTGACAACTTAAGCACTAGTCAATACACATTTACAAAAAAAATTGAATCAAAGCGGAAAGCATACAAAACAGAATATTTCTGTACTTTTTTGTTCACAATACAAAGTTAAACATCTACTGCCACTTATAATTTCGACAGCCAAGCGTGTTTATCTAAAATAGAAGTTAGAAAGTCTGTAACGGAGGAAGACTTCCATGATTATATATTTCAATTCTTTGTAATTTTAAGTCTATTTTCCCAGTAACAAGCAGTATGAAATGCATTCATCATGAATACCAGGATTGAAATTTTGAGATTGCGCCAAACGGTTGTTTCGTCTACAAATAGAAGTGCGAAAACAAAAAATGAAAAAATAGTCATTTCTTATTCGATGAGGTTAACACAACAGTAAGTCCCTTGTTAAACATGACTTTTCTTTTCCGCATTTTTCTAATGATATTTCTTAAATGTGCTTTATTTTGCATTTTTATTTTTTGTTCCTTAGCAATGGCTTTGCGAAGTTGATGTTTTCAAATCTGTGTTTTTTTTTTAATTAAATGGAGCAAACAACCCATGCGAAGAGTGAGTCACTGTATTTAAACAGTAAAATCACAAAACTTTCAACGTCGAGGAAACTTCAAAATGGAAAATCTCGAATCAAATGGCAAAAAAAAGCTCAAAACACATATCAAACGAATGGATAACAACTGTCATATTCCTGACTTGGTACAGGCATTTCGTTATGTAGAAAATTGTTAATATCATATGTGAACAAAAAACAGACATCATAAACAAACAAACAAACAACAAACAAATAATTTATTAGAGTCTCACCTCCTTAAAACATTTGATATAAAACACAATATAATATTAACAATTTATAAAAGAGCCATTCTAAAAAGAGTTATGAGAGACTGTAAAAACACAGGTTAAAATACATTTATATTACATCTATAACATATATCACTATATCTTAGCATAAAACACCATACTATTAAAAACAATTATACAAAAGAAAACCAACAACATTATATACACTTATTACGAGTATGAAATACACTTTCTCTTACAAAGTACTTCATGGCAGATTTTGGCTGTAAAATAACAAACTCTGTCATCATGAAACATAAATAAAAACTTTTCTTCATTACTTAAATTACTAAAACTTCTTTCTATATTACATACACTGTTAAAAAATATCGTTCGCAAATCTGCATATTCTGGGCATTCTAATAAAACATGTTTTTCATCTTCAGTTATATTCAAATCATTTTTTCTACAACTAAAACAAAACCTTTCATTTACATCTATACCTTCATATCTGCCAGTTTCAATTTTAATCGGAGCAACACCTGCTCTAAATTTAGCATATGCACTTCTATATTTACCGGGCATAGTAATACTTAAATATTTTTCTCTACAATGGTTTGATTTAAATAACCTGTAAGTACGCAATTTACTGCTTTCATTAGCTAGTAAATTTAAATGCCAATTATTTTGGTACATAATAAATAGTTTGTTTTGTTTTCAATATCTCTAATAACAGACTTGTTCAAAATACATTCAATATTACAATACTGATTAAGATCAAGTTCTTTAAACTTTGTATTCACTCTACAGTTCCAATTTTTAATTTATTAAAACTGATATTATTACTCCAAAGAAATTTTTTCTTATTAAGTCTACAATTAGACATCCTATTAAATCGTGCCCATGTCCTAAATATGGAGACCATTGTTTAACAATACATGGTTTCCATCCCATATCTCCATAAAGTGCTAAGTTAGGGATATATCTACCCACTCCCATAAAAAATCTCAGTCTTATGTTTAACAGCGTTTATACATGAAAATTCTTTAGTACCCCAAATAGAGGTACCATAGTCAATCACTGACCATACAATTGAATTGAACAGTTTTGTAAATACATCATATTGAAAACCACCATGAGCCTTACATTTTGCTATTAGAAACCCTAATGCCCTACTGGCAGATTTGGCAACTGCTTTTGCCATATCCTCATAACTCAAATGTTCGGTTAATAATAAACTTAAATATGTATAATTTGATACTTTATCAACACATATTCCATTAAAAACTTAGTACATGGCACAGAAGGTGTTCTAAAATGCATAACTTTTGATTTTTCCAAATTAACCTTTATCATGTTTCTATCACACCAACATTCTAAAGTATTCAAAATGATTTGTAATTCACTTTCACTTTCTGTTAAGAAAACTACATCGTCTGCATATAACATTATACACACTTTTCTTCACCTATGCTTATTCCAACATTTAACTTTTTGACTTCATCAATTAAATTATTAAGAAAACATTAAACAATAATGGTGAAATTATACACCCTTGTTTCAAACCAGTATTAACAGGGAACCAGTCAGATAAAATGCCATTTAACTTTATACAAGACTGAACAGTATTATACAAAGATCTTTAAATGCCTTTATCATTTTAGAACTAACACCAAGTAACTCTAATTTGCTAAATAACAATGATCTATTTATAGTATCGTATGCCTTTTTAAAGTCAATAAAAGCAGCATATGTAGACTGTTTACGTAGTTTTCTAGACTCTATTATCCTAGTTATAGACAAAAGGTAACCAATGGTGTAACGGTCTTTTCGGAAACAATTCTGCTCATCATGGATAATGTCCGATGCATCAAACTTTTCCCGCAACCGACAGTCAAGAACACCACAGTACAACTGGTAAGTAGCTGGAGCTTAAGTTATTCCACGATATGAAAGAGGATCTCTGGGGTCAGACGACGAAAATTTCGGTACTGGTACAATTACACCTTTGGCCCATAGAACCAGGACCTTTCCCGTATTGTAACACACATTAAACAAACGAACTAAAAATGATAAAGGTTGCATTTCTGTAAATATTAACAATGCAATTTCCCATAGGAACTCCTTTTACGGCTAAAACTGTACCACTTTTACTATGAAGTTTTGAAAAAAATCTTATCCTAGAATTGAAAGTTCATATGCACCACAATTATTTTCAAAGGTCAAAATATAGGGCTGTGCGGCATATTTTCAACGTTTATATGCCCTGAACTTCTCAGAGTTTAAACGCTAATTTTCTTAACTCCCCCTACCTCGAATGAAAGGTTACCACAGATTTCAATGTAAACAATATGCACGTGTTTATTTACTGGTAACACTCCCAAGTTCTGTCTCTGCGATATGGAACACAGAGAGCATAACTGGGAACCAGTATGTAAACAAAATTTTCTATGAATATTCAATTTCTCCCCAAAAGAGGCGTGTTTTGAGCAACAGCTGTATTTACAAAGTGCAACCTATAGCAGTTTGGTTTTTCAACACTTTTACTGGTAGCTCATCAAGACCGGGCGCCTTCCCATTTTTTGCCTTTTTTATTACATTTAATATTTCCTCACTTGTAATTTCGCAATAAAATAAAAAATCACATGTGTCTTGATCTTTAGAGTCGACATTTTCAGAAGGCTGTATACGATTTTCTACATTTAACATTGAAGAGAAATTATTTTTCTGTTTATTCAAAACTGAAATTGGATCTGTTGATACCGAACCATCTTCTAATTGTATTTCCTTCGGTATGTTACGTTGCCTTTCTGCACCAATGCCTATCTTTCCAATTTTACGCCAAAATTCTTTCGGATTATCACATGAACTGGTCAAACCATCCTGCATTTTAAACCAATAACGACGCTTTGCCTGTTGTACATTTTTGCCAAATAATTTCCTGTTTTGACAATATAGATGGCGCAACTGTTTTTTAGAATGACAACTTTTGGTTTTAAGATACATAGTTTCCGATTTGCACACCTCGTTCCAAAGGTCTGTTAATTCTGTACTCCACCAAGGTTTCTTGATTCTCCGATGCTTATTACTGGAACCGTTGCTAATATGAATGATCTTTTTAGGGATTTTTTTCCGACATTTCCGACTTGATACTATTAACAAAGCTTTCATATGTTTTGTCAATATCACACTGGTTAGCTTCAGACTCTTCTAATAGACCTAGTATACGATCTATATCCGATATAAATGATTCACTATTTAACCAGTCATCGGGTATTTTCCCAAGGTCATATTTTTAACTTTTAACGCTAGCAGCGTTGGTTTTTGGTCCAGTGTTTTCATCAACAGGAAAGTTCAAGTGCATTGACCAACTAAGTAAAGAATGGTCTGGCATACACCGTGTCGGATCTACTATACCGATAATATCCACATCTTCAATAAGCGCAGAAACGCGCCTGACATCAAACCTATCAAAAGATTTCAACATTTCGTATGGCAAGATACAATAGTCAACAACACTTAATCCTCTTGTCGATACATAAGTATAGTCATTTTGACTTTTATTCCTACCGTTCAATAAACAATAGTTAATGTCCGCTAAAATTCACAGAAAATGCTGCCGTATTTTTTAGTTTTATAATCAACTACTTGTCTCTCTGGCAAGGTATCTATACCTTCAACAAAGTCATGTAAATCATCACATCTTGAATTAAAATCTCCACTCAAATAAAACTGATTACCCTTTGGAATCGCATACATTTGTGACATTAGCGATTCTAAAAATTCATGTACATTCACGGCACGCGTTGAATTTTCTGGTGGTAAATAAACTACACATGCATAGAAAATATTGTGCAAATTTAACTTATCCTCGAACTTTAGCCAACATATACCGTCTATTGAGTCTTCCACAACTATTACGTTTAAAAGCTCCATCAGATCATTTCGAACCAAAAATCCTACTCTGCCAGAGCCAGCCTTTGCGCGTAGATGAATACCTATTTGGTTATGACCAAACCACGTATACCCATTAACACTAATTGTATTGTTCTTAACCAGATGTGTTTCTGCGATACCCAGGATATGCAGCTCTTTATTATTTAAACATGCACATAAAAGTTTAAATTTATCACTGTCACAATTCCATCCGTTCACATTCCAAAATCCGCATGCAACCTATTGGAATTTTTTACCACGCCCTCTTCCGCGTCCACCTCTTCTGATATTTCCACGATTGCTGAATCCTTGTCGTTGGCCGTAGTTTCCTTCATTCTGATGTACATTTCGTCCATTGACGGATTCGTTCTGTTTGCCTTTTCCACTCTTGCATCATAGGTAAAATGTAAAATATAGGGGTAGTTCAAATTCCCCCTGAATTATATACAGATTATACATTCACTACTCCATTTGTGTATGTAGGGAACACTATCATATATAAAAAAATAAATAAAAGTTCGAATATCTTGTTTAATATATACACATGGAAAAAAGTATTGCAACACTAAATTGAAATTCAAATAAAAAAAAAACACTCTTTATTTTTTTGTGATATAATTATTTGAAATAGAACTAGTTAAACATTATTTAAATCTCACCTGAGTTTAATCAATAAATATCGACTCGATAAGTTCTTATCTGCACATGCAGCAATTGTACCCGTAAACAATAAAACAGATGTTTTTATCCTCATTGTTTTCAACACTTTAAAGAATAGAAATAACCAAATTTATAAAGTTATGTGATTGACACCTTGTAATTGGTCATCCACAACTCTTAACTGCAGCAAGATTGCAGATTATCAGCACGAGAGAAGCAGGTATGCCGCTGTGACAATTGCACGTAGTGTTGGTCATCACCATTCCACTATAAGTAATTTTGAGGAAAGAAAATCAGGCAACAAACGATGTTAACGACCTTCCGAAACCAAGAAAAATGGGAAAATCAAGCATAATAAAGGCTGGTCAGACGGAAACCCATTCAAAACAATACAATTATAAAAAGAGAGTAGTGGCCATACAGGAGCCTTTAAACAAGAACTGTTCGAGATCGACTCGTCCCTACTGGTTATCGTGCGGTAAGACCATTTTGGGGACCTTTGCTAACGAATAGACACACAGCTGCCCGTATCAAATGTAGTGCAGAGCTCGTCAAAGTGGGAAATAAACATCATGGCGGAAGATCCATGGTTCCAATGAAATTCTGTTTATCTTCCTTGGCTCGATCGTAGCCCGGATTTGAACCATATCGTGCATTTATGGGACATAATTAGGCGTAAAGTGCGCGAAAGGTCACCCCAGTGCAAGCAAGTCGTGAAATAAACAATGCCCTTCATCAGGAATGGTTGCTGCTACCTTAGCAACAAATAAGTCGACTTAGCAGGAATCAGAAGACGTTAATAGGCGATTATCCGTTTGAATGGAGGCTGCGCACAAAGTATTAATTCTTTGGCGTATAACAATCAAAGATGATGTGAACAATCATCTTAAGATTAATTTTGAAATGTCTGACATTGTAAAGTTCAACTACAATAAAAGTTGTAAAATGCATTTTTTTGTACAAAAACACTTAATTTTATTATCAAAATTGTGGTTAGATAAAACCTTTTTTTCATACATGTTTTGTTCGTTTTAATGCAAATGTTATCATTAACTATGTTAACTATGATTTTACAATTATTTTATCATATTCCGTCCAAAATAAAAGGCTGATTTTTCAATGTTTAAAAAATCAAGGTGTTGCAATACTTTGTTGTATACATCTTCTAATTATGAATCAAACTATCAAAGTTGATGAGAGTTTATGGTTTAATTTGCGGTTTCAAATGATATAATATCAACGATATAGATCTAAATGGGAAATTAATTTACGTCTGGAAATATATACAAGAGACCAATTGGAATGTTATGCATGTGTTAACACTTGAAAAAAGCAACCAAATATGTCACCGATTAAAATACGGTCACATTTAGTTACAGACATAACATGCACTAGAAAACAATTTGAATCTTGACGTCTTCACAGATACAATTTCGTCTACCGTATTTATTCATTATAAATTATGCTTGATCTTGACATTATTTTTTTAGTCAGTGAAATAAGGTGTTAAAAAGCTTCATTTGTTTTAGTGCCCTTTTTGATAAAATAGAACACACGTTTATATTTAACCAAATCTTTAATCTGTTATGCTTTCATAAAACTGCTATGAAGTGTCTGACATAAAACCCGCAAGTAAATCCGCTCTGTCTTTTATCAATTTTAATTTTAAAAAGAAACTTCAATTTTCTTTAGATAAAAATAATATTATATGATTACATTACTCATTCAAAAAGTATAAGATCTAAGGTCATGGACAATAAATCTTATAAATGACCAATTAATTTCGAATTAAAGATGACTGAAAGCTTCTTGTAATGATCATATAAACTGTTACTAAAAGCTGTCACCTCTTAACAGATGTTACCCGACTGGGAAAGAAGTAATGAAGTATTTTGGTCTGTTGTGGAGAGTAGTCATTCATACAACATCTTCTTTTTAATACAAGCGCTAATATGGTGATTTCACCTCTTCGAATCAAGAACAACCTTTAAACATACGAATATAAAGCAGTTAAAAGGTAGAATGTATAAAAATCAAATAAGAAACAAAAAAGTATCGAACATAAAGTAACAGGATCGGTTGAGCACAAACACGTATATACAGGTGATAAACGGGTCATTTTACCTCAACAAATTTAGAACTATTATCAGAGATAAGAAGATAAAGAATTAAAAAGGGGGAAGGATGTTAAAAATCGAATAAGTAACGAATAAGAATAAGGAATAGGTATTGAATTGGTAACAAATAAGGAATAAGGAATAAGTAACGAATAGGTAACGAATAAGGATAAGGAATAAGTAACGAATAAGGAATAAGAAATAAGTAACCAACTTGACGACCCTTATTTTAAGACATAAATATTTCTTTGGCCTGTAAATAAATATTGTGTCTATAACGGGTTCGGATCGTTCGTGGCCGTCCAGACATGCTGATCAATAAAGGCAACAGTAGTATACCGCTGTTCAAAAGTCTTAAGACGATTGAGAGAAATCAAATCTGGGTTACAAACCACAATTGGTATTTATTACCTAGAACTGACAAACAGGTGATCATGCATTAAGAAATTCAGATTAAGATTCAACATTTTATTAAAATCTCACCACTTGTATAACACTACACATTAAAATACATATATAAAACATAGCGTATAACATAAAACTTCCATCCAATACATATGTAAAAAACATTTTGTATATTTAAACTAACAGTACAATCTCATTAGCCAAAATACTAAAACATATGCAAGCACCATTAAATAAAGAATTGTGAAGGAAAATAGTATTTAATAGCGTTGAGCCGGTATACTGTAAATCTTTTACTACCCTAAGTCAGTGTTTATTAAGTGAAACATCCTGTAGACAAATTCAATAAATTTATGTAAAATAAATAAAAGAAAAAACCGAACTCAATGGTAAATTTTCAACTGGTAAGTCTACAAATCTGACAAAATCCAATGCTATCATCCAACGAAACGAGTGAAAAACAACTGCCATGTTTCTGACTAAGTTCAGAAATATCCGAAAAAATTAGAGGGTTTTGTTTCCTGTTTTTTGATATTTTTAGTATTTTACCTTCGAATATGGAATATTCAGCGGTGTTCTTTTCGTCTAATGGAAAATAAGTATACAAAATCGACGAAATATGATTACAATATAAAAAAGAAGATGTGGTAGGATTGCCAATGTGACAACTATCCACAAAAGACAAAAATGACACGGACAGTAACAACTATAGGTCACCGTACGGCCTTCAACAATGAGCAAAGCCCATACCGTACAGTAAGCTATAAAAGGCCCCGATGAGACAATGTAAAACAATTCAAACGAGAAAAACAAATCTATTTTAACGGAGTAAAAGTCGTTTAAACTTGTCACAGGCAACTATTCTTTGTAAGGAATAACTAATAAAACAGTACAAATATTAGCGAAAAACTTTTATTGTAACGTGCGCAGAACACGTGTTACCGAAAGATCCCTCGATATTTAATCTATGAGCGTACATCAAACGTTTCCTGAATATGCCTTATTAGGTTAGGTCGAAATACGATTTATTCGTGCAGTTGTGTTTCCGGTATATCTCTTTTTATGTTCGGTCAAGATAAAATTACTGTGCACATACAACGTGTTTCCGCGGAATATCCCTTATTATGTTCGATCATTGTTTGAAAAAAATCAACGTATGGTTGCTGGTGACATCAGAAGATGATTGGATGAGTTTAAGGGTCATAACCTTTATCAGCTCGCTTGATGAAACAATTATGTTACAGGTGTATATGAAACTGTGTGAAATTAAGAAATCCACTCGAAGGAGGATTTTATTTAACGAAAAAAAAAAATTTAATCATTAGAAAAACAGATTCATACATAGAAACTTGTCGATTGTAGGATTTATCCAATCTCGATAGTTAAATTATAAATTTTAATGTCGGAGCCTCAGATAAATAATCCGATAATCTACTGGTACAATGTTAAAATCTACTAGTATATAATCATCATACTTTGCAATTTTAAAATAAATCAGGGCAATTTCTACAGCACCGTAAAAGGTAAAACCAATTGTTATTTTTCAAAGAAGAGAAGTGTATGACTAACAAACGATTAAAAGTAGAAATAGGTATCAAAGGTACCATGCTTATAATTTAATACTCCAGACGCGCGTTTCGTCTTCATGCGACTCATCAGTGACTCTCAGATCAAATAGTTATGAAGCCAAACAAGTACAAAGTTGAAGAGCATTGAGGACCCAAAATTCAAAAAGGTTGTGCGAAATACGACTAAGGCTATCTATGCCTGGAATAAGAAAATCCTTAGTATTTTGAAAAATTCATATTTGTGTAAAGGAAATTTATAAAAATGACCTTATACTTAATATTCATGTCGTAAGAAAATGTTAATATACTTATTTTTCATGATTTCTTCCATACATCATTTGATCTTTTGTCGTATAATATGCTATTGATTTCACAAGTTTGTATCTAAACAAAAACTCAAAACACTTATCATTATTGTTTTATGTATTTCCTGTCGTAAAAGTAGCGCTCTATTCATAGAACAATTATTAGGACAATTTCGCTATTAATAGCTAAATATTAGCTCCATGCATTGAATTGTTTATGGTCTTAATATATGCGTTTTGCATTATCGTTCTTAAAAGAATAAAGATAAATAAGTAATCTTTATTTCAATTAACTCTTAGTATTCATCAGTTTACGGCAATGCAATATTCGGTATTACTTTTGATATTATTTTCAGTTTCAATTTGCGTTTCATCAGCGAAGATAGTTGCAAATTATTTTCCCATGGAAATTACAATAATTTGACGTTCAACATATTAACATGGATGAATATCCTATTTCTTTAGTTTTTTCTATTTGTTCCAGGCGTAATTTTTCATAGCACAATTCAATAAAATGTTCAAGTACTATGTCGTAAAGAAGTGCGTAATATTAAATAAAAAACACGTAAAGATACCAACAAAGTTTTAGGCAATGCTTTATTTTAATTCCTGTTTAAGCTTGTGTATATTCACTCATCACAGATGCTAGGATTGAATAAAACATTTACGCCTATAAGAGGGGAAAAATGACAACAGCACATGACAGGAATACAGTACAAATCAAGGCAATAACATTCAGGACAGAGAAATACTCAAAGATAAAACACGTACAACAACCTCGGACAGCACAAAACAGCACAACAGAACCACGATCTGTCCGTCACACAACTGTATCAACGCCACAAAAATGACGTCACAGGTAAATTAAAAGAAAATAAGAATAACATTCAAGATTAGGCTTGTAATTATATTATTTGATGTATTTTATAACAATTACAAGAATATTAATATAGAATTGTGTTCGTAATTAGATAATTCATTGTATTATCTAGCTATGTGGGTATTTCTTCTAAATCTAACTGTAACACAAATAATTCGTGTACGTTAAACTAAATCATATACATGGATGGTTAATTATATTGACTTTTTCATAAAGTTTGAAAAAAAACCCCAAAAAAAACAGAAAATAAAACATACAAACGATAAGACATTTACAAATGTCCGATCATAATTACAAATAGAACATCATAACTAAATATATGAATGTTGGATAGACACATACCGTAACACGTCTTATAGCAACGCAAATTCACACGCATCAAAACAGTCATATTCGGGAATAGTTCATGTTTGTTACTCAAAAGACCAGACGAGATAAATGGTAAACCAAAATCTAAGACGTGCTAAAACTAACTTAGCTAGTTCAGACACAGACACATATTATGGATTAACAAATTCGTGATGGTGTCCACAACATTTACGGAGTGTCAGTTTTAATCTTTCATCCTTATAACTTTGTTGGAGCAGTTTCTGCTTAAGAAGCACACTCCTATTTTTAAATCTCGTATAGTGTGAACATGCACGAGTATAACTTATCAACTGAGAGACGTGAACGCCATACGATGGGACAGAGGGTATGTTACAGCTGAGAAACGGAAAATTGATAATTGGGAAGTTGAAATCGTCCCGTTTTCATAAAGTTTAGTGTGAAGTCATCCATCTGTGTCGATATTGAGAAAAAGATCAAGGTATGTAACAGTCCTTCTAGTACCAGTAGTATCTTTATTTTTAAGTTCACTGGGATATATGAGATGTTAGTATTGGCTGATATGGGTTATCCAGTGATAGGACATCATCAATATATATATCTGAAAGAAAAATTAAAGAATTAAAAAATGCACAGAAGTATAAAATGAATTACACAAACTATTGGACTGTTCCACATATCATATAATACATAGATTCTTTTGTCCTCGACATACTAGCAAGTTTATACACAACATGTTCAACAACACACAGATGGTCCAGAAAGTTTGACTTAGTAGTCCAAGTAAAATATTATAAACCCATAAAAAGAATTAAAGTTGTCATGAAGATGGTCAAATTTGATTTTATAACGAGGTCAGTCGGGTATAAACCAGTGCAAACGTGGCAAGCCTTCTGTATTTTGTGTTTATTTCTAAGTCGATGAGGCGAATTTTAAAAATAAGTGTCATTATGAAATTACCAAATGGAAATAAACAAGGTAAAATATCAATCTATAAAGATGTGGAGGAAACGTCAGTGATACTGAAACCCAAACTTTTCAATCAAACCGTAAACCAAATCAATATCACGCAGACCGTACTTTAATTTCTTGATGTCGTTTTGTTGTTATCTTTATGATGAATACAAAACAGCTCCCTTTATAGGTAACCACATGTAAACGACGTTGCTTATGTTTTACGCTCTTTTTATCTAGAGGGAATTTCATATAGTATACTTTTCGTGCGGTCTAACAATGAACAAATAGATGAAATTAACTCATCATGAAAATTATTGGTCGTTAAAGATTGCATTAAATTTATTTGAACAGTCTGTTTAATATTTTCATTACATTTTGCATTTAATATAAGGGTGAACATGAGGTTTTGTGCACCAGCAAAAATATCAATGGTCCACTCAAGGTGAAATTTCATGTTTCGATACAATTTGAATAGCCTCAACTTATTAGGTAACATTTTAGTGAAAATGTATGCTGTATTCTGTTTCTTCATCCATTAGATAGGAAGTGAATCGAATAGTTCATTATCCAAAGGGACAGTGTATAAGGAACATTAAGAATAAGCTCAAACTTAAGGCGACAGTATCTTACCGATGTTAAACTTTCGTAAGGTTGGTATCAAGAGACAAATCTAGATAAAATGAACTTCGATTGAAATTGAATGGGACACAATCGCATAAAGTACAGATCACTTTGATCGGGTTGTAGTCTTTTTGACGTATTCCCAAATTTCATTCTAAATCTTATGGAAGAACGTTATAACGGAGATAAGTTAGAGCAGTGTGTATGTAACAACTGTCTGTCGTCTTACTGAAAGATACAGTAATACGTATTTTAAAATTCAAAAAGTGTTATTTATATATATATATAAAAAGAGAAGATGTGGTATGATTGCCAATGAGACAACTCTCCACAAGATGCCAAAGACGCAGAAATAAACAGCTAGTATAGGTCACGTACGGCCTCAACATTTAACTAAGTATTAATCCTAAATGTGTTAAAAATCTTTTACTGTTTTTACTATTCGTAAAAATTTTCATTTTTTTCAATTATTCGAGTTACGTCTTTTCTAAAGTTGTGCCAATTTGTTTTGATTTACAGTTTACTAAGGATGGCTCCGATGTTGTAATGAACATTATGAAGACCTAACTGTAACGACAAATGACAGTTACTAGCGTGATCCAATGATATTGATGTTCTCAGTAACACACCTTCTCACAGCTCTTTACAAAACATCCCGTGTTGAATAATCAAATGTTAGGATCTTATTATTCTTTAAATTGCTAACTCAATAACTAAAATGAAAGGCGCTAACAAAAAGTTATTTAATGATGAGATGAGATATGTTAACGCCATCTTTAAAGCGTTTTGGGGATTGAACTTTACTGACGCTGCGATTTGTTGCTATGAATCTGTCACGGAAATGTGTGAATGAGAACTTTAAAGTCAGTGAAGGTGTTAAAAACGTTTGAAAGGTCTCGGCATATGTTTGTTCTGGGAGTTGTGTGGTAATCATCGTCTTGACATGTCACGGCAGGTTAAAATTCAAATCTACATAGCTAAACGCAAAGTAAAGCATGCTTTAATATAAAGCATTTTTTCTTGCATGGTCTTATTAATTACAAAAGTATAGATACTAACATTTGAGTTTATATAAAAATTGAACGTTTCTATACTACTTTATTCCTACTGGTATGTATCTTAAATTATGATGCTGTAAATAAAGTCTAAGATAGTATAAAAACGTTGATGAAAAGGGAATGATTATCAAAACTCATCAGTTGGTATACACATTATCTACGGTTAAAAGGGTGGTATAAATAAGTATAAAGTTGCAGAGCATTGAGGACCCAAAAGTCCAAAAAGTTGTGCCAAATACGAAATAGGTAATCTTTGCCTGGGATAAGAAAAATCCTTTTTACTTCTTATAACCAATGCATTCTTTGGCAAACAGTAAACATATAAAAATTACTATATAAATGATATTCATGTCAACACCGAAGTGCTGAAACAGGTTACAATCGTCATGTTACATCGGTTCAAAAAAAAAATCGCGCATTTTTAGGAAAATGTCTGTACAGGTCAGGATTATTACAACTAGGTTTACCTTGGATTTCGGTATTTTTATACTTTTAACATAATACTGAAATAAGTAAATCCCCAAATGTGGTTGCGTATTTAATACTATTTATACATCTTGTAGTTCGACATGTTTTTGAATCAAACTACGCCACGGAAAATACTTCCTAACACTATTTGTCAACGTTTTTTGTTAACAATCTTACGAAATATTTCAATTTTTATTTTAATCCTTTAGAAAGTCCAGAGGTTAATATTATATCAATCTGTCTACTTTGTTCATTAATTTGTTGATGGAATAATATTGAGTCCTCTGAGATTAATTAAATAGAGCTCTATTCAATTGATAAGTCAATCATACAACAATTTATTACCGGTTCTACCTTCTTTAATGATATTACCTGCTAGAGGGCGTGATGTTATCATTAATGCGAAAGTTTACTAAGTTAGTTCATTCACGATAATGATTGTCCTTCGAAATTCAAGTGACATTGAATGTTGTCGTCTAATTCAGGGTAATGATGCGAGGTTCATCTTTCGATTAACCGTTTTTGTTTGATAAAAGGGACGTGCGATTTTCGTTTTAGTATATATAGTATAATATATAAGTCTTATACTAAGGAGGTACTAAGGCTTTTTTTTTGTGTTATTAAAATTTGCTGTTACAAAATATTATAAATTATTATAAATTGAGGAATGTATCTCCCTCGTGCAAAGCTCTGATTCCTTTCACGGATTTGGCTATACTTTTTGGACCTTTTGGATTATAGCTCTTCATCTTTTATATAAGCTTTAGATTTCAAATATTTTAGCCACGAGCATCACTGAAGAGACATGTATTGTCGAAATGCGCATCTGGTGCAAGAAAATTGGTACCGTTAATTGTATTACCTCAGGAATAGATTACCTTAGCTGTATTTGGCAAAATGTTTAGGAATTTTGGCCCTCAAAGCCCTTCAACTTCGTACTTTATTTGGATTCGATCGTCACTGATGAGTCTTTTGTAGACGTAATGTTTCCCTCGGGTTTATTTTGTAATCCGGATTTGTTTTCTCTCAATCGATTTATGAATTTTGAACAGCGGTATACTACTATTGCCTATATTTGGGATACTAACCTTACCTGAAACAAAGAAGGCAACCAGATTAATAAATCAGCCACTACAATTCCAATTCATGAAATATATTTTATCAAAATTTGCATTATCTTAATTGGCAATAGTAGAGTGTACATAGAACCAAATGAAAACTATAAGAAAGAAGATGTGGTATGATTGCCAATGAGACAATTCTCCACAAGAGACCAAATGACACAAAAATTAACAACTATAGGTCACCGTACTATGTATGGTTATTGCATAGACTTTTTTACAAGTGCCACGCCTTGCGTTGCTTTTTGTGCCCCTTCAAAATCTGGCCATTTGGTATTCCTATGAAATCATTGTCATACCAAGTAGTATGCAATGATATGAAACTATCTATCATATTGCATGATTTGTTTTTGTTCAGAAAGTAATCAGCCCGATGCCTTTTACGACGTACTTGAATTGATAAGAAATCTAAAAAGAACACGTTTATTGCTATAAGAAAATGATCTCTGTATTACCTATCCACCAGAGGATTTCCCCCTATTAGGTTAATGCATCATTTCAGAAAATCACACTGATAACAATCAGAGCTTTCTTCTAATCTACGAATTGTCCCCTCAAACCATAAAATAAAGAAAGCATCAACTCATTATTTATCTCTGAAGATATTCACGCATTTCATGTCTACAGAAATTAATTGATTGTTGAGCAGTCGCCCTGTGTGTATAGATTAAGAAGGTAACATCTACCAAGAGACTGCATTAGAAACAATATTGAAATAAAATAATTCTACGTTGCAATATTTGTTTCACTTGATTTGTATTTGTACTAATATGGTTAAAATCAGCGTTTTCTAAAATCAATAATGAAGTTTAGTTTTCTCATGATAACAAGTGGAGAGAAAGCAATGTATAAAGTATATTCTAATAAAGGTACTAACTTTTCTGCACGAGATGCACTTTCTCTTTAGTGGTGCCATAGTTAATTCAAAAAAATTTTAAGACAAGGGACGATTTAGAGCTTGGCATATTATGCAGACACCGGTCTCTTGTTGAAAATTGCATGTTGCCCCATGATGAATTTTGATTTTTTTGTCGTTTGGTAGCTGTCCCAGTGACGTAAATCCTACATTTATGTGTATCCGTAGTTAGGAAATGGGTACATGTAGTACATGTATGTTTGTCTGTTTTATCCTGGAATACAAACCTGAAGATCTTGACAAAGAAAAAAGAGCTTAGAAAAAAAGAAGAAAAAAACTCTTTTCGTTGTGTTTAAACGTTTAAACTGTTTAGGATTTTAAAGGAAACAAATGGAAAACTAGGGTTTTCGTTTCATTTTTTCATGTCAACAAAAAAGTATTGACTACTAGGTTAGTGATACCCTCGGGGAAGAAACGACCATCCTATTGAGCATCGACCCATTGGTTGAAAGATATCAGACTTATTATTGGTTACGCCAGACGAGCGTTTTGTCTACATAGGACATCTCAAGTGTCTTTTGAACCAAAACAGTTGGAAGGCTAAGTCCTTAACGAGTCCTTAACGAGTTGAAGAGAATTAAGAAAATAAAAAAATCGACAAGTTTCTGTTTTGGACATGTATGAAATATTTACTACTGAACGAAATGCAAACAACATTTAATCTACCAAGATATGCAAAGTTTTAAATAAAGATGAAAATAGGAATAAACTCATAGGCATCGAGAGTCAAAGAGGTACATGCATATAATGTTATGGCGTTCCCAAAAATGAAACAGTTCATAAAACACTAAATTATCTTGATATAAGAATATTGTTATACCGTTCTGACGAAGGACTCTTACATGACATCTACCAATACTTTGTAGACTTATTATAGCCTAATAGGTGGTCATAGGGCCCTAAAATCGAACTCATAGTTTTTAAAAAGTAGTATGAAGTTGCACAATAACCTATTATTTTGTATCATAGATGTAAAACCTGGTAATTAATTACATCTATGCTTGTATGAAGCATACTCAGTGTCTAAAAACCAGGAAATAACGCTTGTATGTTTTAAATTTTAAACGACTTAACTTGGCACAACACTTAAATAAAAATATATATTTTACTTATTTTGATAAATTTGTGCGTAAAATTAGTTTTGATATTTTGTACTTTTGTACTGCCGCTATTGGGTTAACCTCGCTGTTGTGGTTACTTCCTTAAGAAAGTGATTTGTAAAATATATCTAAATATATCAAAATAAGTAATTATCCTAGATATACATGTATTCCCTATTTCGTTTAGCTTTTTTAGTGCTTTAGTTTAATTTTTGAATTCTTTTGATATTTTCGGATTTCCAATATTTAGTTTCCAGCAAATATCTATTGAAAAAATGTATTTAACAAATGCGCATATGTTCATCCGGGGCCTGTTTATCGAAGCTCTCTTCGGATTAGGACGTGTCCTAAGACCAACTTAGGACACATCTTAGTCCTAAGTGGGTTTATCAAACATGTCTCAACTTAGGAACATCCTAGGAATTGTCCTAACTTTAGGATACCAATTTAGGTGTCTTAAGATGGTCTTAGGATGGTCCTAACTTTAGGATATATTCAATTTCGCCTTTTGATCATTTTCACACGTATTGTTGTTTTTACCAGTAGTAAAATAGTTGAAATACTCCGGATTTATATGAAATATGCACGAGATTTGTCTTTGGACTGTTAAATATTGAAACCTTGACACTTCGAATTCAACTCACTCAAAAACATGTAATGATTTTTACCGATTATATATCTAGTTTACAATTAGTTTGTTAAATTTTTATATAATACGTAGTTATTATTTTTGTCTTATGTTTTGTTTTATACAGTTTAAATGTACAAATATTATACAATAATCATTTATTATCTTTAATGTAACTACTAATTAGTTTCTAATTAACTATATTTGAAAAAAACAAAATTATTGATAAAATATGATATCATATTGTATTTTTTCATATCTAATTTGTATTTTCTTTTTCGCCAATACTTAGGACATCGGTTAGGAGGTCCTAGCTAAGATATTCCTAAGATAGCTTCGATGTGCATGCTGAGACGTTTCGTAAGTCGGTCCTAACTTTATCCTAAATTCTGTCCTAAGAAATTTTTAGGACGGAACTTAGGACAGTTTCGATAAACAGGCCCCGGGGATCTATTTTGATTTTATAACATTTTGAATTTCTAAAATTAAGTTATGTTGAACTGGTAAAAATACACGTGTGCATACGCAATTGGTACAAAGTATAATTAAATGAAATTATTAGAAATGTAAAAAAAAACCATTCATCATCTATATATTGGCATGTTTTAACTTTTAATTGAATTATAAATAAAATAATACATATAAGTTAAATTTTATATAGCTATTTATTTAGAATAACAGAAACCAAATTGATATATAATTTGACATTTATCATCACCGGGGACGATAGTAAAGGACGAACTACTTTTTCGTCGGAGAAAATACAACAACATTTATTTTATGGGGTTGGTCTTGTTCAAATTGCATCATGCAATTCAAGTTGTCCACTTTTATTTTCTTACTTTTTCTTATCAAATTTAACATTAAAAAAATTATTCTATAGAGCAAAGCTGTAAAAAGAAATTGATTCTTGTGTAATGCTTTATGTTGTCCACTTTTATTTTTCTTATTTTTTTCTTATCAAAGTTAACATTTAAAAAAATGCTATAAAGCAAAGCGGTAAAAAGAAATAGACTGCTCTTATATTTAAATCTTAATAGTTTACTATTTTATAGACAATATAAATTTCGATTTGTTTCACATATATGAGATAGATTAAAAGATCAACGCTTCCATACATTTCCTGTCATATTAAATGCCTCTCTGTGATAATACTCTCCTTCTAATCAACTAGTTATTCCAAGACCATAAAATTACCGCCTCGTGTGTTAGAAGACCATAAAACATTCATTGCTACATTATTAATGAATGTTAATGTCTGAAATGGATAGACCGTGCGTGATTTTACAGGCGCGGAAAACTAATCAGCAAGGAAATCATTAACGCATGCGTTATATCTACTTGATTAATACTGCTGTATGATTGGTTCAGATATTAACAGTAAATTTAGCGCATATTTGGTATTTAACTTAAAAAATCTTAGAAAAGTTTCAATATCATATTTTGCAATGGATAATCAGTTGCAAGTTAATTATTTCTCACCACCGGACATGACCGATTTTCAGGGGTACGTTAAAAATAATGATATAAGCTTGTTATTTACATTCTTTGCTTTTTATTTTGTATTTCTAGGCATTTGCAATCACAATGTCATAGTTACAATATGCCTTTTTGGTCATTTTGAAAAAGATTAAATCATAATAATTCTTGTGCCTGGTTTTCGAAAGTATCTTATGACTAAGACATGTCTTATGATGGTCTTAGGACATGTCATAGTCGTAAAATATGTTTTCGAAAGTGTCACAAGTTACGATTTGTCATAACTTTTGTCGTAAACTTAAGACCCTTCGCGACATGACTTATGATGGTCTTATGATTGTCAAGTAAAATTTTAATTACTTTTCATGTATAATTTCATGTTAATTGCAATAAAGATATTTGCTGTGTTTCTCAGTAAGTTAAATAGTAAAGATTTTCTTTTTCTCAACTACGTGAATTAAAGTTTTAATCTCCTGCGACATACAATTTGGAATTCTTGTCTAACTCAGGGTTTTGTATAATAAATAAACATATTTCGTTTCTAGTATATTTAATAGTACTATATTAACGTATATGCACGGGCATTTCGTTAAGCGGGTACTCGATGTACCGAATCTAAAAGTATTCACAGTTAAATAACAATGCATGTATGATAATACACGAAAACGAAGTTCAAGATTTAGTATATTATATTACAAAATAAATTTAAACAAATCATTAACTCATATTTCAATTCCTTTTTGTATAAAATTTTATGTTCATTATAATGCGGGCTGATATGAAAAGTTTATCACATGCTTTGATTGTTATCACATGCCTTTCCATAACGTTCTCGCATGGCATTCCGGTGATACTCGGCATATTCCGGAAAATACACCTCAATGAAAAACATTACAAAGTAGTGTACAAAACAATTATTTGGATACTGAAAAATATATTGTGTAAATTAATAATAAGAAATCAAAAATAAAAAACAAACAAATTATTAAATAATTGAATTTTTTAAAAGTTTCAAACATTATTTCGAAAGTTACTTTGAAAAAGTTGACTTTTCCAAACAGTATGCAGTAAATATATTGTTGAATTATTTTTTTTTTCGATTTGTCCATATTAAAAATGCTTTTCTTCTCTGTTGAGGAATATGATAGAAAGATTTCATATCAAATGTACTAAATTTGGGGTCCGACGTCCGTGAACTTTTCACTCTTTAACCTCTATTTGAGAACCACGATCAATATATGAATCTGTTATTTTCTCCATTGTTGAAGCATATGATAAAAAGATCATAACATGTCATTGTTTATATCGCATGTAGTATCAGCCCTCGGTCAATATCAGCCCTCGAGCCATGCGGCTCTTGGGCTGACATTGAACCTAGGGCTGAGATAATACATGCGATATGAAAAATGCCATGTAATAATCTGATATTATTACTTTGTAATCATTATTTAAAATAATAGAAAATAATGTTCACTTATGACAGTCATAAGAGCATCATAGCTATGACTCTCTTAAGACAGCTTTGATTTACATCCTATGACATATCATATGATAGTCATAAGATGATCATAATAGTCCTAAGATATATCTTATGGCATATCTTATGATACTTTCTAAAACCAGGGCCCAGTTTCACGAAGCTGTCTTAGGACTAAGACATGTCTTAGGATGGTCTTACGACATATCTTAGTCCTAAGTGGGTTTCACAAAGCGGTCCTAAATTAGGACATCTCTTAAAGTTGGTCATAAAGTTAGGACAACGCGAGAGGTGTCTTATGATGGTCTTAGGATAGTTATACGTTTATTTATATAAATTACACTCATTTTTTATACTAATTTTGAAAAAAAATATCTTATTATTATCTAATTATCTATTCTCCTGTTCCTGCTTAAAACATATATGCATTGACGGATTATCAGGATTTGTCAACAATGAAAATTCTATGTATTGATATAAAAATTCCACGATTTTATCTCTTAACCTTTTATAACCAATAAAGTCGAAATTGAATTCAACTCACTTGTACCAAAACAATGTCATAATTTTATATTCTTTTTTCTTAATTTTGCATTGAAAATTTCATATTTATATTGATGTATTGTTTAAAGATAATTTATATATAAATTACTTTTATTTTTTTATATTTATATTGCAAATTATGTTATTATATTAATAAATACGTTTAGAATAATTTATGGTAAGACATACTACATTTACATGATTTTTTTCCGTAGATCATATTTATATTTGAAAATTTAAAGAACTTGCGACAGGTTTAGGATGTCTTAGCTAAGATGATCCTAAGACAGCTTCGAGACGAGGTCTGAGATATGTCCTAGGATAATCATAAGAGGATCATAAGACATGTCCTAAGATATGTCTTATGACATGTCTTAGGATAGCTTCGTGAAACCGGCCCCAGTAGTTTTTTTTAACCTTTTATTCACTATTTATAGTAGTTGCAACTGACTTGGTGATAGGGGCCATAACTCCTGCAAACGTGACCTGTATAAATTGAGAAGGGATAATTAAAATATTTTTTTTGAGGTAAAAGCTTGGTCACTCGTGTCATGAATTTATTGAAAAAATGTGGACCAATATATTTTGAAAATCCGATATTAGTCCCAGTAAATATACAAGGAAGTCTATTGCATTATAACCTTTCAGATCAATGCATTTTTGTTAAGGGGCCAGCTAAAGTCCGCCTCCTGGTGCGTTTTTTTTTTTTAAGTTGGATGATATATATGATTTAGGTATATTTGTAACATAAATATTACGAAAACTGTCCATTATAAACATTCTACTATGTACTTTCTCGTTTGTTTCCACGAGTAATATAAGTTCTTGAGATTAAGGTTACTAAATGACTTTTAAGTTTACATGCACTTTATAATGTTTAGAATATGATATTTTAATCAAAATATGAGAAGTTAAAATGATTTAAAGAAAATCCAGATGCAGCTCAAAAACCTCACACTTGATCATTGACATTTTTTCGCGGTTTATAATAAAATGGTGCGTATAATTTCCACCATCGAAACATTAATAGAGAAATGAATTAATGGGAATCAATTAAAATGCAGTTAAAAAAATGAAAAAATCAAAATTGGAAATATTAAAGGTTTCTATCGTGTAATTGTGCAAAGATAAAAGATTTGTTCGGGCAAATTCTTTCTTTAAGTTCCTTTTACATTAATTGCTAGACATTTGCAAAAGTTCATTGTAAAAACAGTGATTTTCTTCGTGTTATTTGCCATGAAATTTCAAGACAATCTGGTGAACGATAATATGTTTTATATATTTCTTTAATGTTTATACGGTCATTTAATTAGATAATTACTGTTACAAATTGTACATATTTTTATTTAAAATTTATATATAAAATTTTATGTGACCTATAGATGTTAATTTGTGTGTCATTTTGGTCTCTTGTGGAGAGTTGTCTCGTTTGCAATCATACCACATCTTCTTTGTTTTATATTTAGCAAAACACGAAAAATATACTTAAACGATATGCTAAAAATTACCTTTCAATTTTTTTATTTTTTTTTTGAGCTAACGAATTATTGCCCAAAATTTTAATAACTGTCATTTTAATAAATATGTATACGAATAAATACACAAATATTGATTAACAACTAACTATAGAACTTGACTGATTGATTGATGGTTGTTTAACGTCCAGTGGCAAATAAAAAAAATACCAATAATTTAAATTCTCTTTACTCGTTCTCGCAAGACGTAATTTGCGGTATTTTAATCTATTTATTTAAATTTAATGTAAATGTTATAAAACATTAAATTGCAGGACCATCATCCGAGACTCCACTGCTCATGTTAATGGGTTTGCTTCAGAACAAGAAGCGTCAAAGTTCTCAATTTATTTTTTTAAGGTTTGTCAAGTTAGTTTATAATCTGAAGTATTGTGACCATTATCCGAGACACCATTGGTCAGTTAATGGGCTTGCTATAGCTTCAGTACCAGAAGCGTCAAAGTTCTAAGTTTTATTTTTCAAAGTTTGTCAACTTAGTTTATAATCCGGCGTATCAATTATATCGTGTAAGGTACTAGTTGTGTGTTAATAGTTTTTTTTCTTTTATATCCATTTATTTAAATAAAATTGATCATTATTCTGCATTAAATGTCAGATAACGGTCAAACAGACGTGGGCTTATATGCCTAAAACCCTAATCGTAGTACTACTTTATCGTAGGACATGTAGAAAAATCCGTCCGTTCGGAACAAATCTTGTATGAATATCCGCCCTGGTATCTTACATCTGTTTGCTTTCCATTTACATGACCTGTCCTTAATGGTCTCACTCGGGTGTTCTCTTAATCGTGAAAGATTGATTACCCTACTGAACATGCTTTCACCTTTACAATTTGGTATTTAGAAAATTGATTTAACAAATAAATAAACTAAAAAATTGATTAAAATCCAAATGGGTTATTTATTGGTAAATGCTTCATAATCTTATAATTTAGTTAAAACATTAAAAATATGAAATGCAGTTTGAAAATAAGCGATAGTTTTGAGGTTTAATGTTATCGTACATTTCAATAAACAAGAATATTGCCAAATCGTCCAAAGTGTAAATACATCTGGAAATCATATTTATTCCCGCTTTAAAGAATAAAGATTTCACAAGACTACTTGACTTAGGTCTTTATAATGAATATGTTTGATTCTTATGTTACACACAGAAGAACATATGTCGTTTACCTTAAAAAAAGTGTGCGCTAGTGAAAAATAAATAAAACATGTAAAACATTAATTTTAGATATTTGAATAATACTGCAGTTTTGATTTGATAGTATATTATTTTCACTTCGACTGTCACTGAGGTAAAAATAAAATTAACATTTTTAAGATATGGTAAAAATTACAGAAACGATTTATGAGTATCAGCAACTAATTAAGAACGTTGAATGTTTATAAATAAGAAAAACACCCACTTCAGCTCATTGCCTATGAGTATTATTACTTTTTCTCTTTTATGTATTTTACATCGTTCTATCTTTCTTTTGCTTAAAAAGTCAAACCATGCTTTTCTTTTTTATCTGTACAATATCATAATTGATTTTTTTCAAAATAGTCTATCAGTCTATTGGTAAATTGTTCAATTATGGGTTAAAATGTGTTTAAATGAAAATGATAAAAATAATGTAATGTAATCGACAACTTTAATCAAAATTCCCATGTTATAATAATGGCAAAATATCAAATAGTATTAACCATGTTTTCAAATTAAATATGTGATAGAAATGTCATGTTTAAATCTTTATAAATTCACTGCGTTTCAATCGCTATTGCACAATTATTTGTATTTCTGTCTTAATTAAACTTACATCGAAATAAAAGAAGTTTCGGTTTAAAAACATATGAAGCAACAACACAATGATTAAAATAACAAAAAGACATCGAGAGGCTAACACGGAGGCGTGGGAGTAGAGGGGGAGGGTATTTTTGTTCATTATTGAAAATAAAAAATGAAAATTATATTAACTATAGAAGGTTATTTTCATCATTATCAAAATCAATGTAACATACAGTCTTCAACAATTGACGGGTGTATAAAATATCGTCCAGTGTCTACATACATTGAGAATGAATTAAAGATTTATGAATTGACAGTTTTGAATTAAAAGAAGAAAATTCACTGTTTTCCGATGATATAGTCATGTATAGATATCATTTAATAGTAAACTTTTCCTCAAAATTGTACCGATTGAAATCATAAATTTTCGTATTTACTTTGCACTTGTTTGACCAGGTACAAGGATGTCCTAACACTGAGAAGGTAACCTGTCAAAAAAATATTAATTCCGGAGTCAAAAGTCGGTAATATGAAAATGGTCCATTGTTAAGCTTAAGATCTGACCTTAGACAACCACTGACAAGGTTATCTGATGATAAGTTGTACTTCCTATATTCCAGTCATTATCTAATGTTAGCAAGTCAGAAACCTCTGAATGTTTTTTTTTTTTAATTAATAAAAAAACAAAAGACATGGAATATCCATCCATGGCACAAAATCAGTACATGCACAACTAGTCCGAGATTACTCTGACGCCCAACGGTCCAACCGTCCCACGGCCCCAGGCACAACTAGTCTGAGATTACTCTGACGCCTAACGATCCAACCGTCCCACGGCCCCAGGCACAACTAGTCTGAGATTACTCTGACGCCCAACGGTCCAACCGTCCAACGGCCCCAGCTTGTCTGGCAAAACAGCCGTTAGACGTCAGAGTAATCTCGAACTAATGCACAACAAAAAAACACACATAAAAAACAAGCTTGCATTGCTGTTTTCATCTCAAAGTCACAATGAGACCACTGCAAGTTTAAAAAGGCCTCTAGCACCGGCTAGCGAAATTCTTTGCAAAAATGATAATATGCATGTTTCAGAGTTAAGTGTAGCGTCCAGTTTACTGAACTAGTATACATTATTGTTTAGGAGTCCGATGAAGCCCACCTCTAGGTCAGTGATTTCCGTTGAAGACCTATTGGTGACCTTGGGCTGTTACTTCGTCTTTGACGGGTTGTTGTCTTTGGCACATTTCCATTTTCCATTTTCTATTCTATACATAGACGGTTGTTTAATTTTCCATTTACATTATCAGAAATTTCGTTTTTCATAACGGGAAGAAACATAGCGTTTTACATGAAATAAAATTACTTCATTGACTAGAATTGCATTGTAACAAATTAAGATGTATTTTTTATTTTATTTCAAAATGTCTTTTAAATTGCACAACCAACTAAAAAAAACAACATTAATTTGATCATTACATATAAGACCATAAAAGTTTCTACCTTCCTTTTGCGCCAATCGCTATTTTTGAGGTGTATCGATCATTTACGTTATTTAATTGAAAAATTTAATGAAATATAAATATCGCAAAATAAAGGTTCAACGTTATAACAGTAAATGGGTACATGCAATGTACTATAAAATTACAAATAAACTTCATACAGCAGTTAAGATATTTTATAAAATGCTATTATAGTGCTGCAATTAGAGCTATATACAGCTAGAAAACTAGTTTGTTCTTTTGTCCTTTGGACCACTTGATTTCATTACGCGCCCTAGTAAGAAAATAAGTCCAAATATTTTAGAAACTTAAATTCAAATATTTCCCATATTTTGAATTATTGTTGCTTATATTAATGGAATTTTAAAGCTTAACATAACGGCAGCACGAATTATTTTAAATGAACGTATTTATGACATCGTCAAACATACTTCTTGGAGAGCTGCGACGGATGCCCATTTCAACGTACTCCACCAAATGATTATAGAATATCTCTATAAAAAGCATATGAGAATTTTTTCAGCAAGCTATCATGATCAAATATGGCGACGACCGATATCAAAGGGAAGGCATGGAACAGTTCCTTTACAAAGATAAACTCCTCAAATACTGACCGAAGGCCATATTTGTTGATTTATTTCGTCTTTGGACATTGTAAATTTTAGGACTATCCTAAAACATCATAAGACACCTATGTATATATATATCCCTTTAGAACCAAATTTAGGACATACCCTTTTTGTAAACCTTACCTAGAACAGTTTGCTTAATTCTTAATCTCTAAAAAAATATTTGAAATCTTAAAAACACAATAAAAAAAAAAACCCAGCAACAGCAACGTTTGATAACGTAAAGTTCATTTGTACGGATTTTTGTTCCAAAGATTTTTTTTTGTACGATTAAAGAAAATATAATATCAGTTATTTTTTTTTAACAAACTTCACAGGAACATTTTAACTCAAGTGTATTGCTATAAGTTGGTGGGATTGAGAACTAACAAACATGTTATTCTCCGTTACATTGTGTAAGTGCCTGTCCAAAATCAAGAGCCTGTTTTTCATTGGTTGTATTTGGTTGTTGTTTGCCATACTTGTTGGTATTTGTTTGTTTTAGCATACATCATTCCTTCGATTTGCTCGTTTGAATTGTTACCGTTTAATTGTTTCACATTTTGTAATGTCGGTGCAACTGATAGCTTACAATACTGTTTCTGTTATGAATAAAGTATGGAGCTCCAACAACAATTGATAGAGATAAAGTAGTGATGAAAAAATTAAACAGTACTTTTATTTTACATACATCAAAGTATTTATACCAAAGTATGATAATAAAAAACAACACGTAAATATTTAAACTCAATGGAACAACAAATAACATGTTTAAATTCTATAAGGGGTTGAAACCTCTTACACTAAGTGAATGTTTAATGGTATTTCGATCTTAAAAATGCAATTTTCCAAAAATAAAAAAGGCGGCAAAGCTTGCTTTTAGTGAGCATCTAATTCTCATCTATTACTTAATTATTAAATCTGAACAAGTATCTTAAAGCGCAATCTGGTTCATCAAAGCTTACAGTAATTGTTATTAAATATTGATAATAACAGATCGTGTTATGATGGGTATAACCCCAAGAGATAAAAGTCTTTGTTTTTAGTGACAATTTTCCTTCGCATCATCAACTCTTTAAAAGAAAACTCGGAATCAAAGGACATTAATTTAAGTGTTTATAAAGAATTTATTGTTGTTTTATGAAGGTAGCTATATAATTATTGTGATTTTTATGACGTTTTTCCAGGTAAACTGGAAAATGACTTTAATGACGGGTTGTAATAGCCTACTTTTTCTTTGATCTTTCTTACACCTACCATTCGATTCTACTTCAGGTTTAAAATGCACTAACTTATTTCAACCGTTAATCAAGCATTCGGAGAAATTAAGTATTTATTAGCGTGTAAACCACGACGCGTGTCTCCTGTCTTTTCATATCTCGTGTCACTGTAGGTCTTGATTTTTGTCATACATGTATAAGATTAAAATGGACTATTAGTTGTGAAAGATTAAAAAAAATATCAAAACAAACAAACAAATAAATAAATAAAATGATAAAAACATCCTTAAATTTATGTTTATATGATGTATAGTCTACAAAAGAAGGATACAATTAAGGAAAATTATGTAAAACTATATGAAATTATCATTTTTCTTCTTGCAAATGTTTTTGTTCTGATTAAAAGCTGCTGCACTGCATACCACATAAAATAAAAAATAATCTAAACGGTATTTTGAATTTATTATAAAATCAAAAAGCAAACAAAAAAATAAAACCATCTGAAAAGTGTGGACTGTATATTTGCATGTTGAAAGATGGGAATTAAAAGGCTTTTCGAAACGAGTTCATAAAATCTTTTCTATTTTGACCATCAAATTATGAAATATTCACACAGGAGTGTGTCGTAAAAAATAACACAAAAAATAAATAGTAAAATTATCCTAAAGCAATAAACAAATAAAGAAAAACAAATAATAAAAACAAAACATTTTGTTATCGGTTTTCGTTAGCTGTCCTTGTTCGTGAATAGGTTTGTGTCCCTGGCACTTTTGGTATACAGGGGAAAAATCTTGCTTCACATCTCCTCACATAGCACCCGTTTTGAAGGAGTAAAATAAAATCATGATAATAAAATGTTGGTCAAGAAAATAATGATAAGGATTGTGCGGCTATATATTATAGTTCATGTTTGCAGTATAATTGTTAAAAGAACTACTTTTAGTATTCGACGAACCGTAAAATAACGGAACCATAACGTTTCTCAATGAAACGTGTGATTTATTAATAATTGATGGATATTTAAACTATAATACGTGTCTCTTTGATTTGAATTCTTTATAGTAATGTTAAATGGGTCTTAATCTTTCAAGTGATTTTAAGAACTTTTAGATAAAAATAGAATAGGAAATCACGATTTGCATTTCTTTCATTCACTTGTAATCCAACTAACTTCTTGTCTTGAGTTTGAAAAAAATCCAACATTACAATGTACATGTAATCGAAATAGCAGGTGTTTTGTTGTATTTAGCATTTACTTGTGTTCGTCAATTTGTACTAAAAAGTAGAATAACAAAAATAACGAACTTCGATGGAAATTCTAAACCGAAATCACTAAGCAAATGGCAAAATCAAAAGCTCTAACACATCAAACGAATGTATAATAACTGTCATATTCCGAAAATGGAACATGAATTTTCTTCTGTAGAAAATTGTGAATTAAACCAGGTGTTACAGCTAGCTAAATCTCTCACTAGTATGACAGTAGCATATAATTCAATTATATGGACAAAGAGGTGTGAACAAAAGAAACAGACATAATGGGTAAAAATGTAAAAAAAAAATTAGGGGTACAGCAGTCATTATTGTGTTATAATTTTAATCAATACAAAAAGAATGCAAATATGTCAACAAGAAAAAAAGCACTTTAATTTACCAAAAATGAAAGACAAGAATGCAAAAATTACAATAGCACAAAAACACAATGACGGGATATACAAGTACTAAGCCACGTCAAATTGATACTGCCAAAAATAAACTAAACAGTAAATGTAATAATTTACAACATAAAAGAATACTATAACACATCGTGTTTTATTTATGACGTTGATACGGAATATTTATCAACAAAGTCTTGGTATCTTCCGATGTACTTTAAATTAGAAAAAAGACGAGACGTTATTTGGCATACCCCTGGTTTATCAACTTTCTGCTCAGACATTAATAACGTTTTCCAAAGTCTGAGTAGCAGCTGTAAGCGCTTGAGTGCCGAATGAGTCTTGGAATGTATATCCAATATGCAGGTGAAGTTAGTGTATTACAACTAAAGTGGTTGGAAATTGATAATTTCAAAATTGAAATGATCTTGTTTGTCATTGATTCTGGTACTGAGATGACCGCTTATGTCAAATTCGGGGTATAAGTGTTAAAATGAGGCAGAAGAAGCAATTGTTCGTCTTTACGATTCTTTAAAACGATATTCTACAAAAACCAGTAAATTTCTTAAGATAATTTCTGCCAAACTAACATATTATTTCGTATAAATCAAGCGTTTTTTTGAAATTCCAGTGTCATGGTTTTTGAACCGAAGAATAAATGGCCAAAGAAAAAGAAGAAAGGGATTAATACACTTATTAATATAAGTAGTCTGTCCAATCATGTTTATAAACTGCATAGTCTATACAAACATGTTTATATACTGTACACACTGTATATATAAAAAAGAAGATGTGGTATGATTGCCAATAATACAACTCTCCACAAGAGACCAAAATGACACAGAAATTAACAACTATAGGTCACCGTACGGCCTTCAACAATGAGCAAAGCCCATACCGCATAGTCAGCTATAAAAGTTTGTACACTCATGTTTATATACTGTATAGTTTGTCCAATCATGTCTATATACTGTATAGTCTATACAATCATGTTTATGAACTGTAAAGTTTGTTTAATCATGTTTATGAACTGTATAGTCTGTACAATCATGTGTATATTCTGTATAGTATGTACACTTATGTTAATACACTGTATTGTCTGTACAATCATGTTTATGTACTGTAAAGTCTCTACAGTTATGTTTATAAACTGTATAGTCTATACAACCATGTTTATATACTGTGTAGTTGTACACTCATGCGTATGTAATGTATAGTATATAAAAGCACGTTCATAAACTGTTTAGTTTCCACAATACTTTTTATATACTGTACAGTCTGTACAATGATATTCAAATACTTAATCGGTTGAACAAACATAATCATAAACTATTTAATATGTACATTAATTGTTATGATGTATTGTAAACTCTGTACAAAATAGTCATATACATGTACTGTATTGTCTGTACATTGCTATCATGCATGCTACCTGCTATATAGTATGTACTATGAAGTTGATATACATATGCGGATGGAGCACTATAGTATGTACAATGAATGTATGTACAATAAGCCCCCTGCGTTTGCTTTGATAAAATACTTAAATACCTGTATGCTTAGAGTTGTATAGTATCATTTAATCTTTTGAAAACTGATAACAAAATTATGGTGGCATGTATATATATGCTCCTACTTATCACTTAGTTAAGTCGTCTTCATTAGCTTATAGACTTAATTAACTTGCAAGTCAACTTATGTAACTAATTAAGACGACTGAACGACTAAGTGACAAGTAGGGGCGATACAAAACCATGTGAAATAAATAACAATAATTGTTTAACTAATCTAAGCTGTTGAAAATTGACAGTTGTAGATATGTTTTGTATGAACCTTTATACGTCATAAACTTGTTACAAAGTATGTACTAACCCATTTGAAATGTTCTTAAGGTGGTACCTATTACTACAGGGAGATAACTCTGTAAAGTCAGCTAAACGTTTTAATTACGTTATGTTGTAAAAGGAATATTAAGCTTCTCAATGATCAAAATTGGTGTTTGTCAAATTGCTATATAACCAGTGTAATCTTTCTGACAAAACAGTTGGTCCAAAAACTTTTAAATTTTCATATTTTTATTAAAGTCTCAAAGCAAATACTTTGACAAAATTTTTTGAAAATTAAACGAGCCAAATTAATTTTAGTGAAAGTGTTGGGTACCACCTTAAATGTTTTATTATGTCTGTTAGTCTTTTTAGTTTGACTCAAAATGCAGACGCAATCATGACATTTATAAAATTCTCAGACTAAAACATCATTAAACTTTGCATTTAAAAGTTTCATCTGATCAAACGATAACTTCGTTTGTAACATATTAGTTAACTGATCAGAAAACCATCATTTGGCCATATTTCAAGAATAATAAATCTAACAGTTGCACAAAATTATTTCATGCGTTTAAGTAATTTTGCTAAATCATCACCAAGACCAACAACAGCTTGTAAATGTTGCACAGTGAATTTAACCTCAAATTAATAGAAATAAAAATTAAATTGACAAATAGAAATTATAAAAAACGATACTTTTTACAAATTATCTCCAAATTTTGATGTTTCAATGAAAATGTTAATTAATCAAAATATATATTAAATAAAAAGGTAACTAACTATACAATAAAAGCTAAATTTGAATGTAAATTTTATGAACAGATCATACAACGTAAGATCATCATGCTAATAATGCATCGTATACAATTTACTAGTATGTGTTCAAACATTTAGTTGATGAGTACCCATTTATTGAAGTCATACTTAAATATAATAATAAGTTTTTCGTGGTCTAGAGCCACTACGTATTGTTGTCATTCCAACTGCATGAATTAAATGTCCCGACTTACTAAGGCTATCGGATACTCATATAGAGGTTACCACTATTGCTACCAGCGTGAAAACTCTGTTGATTCCAAGACATCTTGGTTATTATGATACATAATGTTAACTGCTGTACCCCTATTTTTGACATTTTTATCTATTATTTTTGTTTGTTTTCTTCACGCATCGTTGTCAATATAATGGATTTTGATGCGACTGTCATACAAGTAAGATGTTTAGCTAGCTACAAAACCAAGTTAAATCCACCTTTTTCTACATAAGAAAATACCTGTACCAAGTCAGGAATATGACAGTTGTTATCCATTCTTTTGATGTGTTTGAGCTTTTGAATTTGCTATGTGACTAATGACTTTCCGTTTTGAGTTTTCCTTGGAGTATTTGTGTGATTTTACC
Source organism: Mytilus edulis (assembly GCF_963676685.1). Lineage (NCBI taxonomy): Eukaryota > Metazoa > Mollusca > Bivalvia > Mytilida > Mytilidae > Mytilus > Mytilus edulis. The sequence continues at coordinate 72,809,617 of NC_092349.1, read as the reverse complement.
TCTTTATAGAGTCTTCCATTGAGTTTATGAAAATTAAATTTTCAAACGTTTTGGTTGCCATGAAGTTCACCAATGCAGTAAAAGTTAACATAGTATCTATACAGCATTTGAATTTATGTGCTCATTATGGTATTGGTTCAGTGAAATTATGTCTGCCAAATTTTCTGTATTTGTAGGTTATTTGTACAGCCTACAATGATGTCTTCGGAATATCTTCAGCAATATTACCCTATGATGCAACAATATCGAAATTTCGCAGAGATTTCAAACCGACTGTATCCAGGACACCAAGTCCAAAGGTCATCCACATACTTTTTCACACAAGAAGATCTTGACTTTGTGTTATTTGGTTATTCGTCAAATGGAACCCCAGCCCATGCGCTGAGTGGTTTGAAAATTGGCGAGATAAGTCATGGTGCGTTTTTTAAGAAGAACGGTAATATGAGTTGTATTTATAAAGATACAGAAAATGAAAAATAAAAAATGTTTTATTTTAAATGCAAAAATTTTACATATAAAAAACCGAGATATCGAATTTTAAAAGATAGACATTTTGAGTATCATAAAAAAATATGATGACAAAATAGGAATCTTTCTAGTAATGTCAGTCTGGTGGAAAGTTAGTTTCTACTTATAATTGGTTATGGTATTTTCTAAGAATTTTTTTTATTAATAAGATAATTCGCGTCTCGTTGAATGTCACAATGTTGAATGAAGAATTCAGTAACATATAGACATTTACACAACGATTAATTTAAGAGTAAACCGATAACAATCAGATTACAATGGCACATAAAACTGTAGAAAATATAAAACTATAAAGTTTACTGTACAAGAAAAGACGAACAAACTCCTACATTTCGGACATGTAAGCTAATGGTGTAGGACAATTTCAATTGTGTTTTCACCATATAGGGTAGAAAAATTTAAAGAGATAAATGTACGAGATAAAGTTACATGGATATACATTTTTATTGTATTTTTGTGTTTGTTTTGTTAATTAGGTATAGATAGACTTTTATCTCATTCACCAGCCAGATCGTTACCTGTATCGTCATGGAAACTTTCTAGATCTGAACCACCTCCTCATGATCTCCCGGAAGGTGAGTCACCGGTCAGATTGTTACCTATATCGTCTTAGAAACTTTCTAGGGTAGCAATAATCAATTCTGAAAAAAAATCCCTAATAAGTTATGCCTTCCCCTTTTCCTTTCTGTTTGTGTTATATATGTACATATGTATGTAATCAGTATGTCCAAAAGATTTGATTTCCAGTAGTTGAAATTGTTATAAAACATGTAAAAGATAAGCTTGATGTTCATATAAACCCACTTTGAAGGCTAAACTTGTCATCAGCTGTCTAAAAATGAATCTAATTGCACAATAAGTTTTATATTTGAAAAATCGACCATGTCCAAAGTACGAAACTACACACCTAACTCCGTAATGCTACCTAGATATGTACCACATCTTCATGATCTATCTGAAAGTAAGTCACTAACCAGGCTGTTATATGTATCGTCTAAGAAATATTCTAGATCTGAATCACCTCATCATAATCTACCAGATAGTAAGACACTAGCCAGATCGTTACCTGTATCACTGTTGAAACTTTAAAGATTAGATCTAAAACCATCGCCTTATTATTTACCGGAGAGTAAGTCACAAGCCTGATCGTTACCTAAATCTTCATAGATATTTTTTGAATCTGGCTTGTGATTTACCTTCCGATAGATCACATTTCAAATTTACAAACTAAGTATTTGCTACCTGAAAAATATTTTTCATATTGACAATATATCAAACTTTTCTAATATTTGGTGTTTTGAAATATATTTTTGACCTTTTTCACATGTCCCGAAATGCGCATAAGACAACACTTGGACAATGCCTTTCATTCATCAACTAACAAAGAAATGAGATGTGATATGACTGCAAACGAGACAACAATCCTTTCTGAGACCAAAAATAAAACTGCTGATCAAATCAAACCTCCTTATGTTTTTATTTTTCTATTTTCTTAATCCGAACAATCCGAACGGTAGACTAGTGCAGCAAATACAAGAAATTATTGCCATCCCACGACAATATCAATGTTTAAATCCCCCATCTACAGGATTTCTTTTGAGGATGACAATTTTTCGATCTAATTGTGTAGAAAGTCTAACGATACTACCAGCCAATCGCTGTATATAACACAGTGAAGTGTTCTACTGTTGTCATTATTACTTGTTTACATCTCATTAAAATAGTATTAGTGGAGTTTTTTCAAATTTTAATGACTTTTAATTCTTCAGATTGTGTCTTAAACTTTCTCTTTTTCTAATCTTAACGACGTTCCCTTAAGTACAATTAAAAATTTTAGAAATAAAATGTTCTAATAATGATACAAATGCTCTTTTATGAAATATTTGATAAATTAGTTATTACAGACAAGGCAATGGTTGATTATTGCAATGTTAGCTGAACTTTAAAGTGAAGAAACATTTTAGACTGCGTAAATACCCTAATCAATTCTCTACACCACAAAACTTGCTCTGGTTTTAAAAAAGAGATTCTTAATAATAGTTGAGTTGGAGTCAGTTTCATGGTTTTATTCCTTTTTTTAACATAGTTCTATGTGTCAAATGCATTTAAAACATGACGCTGATTATGCATGACATGAATATATATATATACATTTGTAATTTTTCCACAATGTATCATTCATCTTTTTTGTAAGATCAGTTCGATCGCAGTTGTATAGTATGCACCGTTTACACTTAATTCGGGTGATATCATAAACATGTTTGTAATTAACAATTTTTTTTAGAATTTTTAAGGGATTTAAAAAATCAAGTTTAAATTATTTCTGCCTTGTAAGTATTCAAAATCAGAATACATATCTATAGTTCTTCATTTTAAATAAGATAAGTACTTCGACATCATTACATAAAAAAATAACGTATGCTATAGCTGCAAAAATTTTTTTTTTCCCAAGATAAAAAAAGAGTCTAAATAAGAGGAGAAGTGGAATATACATTAATGGGATAACAGCTCAACACAATCTTCAACAATTGATAGTCGTTTATTTCAATGAGTCAATCTCTAAATTTTGCTGAGAGGATGGTCTGAATAAATTGTAAAGATTTTCTGCACTATGCTCTATATTATCTATTTTTTCTCTCACTACATTACAACTCATTCCCGTAGTGTGAATATAATTGTTTTAAAATATACCATAACATGTTAAATATATGCTCTATATTTCTGTAACATACTGCAATCTTACATTTTTTTTATTTAAGCAGGAGGAGTAAGAGAGTGGTTTTGTTTAATATATGTCATTATTAGGGAGTATTTAAAAGTATGCCCTACTATATGTCTCACGTTAACAAAGGCAACACATTTACTAGTATACAACTCTTCAATAGTCATTAATTCTTTTGATAACAATTGCCATATTCCTGACTTGGTACAGGCCATTTTAAGAAAAAGTGTGGGGTTGAACTGTTTTTTGGCTAGTCATAACTCCCGCTTATATGGCATGTTTAAAATACCACTAAATTACGTGACAGGACTACAGTAACAAATAAAAACAGTCCTGAACATTGAGGACAGAGAAATACATAAATAAGTAATATAATAGGGTATTGCATCATGCAAACCCTAGAAAAACGACGGGCACCTCCAATAAATTTACGATAGAAAACCAGGACACCACAAACGAAGTGTTAAATGCGCGTCACTCAAATGTATCAACCCAACAAAAAGTGACATATGAAAAAGCTTGTTTACCGTGTCTCCTTATGTTTCAGAACTTTGCATATGTCCAAATACGTTCGCTGGTATTGTCCATTACGGTGTTTTCAGCAGACAACATTTGATTAAAAAAGAAACCAAGTATGGGCCATTCAAAGGAAAAGTGGTGAACACAAGTGAAATCAAATCATTTGACGATAACAGTTATATGTGGGAGGTAAGTTCAAATCATTTGACTATAACAATTTAAGTTGGAAAGTCAGTTGTAGCCATTTGAGGATAACAATTTTTGTGGGATGTAAATTTAAATATTGGACTATAATTGTTTACTGCGGAATGTTAGTTGTACTCATTTGACGATAACAGCTATAATTATATGTGTTTAGAAATTTTTAATGGTAAACAAATATATGTATCAAATCATTTAACGATTTTAGAAATTTTTGATCCTCAATGCTCTTCAACTTTGTATTTATTTGGCTTTTTAACTATTTTGATCTGAGCGTCACTGATGAGTCTCATGTAGACGAAAAGCGCGTCTGGCGTATAAAACTATAATCCTGGTACTTTTGATAACTATTAGTTAAAAGGGGGAAGTCAGTTTAAATGATTTATATGATTAACAGGTTGATTGTTTGGTATTTTAATGCCGCTTGTAAATGACAATTTTATGCTATTTCGTAGCGGTCAGTTTTTAGGTGCAGGAAGCCGAATTGTCCTAAGAAAACCACCGACCTACGATAGGAAAACTGACAAATCAAAGTCAGTTAAGATTGCACCTGCACGAGCGGGGTTAGAACTATCAACCTCAGTGTTGACTGGCTAGTGATTACAGTAGGAGAACTACTTAGACCACTTGGCCAACGAGGCCCCTAACGATTAATAGTTATAAGTGGGATGTTAGTAGAACAATATTAGAGTTTTAAATAATTGGAGAGTAAAAGTTTTATGTGGAAGGTCAGATTAAATTATTTGACGATAACTGCTATATGTGGGAGGTCAGCTTTAATCATTTGACGATATCTTTTATATGTGATAGGTACATTTCATATGCTTGACGATAACAGTTATATATGGGATGTAAGTTTAAATCATTTGAAGATAACATATAGAACAATGGCATTTTTTTTTATACTGGCTTTATCAGCAAGCCCGCTATTTTGCAGTTAGGTTAGTTAAAAGAGAACTCAAATTTCTATGCATCACATTCTAAAAATGCGTTTTTTAAATGTCATCTTTCGAATTTGAACGAAAGGATACTTTAGTTATTTTATGTTTTAATGCTATTTTACTTTTATATCGTAGATTTTCCAAAATGGTCAACTAAGTCATTTTGTTGATGGTCGCGGAAGTACTGGTAGTTGGATGTCCTATGTAAACTGTGCTAGACACGTAGCAGAACAGAATATCGTGGTGATTCAAGATGGCGATAGTATATTTTATGAAACCTCAAGGTAGGATTTTAACGTTAGATTGTATATTGCATTTGTAAAATTGAGAATGGAAATGGAGACAACAACCCGACCAAATAAAAAACAACAGCAGAAGGTCACAACAGGTCTTCAATGTAGCGAGAAATTCCCGCACCCGGAGGCGTCCTTCAGCTGGCCCCTAAACAAATATATACTAGTCCATAGATAATGAACGCCATACTAATTTCCATAATTGTACACAAGAAACTAAAATTAAAATAATACAAGACTAACAAAGGCCAGAGGCTCCTGACTTGGGACAGGCGCAAAAATGCGGCGGGGTTAAACATGTTTGTGAGATCTCAACCCTTCCCCTATACCTCTAACCAATGTAGAAAAGTAAACGCATTACAATACGCACATTAAAATTCAGTTCAAGAGAAGTCCGAGTCTGATGTCAGAAGATGTAACCAAAGTAAATAAACCAAATGACAATAATACATAAATAACAACAGACTACTAGCAGTTAACTGACATGCCTGCTCCAGACTTCAATTAAACTGACTGAAAGATTATGATTTCATCATATGAACATCAGGCACAATCCTTCCCGTTAGGGGTTAAGTATCATACCATCATAACATATATGAGAAGAACATAACCCGTGTCATGCCAACAACTGTTTTTAGAATAAATGTGTTTAGTTCCGATGCAAAGACCTTATCAGTGACTCAATATTAACGCCAAAATATGCAATCTTTAATGACTTGACAACAGTATCGTAATTATATCCCTTCTTAATAAGTCTATTCAAAGGTTTTGTAAGTTTCTGAGGTGAATACTGACACCTTTGTGCTTTATAAGGAATATTTCCATAAAAAATTGGATGTGAAATACCTGAACGTATTAGAAGTCTGCATGTTGAGCTATATTTACGAATGATGTCTTTATACCGATGATAAAATTTAGTAAATGTTTTGACTAGTTTGTGATATCGAAAACCCTGGTGTAATAATTTTTCAGTAATACATAAATTTCTCTCGTTAAAATCTAAAACATTGTTACATACACGAGCGAATCGTACAAGTTGAGATATATAAACACCGTAAGATGGTGACAAGGGAACGTCACCATCTAAAAACGGATAATTAAGGATAGGAAATGAAATATCATCCCTTTTATCATAAATTTTAGTATTCAGCTTTCCATTAGTGATATAGATATCAAGATCGAGAAAAGGGCAGTGGTCATTGTTAGTATTAGCTTTATTTAAAGTAAGTTCAACAGGATAAATTTCATTAATATACATACTGAAGTCGTCATTATTGAGAGCCAAAATATCATCCAAATATCTAAAAGTATTATTAAATTTGTTTATCCGAGTTGCATTTGTGTTTGTTTTTGTAGGACTTCAGGATTTCTGTTGTTCCGTTATCTTCCTCTTATAGTTGATTTGTTTCTCTCGGTTTTAGTTTGTAGCACGGATAGTTTTGTTTTCTCTCAATCGATTAACGACTTTTCAACAGCGGTATACTACTGTTGCCTTTATTTATGATACTTCAAGGTAGGATTTTACTGTTGAATTGTACATTTTCTGAAACCTCATTGTATGATCTTAATTTTAAAGTGTATTCTATGAGATCTGAAGACGAGATTTATTTAACGTATAGATAGTACATGTCTAAATGCCTCAAGATAATAATATCTAAATTGAGACAAGGAATGATAGGATTTTCCAGTCGTAACGTCATTTTACATGTACAACTGGTGTTGGATATTTCGTCCATGAGAATATCACCAACCTAGTAGTAATCATTTCTGTGTAGAATTATCATTGATATGATCATATTTATAAAATAACTGTAAATAAAACATTGCTTTTTTAAATTTAAATACTAAGGATTATTGGAATTAAATTTCTTCAACTTCGTATTTTATTTAGCCTTTTTTTCTTTTTCTTTTTAATTCAAGCAAAACTATTAAGTCTTTGAGTCTTTTTCTGGACGGAACGCGCGTCTGGCGTACAAAATGTTAAGCCTGGTCTCTATAATGAGATTATTTGTAATACAGATTACCTAGTATTAAGAGAATCACAATTCTTCTAGCCTGTACTGTTACAAATAGAAGCTCAATTGATGGACCATATAACTTAATAAACTGATCATTTTGTAAATTGATAGATTTATAATTAAATTCTTTCCAAAAAAGCTATTCCCTTGAATAAAGTTTACATACGTTTAAGCTGCTTTTTTAAAAGCTATTGACTAAACCGAATATCGTCTACCAGGAGTGAACTTCATAGTTAATTATTATAATTCATCGTTTAACAGAAAATGTACGAAATGTTACTGATAGTCTTATAATTTGATACGCCAGACGCGCGTTTCGTCTACATAAGACTTGTCAGTGACGCTCAGATCAAAATAGTTACAAATCTGAAAGACATAACACAGCTCAATAGTTATTATTCAGTTTCTTCAAAAAAGTTAATCTATTAATTTAAATCAAATGACTGTTGATGAGTCTTCTGTAGACGAAACACGCGTCTGGTGCAAATACAACATTTAAATCCTGGTATCTATGATGAGTTTAATTAGTTAGGTCCATATGTATTGAATGTTTTAACCAAAATTAATAAAAGACCGTCATATTATCATGTTAAAAACGAACAGATGCTTTTTAATAAAGATGCGAATAATGGTCTTTGTTGGTTTGTTCTAATTACATTTACTTCTTTCTGATTTGATATATGAACACAAAATCAGAAATAGACAATTTATACCATTGCGATATATAACAACCGTTGTCATTATCCGTTTAACCTCTGCTGATTTTTAAGAATACATCTAGTCGTTCAGACGCAATATGTTTTCGGAAATAAAGCATTTAAACAGTAAAATTACCCTGGGCAATACAATTTACATTTAACTAAAACTGATATTTGTGGAAATTATGATTGTAAAAAATGGTGACTAACTGTTCGTATTTAGTTGAAATGATGACCAAAACAAAATTACTTAGATTACTCTGGAATTTCAAGTTATTAGAAACTGTATATTAAGGTTGTCATATAGTTAAAACTGTTTTCTTTTGCATTGTTAAAAGTAAAAATATTTGTTTCAATATAAAAACAAATAGTAGTTGAATACTTTTACTAATGTTTTTGAAAAGCAGTAAAATTATTCAAATACTATATGTTTATTTTGTTCTTTTCTCAATTTTTATAATGTTGTCTTCCACATAACATACTCTTTCTTTCTCTGTAAATTCGTGTGACTGGAACTGTCTATCCCTAAAAAGTAAAGTTAAAAAGTAATGAAAATAAATCACTGTGAGGCTTTGATTGTTTAATGAATACGTTTAACTGTTGGTTATTATGTTCACTTGCAGAGATATTCCTGTAGGAACAGAATTATTAGTATGGTATGGAGATTCGTATTCACAATTCATGGGAATACCACTGACGTTAAAAGATGGAAATGAGGATCTACCCAAAACACCAATTGAACATGAAAGTAAGGCTTACTTTTTATCAAAATGCTGAAACCTTCAATATTTCAATGTAATGTAATTTAAAAATCGGCAATAACTCAGCGGGAGATTACAGATGTACACGATGTACACAATTTTATTATAGACAAAACACGGTGAAATTTAAAAAATCTAGATCTAAATCTAAATAAAACACATTACATTTTACTGATTAAATTGTAACATAACATTTGTAAAAACTTCGTTATTCATCATTTCAAAATTTAATGCAATATAATTAATGTAAACACCAATATAGTACACCAAAACATTCTGATTAGAAAACCTCTTGGAAAAAAAATCTGTGACAAATCAATTGTATCAAGGCATTTCCGTTCTGGTGTACGAAAAAGGCATTAACAAACACTTCATTTGGTTTTGCCTTTGGTATCTTCTTAGGTTATAAAATATATGAAAACAAGTTTTCGATTTCATTTCACTCCATTTTCACTCAGGACAAACAGTTCACTGGTAATCTTTTCGACACAGCAATCATAAGTCAATAATTTCCTTGTTTAAGGATGAATTTGTCCGTTTAAATACAGCGGCGAGCATGTCATTTATAAGGATAAACTGAAGAAATATATTTTTTGAAACTCACATACTAAACCAGAACTATCTTTAAAAAAGATATCCGACGTATTTAAATTTGAGTATATGGTTAAAACTATCATTTCGACAACCTTCAGAAGCACAAAGTTACCATTTAAATAACGTTTTCTCTGTTTGTGTTCAGTATTCTCGGTCCTCGTATCTTTCTGTTTACATTCACCAAAACCCCAAGGAAATCACACATGCGTAGGTGCGTTCTAAAAGTCATGTACGTTCGTACAACAAAGTTTACATTAACAAATATATATAATTGTCCCGAATAAACAGCTGTCACGGATGCAAAGAGCTATTGGATAAACAATTATTTTAATAAAAATATAAATCTTTGTAAGATCTAGTTCAAATATTTATAGTTTTTCACTTGCTTTCCATCACGATATAATTAACGAGACGTTTTTTTCAAACGCAACCAAATCACCCACCATGACAGCATTTTATCCAATCACAGAAAGGATTTTCGAGCATGCGTATTCTGTTGCCATAGTTAAGCGTCCTTAAGTTTAAAGGGCACAAACCGAAACTATACCGACTACGTCGGAAAAAATGAATTGACTTGAAGTCTTATTTCCTTGTCAAAAAAATATTATGACGACAAATAGGAAAATGAAATGATGACTTTAAAGTGATCATTCTATAAAATAATTATTCATTTTCTTATCTTATTTTTGATGATAAATCCATGTATCCAACAAAATGAAATGATATAAGTCAAGCTGAGAGTAAGTAAGGTATCGGTTCAGGATTTGTACATTAAGACATATACATTCTCAGGCGATAGTTTTAGATTCTGATACTATTATATAGTTCAATAATACAAATAATTTGATGATGTATTATATTACTGATGGTGATCATTGGCGATTAAGATGATATTTTGGTGAAAAATATCTTGACAGAAACTTAATGACATTTTGTAGTTCATTTTTAGCTATACCGCATGCGATCTGTCTTTAATCCGCCATTATAGCCCCTTAAGCCCTTTTTGCTTCACCCATCCCGCAAATAAATCCTCTGCATATAATCTATCGTTCGTCCCTAATTGGTACTAATTGGATGAAAATTAAGTATTTGCTGTTCTAAATAGATTGTAAAGTCGTGTATCTTAATGGCTTGTAATAAAATCTCAATAAAATCATTGCTATCTTAAGGCGATTGCGCATCCTCGTGCTTTTATGAGTCTCTGATGGTTTCTGCTGTATGTCGACAGCGAATATTAAAAGCCGGATTACAGATTGAAACAAGGGAATCAGTGAATAATAATGATGTATCAACAAGGAATTAAAGATCATGCGATGTAGACATTTCTGGGTGCATTGTTTTGTATTTAAAAATTTAATCGTTTTGCACTTCGCTAAAATACATGCATTTCTAAGTAAATCTGGATAGAATAAAACGTAAAAGTCATGAAACATTTATCTAAATGTTAAAGAATATTTTCACGTGTTTTAGTTTTCTTATTCTCCCTTGAACTACCTCAAAGTCATCATGTGTTCTTTAGAAATATAATTCTTTTATTTCGCATCTTTGTCAAAATTAGGAAAAGTTACAATATTAAAATTGCCACTAGCGTGATGTATTTTATCTTTAAGTTCCTGACAGTGTCTAAAAGTTAATCTGAGGTAAAAGGATGTTAGGATTAGTCTTGTAAATGTATAGTTTTATAACATATAGACACATAAATGTTATAGAATCGTGTATCATACTACAACTGAAGTCTTTAATTTTACGAAAGATCATAGAACTCGAAAGGTTTTCTTTTCTTTACGACCATAAACATTTTAATGGGTTAAATACAACAAGAAAATGCGTCAATTTAACATTAAAATCTCCCATCATTGTTTGTCAAACAGAAAGGAATAGAAAACAGCATAATCTTTAATTATCCCTTTGGTATCTTTAACCTTTCTCATACAAAGGCAGCGTGTTTCAAAATCAAATTAGCACTCAACGACATTTTTCATTGTTTTAGTATTGTTGATTAGAAATGCATCTTTTAAAGTTGGCTGATAATTGAAATTTACACTACATTCCATTGTTGAAGGACATTTCTGAATTTTTCACTGCGCTAAAATATAAAAAGTGTTTATTTTAAATTTAAAATTCATTATTTCGAAAAAAATTTCCTTCTATTTAAAGCCAACAAAACTTCCCACCATGATAAAAAATGAAAGTGATTTAAAGTCATATTAAACCTCAAATAAAAAAAAATGATGCATTTGTTTGTTATAACAAAATGAATAGTTTTCATTATTAAACGTATGTACATATACTTTTTTCTGAAGAAAATTCTTTAATTTGTCCACATTTAGAAGAAGTTTACTTTTTTTTAATTGCTTGCTTCCAGGAAGCACTTGGCTAACATATTTTCCGTTTGCAAAGTGACCTTAGAGTTAACTTCTCGTAAAACTCCAGTGGTCGCAATACGCATGGACCTGTCACTGAAATAAACTATTATCTGATTGTACATGTTAAACACGTTCTTAATATCCATGATTTTTTGTTGATTGTTTACTATGAGGTAAACAATCGGTAAAATTCGGAGTCAAAACACGGCATTTAATGAGCTGCCACATTTGTTAAATCATAACAGACAGAGAAAAAAAAGATTATACGATATATTTGCGTAAAACATGATAAAATCGTGCACAGAAGACTAAGTTATGATACATACATGCATTGGTTCAAGAATTGGAGAAAACATTATTTTTCACCAGTCGCTCGTTTTATATGACTTTAAGATAGCACAGCATTTACCGAGATAGTCGAAAATATCACCAAAAATAGCAAAGATCAAGACAGGAGTTACATATAAATATCAGGCTTAATTCATGATTCATTTTTCCTTTGAACATACTTGCAGTATTTAATAGGGGTACTGGGTTGTTGCTTAAATGTTATAGAGTGATAATAGCACGGATAGTTCTACCTGGTGGAGTCAAAGCAATCGTTTCTATATTACTATAAATCCTTTGTTTTCGTGCAAACATGTTCCTACGATAGATACGAAGATACTGCACTGAAGTTCTATGAACAGGCTTCCAGATGCTGTATACAATCATAGCAGTAACCTGTACCATTGCTAATTATTCATTTTTGACAATTTTAGGTAAGGAAGGATTCACCTGTGAAAGATGTGGAAAAGTATTCGCCTACCAGTATTATAGAGACAAACATTTGAAGTATACAAAGTGTGTAGATCAAGGAGATAGAAAATACCCATGTACACTGTGTACGAGGTATGTACAAACGGGTGGCTCATGTAGACAGAAATATCTACGAAACTGTTTTATTTCGGTTCAATGTAACTAGCGCAAAGAGACAGTAGGTTTTTATATACAATATATTTAAAATATTCATGCGTGTATGTCCCAGGAATATCCCAAATGAGAAGACCAATAAGGGAGACAGGTTGTCGGTGTACATTGTGAACTAGTTAATAGGTTCAAAATGTATGGAAATGTGAATGAAAGAAATGCTAATAAATTAAAACCCTAGTATCTCTGATGAGTTTGCATTTTTACCATGTCAGAGTAAAAAACACCGTAAAACAATAGTTGTCTCATGAGATCTACACTGGAATCTTAATTTCATTTCTAATAAAAATAAAGGACTTTTGTATAAATGCATACCAACAGATGTATGTATTTGATAATCATTCTGCAAGTGGTTGCACTTTCGAAAATAGGGAGAGCATAGATATATTTCAATTCTAGTGATTTAGTCTGTACTTAAAAATCGATTTAAAATCAACAACAAAAAGTATGATTATCTTAATGTTTTATGTTTTTTTTTTATTTCTTATTAAAGGTTTTTCAAAAAACATATTTGCTTTTCATGCTGTGTTTTGTTCAATCTAAAGCTCAATTTTCATCTTTATTTTAGGTCATTTGAAAAGAGAGACAGATTACGCATTCATATTCTCCACGTGCATGAAAAACACCGACCACATAAATGCTCTGTTTGTGCAAAAAGCTTCAGTCAAAGTTCTAGTCTTAACAAACACATGAGGGTAAGTGTACGCAATTCAAACTTCTTTATTTATGTTCCGAATGCAATGTAATTACGTATGGGCTAATCAGAATGATCAAAACATAGACACTCAAAATTGGAACTTTTCCAAAGACAATGGTGGGTTATACCGTTATATAGCTAGCTAAACCTCACACTTGTATGACCCCAGATAGCAATACTTTGTTGGGCCAACATTGGTGATTGGTTGGCACAGTTGGTAAATAGTTGGCGTTGGCAGCACAACAAGAAACCGACGTTGGCCCAACAAAACTCAGCCAACAGTTATTTTGACCCTATTGGCCCCTTGTTGGCCCAACAAAACTCAGCCAACAGTTATTTTGACACTATTGGCCCCTTGTTGGCCCAACATTTTCTTACCAACTGTTATTTTTAAAGTAGCTTGCCCAACGATATTTGACTAACGTTATCCATTGGTTCAGTGTAAGATCTTCTGACTGAAACTACTGAACCAATTTTATTCGAACTTTATTTGAATGATTCTATGTTATCATAGAGACTATAGATTGTGTGTGAAGGGCATTGAGGACTTAGTAAAATATCAAATAATAAAGTCTTCCCAAATAGGACTATTTTAAACCGTCTGTGCCAGAGCTTGAAAATTCTTAGTATTTTGAATAATTCAAAAGTTTTTAAAACAGTATATTTATAAAAAAAAAAACAACATAATATCATTGATATTTCATGACAAAATTGAAATATGAGCCAACAGTGTGCCAACAATATGCCAACGTATTAAGTTCTTATCTCCCCGTATTATACCACAGATTTTTTAATTTTTTTTTTAAACAATACTAATAATAAAAAATAATCTAACAAAAACACAAAAAAAGGTGTAAATTCGATAATGACGTCAAATAAATCAAATTTTGATCGTTGATAGCACATACCGTGTATAAAAAAAGGAAAATTACAAAAATACCAAATTCCAAGCAAAATTTAAATTGGAAAGTCAGTTTTTAAATGGCACTGTCTAATTTATTTTTAGGGGTCAACGAAAACATTTTGATAAAAAAAATGGAAGTACTTTGCTGAGCATCATTAAACAGTACAAAATTGAATGAAATCAACGTTTGATAAAATAGTTTTTCAAATTTAGAGCCAAAAGCTGTTTTTCAATTAATATAAAATGCTCGTGAGGAACATAAGAATAATATATTTTCTAATAGATTTCCTGTTTGAATTGAATTACACTAGTCATTTAGGGGCCCCTTATAGCTTGTTGTTCGGTGTGAGCCAAGGCTCCTTGTTGAAAACCTTACTTCAACCAATAATTGTTTACTTTTTATACATTGTGATTTTGATGTAGAGTTGTATCATTGGCACTATTATCACATCTTCTTATCTATAAGTTTTAATATTTTTATTCGTTTCCGATGTACATAGTGGTGATGATAAATCGTTGTTTTATTCCTTTACTAGGTACACAGTGGTGAAAGACCTTATAAGTGTGTATACTGTAGTAAATCTTTCACAGCATCAAGTATTCTTCGAACTCACATACGTCAACATTCTGGCGAGAGACCATTTAAGGTATGTAAAACATATAGCATATGACGCAACAGAGTGAACATGACAACTCTAAATAAGGATATGTTTATAACTTTATAATTGAAACATCAGTGCGGTGTGCACAAATCCTTGAAAAAGCAAAGGAAATCGAAAGACACCTAGAGAACATTCGAACTAAGTCAAAAATAAACTGACAAACGCCATGCCAAAAAAAGAAGACACTTAAAGTCAAACAACACTATGCAAAACACAAGACAAAAAGCAAAGACTGAGCAAGACGAACTTCAAATCGAGAAATATGAAAAATGTCCTAAAGTTTCAAGGACGTATGGAATGTTAATACCCCGAGGGTATCATCAGCCCAGTAGTAAGCACTTGTGTGATGACTTGAGTTATCGTTGATATGTTCATAATTATAAATTAACTGTTAACAAAACTTTGAATTTTTGAAATACTAAGGCTTTTCTTCCTCAGGAATAGATTACCTTACCTGTATTTGATAAACCTTTTAGGAAATTTTGGTCCTCAATACTCTTCAACTTCGTACTTTATTTGGCCATTTTAACATTTTTTTATTCGAGCGTCACAGATGATCTTTGAGTCTTTCGTAGACGAAACTCGCGTCTGGTGTTATCAATATAAAATTTCAATCCTAGTTTCTATGATGAGGTTTTTTTATACTTCTTGGCAAGTCATTGTGCACACATACCTTAACACATTCTAAAGAAAGAAAGCTGACATTTGTGTACATATTGATATAAATAGCACATGCTTTATAAGGGTAAAATATGTACTCAGTATTTGTAGCCAGAATAATCCAAAGAAATTGAGATGTGAGATAACATCAATCAAACAGATGCATAAAAGTTTAGATATTAGGTCAGAAAAGATCTCATACAATGGTTTATGCTCGTCAACATGGAACGTTTAAATGCTGGTGGACGTTTCGTCCCCGAGGGTATCACCAGCCCAGTAGTCAACATTTCGGTGTTGACATGAATATCATTCATGTGGTCATTTTTATAAATTTCCAGTTTACAAAACTTTGAATTTTTCGAAAAACTAATGATATTCTTATTCCAGGCATAGATTACCTTAGCCGTATTTGGCACAACTTTTTGGAATTTTTGGTCCTCAATGCTCTTCAACTTTGTACTTGTTTGGCTTTATAAATATTTCGATTTGAGCGTCACTGATGAGTCTTATGTAGACGAAACGCGCGTCTGGCGTACTAAATTATAATCCTGGTACTTTTGATAACCAATTAAAATCGGGTATTTACAAGTTGTAAATAAACTCACGAAAGACCACAAAACAAAATCTTCTTGTTATCCCTGTCTGACTACACATAAAGCTTACTTACTTTTCTAAATATGATGGTAAAACAAACGGGTTAGTGGTTGATGCCAATCCAACTTTCAGAGATTTGTTTGTATGATAAGAGGAGCTATACGATAAACATCAATGAGATATCAACTTAACAACACAAGCAAAGCAAAACCATTATTTCTGGTAAACCTGTTTTAACTTGACATTATTGTTCATCTCAAACAAAAAGAAAGTGAAAAATAAAAAAAAAATGTCTGTCTTATTTGTATATTGTTTTTTTTATCTTAAAACATCTATTGTCAAAAATTATCAAATATAGCTTTCTATTTTTTTTTTCTTTTTGGTTTTGTCTCATAAAAAACCACCAGTGAGTGGGTCTATACAGTTATACAAGGTTTACAATAGTTCAATTGTATTTTATACCATGTTTGACTTACCTATTTTTTTAAAAATTTCTAACAGTGTAAGTATTGTGGAAAGGCATTTGCATCTCATGCTGCACATGACAGTCACGTGAGGCGAACACATACACGTGATAAATCGAGTAAATGTGGAATATGTGGTCTTGAGTTCAAAAATGAAGTAGAGCAACGACTGCATAGTAAAACACATGGTAAGTTTTATATTATAGAAACATGCAAAATTGGAACCATGAAGTTAATAAAACAACAATCAACCAATAAATCAACATTTTTTTTTACATTATTGTTTTAATAATTAATGTTCAAGATATAAGCTATTCAACATAAAAGTGTTTCTTAATTCATTAAAGTATTATTAACTGTTTCTGTAAATTGATACGACTGTCATACAAGTGAGAGGTTTAGCTAGCTATAAAACCAGGTTCAATCCACCATTTTCTACATTTGAAAATGACTGTACCAAGTCAGGAATATGACAGTTCTTGTCCATTCGTTTTTGATGCGTTTTGTTATTTGTTTTTGCCATGTGATTATGGATTTTCCGAATTGATTTTCCTCTGAGTTCAGTATTTTTGTGATTTTACTTTTTGCATTGTTAAAAGATTACATGTTTGTGTTTATGGCTATACTAACAATGCGATGGCTTCAATTTCAAAGTTGTGTTGCATTTGTTTGAATGTGTTGCGTTTGTTTGGTTGTGCCGGATGAATAGATACGCAATCACGTTCCGTCTCGAATAAATCTAGTGCGCCATGTAGGGTGAGTGCTACGATCTCTGTTCTTTGAGAAAACAGATACACATTTACTATTTCCAGGACGATTACTCTATTGCAACACTGACCGTAAAATGGATAGATATGTAATAAATTATCAATATTTGTGCATTCTAATAAAACAATTTGCATTATACGGTATTGTTTTTTTTTAACAAAGTATAAGTATAATAAATAATGTGTCAACAAAATATCTAAGTTATTAATTTTTTTTTAGAAACACCATTTAATGGATGGAAGACACAAGAAATTCAGAAAAATATGATTGGCTTAGTGTAGATAACGATCCAATGAAAACTCATATTGATTCAAATAGCTGTTGTCCAATCGCTTGTAAATATTATCAACGAGAAGCGAAATGGGCGTGTTGCGTTAATCAATGACGCCATTATTGATGCCTTCAAGAAAGAACATTAGGACATCGTATTTGATCGATATTCTTTATTGTTAACTGTTTTATCATATTAGTGGAATACATTTGAGCTATTTGACTTCATTAAATCCATGCATAGTCAACTGAAAACGTAATATTATATATCAAGTGTAGTAATTTTATACTGAAGGCAGTGCACGTGTAAAACGTACAAGTTCAATACGTGCTCTTTGTATAATGCGAAATCAGAGAGCTGTATATTTTGTACATTTCTGAGGTAAACTTGAACTTGTACTACGATAACTCAAATTCACCGCTTTAAGAATTTGATACTTGTACAAATGATATTTAAATTGACGCTGGAATATTTATTATGCTTTGTATGCCATCAAAAAGATTCCTTATATCCTCAAAGAATCAATAAGTTGGTCCTATTTGTTTACTTGTTAATCATACATTTTTTTACTGTATAATAATTTTCTTTCTTTTCATGGTATGTTTTATTCATTATATTTGCAATTAACATAAATATAAATGATGGTTTATATATTTTGAAGAGTTATGATTATTTTGCTGTTAGAGAATTAAATTATTAAATGTGTTTTACATTACGTCAGTTGTTTTTATTGATAATCATTTTTAGAAAACCTCACCTTGCTCGTATTAGAAGAGGGAACACATTTGAACCATTTCTTCTTATTAGCTTTTATAAGTATATATCTTCCATGGAAATTCTTCTCAAAAACTTCTTTTACACTTAAAACAACTTATATAATGTTAGTAATATTGTATCAGAGATCAACTGATCAACTAAAGCGAACGCTATTGCAAGAAATGATATATATTTGCAAAATTTATAAAAAATTCAAATAAAAGTTCCATGTTTGTCCTGTAAGATTGTATAAGAGTTAAAATTTGGGACAAGTATTCAAAATTCGAAATGATGATGGTTGACTGGAGCTACCTAACATATCCGGCATCGTTCCTCAAGCAAAATAGATAGCCCTTATTACTGTCAATTGTATCATAACTTCAGAAATGATAAACTTAAAACCCGTAGTAAATTCACTGATGATGAACATATTATTTTTATATTTCGCAACTTTTATTAAGAAAAAAAAAAGAAGAAGAAAAAAAGACAGATAATTAAGCATTGATAAAAGAAAAAGAAAACATGAGAAATTCCGTAATAGACGAAACGCAGTCTAATAATTCTTAAAATTGAATGGTGTTGTTCAATGTAAAAGCCCTCACACAAAGAGTTATGGCTGCATGTTACTAAATATAGCAATTTAACAAATGTACAAAGGTAAAAAAATAACATTCTCGAAATCATATAATAACTTAGTTTTCTACAAAAAAAAACCCCCATTTATGGTCATTTCTAAGAATCGGAGTCGCTATCCTAATTGCAATCACAAGATGGCAAGCATTACATTACAACATTACAAAATATGACAAAGCGTCATAAAATACTGCAAAAGATAAAAAATTTAACACAAAAGACTGAGCAACACGAACCCTGTAAAAACCGCGGGGTCTTATGCGCTCTGGAATAGTGAATAGATCCGGCAATACATGTTGACTGTGTTGTACCCGTCGTTTTGCTTATATAAGACCAATTCGGTAGGTCACATTCATAACTGGAGCATAGTTTCGTAAGCTTCAAATTTTAATAATGTGATAATATTACAACTTTAAGGTATCTATACATGTTTTGTACAGCAGTATTCTCTTCATGATGAAAAATTACGCAGATTTACACGAATATGGAAGACAAAAAAATGTTAATAAAACCCTTTTTACTCTCCTTTAGGAAAATCTAACATTTGAAATGTACTCATGCTCAAGAGATTAGCATGCTAAAGAAAATAAAAATCATAGCGACAAAACAGATCGACCAAATCCGTCTGAGGACGGCTGTAGAGAGCTGAAAATAATTGTAAAAAATCTAAGCTGATTTTTAGTTCCTATAATGCCTGTTAGGTGTGCTGCGTGGTTTTTTTTAAATTTTAACCTGGAGCGGGACAGACGGACGAACGGACCCACAGACAAGAAAACATAAAGCCCCTCTACTATCGTAGGTGGGGCATAAAAAGCTAAAAAAATTAACAACACAAACCCCACAAAAAACTTGGGTTACAGGTGCTCCGACATACATATTGAACCCGTCATATTGCCCATGTAAGTACAAACCCGATGATAAGTCTAATTCGGTATATTATATAAGCCACATTCATAACTGGAGCATATTTTCGTAGGCTTCAAATCTAAATAATTAGATAATATTACAATTTTAATGTATCTTTACATTTTTTGTCCTGCAGTTTTCGCTTCATTGTGAAAAGTGATGTTGATTTACATGAATTTGGATGACTCAAAATAGTTCGTAAAACCCCCTTTTCGTCTGCTTTGGGAACATCTAACATTTGAAATGTACTCATGCCATGGTCAAGAGATTGTCGTGCTATCGAAAAGTCAAAATTTGTAGATTTAAAGTGACAAATGAGATCGGACAAACCCGTCCGAAGACGGATATAAGGAGCTGAAAATAATTGTAAAAAATCTAAGCTGATTTTTAGTTCCTAATGCCTGTTTGATGTGTTGCGTGTTAAAAGAAATCACCATTTGACGCTTTTCCAAAATATGTATTGTAAGGGGTGAATGTGAATACTTTAGCTATGATTTATATATCCAATGGGACTAGGATTTCAGACGTTTAGAATCACTCCGTCACCTTAAACAGATTATTGACTCTTCTTTACACCTAACCAAGGAACCTAAACGGAATCGGATAATTCAAACGAACTTCATTTATCCCCAAGGCGGTTATTAATGGCGGGAAAATACGTAAAACCCATAAATGATCTTGCTTTTTGTGACAATATGTCGACTATATTGACTATTTAGTGCGAGATGTTTTGTTGCGAACTGCCTCTTAGAAAATAACTCGTCTAATTTAGAAATCAGAATTCACACATAAACGTCTAGTTTTATTGTAGATTTGTTCTAACACAATATGGATTTTCTCCAAGCAGATGATCTCTTATTGTTAAGAAGTAATTTATTAAATCTCACAGACGCCGATTTAAATAAGAAATATTTCATGACAGATTCCAAAAGCTATTTGGTAAATAGTGAAGAGCTTGCGATTTATTTTCACTGATAATGTTTAATAATTATTTTCTATCATTAATTTGCAATATACATGAAAAAAACTCATGACAAACGCATATTTCTCGATTACTACCGATACTTCATCATTGAAATATATATAAATGTATGTCGATAAACATTATTCCCGATTCGTATATCGATTTATATATATTCACTATACAATTTATACCAATACATTTTCGATATGTATCTATCTATACGATCGATGCATTATACCTTTGAGTTATTGTACTTACACGAGGAATAATGTCCTTCGCAGCAGGCCTGTAGCCAGGAATTCTCAAAAAAGGGGGGGGGGGGGGGTATTTGGACCCGCGAACTAGACTTTAACAGTAACAATTCGAACAGAACGTTGACTTTAACAGTGCTTATTTGTTTTCAAAGGGGGGTCGTCCGAATCCCTCGAACCTCCCCCTGGCTACGGATATGCGCAATATATGAAATTGCACCCACATGGGGAAAATAGTTCCGAGCAGTGTATCAAACTGTAAGGGAAAAGATATAAATCGTTGATTTAGTCACTATGCAATATTTTTAGCTGATCAGAAATGGTGTACGTTTTAGGTATATTTAGATAATGAGACCAGTAAAATATCGGCAAAAGTAATGTTAATTTTTGTTTTACAGAAATAGTCACGAAATATTTTATAATACTATAAATAAATGACTGGTACATAATATAAATATATATTTCCTCCCCGACTCCTACCAACACGTTATACAATGAAAAAGTATACTTTCTTTTTTTTATGACGGAAACATGCGATTTTATTGACTTTAAGAAATTTTATATTCACTGAGAGCGGCGTAAAATATTTCAATGCTGTTTTTATCGGTACTAACATTGATTTTGGTTTTACTATATATTGCTTTGTTAACAGTTATGAGTTTACATGATCTTACCGTATATTGTCTACTTGTATTGTGGCATTGCACAAGAAGGATATGCTTTTCTCAAAATGTTTATGAGGTTTTTAAACTAAATCCGTTGGATGTGTACTGATTTATATCTCAGTTTGGGAGAACATAAATAATCCTATTAGCTGTTATTGAATTTGAGCTATCTTCGAGTAACTGCGAGTACTGTTATATCTGTGCTTTGTGTCTGTCGATTTATGTTTTGTTTGTGCCTCGTACCGATCTAGTGAGTTAAACCATTGGCAACTAATTTTGTTCGTTTGTTCTTATAAGTTGCTGTTTCACCACTGTGCCAGGTTATGATTAGAGGTGAGCTTTCTAAAACATGTTTGAGCTCGTCACATAAACCATGACTGTAGCAGGATATAAGTGTCCCATAAATCAACAGCTTGTAATTCGTGGTTATTGTTAGTTCGTGTTTGTCATATTTGCTTTTCGTAAATTGCATTGTTATAAAGAAGGTCATTAGTTTTCTAAAGGTTGCCTCATAACAAATATTCGCAAGTAAATTTGCCGATAATAAAGCGTAAGATTTAAAGTACGTTGAGCCTGCCTACAATAGCTGCTGGTATTCTAGTTTAAGTTATTATTAATAATTTTAAGTGTTCTCATTACTTGTATACCTGTGGAATTTTTTCACTCGTTTGTTTTCGTTCTGAAAATGCATAAAAATATTTGCCACTGAACGCTCAACTTTAAGTAACCAACAATCAATTAATCACTCGTTTGTAAACGCGATTTTATAGAGTTCAGGTTTTTTTTTAACTAAATCGATCTTTTCAATGAATTAATTGTGTTTTTTTTTTTAATTTTTTATTGATAGAGATAAAAATGCAATCCTTCCGATTAATATACAAGTCCTACCTATCATAAGCCGTTAACACGCCTGTCCCAAGTTATTGAAATATCTGTCCTACGGCATTAATACGACTGTCAAAAACCATTAATACGCTAGTGCTATTAAAATTTGTCATTAATTAGTTTTCCTAAACCAATAATACACCTGTCCCTTTCCGGGAACCGCTTCAATCGGTCTTTATTTACATTGTTGTGTTGTCGTTTTTATAGATATTTTGTTGGGAGTTCATCTTTGAAATTCTCTGAATCGATGGCTCGTAAATTATTTTATATCATTTAAACAGAACTTACCGAGGAAGACAATAGTATTTAAGAAACATCTATGTATATTTTAACTAGATTTTAGGAATGACCTTTATGTTTGTGCTTTTATTAGCAAATTAACATGTTCACAGGGATACAGGGTTCCGAAATTTGGTTGAAAAACAAAACTTTACGACAAAGATGATTTCAGCTTACCAATTGTGAACTTTCCATTTCTATGCAGCAACATGCTAATAGTATATATCTCCCAATTAATAAAAAAAATTCCGGGCTATAGTATTCCCTACGATGATTTCCTTGATAGATGGTTGCTGCTCAAAAGAAAGCTATTACACCAAGAGTTCCAAATGGTGAAGTTGAAATCATCCCTTCGTAAATTTTACGGACGCCATCACGAGTTGTCCGTTATGGAATATCTACGCGATCCACAGATGATATAGGATATGTTCCTTCTGTCGTAACTACAATCCTGTTCCCTTTTCGTGAATGTGACCTACCGAATTAGACTATTTACCGGGTTTGTACAAATTTGAGCAACATGAAGGGTGCCATATGTGGAGCAGTACTGCTTAGTATCCTTCCTTAGCACCTGAGACCACCCTCAGTTTTTGGTGGGGTTCGTGTTGCTTAGTCTTTAGTTTTTTGTATGTTGTGTCTTGTGTAATATTATTTGTCTGTCTTTTTCTTTCTAGCTATGGCGTTGTCAGTTTATTGTCGATCTATGAGTATGACTGTAATCTCTGGTATCTTTCTCTCCTTTTTTTACATATATATACATGACCAATTGAAAAAAAATACGATAACTCATAGAATTCTCATATTTTCTATTTGATGTAGCTACCTTTTATATTCTCCAATCGATAATTATATAAAGCATTTTCGCAACATTAAATAAAAAACTTATGAAGAAACATAATAAAACAAACGAAAAAAATAAAATTGGTAGAGCTGCATGATATACAAAAAAAAAAAAAGGAAACAACTATGTATTTTCATTATTTTCCACCAAAATAAACTAAACCAACAATACTGTTATTTATTTAGTTTTTTATTTGGGTTTAGTGGTTTTAATTAGTACGGTGATTTTTTTTTAGATACTCAGCAAGCATGAAAGATTTTAATTCGTTCGTCGGGAAACAGCAATGCATTATTTAAGTATTCTAAGAGCAATAACTCTATTTGATCAAGTTATTTAACAAAATGTTTTAACTAGCGCCTCTCAACAATACCCCGTCCAGTAACAAAGCTAAAGCGAGTAATTAATCATCGTCAGTCCTGTTTTGTAATTTGAAAGTTTTCCCGTAAGTGCCCTTATTCCAAAATCTACATCATACAAAAATATGAAATAAGTCGAGTGTCGAAATGTATTCATCTGGATTTCTACCAGGCGACTTAAAGATCATATATGACGAAGAAGAGTAGTTGGCGGACTTGGGATTTTGAATATCTATGTACACAACATCAGGGCTCACGGTCATAAAACTTAACTGATCTTAACTCAGTATTTAGAGTACAAAATTTGTGCTCGAAACACAAAATACAGAATATTTTGATTGGAATTGATTGTGAATCTAAGAAAGATTTTACGACAGCAAGGCCTTCTTGTAATAATGTAGATGATAAGATACATAATTGCAAAATGCCTTCCCTTCCTAACATTAATAGTATTCATTATTTTAGTGACATACTAAATTTCTCGCCCTCAGTCGTAGGGATTTTGCAGAATTAAATTTAGCTTACTGATTTATCAGTAAAGCGCTGAAAGGAATGTTTTCCTTTAATGTAATCCATCTTTCATCTTTCCAATGACTCTTTTAATATGTTCCTCTCGTTTCCTCTCTCATTCGCTCTTCGTATGCAACAATGTGCAATAATATAACTGGATTCGATTTTTTAAAATTATTATTACAAATAAAGTTTCCTGAAAGCAAAAATGTATGAGCCATCGGATAGTAGTGTCATTGGCCACGTTACTGCTTATTTTTAAAAGTGAATGATTAAATTACATATTGGTGTGAATTATGTGCGTATACACTTCCAAATAATAATCTCTGTATTGAGTTGATTACAGAGAGTAAAAATAATGACTGGTGGGAACTGCATATTTGTTTTCATTTTTTTCCCATGTCCAAAAGTGTCTATTATCTACTTTTATATTTGCATATATTTCACATTTTCATAATTATATAAATGTTTTTTTTAAATAATGTTGAAGATTATATTTATTTGGTTTTCTCGGGATATGAATAAGTATAGTATTTTTTTAAGAATTTAATTTGGTTGAAATTTATAGCCATTTTTTTTAGCAAAATTACCTAATACATTAACTGAAAACGCTCACCGTGCTACAACAATACAACCAAAATAAATAAACTAACCTGTGACAGTTATATCGGTACCATGAGGAGGAAAATTCGACTGACCAGAAAGGATCCAAAAATATCTGTTTAAGTAACACGTATTTTTATATAAAATATATACGTGTAGTGAAAAAATCAAGCGACTGCCGCAGGGTATTAGTGTCGTAAGCTGAATTATAAAAACACATTATATCTAAAACCCATCCTATAACGCCTTTCGTCTTGTATAAACTGCACAAGGACTACCTAGCTCTGATTAATTTTCAAACATGCTAGTATAAAGGGCTGGTTACTTGAAACGGTTGTTTTACTCACGATAAGCGTTTATGAAATATCCATCGTTCAGCTAACAACACACGGAACACAGTCTCTCGTGGCCAGGATACATGATCGAAACGATTTGTGCATGATTTGAATGATTCAAAATTGCAACTGTTCATATTCAGAATATGAAATTACTACCTACAGAAAATAGTGCCATTTGAAGTTTGTTTCTTTACTACCTAAAGTAATGTTACTATTGCACGTTTGTTTCTCTACCACCTACAGGTAATGTTGCCATTGGACATTTGTTTCGTAACCACCTACAGGAAATATTGCCATTGCATATTTGTTTCTTTACCACCTTGATGTCATGTTGCCATTGCACATTTGTTTCTCTACCAGCTACAGATAACGTTGCCATTGTACATTTGTTTCTCTACCACCTACAAGTAATGTTGCCATTGGACATTTGTTTCGTAACCACCTACAGGAAATGTTGCCATTGTACATTTGTTTCTCTACCACCTACAAGTAATGTTGCCATTGGACATTTGTTTCGTAACCACCTACAGGAAATGTTGCCATTGAATATTTGTTTCTTTACTACCTTGAAGTGATTTTGCCATTGCACATTTGTTTTTTTACCATCTTCTTGTAATGTTGCCATAACACATGTGTTTCTTTACAACCTACAAAAAATGCTGCTATAGCACGTCTATTTCGATACTACTCACAGATAATGTTACCACTGCACGTTTTTCTTAAATACTTACTTGCAATGTTGCAATTGCATTTGTTTTTCTA
Organism: Mytilus edulis; assembly: GCF_963676685.1. NCBI lineage: Eukaryota > Metazoa > Mollusca > Bivalvia > Mytilida > Mytilidae > Mytilus > Mytilus edulis. The sequence goes on along the minus strand of NC_092349.1, from coordinate 72,783,238 downwards.
CCAACTTCATGAAAGTTGCCATTGCACGTTTGTTTCTTTACCACCTACAGGTAATGTTGCCATTGCACGTTTGTTTTTTTACCAACTTCATGAAGTGTTGCCATTGCACGTTTGTTTCTTTACCACCTACAGGAAATGTTGCCATTACACACGTCTATTTCTTAACAACCTACAAGTAATGTTTCCATTGCACGTCTATTTCTTTACTACCTACAGAAAATTTTGCCATTGTACATTTGTTTCTTTACCATATACAGGTTATGTTGCCATTGCACATTTGTTTCTTTATCATCTATAGGAAATGTTGCCATTGCACGTTTGTTTCTTCATCACTTACAGATAATGTTACCATTGCACGTTTGTTTATTAACCACTTACAGGCAATTTTGCCCTTGCACGTTTATGTCTTTGCCACCTACAGGAATGTTGCCATTGCACATTTGTTTTTTACCACCTGCAGGTAATGTTGCCATTGCACGTTTATGTCTTTGCCACCTACAGGTAATGTTGCAATTCTACATTTTTTTCTTTACCACCTACAGGTTATGTTCAGTTGCACATTTGTTTCTTTACCACCTACAGGTTAAGTTCCATTGCACGTTTATGTCTTTACCACCTACAGGTAATGTTGCCATTGCACATTTGTTTTTTTACAACCTACAGTTAATGTTGCCATTGCACGTTTGTTTTTTTACCACCTACAGGTAATGTTGCCATTGCACGTTTATGTCTTGCCACCTACAGGTAATGTTACCATTGCACATTTGTTTCTTTACCACCTTCATGTAATGTTGCCATTGCACATTTATGTCTTTGCAACCTACAGGTAATGTTGCCATTGTACATTTGTTTCTTTACCCCCTACAGGTAATGTTGCCATTGCTGTTTTTTTACAACCTACAGGACATGTTGCCAAAGCACGTTTGGTTTTTTACAACCTACAAATAATGTTGCCATTGCACATTTTTTTTTACCACCTATAGATAATGTTGCCATTGCACGTTTATGTCTTTGCCACCTACAGGTAATGTTTCCATTGTACATTTGTTTCTTTACCACCTACAGGTAATGTTGTCATTGCACGTTTATATCTTTGCCACCTACATGTAATGTTGCCATTGCACATTTGTTTCTTTATCACCTACAGGTAATGTTGCCATTGCACATGTGTTTCTTTACCACCTACAGGTAATGTTGCCATTGTACGTTTATGTCTTTGCCACCTACAGGTAATGTTGCCATTGCACGTTTGTTTCTTTACCATCTACAGGTAATGTTGCCATTGCACGTTTATGTCTTTGCCACCTACAGGTAATGTTGCCATAGCACGTTTGTTTCTTTACCACCTATATGTAATTTTGCCATTATACATTTGTTTCTTTACCACCTACATGTAACGTTGCCATAACACATTTGTTTCTTTACCACCTACAGATTATGTTGCCATTGCACGTTTATGTCTTTGCCACCTACAGGTAATGTTGTCATTGCACGTTTGTTTCTTTACCACCTATATGTAATGTTGCCATTATACATTTGTTTCTTTACCACCTACATGTAATGTTGCCATAACACATTTGTTTCTTTACCACCTACAGGTTATGTTGCCATTGCTCGTCTACTTCTTTGCAACCTACAAGGTATGTTGCAATTCGACGTGTGTTTCTTTACCATGCACCTACAGGTAATGTTGCAATTGGTCGATCGTATATTTACCACCTACAAGTGATGCTACTTTCGAAATGTCACCATAACCGTAGTTATAAAGGTTATACATGTTTATGGAACGCCGTAGCTGCCTTATGTGTACTTGTTTTTAGATACGCTTATACTTTTCAATATATGCACATAGTTTTTCTATATATGCACATACTTTTTCTCTATATGCACATAGTTTACTTTATATGCACATAGTTTACTTTATATGCACATAGTTTTTCTATATATGCACATAGTTTTTCTATATATGCACATACTTTTTCTCTATACGCACATACTTGTTCTCTATATGCACATAGTTTACTTTATATGCACATAGTTTTTCTCTATATGCACATAGTTTTTCTATATATGCGCATAGTTTACTATGTATACACATCGTTCTCCGTGTGTATACTTTTCCCTTATTTTCTTGATAGTTCTTCAAGGATATACTTGTATTCAATATACTTTACTATTTCCTGATTGAAGGAATCCTGGGTACCGTAATGGTAAATAAAATGGCAGAGCCACTGATGCTGACTGTTTTAAGGAAAGTGGAATTGCAAGAAGTTTACGAAAGTTTTGAACGGGAAGCTATAACTCCTGATATAATAAGTCTGCTTTCAAAACAAAATTTGCAGTTTTTAGGTATTCCAAACGCAACCGACATGATGAGATTGCGGGCAGAATGTGTAAAATATGGAAAATCCAAACCACAGAAAATAGGAGGATACTCTGGAGCACCAAAATTTGATATTGATAAATTAACATTAGACAGTTTGTTAGATTGTGGATTCCAAATATCCGATATTGCAAAAACTTTTATTAGTATCAGAGCGCACAATATATCGCCGAATGGCTCAGTTTGGATTGTCAAAACAAGGCTTTTCAGAAATAGACGATGGTGATCTGGAAAGAGTAGTTTCGGAAACCATTAAAGATTTCCCAATGTGTGGCGAGCAAATGCTTCGACAACTGTTAAGAACGAAGGGTTTAAAAATACAACGATGGCGACTAAGGGACTGCATTCATGAAATAGATTCGTCTGGAGTTCGAGCAAGGAAAGCTGGTCGTCTCCATCGGAGAACTTATAACGTAATGGCCCCTAACCATTTGTGGCACATAGACACCAACCATAAACTAATTCGATGGAGGTTTGTAATAATTGGTGGCATTGACGGGTTAGTAGGATGATTATGTTTCTTTCGTGTAATGACAATAACACTTCTAAAACTGTTTTGGAAAGCTTCCTCACCGGTGTTGATAATTATGGCATACCATTAAAAGTAAGATCCGACAAGGGACGGGAAAATGTTTCTGTAGCAGATTTTATGCTGACGGAACGAGGTGAAAGCGGCATGATCACAGGTCCCAGTACACATAATCAACGGATCGAAAGACTCTGGAGGGACATTTTTGAAGGCGTCTTGTGCTATTTTTATAATCTTTTCTACTACATGGAGGATCATGATATCCTTGACCCCTTAAATGATCTACATTTGGCAGCGCTGCACTATAATTACAAGGATGAAATTAACAGAAGACTGAATGTATGGTCTACAGCATGGGGTTGTCACAGAATAAGGACCGTTAAGGCTACTCCCCTGCAGCTTTGGGGCTCAGGGCAAGTTCAGAACCCAGTTGGCATGCAAATGAATGAGACGGAATTACCAGAATTAGGAGTTGGAGAACAGAACAATGAAGCTACCAGAGATGGAGAAAGGCCAATATTTCAACCCTTAAATCTTATAAGTGAACAATGTAGGGAGATCCTAAATAATGAATTGAATCGAACAGGCGAGAACTTTGGTATTGATGACTATTTAAAGTCTTTGGAGATCATTTCGGCAAATAATTAACATTAACAAAATCATTAAAATTACATGTGATTTAAAGTAAAAAATTGTTGTTGTTGTTGTTTTAGCATGATTAAAGACATAATATTGTTTTTGGTACTAGGAAGATTTTGTATTGATTCTGCACCTTTATCAACAGTTAAGATAACTTAGTACCTAAACTTTTCTCTATTATTCACCAGCAACCACAAAATATAGGCAATCTAGCATTACATAGCTCGTCTCAAACCAGGTTCTGATTACAGAACATATTGACATGTAGTAGTTATAAAAGTAAAACTAGAGGTATTTTATGCAATGCTCACACAGGGTTACCCCACGTACCCATCAACATAAATAGTAAATTATTCCGTATAAGGTACCCCCAGTTACAAGAGTTTGTGACCTTGACATACTTTATGTGCCTGTCCCAAGCCAGGATCCAGTGTTCAGTGGCTGTCTTTTTTTATTTGTTGTTTTGTTTTCGTGGAGTCATTTTGTCGCTGTGTCTTCCAGGTTGTTTATGTCTAGTTGCTTGCACTTTTTGTAAGGAGCCTGCTTGAACTCACTTGGTAGTGTAGGTGATGCCATTGTTGAAGACCACTACAGTGACCTTTGGCTGTTGTTTTGTGTATGTCTTTGTGCTGTTCTGTGGTGGGATGATATATCATGTGTTTTTTTTTATCCCCTATCAGTTCTTTTATATATAATGATGGACTAGTGTTGCAAAGTGTTCAAAAGCTATTTCATTCAAAAAGATTGCATTTTATGAACAAGTAGATGTAAATTGTAATGCATAAAGCATTTACACTTTGAGCTTAGCATAATAATACATGTACGGGTTAAGTCTTCTGTGAACTTAATAAATATGGAAATAAGACATATTTGGCACTTGCAAAAAGTATGTGCATATAGAGAAAAAGTATGTGCATATAGAGAAAAAGTATGTTCGTATAGAAAAAAAGTATGTGCATATATAGAAAAACTATGTGCATATAAAGTAAACTATGTGCATATATAGAAAAACTATGTGCATATAAAGTAAACTATGTGCATATATAGAAAAACTATGTGCATATAAAGTAAACTATGTGCATATATAGAAAAACTATGTGCATATAAAGTAAACTATGTGCATATAAAGTAAACTATGTGCATATATAGAAAAACTATGTGCATATAAAGTAAACTATGTGCATATATAGAAAAACTATGTGCATATATAGAAAAACTATGTGCATATATAGAAAAACTATGTGCATATAAAGTAAACTATGTGCATATATAGAAAAACTATGTGCATATAAAGTAAACTATGTGCATATATAGAAAAACTATGTGCATATAAAGTAAACTATGTGCATATAGAGAAAAAGTATGTGCATATATAGAAAAACTATGTGCATATATTGAAAAGTATAAGCGTATCTAGAAACAAGTACACATAAGGCAGTTACGGCGTTCCATACATGTTATATATCTCCTAACCTGTAGTTTGTGCTTCATCGGCGACATAGTATATTTCACATAGCAGGTAAATGCATTATTAGTTGAAAAACTGGTGTTTTTGTAGAAACTTATCTTAAACGATGACCTTATATATCTTAATGATTTATTACAAGTCGTAAGGTTGCGTGGTCATTCATTTCAATACTCTCAATTTTGGGGGGATTTAAGTGGTTTGAAACCATTAATACTTGAGGGTTCTAAGACCAACAATATATACCGAAAAATGTTTTCGATTCTTATACACCAGTCCTTTTTGACCTCTTGCTTTGTAAACAAAGTGTTTTCAAATGTCAATAAATCATGGGGTACACGTAGTAGACATTAAAATTGAATTTGAAACCATTTAGGCTATAAAACTATTCCACAAAATTAATAAAATTATTGTTTGCCAAATCCAGTATAGCCAATATTACATTTTCAGATAATTTTACCCTAAAACTTTGATAGTAGAAATTCAGACAATTAATATTGTGCTGCACACTAGATTTCTTTCTTTATTTTGCGTTTTTTTGGGTGGCAGTGTCATTGACGTGTTTCGTGCATCTTATAGATTCCCATAAATAAAACATTTGTATATTAGGGGCATATTCCAAAATTCTTGAAAGATAATATTTAAATGTTCCCGATTAGACGACTGTAGAAGGGTAAACTGGAATCCGCTTGTATTCCGTTTCGCTTCACTCAAACAAAGTGTAGTAGTCAGCCGAGAACCAGCTTAGAAGAAGGATCAATCTGGGTCTAGATATAACCCCTATGGTAGTGAAAAACCTGGCAGAAAACTTTCATGTTTTCAGTTGTTGTTATTTGGGGGAGGGGATTTTTCCTAAAACATTATAAAGGAGCATACTCTTTCCCGCAAATTTGTATATCAGATTACCAAAACAAATCACAGATCTAGTTTCAATTTAAGTGGCGTATCTTTTAAAGATTTTTAGTAATATCACTTTATAACATCATATGCAAGCGGGCGCATCATCTGTGTCCCATGGACACATTTCCCCATTTATTTACCATTGTTTGTCTTTTGGCCGTTTTTCTTTTTTTTCACATGACATTGTCAGTATGTTTTAGGATTATACGTTTCTAATTCCCGTTGCGCGGTATATTTCGCCTCCAATATTGTGAAGCAGCGCGAATATGTGAACATTGAATATGTATATTAGAAGAATCTATTTTATTGTTTCTGTTCAATAAGTTTATAAACATATGTCCTTAAACATTGTGTTTTTAATCATTCCAGAAATACGTTATAAATACTTAGGACCTCGTATAATCACTGAAAAAAAACAACAAAAGGTAAGCAATCCTTTTTCCAGGCAGGATATTATTCTCTATAGCGCATTTGAATAACCAAACAAATTATAATGAGGCAGTCGTTGTCTTTACAATTCTGCTGAAATAGCCTTGACGTTGCGTAATCCTTTCGGCGACGTCATGATTTTTCTCTCTTTTCCCGTCAACAACACCCTTTCAACGGCTGATATATGAAAGAGGAGTTCGGTAATCCCATGAAAATTATATACCAAAAGAAAGGAAAATAATACCTTAAAAATATTTGATTTTTATAGAAAAATCGTAGGATTGGTTTAAACTGCAGAATAAATAAAGCTTGAAATTTCTTATTTTTGGTTCAAATTTGACGTTATGTCTATGTACTTTATGTTTTTTCATTACCATTTTCAAATGCCTGGAACACGGAAATTAGATCGGTGACCAACTTAAATTTTTTGATTTTTCATTATCTTTTAGTAAGTTCTATGTGCATGTAGTAGGTGGTTTTCTATGCTAAAGAGTAACACCAACAAGAGCTTAGGGTTCTGATTCTTTATTGTACCAGTATGTAAATACAAGTCTGAAATAGCAATACAACATATATAAATAACAAGCTATTTCATATAACATAAATATAATTCTTTTACGAATATCACAGGCTATAATACAGAAATATAGTAAATAATACCTTTAACTGTTATTAACTAAGTAGCAAGTAAAATGTATTGCAAGTAGAAACTGTTCAATGTTTACATTCTATAAAATATCATCGGGTGTCACGTGTACTTTTACAAACGCTTGACCTTTGACTTTACACTAAATCGGAGAGTAATATGTAATTTACGTGTATCTGTGTATTTGTATTAAATACTGGTTTACCTAACAAACGGTATATAATAAATGTTACATCTACATTTATTAATAATGACTTCATTAAAATATATAATACGTATAATAATTAACTACATAATATCATACAACAATCATAAAGTTGCAAATATAATAATCATAAAGACTTATGATGTCAATATTATCGATTCATTAAAAGCTCCAAATTAACGGGAGGTAATTCATGTTTACAATACAATATAAACAAAGTTAAACTATAAATAAATATACTCTTACCACTTGTGGAGTGAGTTGTACTACTGATAAGGTTAACGGCACATCATGTACACATCACAATCATGTGTTCTACATAATTACATTACATGGAGTCCTGAAACCAAAATACGAACATAAATACTCGGACTCTAATTATAAAAATATACAATGTACAAAATATTCTTTACGCATTCATATTTGTACTTGATAAAAACTATTTACTACAAAACTATAACTTTATATAAATGGAAACACTTTTCCGTCTTTCACTTAATAAGCCGCCATTTATAAAATATAGACTATTCCTGACAATAATCAAATAGTAATGTACGCAAATTAACAATACAATTCTACCGTGGCAAATAAACCGTAGCTTATAAAATCATATACTTCTAGCTTAATAAAATACTATCATGTACATCTCGTGTACTTGTGTTACATACATGCGATATGAGGAGAACGTTACAAAGCAAAATAGAAACTTTACTAAAATATCATTTACGTGAAAAATATAAATAATGTTAATAAAGAAGTAACTTACAGTATTCTATAATAATGTTGTCCAAAATATATAAGGTTTACAAGTAAACTATGTGGTCAAGATAAACAGACATAAATTCAATGGACTGTCATGGCTATCGTCCCGTGGAAATGTACAGGTACAAAACAAAGGAAATTAAACTTGACCGCGAAATATAAACAGCCAATCAGATACAATGATTTAAGTAAATCCCTAATCAATATTCATAAAATAACGTGAATATTACTATACATAAAAATAAGGTTTGCAAGTAATAATTTAAACTGAATATACAATATTCAAAATATGTAATAAAGCTTTTATAATAAATATAGTAATTAAATAGATGATTTTTACAATATATAAAATGATCATAAAAATCACTCTACTACATTCTCCCCGCTGTAGGAAAATGACTTCCACGTCATTCCGGTCTGTTTCCCCCTTCACTGAAGGTTGACGTCCTCGGCAAGCCATTAACCAGTTCGCATGATGTCGAGGATGGTTCTTGACAACTCCATCTCTAAGCCTTTGAATCTTCCTTTTCTTGCTTCAGACTCCAACCAGTGAATCCTCATTAACCAATCCGGCTGTTGGATAGTAGTAGCCTGCTTAGATACAACATAGTCCGCAAGGTATTTCGGTGGTTTCTTGTTCCTCTGAGGTCTAGTTGATACTGGTGGGTCTCGTGGTGGTGTCGGTAGTATCCGTCTCCTTCGTTGTTGTTCCGGAGCTATGGTGGGTTCGTCTGCCTCTTCTAGTGACAAGTCTGTTGGCGCACTCTCATCTTGATCAATAGAAGTGTTTTCTTCAGTAGTCTGAGCAGTCGCTTCTTCATGTTCCTCATCACTCACAGGGTTTGGTTCTGCAGCGCTTATAATGTCTACAGGAAGAGCGTCCCCTCCTAAACCAGTTCCCTGCTGATCACTACTCTCAGCTCCATCATGGCCGTCACCAGTGAAACAAAGAGTTCCTTCTTCTTGTAGGTCCACAACTGGTACATCACTGTTAGTGTTGTCCTGTGTATCCTGTTCAAGTATCATATATCCATACTCCTGCTCCGACTCCTCATCTGATACTTCATCAGTGGTCCTGTTCTCACTGTTCCCTTCAGATTTCGTCGATTCCTCGGGCTGCTTCTTTCTTCTTTGCCTGGGCGCAGGACGTTTCTTTTCTTTATCAATAATATCTTTGGGCAGATCTCCAATAGGTAAGAACAGATTCCTATGTAGAGTCCTCTTTCTTCCTTCTTTATTCTCTTTCTGAACCACGTATACTGGTATTCCACAATTAGGCTGACTAATTATACAGTACGGGTCATCTTCCCACCTATCTGCTAACTTGTGCTTTCCATTAAAAGCTAGAGTCTTGACTAAAACTCTATCTCCAGGCTTTAGCACAGCTCCTTTTACTTTCTGGTCGTAGTGTGTCTTTTGTCGTTTTTGGGCAGCAAAGATGTTTCTTGTTGCTGTGTCATATGCCTTACGAAGTCTGTCTTGCATTTCTTCTGCATACTTAGTTCTAGTAATAGGTTCAGCTTCATCTCCAATTCCAAAGGCGATGTCGATAGGTAGCTTTGGTTGTCTTCCAAACATCAGGAAGTATGGAGAGAATCCAGTTGATGTTTGACGAGTGCAGTTGTAAGCATGGACAAGACCAGCAACATGCGACTTCCAATCTTTCTTCTGGACGTTCTCTAATGTTCCAAGCATACCAAGTAATGTCCTATTGAAACGTTCAGTGATGCCATTGCCCATTGGATGATACGGTGTTGTTCGTGACTTAGTCATACCAGTGATGTTACATAATTCCTTAATGATTTTGGATCCAAAGTTGGCACCTTGATCGGAGTGAATTCTTGCTGGCAAACCATAGTGGACGACAAAGTTGTTAAAGAATGCGTCTGCAGTTGTTTTTGCTGTCTGGTTTCTTGTTGGTATTGCCAAGGCATATCGTGTGAAGTGGTCTGTTATAACTAGTATGTTCTCAAATCCACCTGTAGATCTTTCAAGTGAGAGATAGTCCATACATACTAACTCAAGAGGTTGTGTTGTCTCGATACTAATGAGTGGTGCTCTGTGACTAGCAGGTTGCTTTCGTCTAATACATCTGTCGCAGTTTGATATCCAGTTGTCAACATCTCGATTCATACCAAACCAAACAAAACGATCTCTAACCAATGATACTGTTTTGTCTCTGCCTTGATGTCCCATCTCATCATGTAATGCTGTAAGTACTTTGGAAACGCAGACTTCGGGTAGTACAAGTTGTTTATGTTGTTCCCCATTGTCGTGGATAATACGGTAGAGTACGCCATCAACCATTTTCAATTTGTCGTAGTTGTTCAAAAACCAAGTGTTCCATGGTGAACGTTCTAGTTGTTCTTTTCGTGGCTTGCGATGTTCATCAACCCAGTATATCCAATCTTTCAGGTAAGTATCTTGCTTCTGTTCCATCTTGATGTTGACTAGGTGTTGTGATGGTAAGTATGGATCATCAGTGGCTTTAGGTGTTGTCATCGATAACGTCTGAACATATGGTTGTGCATGCTGTAACTGACAAATGGCTTTCACCGAATCTGTACTAATGTTGGAGGTGTTGGTACGACCAAGCAGTTCTGGAAGTCTGGAAAGTGCATCTGCATCAGCGTTGTTGACACCAGGTCGATAGACGATGTTAAAGTTGTAAGATGACAAACTAGCTATCCAACGATGACCAGTGGCGTCTAGCTTTGCTGTTGTTAAGACGTAAGTAAGTGGGTTGTTGTCTGTAACCACGGTAAATGTGTTGCCATAAAGGTAATCATGAAATTTCTCTGTGACTGACCATTTCAGAGCAAGGAATTCTAACTTATGAACTGGATAGTTCCTCTCAGTCTTACTAAGTCCTCTGCTGGCATAGGCTATGGCTCTTTTCTTTCCTTCTTGTGTTTGGTACAGTATTGCTCCAACACCAAGCATAGATGCGTCTGTATGTAATTCAAAAGGTTCCTTGTAACGTGGATAACCAAGAACTGGTGGCATCGCTAGTTGACTTTTGAGCTTCTGGAAGGCATCTTCTTGTGGCTTGTCCCAAACCCATGATGTTACTGTTGGCTTCTTAAGTTTTCGTTTACTAGACTTCTTTGGTGCAGGCATCAAATCTGTGAGCGGTCTTGCTATCTTGGAGAAGTCTTTGACAAACTTGCGGTAATAACCGACGAAACCAAGGAAGCGACGTACTTCTTCTGGCGTTGTGGGTCGAGGCCAGTTGATAACTTTCTCTAGTTTATCTAGATCGGGTGAAATACCATCTTTAGAGACAATGTGACCGATGTACTTAACTTTATCTTTGAAGAATGCACATTTCTTGGGCGAAAGTTTCAAGTTGTGTTCTCTTAGTCGTTGTAGTACCATCTGTAACCTTTCAAGATGTTCTTCGTACGTCTCCGAAAAGATGATCAAGTCGTCAAGGTATATAAAGCATATATCTAGGTGAAGATCTCCAAGTATCTGTTCCATGAGACGTTGGTAAGTTGCTGGACTGTTTACGAGGCCAAACGGAAGTCTGTTAAATTCATAGAAACCAAGAGGGCCGACTGTAAATGCTGTTCTAGCCTTGTGTGTCTCTTCTACCTCTACTTGGTGATAACCACTCTTCATGTCCATGACGGTATAGTAGTTGTTTCCTCCCAAGGCGTCAAGGATTTCTTCGCTTCTAGGAAGAGCATATGAGTCTTTAATCGTCAGCTGGTTCAGTTGTCTATAATCTACACACATTCTGAGCTTGTTGTCTTTCTTCCTAACCAATACAACATTCGATGACCAAGGCGAATGCGAACGACGAATGATCCCAGCAGTAAGAAGTTGTTGAAGGTGAGTTCTAACTTCGTCGAATAAGGCAGGTGGAATACGCCGGTGTCGTTGTTTGAATGGTGTTTCATCTATCAGTTCTATCTTATGCTGTACGGCGGTGATGTGGCCTATATCAGTATCTGAAGTGCTGAATACATCTCTGAATTGATGAAGTAGTTCTCTGGCTTTACGTAGTTGATCATCAGTAAGTGTATCTGGAAATGTAGATTCATTCCATGCATCTTGTTCGTAGGTGTCTGGTACATCAATGTCGGTGACTGAAACAGGTTGAAGTTCGCAAAGGATGGCATTTGGCGAAACGGTCACTGTTCTGGTAGTTACATTGCTGATGTGTACTGGTATGATGCTGTTGTTTCTATACTGATATGATACTAGTGTTGGAGCTATATCTAAGTCTGATGGTATTGCTGCTCTATCAGTTGACTGTAGGAGTCCACAAACTGGATGGTATGGTAGTTCATGGTCCATGTATCCCTGTAGAACGACATCTTTGTTAGGTGGTATACGGATTGTCTTTCCTTCAGCACTCTTAATAATGGCAAGTCTGTTGCATCTCTTCTGCAGTTCTTTATCTCTAAGAAGCAAACATCTAAACGTAATATACCAAGGTGTATGTAGATCTGCTGTTTGTAAAAAACGTGATCCATATCGTTGCTTTACATCAGTCATTGCTGCTGTCAAAACGTTGGTTCCCAGTAGAAGTGGTACAAGCTGGTTGTAAGAACTGTCTGGAACGACTAACAGTAAGCATTGCTGAGGATCTGCTGATGTAGATGTACCTGGTAATTGTAGATCTGCTGAGATGTAACCAAGGTATGGCATATTCTGACCATCTGCACACTCGATGTTGAGTATCTGGTTGAGTGTCTGGATAGGACTATCAGCAAGGTACTGTCGATGGAATGACTGACTAACTGTACTAACTGTAGAACCAGTATCTAGTAGTGCTGATGCTTGAAGTCCATTGATGACTACTGTGACTTCATTGGGGCTACCAAGTAATCCTTCTGTATCACCTGATGACTGTCGTTGTTGGTACATCTTAGCTTCAGTGTTCATCTGCTGAAAGTTGCAGGCTTTTCTGGTGTGATCCAATCTAACACAGCAGGCAAAGGCATAGTGGCCTGGTTGTCCACATCTGTAGCATATAACAGGTTCTCTGGATGGTTGAGATACATAAGTCGGAGTAGGAGCAGGTTGGTATTCAGCTTCTATCTGGTCCCAGTATGGACGTTGTCTGTTGCGTCTTCTGTGACGGCGACGTTTTCTGCGTGGTGGATAGTACTGTGGATTATAAGTGTCGTAAGTAGTGTAGGGTTGGTCATACATGACGTTGTAACATGGCTCATTCGGTTGTTTATACATGGCTAACGGTGTAGACTAGTGTACCTATAAACATTTAATTCATTCACCCTAATTCAAGTTCAATATTAATGCAAAAATCTAATAAGTGTCAACACCACCACTCTAAATGATCAAATGGAAATTTTTAATCAATATTAAAAAATAATCAACAATGTCTATCTTCAATCTCAAAATCTAGATACTATCTAACTCAGTGAATGTCTAATATATAAAAAAAAATATGATAATAAATTTTAATTCATATCAACTTAAGTACCAAGTCACTAAACAAAGTACATTTATAAAACGATATATATACTGTGTATCTAATACCAACTAGCAATGCTACACATAAAACATAATGTGTGTTATAATTGCTAAGTTCAACTGAGCATTAACCTATACCATGTGGGTTATAGTTCAATGTAAGTACAATACACTACAACTGTATACCGAAAAATAAATTTAAAATATAAAAGTGTATGCTATATACTATGTAGCTATGCTACTGTAATCTACAAAGTATGTTTATCACTATCAGTAATACATGTACACCATCAATGAATGCCTAAATAGTATAAGTGTACATGTCCACTGACAGACTAAGTCCGTATCCAAGTAAGCCTTGGAAAAAAAAAAATAAAAAAAAAAATTTTTTAAATGTATAAATGTTAAAGTATGAAAAGGTCAAAATGTAGGACGTCAAAAAAAAATTAAAGTCCAAAAAGTGGATGCAAAATTTTCAAAAATAAATTCTAAGTGTGTAAATGTTTCAAGTGTATGCTAAGTTTCAATGTATCAAAGTGGTATACAGTATATAATGTAAATAAATATGTCCTACCTTAAACTAGAAAACTATTCCAATAATTACACTGTTCCACAAAAGTATAATTAAATCACAATATTTCACAATGTAGAATAATACAAGTTCAGTTTTCCAAAAGTGAAAAACAAAAAGTCAAGTTACTAAAAGTAACATCCGGTACTATAATGTCATCCGGTAAACTGTAAACAAACGCACGTGGACGATGATCACATGGGTCGGAATGTTAGTAAACATAAGCACGTGGTAAAGTTCATCACATGGTACCATAACGGGAGTAAACAAACACACATGGTCACTGTATACATGGACTCGAGACATCTAATGGTGGTCACTGACATCACATCTGGATCTCCACAAAAACTGGTATGTACCATCAACCCAACGATACGTGGGCGCCATTTGTAGTAGGTGGTTTTCTATGCTAAAGAGTAACACCAACAAGAGCTTAGGGTTCTGATTCTTTATTGTACCAGTATGTAAATACAAGTCTGAAATAGCAATACAACATATATAAATAACAAGCTATTTCATATAACATAAATATAATTCTTTTACGAATATCACAGGCTATAATACAGAAATATAGTAAATAATACCTTTAACTGTTATTAACTAAGTAGCAAGTAAAATGTATTGCAAGTAGAAACTGTTCAATGTTTACATTCTATAAAATATCATCGGGTGTCACGTGTACTTTTACAAACGCTTGACCTTTGACTTTACACTAAATCGGAGAGTAATATGTAATTTACGTGTATCTGTGTATTTGTATTAAATACTGGTTTACCTAACAAACGGTATATAATAAATGTTACATCTACATTTATTAATAATGACTTCATTAAAATATATAATACGTATAATAATTAACTACATAATATCATACAACAATCATAAAGTTGCAAATATAATAATCATAAAGACTTATGATGTCAATATTATCGATTCATTAAAAGCTCCAAATTAACGGGAGGTAATTCATGTTTACAATACAATATAAACAAAGTTAAACTATAAATAAATATACTCTTACCACTTGTGGAGTGAGTTGTACTACTGATAAGGTTAACGGCACATCATGTACACATCACAATCATGTGTTCTACATAATTACATTACATGGAGTCCTGAAACCAAAATACGAACATAAATACTCGGACTCTAATTATAAAAATATACAATGTACAAAATATTCTTTACGCATTCATATTTGTACTTGATAAAAACTATTTACTACAAAACTATAACTTTATATAAATGGAAACACTTTTCCGTCTTTCACTTAATAAGCCGCCATTTATAAAATATAGACTATTCCTGACAATAATCAAATAGTAATGTACGCAAATTAACAATACAATTCTACCGTGGCAAATAAACCGTAGCTTATAAAATCATATACTTCTAGCTTAATAAAATACTATCATGTACATCTCGTGTACTTGTGTTACATACATGCGATATGAGGAGAACGTTACAAAGCAAAATAGAAACTTTACTAAAATATCATTTACGTGAAAAATATAAATAATGTTAATAAAGAAGTAACTTACAGTATTCTATAATAATGTTGTCCAAAATATATAAGGTTTACAAGTAAACTATGTGGTCAAGATAAACAGACATAAATTCAATGGACTGTCATGGCTATCGTCCCGTGGAAATGTACAGGTACAAAACAAAGGAAATTAAACTTGACCGCGAAATATAAACAGCCAATCAGATACAATGATTTAAGTAAATCCCTAATCAATATTCATAAAATAACGTGAATATTACTATACATAAAAATAAGGTTTGCAAGTAATAATTTAAACTGAATATACAATATTCAAAATATGTAATAAAGCTTTTATAATAAATATAGTAATTAAATAGATGATTTTTACAATATATAAAATGATCATAAAAATCACTCTACTACATTCATACAATTGTTTTTTTAAATCGCAGGACAAGCCATTTACGTATACCTGTTACCTTAATTGGAATTATACAGATTTTCCCATTTAAAACGAAACATCTTCACTCTATAGTAAATAAACACTATTCTATAATGCTTTACTATTTGATAAACGAACAGATGAAATGGAAAGTCATTTATCGTGTAATGTATTTAATACATATCTGTTTTACACAAAACCTTGAAATGAGGGAGGGTAGGAGGGGTCCTGATCCCGAATTCCCGGGCTTAAAAATACGAAATCCCGAAATCCCGAGCTTAAAAACACGAAATCCCGAGGTCCCGAAATTCGAAAAAAAAATTCCCGGATCCCGAAAGGGTCAATCCCGAAATCCCGATCTTAAAAACACCCGATCCCGGAGTCCCGATAAAGGTCCTATCCCCCCTCTGAAATATTTTAATTGAATGTGAAATGGGAGATAATAAATTTACCCGCGTTAATTATGACCTTCACCTTATAAACTTCCGCTGTTCGGATACTACCAAATGCGCAAACGCATTGAAGAAATCCAGACTTATACGCATGCGTATTATAAATGGCCGACATATTGCGCCAAGAAGACGGCTACAGGCTAGCGAATTTGAAATGAAGACGAATTTCTGCTAAGGGTTTAAGTTTGCAACATATAACTGAGTAGCAACCACCAGCTGTGGAATTTAGCTTCATAATGAATGTATTTTTATGAAAAACCATAACTCCTTTATATGACAATCTTCAATTTTTCGCATGGCAACCGAAGTTAACTTTTTCCCATTTCTTTGGGACATAATGGAAATAATTGGTTTTTGATGACATAAAGATAACCGTACTGATAATTGTTTAAGTATTCATTCATTATTGTAAAATGGCAGCTGTTGAATACGATCTGGACACATCTGGTGGACTGATGGAGGTTTGTTACTGCTAGAAATTTCATCAGAAATATTACAAAATTAGTTTAAAAGCTGGAAATTCATCATGGCTGCCAGATGCAAACATGGCCGACACTAATCTAATAATTCCATATTATTATTAGTTTTTATCTCCAATTAAACTAAACAATAAGTGACATTGTTTTATATACAGACCTGTTGTCATAAGTTAACTTGAACATGTTAAGGCTGTATACACAAATATTGTACACATGTATGCAAGCACCAAGCAAAATTATATCCTTGTTTCATGGGTTTTCTCTCTATTAAATATGCATTATGATGTCAAATTTCAATTGAAAAAGCATGCATAGAACTAATTCATATGACTCACGAAAACAAATGATCTGACCATACATATAGCCTCTGCATGATGTGTTTAATTTCTGTTTTATTGTTTCATTTTGCTATATATTAAAAGGCAAGTATTCTGCATTTTAAAAGTGACATTTGTAGGGGTACACATCAACTCGTTCTAAAAAAAAATGTGCCATATTCTTAGCAAGCTGAAGTTGTGATTTTTGTCAACCTTTTTGAAACTTTCTTTTAAATATGGAGAGCAATTTGTGTTTATAATCTTGTGTGCATGTCCCTTTCTTTAAATCACATCAGATGTTTTCATGCACGACAACATTTTATACACTTTTTATGGTAACGACTCACTGCATATTTGTGTGCACAGCTTTCCAGTTAGATATGGTTGCCCAAATGCTAGACATTAAATTAAAGTTGTGGGAAAGAAACTTGACCTTTTTTAAGGTTAATAGAAATTGCTAAGATATTATCTCTAGCTTGCAATGTATTATTACTATTTTTATCAGGTTACAAAAAAATGTACAAATGTAACATGTAAAATTGAGAATGGAAATGGGGAATGTGTCAAAGAGACATGTATCTTTTGATATTTTGAAACCAATATCCGAAGGATAAGTTATATTTATCTATATTTTTTATGAACACACTTTTATACCAATACAATTTAAAATGTCAAAAAAAGGGGTGTAACTCTAACTATCCAATTATAAAAAAGAAATATAATAAAGACCTAATAAATTTATTTATTTAGAAATTTTAGGAAATCATTGACTTTGTAGAATGGTCATATACACACATGTATTATTGGAGAGAAAAAAATGTACATGTATCCAGTATTTTCTCTAACTTCTAGTACTTCTTTCTTAAAACTAACACCATGCAAATGAAAATATTCTGATTTTTTTCACATTGAAAACAACATTTTTCCTTGTTTAAGAATTGAATGCCTCTTTATGTAAATTTATTGGGATGTAGCATTGTTGACCTAAGTGGACAAAATGAACATTTTCTCATTTTTACAACCCTATAAAATTATTAATAAGCAGCATTTAATTTTATACTTAAAATTACATAAATTTCCAGGATCATGCATACATGATTTCTATCAACTTTTTCTTTTATTTACCTGTGCACTTTAATTTATTGTGGAAGCTTGTGTCATCAGGCCAGGTTTTTTTTCAATTTGTTGGTTTACAGATTTTTCCCATGTAAAAGTCAGGTTGGTCGGTTGAAAAAAATAGAGAAAAAAATCTTTCAAGAGAAAAATATGCAAAAAAATATCTTTTACCTTTATAACAATATGTTTGGTATGTTATTTTGTAATCATTTCCTAAATTTTAGTTTAATGAAATACTATTGCTCAGCTGTCATAAACATCACATGACTTCATATAATTATTTTCAACAACAATGAACAAGGGGGGGGGGTGGTTAATTAAAATTGTGTCCATGGACAAAGACGAAATTAAATCGTCATTTATTTAACAAGAAAAATAACGTATCCGCGTAGGTCTTAATCAATTTCAGGACACTTAGTGAATATTGAAAATCAGGCACGAAAACTGAAAAAGAAAACATTGCAAAAACGTCGTACAAAAATAAGTTTCAACATTCGTGTCAAGAACACAATAGACTCGTCCACTGGAAAAACGAGCATGGCGGGGATCATCAGTAGTCATGCTTTCCCATTTTTTTTATATCCAATTGGACGAATTTTTTTTTAATCATCTATGAAACAAGAAATATAATTTGTTTTCATTAAAGTACTTTAACGTGACATTTGTTTGGACAAGTCCATTTTCCATTTTTTCTACGAGAAACAAACTTTTTGTGTAATGGGTTTTAAACACAGGTTTCGTTTCACAAAATTATTTGCGTAAACAACATTTTAAGGTCAGTAATTATTGATTTGTCTATTTTTATATACCGTATTTATTCTAATAAACGCCCTGGGGGTGATGACAATTTCCGAAAGGAGGGCGTCAACTAGAGAAACGAATTTCGTACCTTCATTGACCTTTACCTGAATTTTGTTGAAACAGACTATAGTAACATACATGTGTTTCTTATTGTCTCCATAATCTATAAATAGCGTTTATCAGTAATGTGACCTCATCTAATAATTTGTTAAATTTTCGAATGAATTTATTCAATATTACCGTAGTTTAGAAATGCATGCCTGTTTATAAGTTTACGTTGAACTTTTAAAATAGCGTACTGTGTAACTGACAGATCTATTTTTGGAACTTGTACACACTATTTTGTATTATCGTAGTGGATTAAAACATGGGCGTTATTGATTTTTCGTTTCATGTTTCTGAGTGACCGGGTCGATGTCTTTGCAATATTGTAATGGGTAACTTTCAATTTTATTTTTTTAACTACAAAATGGGGGCGTTTATTAGAAGTCCAAAGTTATGAACACACTATTTTCGGTAGGGGGCGTTAAATAGAATTAATACGGTACATATTATATACGTAAATATACAGAGTATGGATTTATTTTTTCAAAACACAAAGTTTGATCATCAGTAGTGTTTAATGCATTTCACTTCATAAAAAAGAATATTTGATTTATTTTTCTAGGATAATATTTTTGTAAGGGAATATAAAAGCATGAAATATGAATTTTATTTTTATTCTGTAAACCAACAAATTAAAAATCCTGTCCTCATGAATGTTACATTTCATGTTGAAATGAAGGATAATTAAAATTTAAAATAATGGAAAATTGCTATTAGCCAATCAAAATAAGGTATTATAATGAAATATATGTAATTTTATTATTTGAATATGATGGAAATTTCCTTTAGTTAATGTCGCTTCTGTTTCCTTGTCAATTTACTTGTCAAACCTGTTTGTTTTGATAAATTTACTTCAATCAGCCATTGATACATGTATTGTATGCTAAGGATCAGAGCTAACCAATATATAATGACAGAAGTATTCAAGCTTACTTCATGTGCTTTACTGTGTAAGAATCCTCTTGCCAGTGATACATGTAGATCGATTCAGCCATGCTGGATCTATGTGATTTCGAGTTGGTTCAGAAATCTAAGTTGAAGACTAAGAGTTGAAGACATACAATGTATTTTGATTTAGATAAAATTTATTTTGAATATTGGAAATTATATTTTTTTAAAGGAGAATAAACACCTATTTATATATTTAAAAAAAACCATCTTAAATCGTTATGGCCAAAAAAGAACATTTATAATGTCTCTTTCAGGAAATTATTTAGAAATTCTCCACCTTTAGTCAATTGAAAACAATTTTTTAGGAAGATAATGGAAATAAGGTAAAACCATTAATTTTCAGTGTCATGATTTTGAAAGAAAATCAATAAGTGACCTTGATGAGTCAGAAAATTGCATACTTTTACCTACTTGTATGTTTAAAAATAGAAAAACTCCCGAAGCAACAATTTAAAAGTAAATTTAGGGAGACAAACTAGTTTCTTTACTGAAAAAAATATCCAATATCTTTCTAAATTAATTGTAAGATGATTTAAAATTACACATCTTAAATGATTCTTCCAGACTTTTCATCCGTGATTTTTTTTCATAAAATATTGGCCTCCTAGAACCTAAAAAAATAGCTGAATCAAAGCACTGATGATGCTTTGATTTAGAATTAAGACATTCAGACTGTTTAGTAATGTCACCATTGTTCATGTTGTTCAGAATATGAAAATGTGATCACAGGAAATACCAATGTAGATTGATCATTTTGATTAGTTATTACTGATCAAAAATTGTCTCCCCTGTGAGATTTATTTGTCTTGTATGAGAAGTGCTGTCCATATGCTTATCATTTGCTTAGTGTTTGGATCCAGTTGAACTTTTAATGGTTTCAACAACATCAAAACATTCTTTCTCACAATAGCATGCTTGCAGAGAAATAGCAAAAGAAAGTTGCAACTTAGCCCATGTTCTGCCCAGATACATGTATTTCATATACATGTAGCATCCTGGTAAAAAAGTGAATTTTGAAATACCATCATGTTTCTTAAAATCATAGCATCACATCCATAACACAATCTATAAGAAAATCAATTCAGATAGCATCACATTAACATGATGCTAAAAGGTCCTGGGGAGAACACTCACTTAGTGCTTGCTATCATACATTTAAACGACTTGGTGTTGCCTGGAACATTATTTAGCTATTTATAAAAAAACAAACTTTGTGCAGTCTTGAAATTGTATAATTATACATGTAGATGATTGTTGGTCATATGATTGAGATTGTTTTTCCTGCTTGAACGCAGAAAGTGAAAAAAGCAATCTAGTTGAGATGACCAATGATAATCTGTTTATTACTATTTTACCTTATTGTTAATTTCATTGACAACGACATGTACGTCCTTAGTTTGTAGCAATAATTTTTCATATCACTCTACTGTGCAAAGAAAAGAATTATATGTCAGTCAGTAAGATCAAAGGAAAATTTGGTAAAATAGCCATAATGCAATTTTATTGAACTTTCTGTATTATGCATAGACATGAAAATTTAAAACAAATCAAGAGAGAAAATCAATGGCCTGATTATATACAAATCATTTGAATAAAAAAATACAATAAGACAGTGACAAACAACTTCTGAAAACCGCCACATGTAGAATGCCAGGGCTAGACCATTCTCAAATACAAGTGATTATTCACTGAGAGAGTTATCTCCCATTGACCAATTGCATTATTTGGAAAATTCAAAGCACTATAAAAATGGCACTTTTTAACTACTTTTTAGGATTTGGTGTTCTCATTTTATATATATGGCAGATTTTACAATAACCAGGATATTTTATTTTTTTTATCAATCAAAAAAGGAATTGCTGAAACTGTGAAACAGACTGTGAAATGTAGTAATGCAGAATGTTATTCTATTAAATGTGTATTTCTGAGTAAATAAAAATAAAAATTAATTTGTATTTGTGTTTTCTGTCAGATGTAGAGAGTTTTTAATTTCAAAATGTTAGACATTGCAGAGACATGGTATCCTACTTGCCCAAAATCTAACTTATTTTGAGTTGAATTTTAAAGTATAAATCATATGTTGGGCATTATATCATGGGCTTATATTTTAATAAAAAGTCTCCTTTTGGGTGTTTATCACAATTTAAAGGCAGATTTTTATTAGTAAAGGTTAAAAAAGTGCATTTTAATAAAAAATTGCGAATGTTACATATTTTCCGTCCGGTGTGGTATGTCGCGATCGCAACTTTTATTTTGGTTCTCAGACAGTCCATTGTAGTTATTTTTATCTTCGGATTTATGAATCATTGAAAATACCAATTATTTACATTTTGATGACCTTAAGGGGGTCAACGGACTAGAGGAATCAATATCATTGGCTGTTCTATTTTTGCGAATGTTACTGATCTACGTTTCCGTCCTTATCAGGGTCACGTGAGGAACATTATATTTAGATCTGTAGCTCTCCTGTATAGAAGTTACGATCTCGCCCTGAGTAGAAATGGAAGCTGAATCGGTTGATTCACAGGATGGGAGGAAACAAAAGGTAAGTTGTATGTAATTTCACTGCATGAGGAACTTGAATATATTCCGTCCATCATAAGGAAGTTCGCAACAAATAGTCGAATCAAGTAATTTCATGATAATATCAAATTAAGAAGCTTTTGTTGTGTTTTTTCATCGTCAATCGAGATTTGATCGTATTTTACGAACATTTGAGTCATCCCGTTCATCTTGGAACATATAATATACATTATTCTTGATAAGTTGTTGTGAACGGTATAAGTTGGACACATTTTTATGTAGCGATTGTTACTTTCGGACATAAATTCAATGTTGCGAATGTCGATCTGAGTCTAGTGAGACAAGTACAGTCGTTGCGAATGTTCCCTGAAGACTTGAATAGGTGTTGGGAACGTTACTTATGGACAAAAAAGAAGGAAGTAATGTTCAATTATGTTGCTAATGTTTCATGTTGGACACAAATTACGACAATAAATTCATAAATTTTCCAAAAAAAATATTTGTAGAAACAGTTGAAATATGGGTGAAAAAACTACTAATTTCTGTAAATTTAGTATTTTCAAATAATTTTGAATAAATTTAAAGAAGGATTTTTACATCTATGATGCTATGAGATGGAACAGATATACTATGTTGCATATGTTACGAAAAGACATTTGTTAAAGTTGCTAATGCTACAAGTGAGACTAAATTGCATCTATTGCAATTCTAAAAACATCACACAGAATTTTGAATTTTAAAACGTAACAAAATACTGAGACCGTCATACACTATTGTGGTGTGAGTAACATGGTAAAAAAATTTAATCTGGCAGCAAGAAGGTTAAAATCATATGATAAATAATAAAGAACCAGGGTTAGCATTCAATTTTATTTGAAGGTACAGGGACAAATAAAAAAATACAAAAAAAACCATTCTGATAATTTTATTTCAAGTAATATTATATACATGATATACATGATATATGCCCGCTTTAAATTGTTACATTTTTTTCTCAGAACAACTACATTATATTAAAATATAAGCATTTCTAAAACTTGGTTTCAAGAATTATTCATCAATCCATCCCACAGTGGCTAAATGGTTAATTTCCTGTTTACTGTATACTTTTAGTGTGGTTTCATAAGTGAGCAGTAGCTCACAGATACTCTTGTTTTTAACTGGATTTCTGTATTTTTTTACTGAAAAAAACTTTTGTATGAGGTTGTACAGCCAGCCTGTCTGTCACAAACACTTATATTTTTTTTTCTTTTCTAGAAGCATCGCAGCACCATTTGGAGAGAACAGCTTAAAAAGAATAATCCTCAAAAGTATAAACAATATTTAGAAAAACAAAAAGAACACTCCAAAACAAATAGACAAAAATTGAAGTCAATAAGATTGAAAAAGAACAAAACACCAGAAGAAGAGCAAGTATGCAAAAATATCCTAGAAAATCTGAGAATGAGGCAAGCTAAACTAAGACAAAGAAAGAAAGAAAAAACTGAAACACCAATTAAAGTTAAGATTGGATCAAACAAAAATACAAAAAGTAAACCATCAACAAGAAAAAATGTGCAAACAAAGAGAGAGAAATGGAGAGTGGCAAAGGCAAAATACAGAGCAAACACCTCAAATTATAAAAAAAGATGGGTTAAGGAAAAGGATAAAAATCGTAAAAAAACAACAAAAGATGATGAGAAAAAGATGCAATTGCCAAAATTGAAACAGAAAACTGAAAAAAGTCATGACATGATAGGATACAAAACAAAGCAGTCCTTGTGGAATAAGGCGTCCTCAGTAAGACAACAGTTGCCAACTACACCAAGAAAGTTTGTAGATCTTTTAACACACATCATTAAAAACACAACACCAAGGAAAAAGGATGCAATATACGAACAACTGATACAGAAAGAAAAAAAGTATGCAAGCATATTTATGCGTAGAAACATGGCATTTACTAAGGATCTTTTAGATAGAAATACTCTCAGATATCTGAAAAGTTATGATAGAAAAAACATAGTCAGAAAAGCATTGAAGAACCTGAAGATACAACCTAGAAAAACAAGGAAGGATAAATTTTCGAAAACAAAAGAAAACTTGGTGAAGTCATTTTTCCTAAGAACAGCCAGAGTTCTACCACAGAAGAGATATACTACAAAATATGGGCCTGGTTATTCTCTACAAATGACATTAACAGTTGCATTTAAAACCTTCAGAGATGAGAATCCTACTATTAAATTGAGCTTTTCTAAATTTATATCATTAAAGCCAAAATGTGTCCGACTATTGACAAAAACTCAGTGGAATGTGTGTGTTTGTCCTACATGTTTTAACATTAAATACAAACTTACATGCCTAAACAGAGCTTTCTCTCATCACAAAAGTCCAAGAAATGAAAAAGAGCTAGTCAACTTTTTATTATGTAGAAAACCTGATGCAAGGAGATTTCACCAAAGTAAATGCATTTATGGCATTTGTGAAATGTGTAGTTCACACGAGAAACATTGTAATATTGTACAACATTATCGTGATTTAAATACAGATCAAGAACAAATACGTAAGCTGTCCTGGAACCATTGGGAGAGAAAAATGGGAAGTGATGGTAAAATAAGGAAATGTTTGGTACAGAAAGAAGGAAATGTTCATCAATGTCTAGAGGAATTGCAGGAAGACGTTGAAAAACCAACACAAGGAACATCCCTTGTTAAACATGTATTTACTGCTGATTGGCAACAGTTCCAGTTTAACACGATAAAAGATAATCTTCCTAAAGATAATATTTTAATGGTAATGGATTTCGGAAGAAATAGAGTAGTGAGATATCAAGATGAAATTAAATCAGCATATTTTGCTGCAGCTCAGATTACAATACATCCTATAGTTTTATTTTATCACTCCAATGATGTGCCAGAACTGATTGTAAGACATTCTTTAGTATTTCTGAGTGATGATATTACACACGACTCAAAAGCAGTCGAGTATTTTCAAAACAAAACTCTTGAATTTTTGGATGAAAAATCTATACCCTACAAGGAATTGATAATTTTTTCTGATGGTTGTGCTGGACAGTATAAAAGTAGGCACACTTTTGCCAAATTAGCACAAGAAAATGTTGTTATACAGCGTCATTATTTTGGGAGTGAACACGGCAAAAGTGAATCTGATGGAGAGGTTGCTGCTGTTAATAAAGCAGTGGACTCAGTTGTAATAGGAAGACGAGCAATTATAACAAATGCTAC
Organism: Mytilus edulis; assembly: GCF_963676685.1. Classification (NCBI taxonomy): domain Eukaryota; kingdom Metazoa; phylum Mollusca; class Bivalvia; order Mytilida; family Mytilidae; genus Mytilus; species Mytilus edulis. Next base: position 72,757,365 of record NC_092349.1, on the reverse strand, counting down.
AGACATGTATAATTGGTGCTGTGAGAATATTGTTTTTGATGAACCAGGATCGAAGAGAGATTTTTTCCTAGTTGATAAAAACATTATCGAACATTCTAAAGAAGACACTGTTAAACCCATTAAAGGAATAAGACAGATACATCAAGTTAACAATGATCCTCAAACACAAGGTGCACTTAACATTAAGAAGGTGTCATGTTTTTGTGAACAATGTTTAAAACGGGACTATGAAAGATGTATAAATTCTGACTATACAGATATTGAAAGAATAAAGATCCAAAATGAAGGTAAAGATGTTAAAGAATCAAAGAGGAAGACAATTATACAGGGAAATAAAAACAGTGAAAACAAAGAAAATGCAAAATTGAAAGTCAAGGAAAAGAAAACAACAATTAAGAAAAAGAAGGAAACAGCATCATCAAAACCAAAAGTACCTGTTGTTCCACAAGAAAAGAAAACAGCAATTAAGAAAAAGAAGGAAACAGCATCATCAAAACCAAAGGTACCTGTTGTTCCACAAGAAAAGAAAACATCAATAAGGAAAAAGAATGAAACAGTATCTTCAAAACCAAAGGTAGTAAAACAAAGTGTGCCATTGAGGACAGCAGAACAACAACAACCACCAAATGAGCACACGTACAGCAATAGACAGGAAACAATATTTTGATTTAAAACTTCAGGAATTGCAAAGGTGTGCAGACTATGATATCTTACTGGCATTATGTACACAGTTAGATGAAGAATTCAAACAAATTGAAATTGTGATAAATGAAGATACTAATATTGTCTCAAATAATTTAGTAGTTGACCGTGATGCATCAAATTTATTCCCCAAACTTAGACTACAGACAACAAAGTTTGTGAACTATTTGCCAGTGGTGGTGTACGGGGATGGGAATTGTCTTCCCAGAAGCATCAGCACTCTTGTCTTTGGGAATGAAAATAATTTTAAGGAAATTAGAGCAAGAATAACAGTAGAGATGTGCATAAATGCAGAATTATACCTCAAAAATGAAAATCTTATCAAGGGAAACAGTTTCCCCAAGAAGGATGCTTCTTATCTATTAAATACATATATAATGTTTCTGGAGCAATATACACCTGGAGATAGACTTACAAGAAATGTTATAAGAAGACTTTATGAAGAAGAGGTATTAAACTCGTGTAAAAATGGATCCTGGATGGGTATTTGGGAACTTCTCGCAGTTTCATCAGTATTAAAATGTGAAATAATGTCTGTTTATCCAGATGTACACACTGATGTTGTTCCAAGAACTGTACTCCACAGGCGAATTCTTCCCTTGAAAGAACAAGAAGGTTTATATTCTATCTCTGCTGCTGTAATGTGGTCATCAACTAGAAATGATGGATTCATCAATCATTTTGTCCCGCTCTTACCACTTCATAGACAAGAATCACACTCAGTTAATACTGAACCCTTGATTTGCTTTGATGATTCAGATACTAGTTTAAATGAAGATGACAGTTTTATTAAAACTTTTCTTGAAAATGATGTTTTTATGAACATTGATAATAGTGACATTGATGTCATGTCTGAAGTTTTAAGTAGCCAAGCAAACATAGTTGATGAAAAGTCAGAAGTCAAATCAGATGATGTAGTCAAGTCAATGCCGATCGAGTTTGAAGTTGTATGTAGACAAGCAAACATAGGTGACGAAAAGTCAGAAGTCAAATCAGATGATGTAGTCAAGTTTGAAGTTTTAAGTAGCCAAGCAAACATAGGTGATGAAAAGTCAGAAGTCAAATCAGATGATGTAGTCAAGTCGGTGCCAGTCAAGTTTGAAGTTTTAAGTAGCCAAGCAAACATAGGTGATGAAAAGTCAGAAGTCAAATCAGATGATGTAGTCAAGTCGGTGCCAGTCAAGTTTGAAGTTTTAAGTAGCCAAGCAAACATAGGTGATGAAAAGTCAAAAGTCAAATCAGATGATGTAGTCAAGTCGGTGCCAGTCAAGTTTGAAGTTTTAAGTAGCCAAGCAAACATAGGTGATGAAAAGTCAGCAGTCAAATCAGATGATGTAGTCAAGTCAGTGCCAGTCAAGTTTGAAGTTTTAAGTAGCCAAGCAAACATAGTTAATGAAAAGTCAGAAGTCAAATCAGATGATGTAGTCAAGTCGGTGCCAGTCAAGTTTGAAGTTTTAAGTAGCCAAGCAAACATAGGTGATGAAAAGTCAGAAGTCAAATCAGATGATGTAGTCAAGTCAGTGCCAGTCAAGTTTGAAGTTTTAAGTAGCCAAGCAAACATAGGTGATGAAAAGTCAGTAGTCAAATCAGATGATGTAGTCAAGTCGGTGCCAGTCAAGTTTGAAGTTTTAAGTAGCCAAGCAAACATAGGTGATGAAAAGTCAGTAGTCAAATCAGATGATGTAGTCAAGTCGGTGCCAGTCAAGTTTGAAGTTTTAAGTAGCCAAGCAAACATAGGTGATGAAAAGTCAGAAGTCAAATCAGATGATGTAGTCAAGTCAGTGCCAGTCAAGTTTGAAGTTTTAAGTAGCCAAGCAAACATAGGTGATGAAAAGTCAGTAGTCAAATCAGATGATGTAGTCAAGTCGGTGCCAGTCAAGTTTGAAGTTTTAAGTAGCCAAGCAAACATAGGTGATGAAAAGTCAGAAGTCAAATCAGATGATGAAGTCAAGGTGGTGCCAGTCAAGTCTGAAGTTTTATGTAGCCAAGCAAACATAGGTGATGAAAAGTCAGAAGTCAAATCAGATGATGAAGTCAAGTCTGATGTAGATGTTATGGATAATAGTGCATTAGAGACAACTGTAGCAGAGAAATCAAGGTATAAGTGAATTACATTTGATGTTAAATTATTAATTTTTCTAGTCAAAGCGTTTTTTCCCCTCACAATTACTACATTTGTACTTAAATAATTATGATAACGTTTTGGATACTTTTTTTAACTTAAAGATTATTATCACCAGAATCTATATTTAAAAATATATAGATTTATAACTTGTAATTTCTAATTATTACATTGCTTTAAATGAAGAAGAATTTTAAAAAACAGCCAATACAATATGACAATAATTTATCAAATAGTTTATGGTTAATAATTTATAAACAAGGTAAATGTTATTTAAAACAGAACTTTTAAAACTGGGGATTATCTGGCTGTCAGATTTGGAAATAATGTATACCCAGCAGTTGTAAGTTATCAATTTCATCAAATTGTTGATGTTATTTTTTAGCTCACCTTTCCTAAAAGGAAATGTGAGCTTTTACCATCACTTGGCGTCCGTCGTCGTCCGTCGTCCGTCTGTCTGTCCGGTGTAAACTATTTCAAAGATCTTCTCCTCTGAAACTACTGAACTAATTCCAACCAAACTTAAGCTGAATGATCCCTAGGGTATCTAGAATAAAGTTTGTGTTTTATATACCATTTCATAAAAAAATTGAAGGTGAGCGATTCAGGCTCTTGAGAGCCTCTTGTTTTATTTTCTTGGATTTTTCATTCTTTATCTAACCTGACTTAGATTTCTCCAGTGAAATGCTATATAGATCAAGAACAAATAGAAATGGGATATATTTATTGAAAAAACAGGGTCTTAACTTGGAAAATCTTTAAATGCTTTTCAATTTTCAATGACTGCTTGATTGGTACATTTGAAGAAAAAAAAATCGGTCATTATTTTTAAAGCTATCATTTTGAAGTTTAGGTCAGGTTATGTTTAATTTTTTGTTTGTGAAGATATGTACATACATTTCTTGATTTATATCAACAATTTATTAATAAAATATGTGTTATCTTTAAACTAAGAAAGATATGTTCATTGTACGAAAATTTAGATTTATACTTAATGACACAAGATATTCTTTGTTAAATGTCAGAATACATGAAAAAAAACACATTAATCAAGCTACAATTAAAAAATAATATTTACAGTGTTCTGTTATTTCATTGATTTCATCTACATGTATCATTTGTGTATTGAGAAGTCACTTGTCATTATTTTTAAATCTTGTTTCAGGTGTCTGAATGGCCATGGATTTTTTATTATGCATCTACTAGATGTAATAGAAGGTGGAAGGAGGGAACATTAAAGTACATCATAGCTGAACATGATATTATACAAAAACTTAAACCACCAGAGATAATAATGGAGGGGCGTTTACTTTTATATATATTCAAAGGTAATTTATAATCTGTTTCTTTGAAGGGCTTTATATCACATTTAAGCTACCATATATATATATCTAGTTGGCATAAAAGTCATTGTTCACAGAAATAATTACCAAGAAATTGTCAATTTGATTTTCAAGTGTACCTTAGCATTATCTAGGGTAATCAGTAAAAAAACATGGTTACCGTTTCAGCTAAAACTAATAATGACAACAAAATTTTTAAAACCATACTTCAAGCATTCAGAAAAAATCCCATTAAGAGTGATGTAAATTTGAAGAAAAGTCCTAAAATAATAGTAAAACATTTTTTTTTTCATAATCATATATATTATAAGCAGTAATATTTTCAATTTATTTTCTTTCAGATGAAGTCCTCCAGAAGAAACCGGGAGACAGAAAATGACTGTTAAATTAAAACATTAAATTAATTTTAAGCTTCAGCAGTATTTGAGATTTTGAATGCAAGATGCTGATGCATCTATCATCGGATCATGATTTAATTGACAAAACAAGGTGTTGAGGCATTGATCACTATTGCATATCAGTACTCACTATATATGTGCAAACTGATTTGAAATTGTTTATTAATTTCTTGTTTGATTTTTCTGGCCAGACATGACATGGCAAATCTCAGTAATACTTCATCTAGAATCAATATCTGGCCTTTTAGCTACTAGTATTTAGTGCTTTTGGTTGCAGGTTTAATTAAAATTGGTATTTGCCTCTTGACATGGATAACAGTTTATACTTCATCTAGAATCAATATCTGGCCTTTTAGCTACTAGTATTTAGTGCTTTTGGTTGCAGGTTTAATTAAAATTGGTATTTGCCTCTTGACATGGATAACTTAGTTTATACTTCATAAAGAATCAATATCTGGCATTTTAGCTACTAGTATTTTGTGTTTTTGGTTGCAGGTTTATTTAAAATTGGTATTTGCCTCTTGACATGGGAAACATAGCTTTAATACTTCAAAAAGAATCAATATCCTGCCTTTTAGTAACTAGTATTTAGTGCTTTTGGTTTCAGGTTTACTCCAATTTCGGATAAAACAATAGACATTAAAATGTGTATACTGTGCCTCTTGTCCTCCAAGCATACAGCATCTTTTAATAAGAGCAAAGGTCGGCTCAAAAATATAGGCAAAACAGTTAGTATAGTATGTCTGGGTCAGTTTAATAATATTTAACTTGTTCTAGTCCATATATGCACTTGGCTTCTAATGGAATTTATGCAATAATTAATATTAATGCATCCATTAAATCTGGTTGGTTGGTTCATCTACTACAAGGAAGGGTTCTTTTTGGTACTCTAATCATTTTGACATGATTATCTGGGTAACTGAAAAAGATATCAACAAGAACGGGAATTTTCTTAAAGTATAACTGAAGAAGGTGTTGCTAATGTTACAACCGGGGTACTGTGAATTGGTTTCTAGTTTGACATTTGATATTAAGACAATTACATTCTGTATATTAAGAAACTATTAACCAGAATATATATAATAGTATAACTACAGGCAAAGATAAACATTACTGTATGCATACATTTTAACTTTTAAAGATGTTGTTGCTAATGTGACATGTCCAAATGTTGCTAACGTTACTAATTTTTGTCTCTGTCACATTAGCAACAGCAGTAATTAAAAACATGTTTTTTTTAAAGAATCTGGCATAAATTCAACTTGTATAATGTTAATATATGTAACACATGAAAATCTTAACTGATTAAAAAAAAAATACTGTGAAGAAGAGGTCAATTTCCTAGCAAAATGAAAACTTTACGTCACATTTTATGTCCGTTACATGTCCAACAAGTTATACATTATTTATTTCCACTAATATATTGGAAATAGTAATGTGTTAGATGCTAATTATCTTCCAAAACCAATTTACTTTCAGAATGTGTTTTAGTTTTAACTCAGGGAAAAGGGTTTAAACCAAAATTTATGCAATTTTGGACAAGGGTGGAAAAGGAGAAAATGTGGGCAACCCTGTTTCATTGGAAATTATTCAATAATCTGGTACATTATTTACTATGTGTTGGAAGATTTAAGCCCTACTGATCATAAATTTTCAAAAAATATAATTTGTTTCCATGAAATGTCTACTTTATTTTTTTATTTTGAAAGTAGGTGACAAAACACAATACTGAAAAATCTGCCATATGTACTGTATATATGTATTATTCAAAAATTTATTTAACAAGCTTTTAAACTGAGAAAAGCGACTCTTAACTCAAGAAATATATCATTTCATCATGTTTATTTAGCATTCAAGTCGGCCTATAGTCAACAACATATCACCAGACAGACTGTAAAGCCAAATAAAAAAAGATGTGTGTTTCCAATTATTATTACATTACCCTCCCTATTTTTCAGCCCAAAAATAGCCTACCCTTAAGACTTAGTGTTTTTTTTGTTATTTTTAAATAAGCACTATTTAAAGTCAGAATATCCTTCCCATAGACTCAATGTAAGAAAAAAATCCCTACCTACATACCCTATTTTCCCAAAAGATGCAATAGGAAACACAGATTATTTATTTTGTTACCTTACATTGTACCTTGTGACATTCTGATCTTAGTGAGTGTTTATATACATGTACTATAGTGTCATTGAACTTGACCCATTGATTTTTTTTCAGGAGATTCAGAAGCTAGTATCTCCTCCAGTCAGTGAAGAAACTTTAAGACGCCAAAGACGTGAGGAACGAGAGTATCGTAGACCAGGACGTGCAGTCAACCATGACTCTTGTGACAGCTGTAAAGAAGGTGGTGATCTTCTCTGTTGTGACAAATGTCCAGCATCTTTCCATCTTCAATGTCAGTAAGTACAAATATCATGTAGAAAACAGAAAATATTGTATTTTAAAAGAAAATTGTATTGGACTGATCAATGCCAAATTTACTGGCTGTGAAGGTTGATTTTATTTTCTTGTTGTTTTGTTTGGTGACTGTTTTAGACTCCTTTTATTTACAAAAGAATTAATCACAAAATTTTCTGCCTATACAGTGTATATACAATGTAGCACCTCTTATAAATATAACCAGTTATTATAACTTGAAAAGGAGCGATGGAATATTGTATTTGTAATCATTTGGCATCACTGCTGTCATGTACAAAAATGTATTTTTAAAAAACGCAAAATATACTAATTAAAGTTTTTTGGGGGGAAAAATCGAACTTAGTACAGGTATACAAGTGTTTGCAATAACTACATATATTCAGTTCTATTTTTGAGCTTTTTTTGGGAAAATTAAAATGTATAATCAAACACCAACAGTGAACTACAAATCTTGAGTTGGAAATTGTATTTCATTGGAGGATATCTAAAAGTAATCAACATTTGCAAAGTGGTAATTAGCTCTAATAAAACATATGGAGAAATTATTTTGTCCCTGGCTAAATCATTTTTTTTATTATCTGTGCTAATTTCAAGTTAGTCACATCCTTATTTGATCTTTTCGATGAATTTTGAATAAGATAACTGTTAAAGTAAAAAATGTGTACTGTTTGCACACATAAAAAGAGATTTGGCAACCTTCCAAACAGAAAATTTGAATATTGAATTATATAATGATAAAGGTTGACATGGACTTGTAGTCTTTATCAGACTCAAGAACTAATTAATATTTTTTTTTCTCAAAATTAACTAGTACAAGATTTCAATCAAAGTGTAGCAATTAAATCCTAATACAATATGGACAAGGCAAACATTTATCATAAGTGTGTACTGGTACTATATTATCATTAAGATATAAATTTAGAATAAAGTTCAGGAATAAGTTCAAAGGTTATGAATAATTAAAGTTGAATTATAATTTCTTTGTTGATTTGCATGTTATCTACTGCTTGGGCCACACCAATTTAATTCCTTGTTCGACGGAACGGCCCGCACCTATTTTCTTCAAAACAGATTTAAAAAAAAAATTATATTCCAGCTTCCTGCATCCGGAAATGTAATCATGTCTATTTCCTGCATCATTTTTTTTGTAAATATTATAAAAAGATATCAACATTTGTATTTTAAAATCACAGTCCAACCTGTACATGTATATAATGATTTGAAACCTATAAGCACCCCACCACACTGTGTGAATATCTGTGAGAATACAGTATATGTTTCAGCATGAAAGCAATTTATTCCACCTGGGAGTGCTCCGATATAAATATATAACAGTGGAAATACCTGTACAGAACAAAACATTGGTTTCTTTCCCCCTTACTTGTATTTCCTATCAAAAAATGTTCGTTGTTAGAATAAAGTACAAAAAATGTACAAAGAACTTCTGAAGGATTTGCCTTCAACTGCAATTATATTGTATGCTGGCGAAAACAAAACTATCCATAGCCGCTGCATGTTTATGAACCTATCCTGATTGATTCAAGGGCCTGTCGTTCAGCAGTTATCGTTTGTTGATGTGGGTCATTGTTATTTTCCCGTTTGGATATATATTTATGGAGGTCCACTTATTTTGAATAATATCAAACTGTTAAAGTAAATGTGTTAACATGGTTTACATGATTTAAATGCAGGAATATTACAAAATTCTTGGACATGTTTTGACCATTTAATACAAGATAGATATAAAAAAATTTTGGGAAAATATGTACTAAAAAATTGACCCCTCACTAAATGGATATTAATAACATTAAGGGGTTGTTCCCAACCTGATTATGACTTAGATGGAGAATTGTCTCATTGTCAGTCACACATACATAGACCAGAGTTAATTATACCATTATTTCTTCGTGAACAGGACAGAGTTTGCGAAAACTTTGTTTGACCCGTCGGTCATGGGACCGACAAAGCAAGATTATTTGTCAGTCCTACAAAATTTTGGCCAGTCCTAAAAAAATCTGTCAATTTGATCCTAAAATAAAAATAATAACATATTTTATCCAAAAGTAACTTTATTATTATTAGTTTTATTTTTCACAGCCACGGACAAATTAATAATGAAGGACCAGTTCTGATCTTCTGATTGTTCTTAATTAAAGCCATTTTCTCTATCCATTTCATCATCTGATTCATTTTCTCAGTATTTGTTATCTCCATCTAAGATTTCAATCGCCAATTGTTTGCCATGAACAAATTTAGCAGGCCACGTGTAGATCGGCACTTTGGTTTCCATAGGTTTCAGTTTGTTTATAACAGGAAACCAGTACCGGAAATTAGCAGCAGGTACATCTGAAGACCGATGTTAACACATATTGGAATTAGTTGCGGTACAACTAATTACCGATAAAAAAAAAGGCACTGCAACGGCCGATTTTACATCGGTCATCAGGACCGGCACTAGCTATCAAAACACTGGTCCGAGCCTAATTTTGACCGATAGGACCGACAGGACCGACCATTTTCGTGAACTCTGACAGGAAAAAAATACTTCATAAATTAAAGAAATGTCAAAGTACAAGTGATAAATCAAGTTTTAATATTGTCAAAACCTACTATTTTATGTTTACAAAAAAAATTATATTTTTTATATACATTATTCAAACTTTTCTCAATGATTCCAAGATATTTATCATATATATATTGAAGATGTGAACATGAATTATCATCTGTAGTAACAATTTCCATGTATGAGTTCTGACTTTAAAATAAAACCTGTGTTTCCATTAACTCATTATTTCAGTGTTCTCCCCAGAAATTTTGGATAGCATCACATTTTGCGTAAAAAAAAATAACTGTATTTTTTTTAATGTCATTTGTCGCGTCGCGTCGATGCTCTTTTTCCTTTATATGTTTTAGTTTATATTGTTATATATTCATAACTGAGAATACAATTAAACTATAACCACAAAAACAGTTGTTTCAGTTTATGTTTTCTTTATTCATTTATAGTTACAGAATTATTTTTTTCCTCATGTGCCAAATAAAAATAAATATGTGGTTTCAGTTACCCAACAATAAGTCAAATGAATGAATGGTTCATTATAGTGCAACCTGTTTATATACAAAACTAAATATCTAGTACACAAAATTAACTATTTTTTATATTATATTAAGTAAAGATAAAGTAGCAAAAGTAGCAAAAAAAAATCCAATTTAAAAACTTTTTTTGTTTTGTTTATGAAATTCATTGTTTCATGGCTCTCAATCTATTAGTCCCAGTTGATTCTTATCTTAAAATCAAAATGATATGTATTTTTAACAAAGTTATCTAACAAATACTTAGTTTGTAATGCGTAGTTTTCTCTCTTGGTTTATTTTTTCGATCTGTTGTCATTATCGTGAAAATGCGGATTTTTGTCATATCTGGTCCGGTTCCGATCCATAGTTTTCCCAAAAATGTGCAATGGCGGCCGTGGAAAAATTTACAAAAATGAGTCCGAGAATTAACATTGTTTGACAAGAGATTGTGAATGAATAAGACACTTTTATTGCATTAATTAGATTAAACATAAATTTAAGCCAATTATGATAACTTTTGAAAGAAGTATTAAACTTATTTTAGCTCTAAACCAAAATTCTCGCTCACGGAAGAGAAAGAAAGTAATTTTTGGAGAGTTGCACAAATAAACGACCTTTTATTAAAAAAATAAAAATCGTTCCAATCTTTGCAAATTTCGTAATACAAAACGTAGATTGCGAGTTGTTTTGTGATTGCATTTTTCCATGTCGAAATTGGTGATTGCAGACACGTGCCCTGGTATTAGTCATGTCATAAGTGTCAGCTTGGGATATTCGCATCCAAACAGTTATCACCCTGAGGGCAATTAACACCTAGCTATTTAATCTCTTAATTGCCTGTAGTATCCGACTTAAAGGGATTACAATTAAAGGTGATATAATGTTTATGATCATAATCGATAATAGATGAAATTTCAAAATTGAGGACAAGTAAAAAGTAAAAACACAAAAATACTGAACTCTGAGGAAAATTCAAAAAGGAAAATCAAAAATCAAAAGGCAAAATCAAAAGTCAAATAGCATCTTCAAAATAATTATAGCGTCGCCGGAATTATTATAGCATCACGGTAAAAACATATAGCGTCGCGGTACCGCGACGCTAAAACGGCCTGGGGAGAACACTGATTATTTGTTCTTATTGAATATTTTATTTATATCAATTGACATATAACATGACGGTACCCAAATTGCACCTATTTTGACAGTTTTTTCATCTACGTTTTTAGCTCACCTGGCCCTGGCGTCCGTCGTCCGTCGTCGTCGTCGTTAACAATTTACATTTTGAACTTCTTCTAGAGAACCACTGAATGGAATGGAACCAAACATGGCATGAATGTTCCTTATGAGGTGCTGACCAAGTGTTGTTACTTTGTAGCCGATCCATCATCCAAGATGGCCGCCAGCGGGGGACTTAGTTTAACATAGGACGCTATGGGAAATGCATACAAATGACTTCTTTTAGAGAACCACTGAATGGAATGAAACCAAACATGGCATGAATGTTCCTTATGAGGTGCTGACCAAGTGTTGTTACTTTGTTGCCGATCCATCATCCAAGATGGCCGCCAGCCGGGGACTTAGTTTAACATAGGACCCTATGGGAAATGCATACAAATGACTTCTTCTAGTGAACCACTGAATGGAATGAAACCAAACATGGCATGAATGTTCCTTATGTGGTGCTGACCAAGTGTTGTTACTTTGTAGCCGATCCATCATCAAAGATGGCCCCCAGCAGGGGACTTAGTTTAACATAGGACCCTATGGGAAATGCATACAAATGACTTCTTTTAGAGAACCACTGAATGGAATAAAACCAAACATAGCATGAATGTTCCTTATGGGGTGCTGACGAAGTGTTGTTACTTTGTAGCCGATCCATCATCCAAGATGGCCGTCAGCGGGGGACTTAGTTTAACATAGGACCCTATATATGGGAAATGCATACAAATGACTTCTTTTAGAGAACCACTGAATGGAATGAAACCAAACATGGCATGAATGTTCCTTATGAGGTGCTGACCAAGTGTTGTTACTTTGTTGCTGATCCATCATCCAAGATGGCCACCAGCCGGGGACTTAGTTTAACATAGGACCCTATGGGAAATGCATACAAATGACTTCTTTTAGAGAACCACTGAATGGAATAAAACCAAACATAGCATGAATGTTCCTTATGGGGTGCTGACCAAGTGTTGTTACTTTGTAGCCGATCCATCATCCAAGATGGCCGCCAGCGGGGGACTTAGTTTAACATAGGACCCTAGGGGAAATACATACAAATGACTTCTTCTAGAGAACCACTAAATGGAATTAAACCAAACATAGCATGAATGTTCCTTATGGAGTGCTGACCAAGTGTTGTTACTTTGTAGCTGATCCATTATCCAAGATGGCCGCCAGCGGGGGACTTAGTTTAACATAGGACCCTATTGGAAATGCATACAAATCACTTCTTCTAGTGAACCACTGAATGGAATGAAACCAAACATGGCATGAATGTTCCTTATGTGGTGCTGACCAAGTGTTGTTACTTTGTAGCCGATCCATCATCCAAGATGGCCGCCAGCGTGGGACTTAGTTTAACATAGGACCCTATGGGAAATGCATACAAATGACTTCTTCTAGAGAACCACTGAATGGAATAAAACCAAACATTGCATGAATGTTCCTTGTGAGGTGCTGACCAAGTGTTGTTACTTTGTAGCCGATCCATCATCCAAGATGGCCGCCAGCAGGGGACTTAGTTTAACATAGGACCCTATGGGAAACGCATACAAATGACTTCTTTTAGAGAACCACTGAATGGAATAAAACCAAACATGGCATGAATGTTCCTTATGAGGTGCTGACCAAGTGTTGTTACTTTGTAGCCGATCCGTCATCCAAGATGGCCGCCAGTGGGGGACTTTTGAATGAAATTAAACATGTTCCTTTCCTTATAAATGAGGTTGTGTTGTCACTTTTAGCCAAATTTTATATTTTTTTATATGATTTCAAAAACCCAAGTAGAATCAGGTGAGCGATACAGGCTCTTGAGAGCCTCTAGTTTTATGATAAAGACAAAAATGTCCATTCTGTGTTTATTTTGTAGCCGTATCCTTCTTTATTATAAAGGTACACCAATTTGATTTTTATTCCATATGGAATCATAGAAAAATTGGTCTAAACTGACCTCCAAACCATCAATGATTCTTAAATGAGGAGTACCCAAATTGCATCCATGCTTAAATTCACATCGTCAAAAGTCTAATAACAGAGCTTTTGTTTAATTTCTTCAAATATTTTGAACAATTGGATATAAGTCCTTGCTTACTCTTCATGATTTTTTAAATGGATACTTGTAACATATTGTATTTGCTCATTTTAAAAAGATGACGTTTTGATGACGTCGCATGGCGACGTTTCAGTACATTTTGCTTTTTCAGTAAATACTTCATCTGTTGATAAATAAGGTGAACGTTTTGTGCATATCTAAATAGTTTTACCTATGTTGAAAGATGTGCTTAGTATCAAATAATAAAAATACAAATTGTTTAGTCTCTAGGAAATCTTGTAAGATTTTCGCTGCTAGTTTTGCTAAATAGGTGCAATTTGGGTACTCTGTGCAATTTGGGTACCGTTACGTTATATAGCTCCTTTTCAATTTGTATCAAATTTCAATTTTATATTTCTGAATTATGGAATTTTCTAATTTTCTGAAAGTAACTCAAAAGGCTTTAAGCAGTTTTCCTAAAAAAAATTATTCCAAATGTTTATGACTGGTTTAAGCATGTGATAGTTCAAAAATAACAAAAAAATTAGTGAAGGCAGTTAGGCACTTTAAATAAGGGTAGGTAGGATTAGCAGAAACAGGTCATTTTTTTCTAGGGCTTTTGTTTCTCAAGTGTTGAATGAAGCAGGTAATGAGTGGTGATTTTCTACATGTGGTTTGTTTGCCCAAACGCTACCTACCCAGAAAAAAGCTGCCTACTCAAATTCTTTTATTGTTCTGATTTGAAGAAGTTTTTTTTTAATCAGATAGGCATGAAGACTAATAAACACCCGATACTTCAATTTCTCTTTTTGAAAAAAGAAAAAAGAAAATGCCTACCTACACTGTCTCAACCTTTGGGTAGGGTTTGGGCAAACCAAAATATTTTTAATTGTGGCAGGTGTGCTAATCCTCCCATAGAATCACTATTTTAAGGCAAGGTCTGTAAATTATGTATAATTAGTAATAATTCATAAATTGGCTATAAATCCATAACTATATTTATGAATTTTGATTGGTTACATGTACATGTATGACAAAGATAGTTCCTGGATGATCTGTTGTCAATTTAGTGTACCATTAATCATTTTGATTTTGATAAATTAATCCAAGAAGGAAATAAAATAGCAATTTGTTTAATATGATAGAGTGTGGAATTGTGTAAGGATACAAGTAAAATCCAATTTTAAAGATGATTGCTTGACTGTTTCAAAATAACAAATATTTTAAAAGATTGCTATAAATTGATAGATTATAGATAATTGAACTTAAAAAGTAGAAAGTAGAAAAAAATGACAAGTCCATGTCTTTATTTTTAATATTTAATCAATTGAAAATTTAATGGGAAAAGAGTATGATTTTCTTTTATTTTACAATGACACCTTTTTTTTTCATTTAAACTAATAATTAAGTCATGTAAGTATGAAAAAAACCCAAAGATTTATAAAAAAACAACTTTTTAAACAGTATGTTATAGAATAATGAAAAGAAAAGTAGGATTAGCTGGGAAAATTTTTGTTGGCACTACATGGATAGAACTAGAGGATTCTGAATGTGTGATATGAAAAAGAATTGTGTGAATATGCTTGAATTATATATTAACCTACAAATGTTATATATATATTTTTGTTGTAAGTGTAATGATGAATCGTTCAAGGCCTAATCATACCAGTTTGAATTAATCAATTGAAACAGGCATGACAGGTGGACCATTTCAATGAATTTGTTTTTTAGTGTTATTATATTTTATTTTCATTGTGATTTTAGGTTTATATGAAGGTTGCAAAATAACAATCTTTTTTTTAAATGAATGTCATATGTTGATAGTATGTAAATAAAGGAACTAAAAAAGTAAAACAAAATGAAGGGTCTGTGTACTTTTCGGGATGGTAAGCCATTGAAAATAGACCACTTTCGAGTTCATCCGTCACCGGCAAAAACTCGTCAATTATGCACGCCTTTATGACGTCATTTACCAGATAGAGGGGGTCGCCTGTATCCCTGCACTATTTACGTTCATCAAGCGTCTTAGTGATCGTCTTTGTGCAGGATAAACTAGAAATAATGGTTGCTCTGTAGGTACTTACTGACAATTCCCTAATGACAGCAGTGTTGATTGTCAATTTTGAGAATTCAATTTGCCGAATAATTCGTATAATATAGAATTATAGTTTTCCAACCACTCGCTCAACATTGGAAGGGAAGTGACGACGCCCCAAAACGCACAAATGACGGTGATAAAAGCGCGTATAATTGACGAGTTTTTTCCGGTGACGGATGAACTCGAAAGTGGTCTATTGGTGGGAAATAGTTCTATCATGACTTTTCATACATTTAACATTGGATTTTTTTTCTTTCAAAAACAATGAAAAAGTAACAAGGATTTTATAAGATAATATTGCTTTTTAAATAACTAAATGTATAGTGGGCAAACATTTTTAATGACACTCCATGGATAGAACCAGAGGATTCCGAATAACTGGCAAACATTCAAAAAACAGGAGGAGCAAACATCCTTTACTGAAAAATTCACTGGTGTAAATATGTTCATTATATAAAAACTGATCCTCATCATCACTGCTGAAACTGCATTTCCCTGTGTCATAATATTTACTATATTTGATGAATTGTTTTCTTCAAATGCATATACTCATGATGTTATAATTCCATTATTGTAAAACAATTTGTATTATGGAGAGCCTAAATAGAGCAAATAGAATATGTTTAAACTAAACAAATGGGGTTTTGATTACTTCGATCAAACACTTATGTTTAGACATTGATCTGTAAATCTATATAAAGAAAGCCAATTATATATAATTAAAACATCATTAACATAGTTAGCAAAAATCTGGAATTTATTGATTTTTTCCAACCCAGTGGTAAAAACTTAAAAAAGCCATGGTTTTACTTGGTAGTACATGTATAAAAACTGACAAAGACAGACATATATATTTTCTGAGAACTGAATTATCTATTACAAATGTAATACATATGATGCATTTTCATTTTCTCTGATTATGGATTAAAAGAAAGAGAGGTTAAGGGAAGACATCAAAAGTTCAATGTAGGATAAAAAACTTAATTCATATAGTTTTTCCACTCACCCCCTTGAATGGAAATTCTCGGGGCCCAGTAGCCCATGACTACAGTCATTGACAGTCTACTTAGGTAAATTTGAGCATTTGAAACAAATATTTAAGTAAGAATTTTCAAGAAAATTAATAATAATCAAGTTCAAATTGTTTCAAAGTTTAAAAAATTATACAACCTCCATTTTCAAAATAGCTATCAAACTGCATACACAATCCATATTGCTAGCTTATGATATAAACACAGTTTTAAAATATCTACTAGTGTAAAATTGTATAATTTTTAGTCCGCCACAATTTACAGGCCAGGATAATCAGAGTGCTCAGAACAAAATTTGATGTAGGTACTAGGTAAAATATATATAATCAGATGTGACAAATTATTCATTAGGTTTCATTTTTAAATCCCCTTTGAACTACCTCATGGCTTGTATCATGAAGTAGAGTACAGAACATTGTAACTCTTGTCAATATCAACCTACATATATATCTTTTTGGTGTGATTTTCTTTTAATGATGGCTGATGTACATGTACATATAAAATGTATATTGATCATGATCCTTATTTTATTTTATTTTAGTAATCCTCCTTTAGAAGAAGATGATGTACCCCCTGGGGAATGGATATGTTATAGATGTCGGGTGGCTCCTAAGCAACAAGATGTAAGTCAATATATTATACAATGATGTAAATATATGTATGGTTTAACTTAACTCGAATAATTCAGTCCCTCCCCGTAATCGATCTCTCATACTTGCAAGGGCCTGAATTCCTTACACGATAAAAACTCTTCACGAATCCTAGATTTTGATTGGTACCCTGTAGAAGAGGTGACCAATCAGCGATTAGCTCAATTTTATCGAGATAGGTAAATCCAGAGCTAATTCCGAATGGTTGATTGAAGATTTTTCATGGCCTATGAATTCAGGCGTTAATGTACAAATGATTTAGAAAGTGGAATATAACGACTGAATTATTCGGGTTAGATTTAACTAATAGTTTAAAGTGGAAGTGAAAATTATTACATGTCACATGTTTATTATGAACTTGAAGTGTTATCTTTAATATGTGTGCACATATATGCTTAATAAGGGATCTGAGCCTGATTTCACAGTTCACTGAACATGAAAATATAATAGTATACATAATTGGTTTGGCAAATTATTGTTTACATTTTAGTTTGAGGTAGTGTATGGTCACATCAAATTGAAACTCAATAAAGGTGATTATTATACATAGAAAATTGTCTTATATATTTGTCACATGAAGTGCTTGGCCAAGATTTCATGGTTCACCGAACATGGAAATGTGATAATTGAACATGACAGGGTGTATATTCTTGTTTGAATGATAGATAGATCATTTCTAAAGTAAACCATTGAACCATCTGACCTCAGAAGTTATCAAGGGTGTTCGACATAGATATAGGAAGATGTGGTGTGAGTGCCAATGAGACAAATTTCCATCCAAATAACAATTTAAAAGAAAGTAAACCATTAAAGGTCAATGTACGGCCTTCAACATGGAGCCTTGGCTCACACCGAACAACAAGCTATAAAGGGCCCCAAAATTACTAGTGTAAAACCATTCAAACGGGAAAACCAACTGTCATGTTTGAAAGGGTTGTCAATCAGCAGCAGTAATTTTGTATGAAAAATAATTTAATGATTCTTTTTGCAGAAGGATGACGACACTTCTTCAGTTAACAGTGGAAGTAGTACTCAGAGTAACAAGCCAAAGAAATCTCGCTCGTCAAAAAATACAGCTCTGGAACTTATGGAAGACATGGAGGTTGAAATAGCAACAGACAAAAACCCATTATTCACTTTAGCTAGAGCTGCCAAGCTCATGAATCCAACACAGTTTGAACTCCCTAAAGATACTGCTCCAACTATGAATATGCCAGGTTTGTAACTCTCTTATTTTGTTAAGAATTACTAAGGTTAAACATTACATGTATTGACCCGGAAACAATTAATTGTATATATATAACTCTGGATTCTCTGGCTACAGGTTAACTACAACATTAAATAATCATTGAAGGATTTTTTTTAGTAGGCTTTTATATATGCAGACTTTTGTCAAATCCAGAAATCAAATATCCACGCAAATAGAAATTAAAATTTTTCTTAATCCACAACAATTAGTACCAACATGACCAAATCCATGTTTCCAGTGCACATCCTCAATATGTGCATGATGAATATTTAATAATGTGATTTCTATATTTTCATGTTTTTAATTTATAGTTCTTTATAAATTCATTTCATAGGTTCTAGTAAGAGAAAATGGTGGGGACGAGACAGGAATACACAGAAGAAATTAGCACATGAGTTGGACAATGGAATAGTTCCATTACCAGCTAAAACATGTTTCATGTGTGATAGGTGAGAAACTGGAACAAAAAAATGGGATGATTTCAATGAAAAAACCCAACATGTATTAATTGAGAAATGAGCAGTTTTAGAATTTTAGTTGTTAGTGAATATATCATAGTATTCGAGTCAAATTTGAAAATATTTATTTGCATTTTTCTTTTTTGGCTGTATGTCTAAAATGCATGATTTTTTTTAAAATTTTGTGTTAGTATTGATATTAATATTTTCAAATTTGTGTCTATTATCTTTTTTCAATCAACATTACACTTTTACACTGACAGGAGTAATCTCAGGCAGGACAGAAGTTAAGAAATTATTTGCTTTTTACAACAGTGTAATTTGCAAAGCCATTGCAATTTTTCAATTGTAATGCCCTGCCTATCAAAGTAGGTGTCACATCTTAAAATTTGATTATTTCAGGAGCTGTAGAGTTGGTCCACTGGTCCAATGTGACTATTGCCCTTTACTCTATCATATGGATTGTCTGGACCCACCAATGGTATCACTACCAACAGTCAGATGGATATGTCCAAATCATCCAGAAAACTTTGTTGTAAGTTAATGATTATTAAAACACAGTAGTGCATGGAACAGTCAGAGGCTGGGTAGATATTAAATTAACACCAGCTAACAATTGATTGATTGGTGTTAAACATATAAAGTCAAATATATATCTACAAAAAAGCATATTCAAGATCATCTCAATTACACCACATGAATTGGACTTCTTTGTGGATTTTGAAAGTGCTATTTCAAATGCCTTCAGTCCACAATAAGGTATTTTATCATACCAACACAATATTCAAGGCAAATGTCATTTGCTCATAGTTAAAAATATTTTCCTGAGTGAAACAGAACAAGATGCATGATACTTTTGAAACATAAAAATGAACTGAACTTATCTAAAAGCAAATTCACATGTTAATCTACTTCAGAATATTGAGGAAAAAAATGTATATATATATATAATACATGTATTAAGCATTTATTTTTCTAGATGTACAGTTAATTAGATGTTTGTGAATTTGATATATAATTGTATAGAATGCACCTAAAATTACTGTCTTTTATGGGACATTTCTTTTGCTCTTTTCAGGATCAGAACCTACTACAGACTGTTAGTTATTCAGAGAGGATCAAACTCTGGAACAGATTTAGTGGTCATATAAACCAGGATGGAATAAAACTGGACTTTTTGAAGAAGGCTCACAGAAAAAATCCTCCATTCAGAATCAAAATGAAACATCCACTACGTAAAACAACTGCGGTAAATTAAATAAGATATTTAATAATGAACATGATGGAGTTCTGAAAATAAAAACTTGCAAAATGTTAAAATGGCTGGACCTAAAGATATTTCCTTGTTTTCAAAATTCTAAAGATATTTGGCAGTCTAGACTGACAGATCCTGAATTTCCATGAACCAATTTAATATGAGCATTTGTGATAGACCATTGTCTATACCATGTATTAAGCTCCTTTGAATCTAAAAGAGGAGAATAAAGGAAGGCCTCACCTCACTATTCCTTTCCTAACTAACAGTAAGAAACAAGGTCAATTACAGAAAAGGTTCTGTACTGTGAACTGGCACATTTGATTGTTTGAAAATAATTCAACCATCTTAATACTGGAACTAGAAACAGTAAAATAAAGTTTCTTACATTTGTAGGTATGAATAAAAGGTTTGAAGATACAAGATATATGTCAGTGTGACAGCAACCCAACAACACAAAACAAATAGCAATAATAGACAGTTGTCTGAACAGTCAAGCTGAATTATCTGGATTATAATAAATTGTGAATAATTTAAACAGATTTTGAAACTAGAAACTATCAAAACCAAAGCCTCCAAATAAAAAAATACAATAAGATATAACATAAAACAACCACTAAATTGACAGCAGTATGTATCCAATGTTGGCTTAAATAATCTTCATCAGTGCAGTCTTCATGCTGAACCAGCAGCCAAGGCTTGTATATTTGCTTTCGAGCCTCTAATTTAAATTATAATAATTTATTTACAGATTCCTCATGCAATAAAAGATCATTATCTCAATCCACCAGCATTATTACCAAGAGTTATGGAACCTTTATGTACCAATCTAGGGGAGACAACCCAGTCTGGTCAAGAAAGGGTGTCAGAAATCACTCCTGAAGAGGAAGAAGATGTAAGCTATGCCAGATTATTTTATATTCACAGAGGGTTAATAGTTCAAACTTAATTGTATAATCTGTTACACAAAAAAGGGTGTGTTAATTATAATTAATTAATTTTATCAAAAACTTCTTTGTGAGAATTTGAATGTTGAAAATGTGATAACTATAATCCATCCATTTTATTGTACCTTTAAAAGTTATACATACCACTGATGATTGATATTGATATGCATATTTTTGATAGAAGAAATCTTTCTCATCTGACATGTTCATGGTAATAAGCAAATGCAATATCGCATGAAAATCACACTCCATGAACCATAGTGTTTGTTCAGAATAAGAATTACAAAAAAAAAGGCAAGTTGATTGAGTAGTAAATACAGATGGAAGTGTTGTATAGGATATGAAATAAGAGGACACGTTTAAATAACAATTGAATTTATTTGTAGCAAATATTAACAGAAAAAGAAATGCTCTTTGTAATTTCTAAATTAATTCGGTTGCTAGAAAACAAAAATACTAAAATTTACAAGTTGTGGTTATCTAAGAACTTAAATGTTTAATTGTTTTATCATTTGAATATTTTATTTTTTCTATAAAGTGGTTGTCATCTGTTGTATGCCTGCAAACAAGTATAGCTCGTCATCTGGCACAAAGTCGGTCACAGAAAAATTCAGATGGCTCGAAACCATCTTCATCCTCAGCATCTTTAACATCTAAACCAGAAAAACCCACTGCTGCAATACAACCTGTTGTACATAGAGACAGTATGGATTCATCGTCAAATGACAGTTTAGTCTCCGATGTGATATGTGGGAGTGATGGTAAATCATCAGTGTTAGAAAATGAACGGACATCATTTAATGGATCATTAAGCTCACCTGATTGTTTCTCAAATGGACCTTTAGATATTAGTAAAGGTGGTGCCGTGTCATTGTTGCATCCACCTGGAGCCTCTTTTTCAAACTCAGGAGCTAGTGCTAATAATTCTGAAACTGTTGACACATCTCAGAAATTAGAAAACGTTGGAGCCAAATCACGGAGCAATAGTGTGGACAGCCCTCAACCAAATATAGTGCGTTTAAATTGGAATTCTGACAAGTCATCAGCAGTGACGATGCCCTCGGGCAAAAATATTGTAATTAGTGCTATAAACAAAAGCAACAACACAGTAGTGACTAAAGTCCTTGGTCCCAATCAAGCAGGCAAGGCAACAGGCAATAACTTGGCAGGTAAAAATATAAGTGGCAGCAATCCTACGTCAATTCTCTCTCCTAGAGGAGGGACAGCAACAGTCAAAGTAAGCAATGTTCAGGGGAAAGTGGCGCCTTCGTCTACAGCTAAAGTCATCACAGTGTCCGCTCCTCCTTCAGGTTTGTAAGATTATAAGGGATCACTGAAGTGGGAACATCATCAACTTTTTCTCCATCACACTTTTACTTTCTCATCATTAACATAGGTGTTCACTTGGGAATTTTAATCATTATTATGAAATGTCAAATATAAAACTTGAAGGCCTGCAGCTGATACAAAATTCTATTGTAAAGAATAATTTTTGAACACCAAAATCTAATTAGTTCGATTTCAACTGATTTAATTTTAATTGCTTCACTTGAGTATAATTTTTGTACCCTTTGCTTTTTTTTTTCTGGCCATAGACTTTTGCCTTTGAAGACAGAATTAGACATATAACTTGATAATGGCCAATGGATGTGATAAGCTAAAAATGGGGAGACAATTCTCTGTGTTAACAGGTCATATAGCATGTATAGCAAGCAGGGTCTTGATAAATTATTATGTCAGATTAAATAATTATACTTGAAAATTATAAAATCAGAAGTTTTACGCTACTGAATTAAATCATGCATATCTTTCATGGCTTTTTTTTTTTAAAACAATCATTGGGTTGAATTCAAAGTGCACTGAACTTCCTGAAATTTAATAATTATAAAATTTAAATTTTTGATGTTTATAAATAGTGTTTTTATTGTTCTATAGGTGCTGGAAAGATGTGTGTTTAGTGTTGAAACAAATGATTAACCCTAAAAAAAATCAAGTTATTATTGAATGAATCATTGGAAGAAGATATCTGGATCCAGTGTTATTCCCTAAATCAATGTGTTTGTATGAAAAAAAAAGGAGTTGTGTATCTTTCAACTGGACAGCTATCAGAAAACAAAAAAAATAAGACATTTAAAGGTTAACAAATAACCTACATCAAAAGACTTTTTTGGTAAATTTCTGAATTGCACATGTTAATTTTTTACCCCTTGCAGAGTTGAAATAAAGACAGTGAAAAACAAAGACAGTTTATGGTAGTTATTGTTGGTAAAAATACTTAATAATTCAGTCTACCAGGTGCATTAGTGAACAAAATTTAGTGTTCTAGAATGGGGTAAAACAAGATTAGATTACTTGGCTTTGTTTAAAAACAGTTTTCTGAATGTTGATTTCTCTTTGCAGTAAAACCATCAGGAAGTATAACGATCTCAACGCCAAAAGTGTCCACAGCTAATCCACAAAACTCCACCAATGCAATAGTATCTCTCAATAACACGCTGCAGCAATGTCTTGATGGGTCAGGGGGTATGTATACTGTCACATTACACCATTATTGCACCACCAATCACAAACTCCACAAAAAAGATGTAAAGATTTAAAGTCCAACCGTTTATAACATATACAACTTGAATATTATGCATAGTAATTACTGTGGATTTTTTAATATTTGTTGGATACCAATTTTCATGGATTTCGTGGTTACAGGTGAACCACAAAATTAAAATCTTCAACGAATGTCAAATTTTCTATAGGCTTGTATGCTGACTTCAGCAAAACCACAAAATTAAGTATCTACGACCATGCAAGTTTTCCCTTATCCACGAAAAAATTGGTACCAAGGAAAACTAATGAATATTCAGTAATAGAAAACACACTGCATGCCTCAAAAGAAGTTTATATCTACAGAACTTATCTAGTGCTTTTAAATATGAATATTACTGTTGCAATGTCTTGATGTCATAGTAAGTGTGTAAACTGCCTAAAACTCTTATTTTTAAAAATCTAGACAACACCCTCATGTTGTTGATGGTAAGCAAGGTATATACACTGTTACACTCTGAGAAAAATGTGTCATAATAACATTGTGCAAAAGTGTAATCCTTGAGATTTGGATATTAAAAGAATAATGGTGTTGAAAAATTAAAATATGAATGACAAAAATACATTTTTGCAAGGAATACTTTCTCTATGAAATTCAAACATCTTGCAGAAAATGATACATAAAATTTAAACAATCAGAAAACTTGACAATAAAGTATGGTATATAATTAGTGGGATTATTCTTATTTAAAAGTATTATTTTACAGAGATAGAACTAAGCAAACTTGATGAAAAGTTAATACAAATATTGGCATGGCAACGATTACAACAGCTCCTTCCCAACAAACAGTCAGTTACCACAACAGTCACAAAGAAAGGAGTTCTTAATGGATTGTTTTCACAGTCGGGTAAGTTGGTTTTCTCAAAAGTTTAAAGTAAGGTTTCAGGAATGGATTTGTTTCATTGTCAGGTTGATTTGTCACAATATAAAAGTTCCTTCATACAAGAAGATCCAAGTTGAACAAATCTCACAGTATTGAAGGTCATAGAAAAGGAGTAGGTTCAGTAAGACCCCTTTTTGGCCCCAAAATATAGCAGTTTTACAAAATTGTTAAAATGTAAACCTTTAGTTATTCATTGGACAGTAGAATACTTCTGCTACATAAATATGGGCTGTTTTTGACAATACAATGCACATATATCCGGTACTAGCACCATTAAGTCATGCTAAATTACTGAAATCCTCATAATTCTAGCATTTTAGTTAAATTGTAGACGGTTTTCGTTTAAAACGAAAATGGCCGCATTCGTGTTCATCCTTAATATTGAAATGTAAGTTGTATTTTATGATAATACATAACATATATAAAGGTTGAGGATGAACACGGATGCGGCCAATTTCATTTTCACCAAAAACCATCTGAAAAGTGACATTTTTCGGCATATTAGGTAGATTTTTCATATTTGAGCTTGAATCGGATCGTTTTTAATGACTAAATCTGTTAAAATCTTTCACATAAACTAATTAATTCAAATAAAATGGACACTTAAGTGTTTAAAAAGTGGTCAAAATCTTTCGTCAGATGAACCTGAAATTTGAGGCCAAAATCGGTCCTTACCAGTGTCATATGGTATTTTGAACCCCATGGTAAATTGACCCCGGGGTCAAAATACCGCTATGGTAAATTGAACCCCCCCCATGGTAAATTGAACCCCCCCCCCCCCTGTATGGAAAATTGAACCCCCATGGTAAATTGAACCCCCCTGTTTTTTTCATCCTAGATGAATATTAGAACATTTTACAGTATTCTAAAGCTTATCATAGATTAAAAAATCATTCATACAAGAAGGGGAGGTACATTTTCCATGCTTAATTAAAAGAAATATCTTTGCTTGGTATAAGTGCTCTGAAGTCTTTACCAACAAAATGTCATTCAAAATACTTATTGACACATTATAACTAGACCATATGTAGCTTGAATGCTTTAATTATTGGTAATTATAACATTTGTATATATATATATAAGGGTAGTTTTGATTTTCCATGGTAAAAAAAGGGGGAGGGGGTCAAAATACCATGGCAAAGTAAAATTTTAAAATTATCTTTTCCAGCAAGTTAAATACATACAAACTACTTATTGGTGAATTCTTACTACATAAAAGAGTAAGAATTGCCAGATTTTTGGACATTAAAGGTCTAGAGTAGGGAGTTCAATATACTGCAGGGGGGTCAAAATACCATGGCAAAGTTAAATTTTCAAAATATCTTTTCCAGCAAGTTAAATATATACAAACTACTTATTGGTGTATTCTTACTACATAAAAGAGTAAGAATTGCCAGATTTTTGGAAATTAAAGGTCTAGAGTAGGGGGTACAATATACTGCAGGGGGGTCAAAATACCATGGCAAAGTAAAATTTTCAAAATATCTTTTCCAGAAAGTTAAATACATGTACATACAAACTACTTATTTGTGTATTCTAACTACATAAAAGAGTTCAAATTGCCAGAATTTCTGAAATTAAAGGCCTAGAGTAGGGGGTTCAATATACCGCAGGGGGGTCAAAATACCATGGCAAAGTAAAATTTTCAAAATAACTTTTCAAGCAAGTTTAATACATACAAACTGCTTATTTGTGTATATTAACTACATATAAGAGTTAAAATTGCCAGATTTTTTTGAACTACTTATTTGAAGTTGGTCGTTTTTCAAATATTCCACGAAATGAAAGAATTTGCAAAAAATGCTCCTCTGGCTGTGTTGAAGATGAAATCCATTTTTTAACTAACTGTGAAAATTTTAAATCAGATAGAGATGCTCTCTTTGACTTTGTTTGCCAAAGAATTCCAAATTTTTCTACACTTGATAATCAGCATAAATTTATTTATTTATTAAACTGTGAAGATAATCAGGTCCTTAATGCTGTTGGTAAATTTATTAAAGTGAATATGAGTTAGTAATTGTATTGTAACTGTATGTAAAAAATTGTTTGTAAATGTATCTATGTATCTATGCAAATCAATATTCTTTGCCTTATTCATGTATACTCTGTATGCCCCTTGTGGGCCCTTAATTGGAAATAAAATATGTTTTGTATTTGTGTATTCTAACTACATAAAAGAGTTCGAATTGCCAGAATTTCTGAAATTAAAGGCCTAGAGTAGGGGGTTCAATATACCGCAGAGGGGTCAAAATACCATGGCAAAGTAAAATTTTCAAAATAACTTTTCAAGCAAGTTTAATACATACAAACTGCTTATTTGTGTATATTAACTACATATAAGAGTTAAAATTGCCAGATTTTTTTGAATTGTCTATAGTAAGGGGTTCAATATATCGCAGGGGGTCAAAATACCATGGCAAAGTAAAGTTTTCAAAATATCTTTTCCAGCAAGTTTAATACATACAAACTACTTATTGGTGTATTCTAACTACATAAAAGAGTTAGAATTGCTAGAATTTCTGAAATTAAAGGCCTAGAGTAGGGGGTTCAATATACCGCAGGGGGTCAAAATACCATGGCAAAGTAAAATTTTCAAAATAACTTTTCAAGCAAGTTTAATACATACAAACTGCTTATTTGTGTATATTAACTACATATAAGAGTTAAAATTGCCAGATTTTTTTGAATTGTCTATAGTAAGGGGTTCAATATATCGCAGGGGGTCAAAATACCATGGCAAACTAAAGTTTTCAAAATATCTTTTCCAGCAAGTTTAATACATACAAACTACTTATTGGTGTATTCTAACTACATAAAAGAGTTAGAATTGCTAGAATTTCTGAAATTAAAGGCCTAGAGTAGGGGGTTCAATATACCGCAGGGGGGTCAAAATACCATGGCAAAGTAAAATTTTCAAAATATCTTTTCCAGCAAGTTTAATACATACAAACTACTTATTGGTGTATTCTAACTACATCAAAGAGTTCAAATTGCCAGAATTTCTGAAATTAAAGGCCTAGAGTAGGGGATTCAATATACCGCAGGGGGGGTCCAAATACCATGGCAAAGGAAAATTTTCAAAATAACTTTTCCAGCAAGTTTAATACATACAAACTGCTTATTGGTGTATTCTAACTACATAAAAAAGTTAGAATTGCCAGAATTTTTTGAATTAAAGGTCTAGAGTAGCGGGTTCAATATACCGCAGGGGGTCAAAATACCATGGCAAAGTAAAATTTTCAAAATATCTTTTCCAACAAGTTTAATACATACCTCGCCATGGTATTTTGACCCCCCTGTGGTATATTGAACCCCCTACTATAGACCTTGAATTTCAAAAATTCAAGCTATTTTAACTCCTTAACATAGTAATAATACTCCAATAAGTAGTTTGTATGTATTGAACATGATGGAAAAGATGTTTCGAACATTTTACTTTGCCATGGTATTTTGACCCCCCTACCATGGTATATTGAACCCCCTACTATAGACCTTGAATTTCAAAAATTCAAGCTATTCTAACTCCTTAACATAGTTATAATACTCCAATAAGAAGTTTGTATGTATTTGATTTACTGGAAAAGATATTTTGAAAATTTTACTTAGCCATGGTATTTTGACCCCCCTGCGGTATATTGAACCCCCTACTATAGACCTTGAATTTCAAAAATTCAAGCTATTCTAACTCCTTAACATAGTAACAATACTCCAGTAAGTAGTTTGTATGTATTTAATATACTGAAAAAGATATTTTGAAAATTTTACTTAGCCATGGTATTTTGACCCCCCTGCGGTATATTGAACCCCCTACTATAGACCTTGAATTTCAAAAATTCAAGCTATTCTAACTCCTTAATATAGTTATATTACTCCAATAAGTAGTTTGTATGTATTTAATATACTGGAAAAGACATTTTGAAAATTTTACTTAGCCATGGTATTTTGACCCCCCTGCGGTATATTGAACCCCCTACTATAGACCTTGAATTTCAAAAATTCAAGCTATTCTAACTCCTTAACATAGTTATAATACTTCAATAAGTAGTTTGTATGTATTTAATAAACTGGAAAAGATATTTTGAAAATTTTACTTAGCCATGGTATTTTGACCCCCTGCTGTATATTGAACCCCCTACTATAGACCTTGAATTTCAAAAATTCAAGCTATTCTAACTCCTTAACATAGTTATAATACTCCAATAAGTAGTTTGTATGTATTTAATATACTGGAAAAGATATTTTGAAAATTTTACTTAGCCATGGTATTTTGACCCCCCTGCTGTATATTGAACCCCCTACTATAGACCTTGAATTTCAAAAATTCAAGCTATTCTAACTCCTTAACATAGTTATAATACTCCAATAAGTAGTTTGTATGTATTTAATATACTGGAAAAGATATTTTGAAAATTTTACTTAGCCATGGTATTTTGACCTCCCTGCGGTATATTGAACCCCCTACTATAGACCTTGAATTTCAAAAATTCAAGCTATTCTAACTCCTTAACATAGTTATAATACTCCAATAAGTAGTTTGTATGTATTTAATATACTGGAAAAGATATTTTGAAAATTTTACTTAGCCATGGTATTTTGACCTCCCTGCGGTATATTGAACCCCCTACTATAGACCTTGAATTTCAAAAATTCAAGCTATTCTAACTCCTTAACATAGTTATAATACTTCAATAAGTAGTTTGTATGTATTTAATAAACTGGAAAAGATATTTTGAAAATTTTACTTAGCCATGGTATTTTGACCCCCTGCTGTATATTGAACCCCCTACTATAGACCTTGAATTTCAAAAATTCAAGCTATTCTAACTCCTTAACATAGTTATAATACTCCAATAAGTAGTTTGTATGTATTTAATATACTGGAAAAGATATTTTGAAAATTTTACTTAGCCATGGTATTTTGACCCCCTGCTGTATATTGAACCCCCTACTATAGACCTTGAATTTCAAAAATTCAAGCTATTCTAACTCCTTAACATAGTTATAATACTCCAATAAGTAGTTTGTATGTATTTAATATACTGGAAAAGATATTTTGAAAATTTTACTTAGCCATGGTATTTTGACCTCCCTGCGGTATATTGAACCCCCTACTATAGACCTTGAATTTCAAAAATTCAAGCTATTCTAAATCCTTAACATAGTTATATTACTCCAATAAGTAGTTTGTATGTATTTAATATACTGGAAAAGATATTTTGAAAATTTTACTTAGCCATGGTATTTTGACCCCCTGCTGTATATTGAACCCCCTACTATAGACCTTGAATTTCAAAAATTCAAGCTATTCTAACTCCTTAACATAGTTATAATACTCCAATAAGTAGTTTGTATGTATTTAATAAACTGGAAAAGATATTTTGAAAATTTTACTTAGCCATGGTATTTTGACCCCCTGCTGTATATTGAACCCCCTACTATAGACCTTGAATTTCAAAAATTCAAGCTATTCTAACTCCTTAACATAGTTATAATACTCCAATAAGTAGTTTGTATGTATTTAATATACTGGAAAAGATATTTTGAAAATTTTACTTAGCCATGGTATTTTGACCCCCCTGCTGTATATTGAACCCCCTACTATAGACCTTGAATTTCAAAAATTCAAGCTATTCTAACTCCTTTACATAGTTATAATACTCCAATAAGTAGTTTGTATGTATTTAATATACTGGAAAAGATATTTTGAAAATTTTACTTAGCCATGGTATTTTGACCTCCCTGCGGTATATTGAACCCCCTACTATAGACCTTGAATTTCAAAAATTCAAGCTATTCTAAATCCTTTACATAGTTATATTACTCCAATAAGTAGTTTGTATGTATTTAATATACTGGAAAAGATATTTTGAAAATTTTACTTAGCCATGGTATTTTGACCCCCCTGCGGTATATTGAACCCCCTACTATAGACCTTGAATTTCAAAAATTCAAGCTATTCTAACTCCTTAACATAGTTATAATACTCCAATAAGTAGTTTGTATGTATTTAATAAACTGGAAAAGATATTTTGAAAATTTTACTTAGCCATGGTATTTTGAACCCCCTGCGGTATATTGAACCCCCTACTATAGACCTTGAATTTCAAAAATTCAAGCTATTTTAAATCCTTAACATAGTTATATTACTCCAATAAGTAGTTTGTATGTATTTAATATACTGGAAAAGATATTTTGAAAATTTTTCTTAGCCATGGTATTTTGACCCCCCTGCGGTATATTGAACCCCCTACTATAGACCTTGAATTTCAAAAATTCAAGCTATTCTAACTCCTTATTATAGTTATAATACTCCAATAAGTAGTTTGTATGTATTTAATATACTGGAAAAGATATTTTGAAAATTTTACTTAGCCATGGTATTTTGACCCCCCTGCGGTATATTGAACCCCCTACTATAGACCTTGAATTTCAAAAATTCAAGCTATTCTAACTCCTTAACATAGTTATAATACTCCAATAAGTGGTTTGTATGTGTTAAACATGCTGGAAAAGATATTTTGAAAATTTTGCTTAGCCATGGTATTTTGACCCCCCTGCGGTATATTGAACCCCCTACTTAAAACCACAAATTAAAAAAAATGATAGCCAATAAATTGTAAATTAGATTATCTGCAATACTATTTATCAAAAACAGGGGGGTTCAATATACCGCAGGGGGGTTCAAAATACCATATGTGAAAAATGACCCCGGGGTCAAAATACCATGCGGTATAATGACCCCGGGGTCATTTTACCGCATGGTATTTTGACCCCGGGTTCACTTTTTAGGGGGTTCAAAATACCATATGACACCGGACCTACTCCTTTATTTCAACAAGAACAGATATTATGGAAAAGTTTTTAACATTGTTTCAATCGAAACTTCTGTTGGGCTGACAGATATACATGACATGTTTATTGTTACAATAAGGAAAAAGAAAAGTTTTTTGAATGAATTGTTTTCATTAAAGAAACTGTAAAGTATCAATAGTAACAAATATGGGGTTTGAATGACTTGTCTCCTTTGACCATGAACCCATTAACATTTTAGGGTCAAGAATTCTTGAAATATATTTTATATAGCATTTTGTGTTGTTTGTAAATTTGTTATAAAATAAACAAAAATGAAGTGAAAAGTTGGAGATTGCTAAAATTCTGTTGTGCATGTGAAATTAACCAGATGCATTAGCCAAAATCTGGGTCTTTCTGTAAGTTTTCCTGAAAAGCAAAAAAATGAAATAACAACAAAAAACAAAAATAGAATGGTAAGAGTACATGTACAGGTGCCCCCAAAAAATAAAATAAACAGTTGTCTATGTAAAGTCAACTTTTATGCCTTATATTCTTTTAAGATAATGTGCTAGAATTATATCATTCTTACTATTTGCATTTTTAACCAATGTTTATTGTTTTTATTGTAGATAATCCCGATGTACAAGCTAGAGCTGTTTTATGTCCTCTTACAAGTAAAGGCCAGCCAATACCAATGTCTTACAGAACCCTAAATATTGGCACTGGTAAGTTAGAATTATGTCCCCTTTCAAGTTAAAGTCAAGCCAATACCTATTCATTCAGAAAATTAAACATAAACCCCTCTACAATAACTTTTTTCACTTTTCCCATGTGATAAGAATGTATGAAAACATCATATTTCAATTGTTACTTTCCCAAAAAGAATTGGGATAAAAATTTGAAAAAGTGAACCAACTTTCATTTCTTTGTCCGTGAGAGTTGCATATTCAGGGCTATAACAAGTTTTCTCAGTTTGCCATGTCTAATTTAGTCCATTCCAGTCTTTATTTCTTTGGTCAGGTCGAACTAGCCATCGAAAAAAAAACCTGTTAAAAAAGTCTTAATTTTGATGCTTTTCTTTAGCAGTATGCAAGCTTGAATGAATTGATACTTGTCGTTTTAAGTCTGCATTCAGGTTTGAGAGGGTAACTCTTCTATTAAGTATTTTTCTATTCAGTTTGGTAAGCCTGCTTCAATGAAGCCACCTATCTGCTCCATACAAGCACGTTTATAAATTATATCTCATCAAGAAATAGAATTTGACATTAAAAGTGAAAGAATACACATATATGTGTTATGCATCAATAAAGAAAACAAGATGAGGAAGATATCAAAGGGAAGATCAAAGATAAATTTACATCAAAATAACAAAACAAAAAAAGTAGAAAAAGACAAGCAGTGCACAAAACACTACATATAAAACTAAAGACTTAGCAACAGGAACTCTACAATTCAATAGCCAAACAACCAACAAAAAATTGTCTTATTGTTTGTTTAATTGCAATGTTATAAATTTGATCTGTTTATAGGTGCTGATATGGATGTTTGTTTATCACAGTACGGACATTGTAATTTCATATCACCAAAACATGCAATGGTTTTCTACGATGAAGTGAGTATTCACTGAGTAAAAGGTTTTCTTTGCAATACTTTTAGAGCTAACCAAAGTCTTGCACTACATGCATTAGGAAAATTCACTGTAATTGACTGCAAATTATTATTTTTCTTAATTTCGACTTAAGGTGGTACCTTACACTACAGGGAGATAACTCTGTAATGTCAGCTAAACTGTTTAAATAAATTGTGTTGTAAAGAAAATATTAAGCTTCTCAATGATCAAAATTGGTGTTTGTCAAACTGCTATATAACCAGTGTAATTTTTCTGATAAAATGGTTGGTTAAAAATTTTTGAAATTTTTATATTTTTGTTATAGGGTCAAAGTAAATACTTTGTCAAAGTTTTATGAAAATTAATTTTAGTGAAAGTGTTAGGTACCACCTTAAACATATATCAGGTACATATACTGTATTTTAGCAGAAAATACTTTGTTATATTCAAATCTTTAGGAAAGGCCGACATGCAGGTGACCTTAACTTGACACCTTATGTTAGAAATATGTAATTTGTTATGGTCACAATACTTCAACATGAGTTCTACATCAATAAAAATGCTTTATACACAATAGTAGATGTGCAATTTAAAAATATATCACACATGAAGAAAATAATTTGATCATTTTCATGATAACATTTGGAGACATTACAAAATATTGTGAGAATCTTATGTTAAGTCAGAATATCATTTATATACAAAAATTTTAATTGTAGACAACAAGACATTATGAACTTTTAAACTACAGTGAACACGGAACAACTGTTGACAATGTTTTATATTCATGTGACTTTTCTGATAAACCTGCCACCACGCCACAACCTACGAAAGTGGTGGCAGCTGTCAGAAAAATAATCGGAAAAAATAAACAAAAAGTGAAAGAAGAACCCAAAGAAGAGATAAAGGAGAAAGACAGAATAACAATGAGCCAAAGAGCAAATGATGTAAGTTTTTCCAAAGGTCCTTGTTCAGGCCTAAATTAAAATATTGTTTGTTTGCCCTTTTCCGACCCTATGTTTTGAAACAGAGTAGGTAGGTAGGTAAAATATTTTATTTTTTTCCCCAAAAAAATAACTTGGCTCGGTATATTATTTGTCATGGGTAGGCAGGTAGGTAAAATATTTTATTTTATAGATACAAAATCTGCATAATGTCATTTTGTTGTCCGTTTGTTTTTGCAAAAAAGTTTTTTGCTGGGACTATTAGTTTTGAAAAAAAAATATATAAGAGATAACTTTGTACTGGTAAGATAATGTCCGGGCAGACATAAATTACTAGTAGAAAAAGTCCCTAGAGTGTTACAAATTTCGTGTGTGCCTTTTTTTCCAATAAAAATGCTATAAGACTTAAAACTCAATTGTCACGTATTTTGCATCACATTTATAAATGATCTGTATGGAAAACTTGGCGATTTTACTGCCAGATATTCTCCACTTAACAGGGTTTTGTCACTTTTGGTTCATGTCAGATATAAATAATTTAGCGGCATCTAACATAATCATTCTGATATGCGGATCACAAAAGGCCATCCCTACATAGAATACAACGTCCGTTTACAAATTAGTTTGTACACACGTAAAT
Source organism: Mytilus edulis (assembly GCF_963676685.1). Classification (NCBI taxonomy): domain Eukaryota; kingdom Metazoa; phylum Mollusca; class Bivalvia; order Mytilida; family Mytilidae; genus Mytilus; species Mytilus edulis. The sequence continues at coordinate 72,722,890 of NC_092349.1, read as the reverse complement.
ACTTTTGTATCAAACGAACTTTTTTGTAAATGAACCCTGCTCTTTAAGTTTAAAGGTACAGAGTAACGTACTTCATATCATGATTTCAGAAAGCGTTCAACATCGATTTCAAACAAATGCTTTGAAACTTCAAATGCAAGTGTTCATGTCAAACGCTCAGGTGATACAAAACGGACTGGACCTTATACGTAAAGATAAAACCCGAGGATTCCAGGTAAAAAAGTTTTGAGCGGGAAATACAAATATAAGATTTTTGGTAGGAACGAAAAAATAAAATAAAATAAAATCTTGCTGGTAAATACAAATAAAAGATTTTCAGGCGGAACGAATTGATAGGGTCGGTCGGTAAAGGGCAAACAAACAATATTTTAATTTAAGCCCCATGTAGATGATTATTCTTGCAATATTCCTTGTGGCATGTATTAATGGCATATTTATTTATACCCTGGCCAATCAACGGATGACTAAATATGTTGCACATGACTGTTTTATTGATATCTCAATAGCTTTTGCATAATTTATTGTTATGGCTGGTGTTGAGTCAGTTTGATACAGAGTTTCTTTGTTAATCCTCATTTCAATAAAAATAAATTGACAGATACTAGTTTATGTGTTGGAAATGTAAAAATCATATGGATATCAGAAAACTGGCAGTTGAAACAGTATAAAAAAGGGGGAAAAAAGGAACAATGCTGAATCAAAACATAATATCTGCATGTTTTTGCTAGGCATGATACGGAATCTACAAGACGGAAATATCAATAGAAATAGTTGATATGTATAAACATTGTAAGCATCCTTAAGCATTCACTACTACATTACTAATCAACATTTTCCCTTGATGAAAGATATATACTGTTTATTCAGCATAAATCACAAATTTAAAATGTAATTTGATATTGAAATTTAAAAAAAAAAAATCATGTTTAATTGTGTTTAATTGTCAAAATTGATATCAGTTTGGGGCTGGATTCTATTTTGAATTAACTTTTAATGATTATCTCCCTTTGTTATAATAGTTTTATCACTTTCGTTTCAGATTAAGAAACCTTGCAACTGTAAAGGAAGTAGTTCTAGTTTAATAGGAGGAAGTGGTGCAGGATGGGAAGGCACAGCTCTATTGCATCATGGGAGTTATATAAAAGTTGGATGTTTACAGTTTGTATTTAGCATAGTAGACCATGCTACTTCTGCTACATGTTCAGAAAGACGAAAAGAACCTATGTCATTACTTAAATCAACTTTAAAAGCATCATCACCATAAATATTGTAATAATTTTAAATAGAATATAGTCAATTTATTAATTCTCCTGGCTTATGATTAAGATTGATTGTAAGTGTGCTGAATTTTTCATGACTTACAATTGATTTTAGTTGTAATATTTTTATGTAACACAGGTTTTGACAGCAAAGTTGAAGTGATAGATATAAACCTTATCTGCTGTTTCACTGTTATTCTTTGGTAATCAGTAACTCTTTGAAACTAGTATGACAAAATTCAACAACTCTTGCACAGATACTTTTAATACATGACATGAAGTTGTACATCTACTATGTTAATGATAGGCTTTGTGGATATCTTTTGAATTATTCGGAGATAGCTAGTGACAAGATTTCCTTGAAAGATTATCACATTTTTTTTTACGTTTTTCAATTCTTGATTAGAACTTTGAAGAATTCTCCTTATTTTTGAACTTATGTGAATTGAGGTAAACAAAAATGTGATGTATGTTTCTATTTTTTAAATCGTTCAAAGTTTATTCAGAATCAGATATCCAAAAATGGTTTTAAAACATTCACTTTGAATATGATCATATATGATTATTCTTCTTTTTGTCCTATCCTGCTGTAGTAATACCTATGCATTTTGAACCTCAATCCAATGGTCAGCTCTCTTATATTTTTCCCTTTGCAAAATATTCTGAATTTGGTTAAATGAAAAATATCTTTAGTCCGTAGATATAACCTAAAATTAAACAATGTATGTTATTAACATGTGCCAAAGGAGTTCTTTTTGTTAAATTTGTTAGTGTATATATAAGGTCAGTAGTTATTCTACACTTAATGAATGTTTGTTGTACGGAAATTTGTTTTTGTTTTACATTTTTGTATGAAAGCAATGAGCTCAATGTTGTACAATATCATCTTCCCTCAGAATGTAGAACTAAAGGTTAATAAATCTGTTAAGTCAATTCATTCAATACAAATTAATTTTCAGTTGAATTATACTTGATCTGACTGCTTGTTTATTTTTTAGTTATTAAGTTGTTTACTTGTTATGGTCTAATGGTAAATGTTTAGAATTCAATTAGTACATAATATTTCCTATTTGTTCATTAACATTTCTCAATTGTGATATGTGAAAAAAAGACAACCATGTCTTGAAAAGAAACGGAGGACACAGAATTTAAATAAAAGGAATATTGAAAATAAGATTAAGAGAAACACATTCTACAGTCCTTTCTTGTGCAAAAAAGTTCCACTCTAAAAGTGTTTTTTTTTAATACCTAAATTTGATAATTTACTGTTCATGAATAAGAGATGAATTACATCTCTATGGATATAGTACATTCATAATTGGAAACACAATGTTTAGAATTAAGAATATTTAGGCCCAAAATGTTTTCTGATAAAAGGAGATAATCTCATTTGTGAAAAATAAACCTTAAGAATATGAACAGCAGTATTACCTTTGAATTTATTTAACACTAATGAAAGAGTAAACATTCAACTGTTGATTTGTCACAAACTTACTTTTTTGTTCATAAATACATGTTGTTCTAAAATTGTACAATTAATTGATAACCAACATAATTACTTCACACAGATCTGTGTAAACAATGAAAGTTTATCAAAATTTAGAATGTAAGAGTAAGATGTTTATAACCTACAAACAAAAGATGAATACAAAGAAGAATTTTTGATTGGTTAATTAACCTTCATAACCTATAACCATTGACTTAAGTTTAAATCTCATGTACGAAGAAGCATTTATATATATTTGAATACAATGTACTGCAGGAAAAGATCATTTTATATACTTATCATATTTCATAACTGGGCATTGAGCATTACATACATTATAGTGTGTCATTTTACATTGTTAGTGTAAATAAATACCTATATCATTATTGAAGAAATTTTTATTTTGTATGATACATGTAAATTGTTGTATAAACCATTTTACACTAAATTAATTATGTAGAAAACAATTAGATGTTTTAAATTATGTCAATCATAAATGGTATTATTGCTTATTATGGCACCCATCTTGCTTTTAATGTTTCTAGATATTTATGTATACCTGGCCTTCAAATGTTTAGGTTTGAGCATGGTTGATGAAGGAAAATCCAAAAAAGCACTTCTGACGCACAAAATATATAGTGTTATTTTAGTTTAAAGCCTTCTCTAACTGAATTAACTTATTCCAGGCATAGATTACCTTAGCCATATTTGGCACAACTTTTTGGAATTTTGGACCCTGTAACTTTCTCCACACTCTTAAATTGGCAATCAGTACTGCTGATGCAGTCAGTACATGTACTACACGGAACATAATCTGCTGTTAATGATTGCAAAGCCCAATGTACTGCAATGGCAATTTGAAACATAGACAAAAATCTGCTGTGCACCAATAGCATATAATTACCAATAGATGTTGATTGGATTTGTTCTCTGCTTAAAATTTGTTTAATAATTTTAGTGATTGTTGGTTGTCTAAGGAAGGTTTCCATTGAGAACTTAGCATGTCTAGTCTTTAAGTATTTATCCTCAATGCGTCTTTGGACTCAATAAATGCAACATTGGACTTATAATTTCAGAAAATGGGGAGTCTATGACTTGTGGACTCATCTAAAGGGGAACTGATGTATACATTTTATTCTTTGATAATCTCTCAGGATATGAACTTTCCAGTATAGATAAAAAAAAAAAAAAATCCCTATTTTAAATTATTGAAGTCTTTTTTTCAAACCAATACCAAAATATCTTATCTCTTTGATGTTTTATTTTTTATTGGAAAATATGATTTTTCTTTGAGTTTCAGACTTATGGTTTGATTGCAAATAATTTTGCATTCAACCATTTAAGTAGCTGCTTGCCAATATTGATTTTAAAAGAATCTTTGTATGTAGTGATTTTTTGCCAGAACTTACAAATTCTTTTCCTTTCCTAACCAACTGAAGTTACTAGATAACTGTGTAGTTCAAGTACTGTATATTCATTAATTTTCATGGGTACCAATTTTCTTAGATTAGGAAAGAAGTATTTTCATGGATATTTGATTTCTTGGTTTTTACAAAAGTCTGCATACAGGAAACATTAAAAAAAAAATTTTTCTTTGAAGATTGACATCTAGCCATGAAATCCACAAAAATTGGTATGGCACAAATGAAAATGAATCCACAGCATTGATCTGTTTACAAGCAGCTTATGATTGTTATGTTATTTCCTAAGATTATGTGTTGGAGAGATTCACTACAAGTTATAAACCATAGTTATGGAGTACATAATCTGTGAATTAGTCATGTACATACTGTAGATTCATTTATTTTTTTAAGTACCAATTTTCCTGTATTGAGAAAAAACCTATTTTGTTGATATTTGATATGGTGACTTTGCCTATGTCTACAATCATGCCTATAGAAAATGTTAACTTTTATAGTTAAAAATTTGAATTCATAGTTCACCTTTACTCCTGGAAATCTTTTGAAAATTGGGATCCTTTGAATAATAATGAATCTACAGTACTGTATGTAACAACTTTTATGTTGCAGCTTTTTTTATAGCATGATGGGTAGCCATTTGATCAATGTTTTGTTATTGTTTTGTGTATAGCATTAAAAGGTTGCCATTGTAAAATAAACATGAAATTTTTATCATACATTATGAGATCATTTTAGTCTTTGTAACATGGTTACAAATTAAAATCAGATACCAGTACAGAGCTTGTTTTTATTTCATATCCCAAATGGGTTATCAACTTTTGGAATGTGGTGTTCATGTTGTATGATTGTACACACCTCCCTACATCTGTCCACATTTATTTTTGCATGCAAATATTTTTGTAAATTGTGGACATATGACTTGAGATATGGTACAGATGGATTGTTAAATTAGATTAACTTATACATGCAACTTGTATACAAAAAAACTCACACACTTGTTATCAATAAACATCACAGTTTATGAACTTGAAAATATATTCAAATAACAAAAATCCTTCAAAACTAGTGAATATTCGACAACTAAGTCAAGTTGCTATGGTAGATTGGTAGATTGCATTGTCTGCATTGAGGGTCCATTTGAGAACAAATATCTCAAATATGAGTTATATTTTGATAAGTTCCTGTTGTAACTATCAAACTATTTTGTAGCCATTACAGATGACTGAGTTTTTTCATGCACTATGCTTGTCGCTATTTTGTCACATTATGTATACAACAAACCTATTACTTATAGTTCTTCAACGGTTTCGGTACTTATACATCAACAGATTTCAAATGTTTGGCTTTGAGCGTTCCTGATGAAGGTAAATCCAGAAAATCACTTTGGACGCAAGAAATTTAAAACGTGTTTTCAATATTTTTACAAACATTGATGATAACATAGGAGACTGGTTTTTTTTGTCTTGTCTTGACAGTCAAAAGGTGAGACATAGGTATGCTGTGTTTTTGTGGAGGCAGTGGTGGCCGAGTCAAAAACGTCTTATATTATTATTAGGTCTACTTGAGGGTGACCCACTAGTGGTAGGTCAAAGATATTTGGTATGCAGTTGTATTAGCATTGGTGCATCTCATTACCATGGAGATTATTTGGCCCCACCCCTCAGACAAAGTTTTGCTTAGTTTACATATAGTAGTTTTTGATTAGTTCAGTTTATGGGGAACCATTAGAGGTAGGTCAATGATATTTGGTATGCAGATGTGTAAACATTGGCAAATCTCACTTTTATGGAGATTATTTGGTCATGCCCCTCCAGTCATAGTCTATTGACCTTAACAACTTTTGGAAATTTAACATGATGAAGTTTATTATTCAGTCAGTTTTAAAGGAAATAACATTTACATCCACGATTTTTGGTACGCAGTTGTATAAGCACTGTCTCATCTCACTTATTTCTCACAAAGACTTTTTGGTCCTGTACCTTTTTACCTCACCTGGCCCATAGGGCCAAGTGAGCTTTTCTCATCAGTTGGCGTCCGTTGTCGTTAACTTTTACAAAAATCTTCGCTGAAACTACTGGTCCAAATTTACACAAACTTGGCCACTATCATTGTTGGGGTATCTAGATTTAGAAATGTGTCCGGTGACCTGGCCAAAAAACCAATATGGCCGCCATGGCTAAATTAGAACATAGGGGTAAAATGTAGATTTTGGCTTATATCCCTGAAACCAAAGCATTTAGAGCAAATCTGACAAGGGGTAAAATTGTTTATTAGATTATAATGTATCTGCCCTGAAATTTTCAGATGAATCCGAAAATCCGTTGTCAAAAACCTTCTCTGAAACTACTTAGATGAATTTTACCAAAGTTGTACACAATCATCATGAGGGTATCTAGTATTGTGTCCGATGACCCTGCCTGCAAAACAAGATGGCCGACATGACTGAAAATAGTATAGAGAAATAAATATGCAGTTTTTGGCTCATATCTCTGAAACCAAAGCATTTCGAGCAAATCTGCCAGGGTCAAAATAGTTCATTAGGTCAAGATTTATCTGCCTGGAAATTTTCTGACCATTCAGGCAACCTGTTGTTGGGTTGCTGCCCCTGAATTGGAAATTTTTATCAAATTTCGCAGCTTTTGGTTATTATCTTGAATATTATTATAGCAATAATGTAAACAGCAATAATGTAATGCAAAGTAAGACCTACAAATAAGTCAACTTGACCAAAATGGTAAATTGACCCTTTAAGGAGTTATTGCCCTTTATAGTCAATTTTTAACAATTTTCATAAATTTTTACAAAATATTTTCCACTGAAAATACTGGGCAAAGTTCATTATAGATCGAGAGAATTATACGCATCAAGAATGTTTAGTAAAGTAAGATCTACGAACAGATCACCATCACCAAAACACAATTTTTCATGAATCCCTGTGTGTTCTTTGTTTAAATGCACATAGATCGAGGTGAGCGACACAGTCTCTTTAGAGCCTCTAGTTTTTTTCACTGACATACATTTTCCATAATATGAATGTTTAGTTTTACTACTCTAATTTCAACTTTTACACTTTACTAGCAAAATAACATAAAAGCGAGACTCATTATATATGTTCTTTTTTATTATTATTTTTTGTTTACATACTTTATATGTTTAATTTCAAAGTTTGTTAATGGCAACAGACTTAACATTCCATTATGTTCATTTTATAAAGTTTTCCCGACTTAGAATTTGACTCGCATACATCACATCCTATGTATAGTACTGGAAAGGGCCTGTTCATAATGATAGATAGTGAGGCGGGTCTTCTTATTCCAATGTCCCTGATATTGTAGACGGTCAGAAGTTGACAATTGCTATCCAGTATGTGTAGTGTATGGTTGCCATTGTCAGCAACAAGATCATTGTCCAGTGGTGTAGTTACTGCGGAAATTGGATTAAAACTGCCGATATAATAATTGTAGACCGGATGTCCTGTGTAGATATTAATGACATCGTCTTTACCTAACATAATAACTCCTTTATTAAAGTACTCTACGATAAAAATATTTCCATTCGACGTACTGGTTATGGAATGTACAAGTTGTCCCTTAAATATAGGTTTTTTGTTTTTATCATTTTCATACCGTGTTAGATAACTACCATATGTATCCATAACAACAACAAATCTGACTCCACCCATTATAACTCTACCATCTTTTGAAACATGAACGCTCCAGATGTCTCTCGACATATCCTCACAGTATATAGACACTGACACGTTATTTGATCCAGCCTTGATCTGCATCAAGCTAGGTGTCCCTGTAGCCATTAGAATATCATTGGTAGGTGTCACAGCTATACCTAATATCACCATGTTAAAACAAGATATGACCTTTACTTTATCCCTTAAAAGTTGAACATTCTGTAGTGATGTAAAAGTATGATGTAAATCTCTCTTGGCTCCATCACCAATCCATAATGAACCATCGAAGGATAATGCTAGAAAATGGATGTTTATCTTTTCGGTTTGGTATTCTTTAACATTTATTAGTTTATCATTAGTTGGAGAACTACTTACTCAAGCTGTTTGGGGACCAGAGATTGACACCAATTCCTGGTCTTGTTCGTCCATTTCCTTGCTCTTTTGGTCCACTGTCTTATCTTGACGGCCCACGTCCTTTATGTCAATGATTTCATGTTCCTTTTCAGACTTAAATTTAGAATGTATTTTATCTTTACATTTACTACACATCAATAAGTCACAGTCGAGACACTTCCATTTTATTTTCGGGTCCCCTTCACACAACTGTCACTGTATGAGACATTGCTCTTGTGGTTTTGGACATTGCGTAACCAGTGATCACTATTTTAATTAGATTGTGACTCATCAGAGTTAGATATACAATGAACAAATGGGAAATTAGTATGCAATTTTGAATTTTGTCTAACATTAACTTTGTGACGTGCTTTTATCGCAGCGGCGACAGTGTTGGTTTAACAAAATTGTTAAAGTTTGTGTTTATGCCAGTTTATTACGACCCAAACATATTTAAAAACAAATGAGATTTGTTATGCAGTTGTGTTAATTATGACAAACCTCATTTCCCTAGAGACTTCGAGTCATTGTCCAATCAGTCATGATCGATTGTCAACGTTTATGGTTAGTCCAGTTTAAGTGGAACCACTTATGCTTAAGTTAGCGATATCAGGTATGCAGTTATATAAGAATAAGCACGTCTCGTTTTCATTGATATACATTGGCCCGTCTTCTTAGAAATATAATCGTGCGCAACATACGATTTTCGTTTGGTCATAATATTGGTGCACATTTGAAATAAGAGCACATAGAAAATAAATGTTTGTTTGCTTATTGATCGTTCGATTGCAAATAAGCATGCATATGCAGGTCGAATTAATTTACTAAAATAGTTAAATCTGTTGAGTGTGTGGACACTGATGGAATTCGACAAATTCGGCCTTCAACTGGTAAACGGGCTTTTTTTTGTACGGATTTCCCCTACATGCCCCTTAAAGAGTTACATGATTGACGAGACGCACGAAGAACCAGACAGATTCCTCCTCGTTATTGTTCTAGATGTTACATGCACCAGAGAAATCTAGATGACCGCTTTTGATATTGTTTTTCTGGATTTACCTTCAACAAATAAAGGCAACAGTAGTATACCGCTGTTCAAAAGAAATAAATCGATTGAGAGAAAACAAATCCGGGTTTCAAACTTAAACCGAGGGAAACACATCAACTATAAGAGGAAAACAACGAAACAACAGAAACTCTGAAGTGCAACAAAAAGCAAAAGACAATGCAACACACACAGAAACGAACTATAAGATAACAAATGATAAAAATTTACGAAAACCAGATTCACATTTTTTTTTCAGGGAAAGTTTCATCAAGGTGTTATAAGTATGTTCATTTTCATAAAGTTCCTGTTACAAAACTTTGATTTTTTTGGAAAGCTTTTCTAGGAATAGATTACCTTAGCCGTATTTGGCACACACTTTTTGGAATTTCGGGTCCTTAATGCTCTACAACTTTGTACAACTATGTTGATCTGAGCGTCACTGATGAGTCTTATGTAGACGAAACGCGCGTCTGACGTATACAATTATAATCCTGATACCTTTGATAACTATTTACCGCACTGGGTCGATGCCACTGCTGATGGACGTTTCGTTCCCGAGGGTATCACCAGCCCAGATGAATATCAATTATATGTATGGTCATTTTTATAAATGTCCTGTTACAAAACTTTGAATTGTTTGAATAACTTAGGATTTTCTTATCCTAGAAATAGATTACCTTAGCCGTATATGGCACAACTTTTTGGACTTTGGATCCTCTATGCTCTTCAACTTTGTACTTGTTTGGCTATATAACTATTTTGATCAGAACGTCAGTGATGAGTCTTATGTAGACAAAACGCACGTCTGGCGTATCAAATTATAATCTTGGTACCTTTGATAACTATTGTAAGATACATACACTTTCCAATGTTCCTAAAGGCTGTAACAAATGAGAACATTTATTATTAGATACTTTAATCTTTCAAATCATATACTTTCTAGCCGTATAAAATTTAATGACAAACAACAACGTCGCTGCTGCAAGCGAAATGTTAAGGTCAACGAACTGAGGATAATACAAAAATTCTTTATAACCTTGTATCTACCACTAATTAAGACTGTAATCTGATATTCAGGTGTAAATAGATCCAAAGGCACAAAAAGATCAAAACGAGATTCTAAATCCATAAAAAGTTGCCCTACTGGAACGAAACATAAACTCCATCTTTAAGTAGATATATAGTATTACAAGTTCAGTAATAAGTAAATTTTGACACATAAAAAGACATCTCGTTTTCTGGATTTCTCGTTTAAATGGTTTTATACTAGTCATTTTTGTGGCCCTTTATAGCTGGCTGTTTATGCTCTGTATTGAATAAACTCGTCATAGATACCAGGACTAAATTTTGTATATACGCCAGACGCGCGTTTCGTATACAAAAGACTAATCAGTGACGCTCGAATCCAAAAAAGTTTAAAAAGCCAAAATAAAGTACGAAGTTGAAGAGCATTGAGGACTGTTGTACTTTGACCTATAATGTTTTACTTTTACAAACTATGACTTGGATTGAGAGTTGTCTCATTGGCACTCATATCACATCTTCTTATATCTATCCGAACAAAAATAGCTCTGTGTAATACGATAGGGATTCAATAATATACCCTCTTAGTCGCAAAAAATATCGTATCACCAGGTCACTTTTACTCAAAAACTTCATTTAGATACAAGAGTTGTGAATGGTTGTGAAGGTCACAGGTCCTCGTATGTGAGATGTCGGTTCGCAATGTTTTGATCAAACAGTTTCGCTCTTATTTTAACGTACCGTTTATCTTAATGCAATTTATATTGCTTTATATAAAATGATATAAATAGTCACTATGGTATGAGAAGGTTATAAAAATTTTCACAAATTTAGAGCACCTTTACCGTACTCAGAACACAAGGCGATTAAGATATGCTTTTCTATATGTTACTTCATACAAACGAACTGACTGAAACCTTGGTAAACGTTAGGTTGATTTGTTTGAATGAAGACTACAACTTATAGATTCTAATAACACGCCCTTATGCAGTCGCTTAGTTCTGATTTATTTATTTTTGCTTTTGGCTATATAGTAGTTATATTAAAGAGCATTTTTTTCAGTAACATAAAAAACATGTAAATTAATCGGGTTAAACCAGACGACATTTATGACACAACCTTCATGATAGATTTTTTCCATTTGAGTATAAATATACCTAGTTTCACTCCAGCTTTACGTTTCATCAACAGGATCCTATCTACAGACAAAATGGAAAAACTCATCATTGTGTTGATACTTCTAGGTAAGTTCTTCGGTCTTGAATTTACCATTACAACTTTTTCTTTCCTGTTATCATGTTATTATAAGGTTATTCATGTCTTGGTGTAAATAAGAAAAAACAATAAAAGAGTTAACAATAAAAACAACACATTAAACAATTTTATGTATCCGATGCGCTCTTCGGGATTTCCTTTCATGAAAAACACTCAGAGTCGAATATTCGAAAGCCGAGAATGTATAAGAATCGAAAGAATTAATTCAATAGCTCTATATAACAAAAAAATATCTAAAAAATAGTAAAATACATATAAGGTCAGCATTATTAATTTATTCAAAATTTGCGTCACTGATGAGTCTTATGTTGACTAAACTCACGTCTGGCGTACTAAATTATAATCTTGGTACCTTTGATAAATATTTACGCCACTGGGTCGATGCCACTGCTGGTAGACGTTTGCGTCCTCGATGGTATCACCAGCACAGTAGTCAACACTTCGGTGTTGACATGAATACTAATAATGTGGTCATTTTTATAAATTTCCTGTTTACAAAACTTTCAATTTTTTGAAAAACTAAGGCTTTTCTTATCCCAGGCATAGATTACCTTAGCCGTATTTGGCACAACGTTTTGGAATTTTGGATCTAAAATATAATTATGGTACCTTTGATAACTATTGTGCAATTGATTTTGTCTGTGTTTGTGTAAGAACGGGATAATATTTTAAAGGAGGGACATATCTGTTCATAGAGTATAAATTAAAAAAATATTAAGAACTGTTATAGTGCTGTAACGGAAGGCATATTATTTAATCAAGTGTTGTTTTTGAAATATTTCTTCGACTTCACATGCAAATAACCCTTTTAAAGATTTCTTGCGTCTGCACAAAGGTGTTTTGGCGATATTTTTTTTAGCTTGTTTTAACAAAATTGAAACAAACACAATTAACAGCGATATATAAGTTCAATACGCCGCTTTTATAAATGTTCGAAACAAAAACAAAATCCTATTCGCTTTTTTAGTTTAAATCGTAGCTATAATGCCCCTTTGATTGGGCGTCATTGTCGCGTGCCGCAAAGCAGATCACTGCTCGACAAAGGAAATAATCTGATTCAAATTATAATTTAGAGTACAATTCACGATTACAGAGATGTGTGTTTGAGTTCAGCAATGCTGCTATGATTATTGCTATAACTTGACATTGCTGATTATATAATTCGACATATGATTGACTTATTGTTGTATACACCAAATTTGTTTAACAGTTCTTGAAAAAAACAATGTTTGATATATGATAAAAACTGTTCGCTCTTGTAAGTTTTTTTTGTGATGATAATTTATCTGACTGCTAATTAAAGCAATGATTTTCTTTTGATTTTCAGTCATATTTGTAAATCCCAGTTTAGCCCAAGAATGCACAGATATCAATGGCTTCCGTAAACAACGACAACTTCAGTGGGATAAATGTTTAAATACATGTATTTTAGGTCTTTGCACATCGCCTGACTGTACGACACTTGTTAACACGTGTTCGGGAACTTGCATTCCTACTGCATTCAGGGCTCCTCCAAGCTGCAGAAATCAACAGGCTATAAAACAGGTTGTACAAAGGGAAGATAATCAATGGAACAAATGCATAACAAAATGTACTTCCGGATCATGCCGTGATTCCTGTAAATCTACAACCATATGTGGAACATTGTTTAGGTGTGTTTCAAGAAACTCTTCACTTTAAATGTAAAATTGATGACCAATGTTTTTTTTTATTAATTGATAGGAGTACTCTTTCCACAAAATAATCAACTACATAGGAATTCACCATTTGAATAGACCAAATATAATTTTAACAGATATAAAAACCACACAGATGAACATTTTGGATCCCGCGCTAACATGTTTAACCCCGCTACATTCTGTATGTATGTGCCTTTCTAAAGTCAGGATTCTGTATTTCCGTGGTTGTCGTTTGTATCTGTCATGTCTGTGTTACATATTTTTTTTTCGTTATTTTTTTGTACATAAATAAGGCCGTTAGTTTTCTTGTTTGAATTGTTTTACATTCTCATTTCGGGGCCTTTTATAGCTGACTATGCGGAATAAGCTTTGTTCATTGTTGAAGGCCGTACGGTGACCTATTGTTGTTAATTTCTGTGTGATTTGGTCTCTTGTGGAGAATTGTCTCATTGGCAATCATACCACATCTTCTTTGTTATATTATATTATTTCATTTAAATTTGCTGTTACAAAATTTTGATATTTGTTTTCAAAATTTAAGAATGTGCATGTCTCCCTTATGACTCAAACTGATTCCTAATTCGAGTTGAATTGGGTAAATCTTTGGTCCTTAATAGTTTAATTAGCTCTTTAAGGTTTTAGTAGGTTTACTAGTAGTTTTCGAGAGTTTCACCAGCCCTAGGCCAGTACATCAGTTATTATTATCATACCGACAACACTAAAAAAACACTCTTATTTATTCCACACAAGCTACAATATTATATCATGTTGATAAGCATAAGTCCTCATTTATTCCTCGCAAGCTACACTATTATATCATGTTGAAAAAGGAATAAGTAGTATAACTTAGTTCAAAAGTCATAAATTATGTGAGAGAAAACAAATCCATATTAAAAACTAAAACCGAGGGAAACACATCAACTATAAGCGGAAAACAAAAGAACAACAGGAACACTGAAGTGCAACAAAAACAAACGCAAACATACATAGATATGAAAAACTATCTGATAGCAAATGTTATATTCCTGACTTGGTACAGGACATTTAAAATAAACCTGATGAATTGAACTTGGTTTTATGGCTAGCCTAACACCCCGCTTTATGACAATGCTAAAAAATATTGCTAAAATGACAACACTACGTAACCGAAATTCAGCACAAACACACGTACAACATTTATCACAGAGAAACACACACACATAAATGATATGATAGTCGACCGTGACAACATGCAAACTAGAGAACAACAACGAACATATTATTCCATCAACGTCAAAAACCACGGGATATAAAAATATTGACGTGCTTACGTAACTAACATGCAATCTCGAAATTTATACAATTATTTTCACAATACTCGTCCAAAGAATTTTCATAACAATGATGTTATAGTAAGGCAATTTAATAATTATTTGGACTACAAACGATGTGACATAATGTATTTATTCAGACGTGATTACATTAGAAAAGTCTATTTAAGTCTGTAAACACAATTTATACGTAACACGCGGGTAAATTAGTATTGATTTGTTTTATTTTTACATAATTCACAGTTTTTAAGTCACCTTTTTTAAATTGGAGTTCATACAAGAAGAAAGTTTGTAATTCTTTCAGGAACTGTGTTAGAAATTAGAAATGTGAGCAGCCGCCATGTTTAAAAATGCTATTTCATAACAAGACCAACAACACTACGCTTGCGCTTAAGTACACACACAAAAACCGTTTTGTTTTTCGTTTTGATGGCGGACCACGCTTCATTTGAGACTGTCCGTTTCCTTAGCACCTGCTAACGACACCAATAAAGCGATTTCACGTCATCATTCAGTTTGCTTATTTTAATAAAAACAGCGTACGTGATCTGTTTATTCATATCAGGTTCCCTTTAGTTTCTTTTATATTCCCTGCTTGGTTTCTTATTATAATGAGCACAATTATTAGACATACCAAAGATGATTTATTGAGACTATAAAGATTTATCATGTTAATATAAATGGATGTTTCTGGATAAAAAAACACACACAAACAAAATCAGTCATAATTTATCTACAACAACTTTACCATATTTAGAATAACCTATCGTAGTCACGGTTGGACGAAATTATCCGCAAAAGATTGATGATATACTTAATATACAGATATGCCACGTTTTGTTTGACAGGATTGAGATTAAATGACTGAATCAAGTATTTAGAGGCCGAGCAATAATCTTTCTGTAACGAAGAACAATAGGTAATAAAGTTCAGTCCGCTATACTTTTGTTCAGTTGGTAACTTTGAAACGCAGTTTTCCATTTGTTCTAGAACTGATTCTTTGTTACTGTTTGGGGAACCATACTTCTCGTGCCAAAGAAATTCAAGAAGGAGTCCATAAAGGAATGGATGAAAACTAATTATAGTCAATACATAACTCCAATGCCGCTGGTTTTGGTAAAACTGGCAATTCTGCAGTCATAAATGTAACATCAAACCAACATTTCTCCCAAACAAGAGTGAACACATTGCACACACTTATCTCATAGCCTTCCTTCTTGAAGTGTTCTAATTCTTCTATTGTTTTATACGGATCTTGGATAATCAAGTCTTGCTCGATAATTCTGTTAGATATTGCAATTTCATGAATTTTGGCGATACGTGAGAGATTTCGAAACCGCTCGAATGTGCGGTTAAGAACTTGTTTAACGTACTGACTATAGCTTTGCATGAACAGATGATTGCCTTGGTTGGCTGTCACAGTTCGTATAATTTTTAGGCATTCATCCTTTACACCATCATCTAAACAACACGTAGCAATACGAAGGCTGGAGTGTGTAAGGTCAGTAACACTCGATATCATACCTCTTAAATATTCATTTTTTGTGTCTGAACTTTCAATTAGTCCAGAAGACTCCTTTCTTTTTTTCATTAAGATATATTGTTGAACTACTATGCAATTTTGCAATAGCTTCTTGTACGGTTGTGCATAACTTATTGAAGTAAGTTTATCAAGCACTTCTGTACATCTCAGATAAATATTTGAAATGTTGTGTCCATCATAAAGATTCAGGAATGAGTGAACACTAGTAACATGAAACTGATTTGCCATTGCCACTCTTATTCGCAGCCATTCTTCAATGAACATTTCTTCACTAATAATAGTCAGTGTTGAAAGTGGAGTATTTTCATACATTTGGTAAGTTGATAAAAGTAACCTGATGCCACTTACTGGGTCTTCAAGAAAAGCTTCTAGACTTTGTTTTGTTTTGGTTTGTATTTCCCGAGTGAATTCGTTCGAATTAAATTGATTCCGATTTGTAATGAAATAATTTGGGAGGAACCCTTTCTCGACAAAGGTTTTTAATTTCGAAATACAAAAGCAAACACAATGCACTAAGTTTGATGACTTCCAAAATTCCTCTGATTTTTCTTCCATGCACCAAAACATTAAAGTTTTCATAGAATAAGAGGTTATGTTTTTACCCGCTGGTTTCGAAATCCTGCTGCTTTTCAACAGTTTAAGAAACATAATGCAATGGGTTTGCGTTTCATTAAAAGACTCGATAAGTAGCAGTTCTGCTTTATTAAAGGACATTCTCCATTGAATTTCACTCTCATTTGATTCTTTACTTCCAACTCCAGCGAGAAAATAACCCGAGTTGATTATCTCGTGTTGCAGCTCTTTCGTTGGCCATTTTGAAATCCTTTCTCGCACCTGCCACTCTGACGCTTCATCGGGCCATGTTTCGCCTTTCAGACAAAAAACAAAATCAGTGTCATCTATACCATAACAACTGTCTTTTTCAAAGTTTGCAATATTAACTGGCGTTAGTCCACCTTCTTGTTCAAAGTATGAAGCTAAGTTTCGAGGATGAAGATCGACACTAACTGCCGGACCATGGATGTTAAAATTTGTCTGAAACTGTTCTTCGGTTTCAAATATTTTTTCTTTCATAGTATTTTTCAAGAAAACTTTATTGTTTTGGAATTCACAATGTTTTTCTAAATCTTTACTTATTTGTGAAACGGCTAATTTTGAATAACCTGGATTGGTAATATCAGGCACTCGAAGAACATGATTTAGTTTCGGAAACAAGGCTTCAACATGGCTTTTTTCGTTTATATCCTCATATATCTTAAATCTATAACCAATTATGATGATATCTGTATCACTTGAAGACAAATGTTTGAATTTCGGATCATATATCATTCCTAGACCTTCAGCAGCGCTTCCAGCAATGATTACCTTAGGTTCATGTTCTAGATTTTTAATAATGTTTCCAACTTTGTAAGAATACATAGTCTCTCTCCGGTGTAAGTTTATCAATGGCAGTGATAAGCCACATGCCTTCATAACCATTGATAGACGTAAACCTTCTGCGGACGAATCCATGATTGTAAGACAATGTTCCGTTTCATTTAACAGTATATTCCTTTTTTTCATGAAACAATGAGCATAAGTCTATTAGTATCGTGTATATGGTTGATAATTCGTTTAAACAACTTCAACACATAAATGAAAGTTTCTGAAGAGCTACAATTGTATGTTTTTATCTGTTATAACTAACATACTATTCGATCAAAGTTCCGAATTATAAATCAATATGAAAGTGGTGACATTTTATTTAGACAAGGAAATTTATTGATGCAATATCATTTTTGAATGTACAAAGTATACGCAGACCTCACTGATAACGAATGTTATATAATTGTGTACATTGGGTTTAACAAGGTAACTTATCATATTCAATTCATTTAAACTGCAACTACCTGTGTTTATTTTCTAAATATAGTAACATAGCGATGTTTTGTATAATGTCAATTTCATCATGGAACACTTTCTTCATAATCAGGGGTTCATTAACATGATTAAGGGATGAAAATAAGTTTGACAAAATTTGTGTTACGATTTAAAAAGCTATCGATGTATTAATTTAAGTTGCAGTATAAAAACAATATTAGGTCAATGTCATAAAAATATAAACTTTTTTTGTACGCGGCAAAAACAGGAGAAGGGCTCGGTAGAACCTCGCTCTTCCCCAGTTCCTCATACAAATAAGTTTATACTTTTCCGTCATTGACCTAATATTGTATATTTATAGGTATAACACTGTTTTAAATATAACATTACACTGCTGAATCACAGGAAGTTGAGTTGATCCCTATAAAAAGCATTTGAATTATAGCCAAATATATATATATATTAAGTCTTCCTTACATTCAGAGAAACCTGATTTCATAAGATAGGTCCAAAATGCTTAGGTAGTACTTCAACTTGGAATGAAAACGGGAATCTGACAAAATAAATTTCCAATTATTAGAGGTGACCTTTAAAACTTTGATTATTTCAAAATACTTTTCTATCCAGGAATATATTTCTGAATTTGGCAAATCTTTTCTGAATTTGGGTCCTCGATTAGTTCTCTCAGACTTCACACTTTATTCGACCTTTTAACTTCCAGATGTGCGCATATTTTGTAGACATGCACGTCTGGCGTACACAATTTTAATCCTGGTATCTAAAACTAGTTTCTAAATGTACAATGAATCTCTCTTGCTAATTTGTTTGGTTTATATGCAATTTATGCTTCTTTGTTACTTCTTTGTTTGTTTTTGTAGTAATTAAGATTATAACACAATGTTAACTGCTGTATCCCTATTTTTGACACTTTTACCTTTCCGTCTGTTTGTTTTGTTCACACATCGTTGTCAATATAATAGAATTTGATGCGACTTTTATAAAAGTGAGAGGTTTAGCTTGCTTTAAAACCAGGTTTAAAGCACCATTTGCTATATACGAAAATGCCTGTTCCAAGTCAGAAATATGACAGTTGTTATTCATTCGTTTGATGTGTTTCAGCTTTTCATTTTGATTAGGGACTTTCATATTTGAATTTCCAAGTCGAGCAGTATATAGTTACCTTTCCGGGGGTCATGATATCACCATAGGTTAGAGTAGAGTTCGTGTTGCTCAGTCTTTAATTTTCTATGTTTTGTTTTGTGAGTAGTTGTGTTTCTTTTGGTCTTTTCCGTTTTTTGACTGATCAATTTATTTTGGTTTTTTTCGTTTTTCATTTTTGGTGCATTAGGAAAAAAGTAAAATCACAAAAATACTGAACTCCGAGGAAAATTCAAAACGGAAAGTCCCTAAAATTCATATTCTTAAACTGTCATCACACGATGAAATTTTCAACATTTTAAAAAGTACCAGAGACAGGATGTATGAAAAATTGACCCTAGAAATTATACTTAGAGGAAAGCTTAACTTGAAATAATGTTTTTTTTTGGTTTAAATTCCTGTAGGAATCTGATGGTTCGATGATGAAATTTAACGAACTAAATGAGAAGGGGATAATAATGTTAGTGAATGATAGCGGGATCATACGATTTTTACTTCTTGTATTATGATAAGTATTAATTCAGCTGACTGCCATGCATATTATGTTGGCACAATGCTAAAATATGGGAATAACCATACATGTTTCACTTATATTGACTCTGCCATCCCAATAAAACATGCAATGTAGTGAATCTGCCTCGGAATATTCCCAAAATGTAATGGAACAGAAATGCATGTAAACAGCAGATCTTTATTCATTGTTTATGGTTTTTGTTTTAAATTATCCACAAATTTTATAGACATTAGGAACTTAACATATCGCATTACCGTATGTTTAAGTCTATTGATACCTACTATCGGAATAAGGAGCAATGTTTCTAAAGGAACCAGAATAGTTTGTTCTGTAAAGGAGTAGGTCCGATAAGGACCGATTTTTGCCTCAAATTTCAGGTTCATCTGACGAAAGATTTTGGACACGTTTTAAACACTTAAGTGTCTATTTCAGTAAATTCAATTGGTTTGTGTAAAAAATGTTACTTTTCAGATGGTTTTTATCAAAAATAAAAGTGGCCGCATCCATGTTTATTTTAAACCTTTATACATGTGATGTATTATGGTCAAATACAACTTACATTTCAAAACTAAGAATGAACACAAATGCGGCCACTTTCATTTTAGACGGAATCCGTCTTAAATTTAACAAAATGCTAAAATTTTGAACACTTCAGTAATTTAGCATGACTTAATGATGCTAGTACCCGATATATGTGCATTGTATTGTCAAAAAAAGCCCATATTTATGTAGTAGAAGCATTCTTCTTTCCAATAAATAACTAAAAGTTTACATTTTAACAATTTTGTAAAACTCACTAACGATATGTTTTTCGTATTGTTCGATCTTAAAACACTAGTCGTCTGACTTGCAAATTTAGTCTTTTCAAGCATTTTGACTTTGTGTGAAATTACATCGCATGTGATACACGCATGGATGGAAAAGCTATTTCTGCCGAAGCACACCGTCATTCATCATTTGAATATCTATATACAGTCTCACACAACCAATGCAATACAATGTCATTGGAGTAATGATTCGAGATGTACTTACGTAAAAAAAATATAGGACTTCGGGAGATTAGTAGAATAAGCTTGACAAATTTATCGATAAGAACCGGCAAATCCGATCTCTAGTTTGCCAAAGCAGGAATTGAATAGAAAAATATGAATAAAACTCAGAAACCCTTCATTCAAACAACACACACAAAAAGAAACACCAATAGTTTGCATGTTTATAATAAGTGTGTCGAGCATGTCATTCGATTTTCGGATTTCATTGAGATGTGGTGTGTTAAGCGATTAAAAAAATATGGGTGTCATTAACAAAACAAATTGAAAAACGCTTTTCGTGTTGTTTTATCATTAAGAATATATATATTTTCTTTTGATAAAAAATAATATTTAGAAAAAGCATCCAATACACATTCCTTTGTCGTCGTAGCACTTTGAGTAGAACATCCAATTAACTTGGTGTGTTTGGGGAAAGTCTATAGTAACAGGCGATGTGGCTCCCAATATCTCACATCTGAAAAATAAATGAATAATGCTTAGAACATAGTAGCTTCTATGTTGATCAACAAGTAAATTTATAGATGAAATTAAATTTATATAAGCGAAAATCAATCATTAAAATTGAGATTAGAAATTGGGAATGTATCAAAGAGACAACAACAAGACCAACAATCAGAATACAGTCGAAGGTCACCAATGGGTCTTCAACACAGCGAGGGGAGGCGGGTTTCAGCTAACCCGTAAATGAAAATGTAAACTAGTTCAGTGAGAATAATTGTTTTCCTTCTTATCAGGAAACATTAAACATTAATGATTTAAAATCTAGTCGAACGAATTCAGATTTATATTCAATGCAATTATTACCTGTTTGTGGACGTCGTGGTGCTATCATAATTAAATCCCAAACAGATGTCGATACGACCACATGCTACTGCACAATTAGCTTTGGACCAGGAATTGGAGTATAAGACATCAATGTTTGCACGAAAGTCTTGAAGACTACAGCCTGAATAGAATCCACTGAATCGATTGTCAACTACAAATATAAGATACTATTTAAAGTATATGGCAACTAAATTTAAACTGTTCTAAAATTAGCATTTTCTTAGGTTGATATTAAGGAACATTTTGTATGTATAGAAAACAGATACAAAAGAAAGCAAATGTGTGGTTTTTTAAGACAAAAAGTAAGACGGAAATATGTCATGGGAACATATGCCAGCATGAATCTCCAATTTTTCCATGTATTTATCGTCATCTTTCCCGTTCTGTAATTTTCATTGATATGCAGGTTTTACGGGTGTTAATCACTACTTGCATTCTTTTTGAAAACAATTTATGGTATTAACATTTAATTGTCTTAATTGCAATATCAATAAATTTACCAGTAGTTTATTTTCATTATGTATATAATTGTTTAAAAAATTTCAGTACTTGAGACAGTCAGAATGCAACATTATCAAAATATTTATGGAAATCAAAATTTTTAGAAAAATGTAATAAAAATAAAATTTGGTGCTAAATCACATCAATGTCTAATTAGAACTAACTTTTTTCTGCTATTGAATTTGTATGAATTAATACCAAAATTTTAGAAGTGTTTCACCAAGAAACACAAAATGCATCCAATACATATTCTTGTATCACAAGAACTCTGTGTCACAATGAAACGTTTAGAAAAATAAATTCCTCATGTTAACGGTTTACAACATACATCCCACAATGTGACATCTTAACTCTTTATCATTGCTCATGCCCAACTTGGTTGTACTAAACTTGTTATACAGTCATGTTTTATAGATAATATGATTAATCACATTGAACAATGGTTCATCATAGTGAAGACTAGACTAGTTTGATAATTTTTCAATCATGCTACACATCTTCTTATTTTGTCTATCAAATACCATTTTCATATACAAAATTTGAAATCAACAAGTAATCATAAAAAGTAAAAACACAAAAATACTGAACTCCGAGGAAAATTCAAAAAGGAAAATCAAAAATCGAAAGGCAAAATCAAAAGTCCAAGCACATCAAACGAATGGATAACAACTGTCATATTCCTGACTTGGTACAGGCATTTTCTAATGTAGAAAATGGTGGATTGAACCTGGTTTTATAGCTAGCTAAACCTCTCACTTGTATGACAGTCGCATCAAATTCCATTACATTGTCAACGATGCATGAACAAAACAAACATACTCAAAGAGTAAAAATGTCAAAAATAGGGGTACAACAGTCAATACTGTGTTATCATCTCAATATCACTACATAAACAACAAATGTAACAAAGTAGCACAAAAAGGCATACATCAAATTCAACATTCTCATTTTGCTTTTCCTATACATTCATATGCATGCTATCGTAAAGTAATCTTAAAATAATCATAATAACATCTGTTTTTCACACTGTAATCGATTACATTATGATTGCTTGTAATCATAAATTGCATTATTACTGATTATATGAGATTACATTGCAAAATGTAATCGATTGCAGCTGGTTCCGATTACTGATTACGATTACCCCATGCCTGCATATGATTCACAATGGTATTTTTTTTAGTTCATGAATCTAAAACATGCCATTGACTATCATTGGTATGCAATTGTATCATTTTCTATATCATATTTTAACTGTTCTTTCAATTACGCCCTTTTTTGTTTCACTCATAAACATCCCAGACGGCATTCAACAATTGCATTTATTTCCCTATTACATTCTAAAGAATTTTAATATACCGCGCCATTTATTCATTTGTATTCAACATGTATCGTCCACACGCTATAGCGTTTATATGATATCTGTTCAGGAAAATAACCAAAATCTCACGGGTCACATATATGGTCCATTCTGCTGAATGTCCCCAAACAGAAAATTAATGATTTAACTATTTTAAAATTAGCATTTTCTTATGTTGACATTTATGAACATTTTGTATGTATAGAAAACAGATACAAAAGATAGCAAATGTGTTTTTTTTTCTTAAACAAATAGTAAGATGTAAAATAAGATGGAGATGTGTCAGGGGAACATATGGCAGCAGCTGATTATGTAATTTTATCATTTTCTAAGGCATATTTCATCTGTTCTTTCAATATTTTCTTTTTCTGTTTCAAATTTCGCCCTTTTCTTTGAAGTTCACTGTTTCACACATAAAAATCCTAAAAAGCATTTAACAATCGTATTAATTTTTCCATCACATTAAAAATAAATGCATGATACATTTAATCATTTATAATCCACACGTATAATCCACATGCCCTGTGTATATATAATATCTATACTAGAAAATAAACAAAATCTTACGGTTCACATAAATGGTCCATTCCGCTGTATCTCCCCAACCAGAGAAAATAAAGATTTTGTTAACATTTAAGGGATTTGTATCTGTCCCATCTACAATAACATCACTATTAAGAATAGCTCCTCCTCCAAGTTTTAAATGTCCAGTTTCCCAACTGAGCCAATATGATTTGTAACTGCTACAACTCTGTCGCTGGTCATCTAACAACTCTACAACTCCAATCCAATGTTGACTATTAGATGTCAAAGAGTCGTCATTCCGACGTCTTATGATTGCGTATGAATTATCAAAGCCACTTATGATAACTTCATACATAGGTTGTGTTTGGTCATTAGAACCTGATAAAATCAGGAATGTATTTTCACATGCTTTCACGTCGAACCTGATTGATTTTACGTCTTTAGCCTTCACTCCGAACGGTTCTAGATCTATAATATAATCCAGTATATTTGCAGTATGGAACGCATCCTCGTTTCCAATGTCTGGCGTACTAATAGGAATCATGACTTCTACAGCTAAAAGAATTAATTACAGATTATAACCTTAACAATAATTAAAGCAAAACGAAACTAATATGACTTAGACAATATAAAAAAAGTTATAAAAAAAAATAATGAAATAAAACCAAAAAATATCATATATCCCTCTAATATAAGAAAGTTAAAATTCATAAAAGGCAAACATAAATATGAATTTAAAAATTTTCTCAGTGAGACATTAACAAATTCCAAAAAAAAAAATGAAAAAGTAAACAAAATTATTATGAAAAACTGGTAACAGAAGCTAATCGATGTTCAAATTTCGTAAATCCATTTAGAATGAACAAATATAAAGAGAGATAAACTTGAGGGAATCGTATGAATGCAAAATGGAGTTGTTGTAGCGACAGAAAAAAAGCATCTCTAGCCATGCATCTCTAACCCGCAATGCGAATTCCCTCTCAGTTGAAATAGGAAATTGCACGAATATTTTTACTTCATAAGCAGATAGGATTAGCTATTGAATAGACAAATACACACAATATCAATTTTGATATTGAACGAGGCAGTTTTGTCGGCTAAAAAAAGACGCGTAATAAGACTTACGTCATACACAAATATGACCATTATCTCAAACATGCGTGTTCTTTTTTTCCAGCATTGTTGCGTTTCGTCAATCTTAGATTTTCTAACTGATAAAACGATAAGTATCACGAAGTTACGTAGAACCGAACTTTTCACATTATGTCTTACTTTTAAAAAGTGTGACTTGGATTGAGAGTTGTCTCATTGGCACTCATACCACATCTTCCTATATATATTAATTGTTTTTGACTTACCAGAAGCCTTTAAGATTGAGTACACAAGGACTATAAATCTCCAATCCTTTTCTGTATTTGTCATCATCTTTTCGGTACTGATTTCTTTTTAATCTATGAAAGTTTCACATTTTGATGAATCTGCAACAAAAACCTACAATAGATTAGATATTTAACCTAAATTATGTCATCAACTATTTGCTAGCATATCTGTTTTATATCTAATATCAGGTAAAACCAAAAAGTATCCAATCATAATTGAATTGTTCACATTAATCAATTTCACAATTAAAACAATGTATGTTTTACCCATTGAAAGTTTATACTAAATAAATAATTAAAGTGATACGAACGCATACCCTTTTCTGTTTACAAAATTTAGTAATACCTTTTTTGATTGTTTAAAAACATTGAGAATCAATCAAAGTTTTAATTACAATTGATAAATAAAGAGCAAATAGATTGAATAAATATGAACCATTTAGTCTATGTTTGATGCTTACATTTATTACGATTTTTCTGACATGATTATATGCTCTTTCAAGTTTAAATATTGAAATTTGTCCAGGCTTTTTTTGGCATTTTTGTTTTAATCCATCATACGTACTGTTCCTTGCATTTTATGATAATAGACATACTGCTTTTATGGTTTCAAATTTAATCACATTACACTCAATGATATATAATATATTGCAGCAACATTATCGAACTTTATATCTATTATAATTTTGTCAGTTTCCGTATGCAATACTTGTTTTCGTTTTATTCTGGAACCAGGCCGTTAAATTTCTGTTTAGAATTGTATTCAATTTTTTTTACGGGATTTATTTCTGGCTGGACATAACACTGGAGGCTCAGAAGCGCATCCTTATGTGAACCTTCAACATGAAGGCTTACACACTACTACTAGAAAACTTTACATATACATAAACACCAAGAAACGGTAGGAGCTATATGTAAAAAAGAACTTAAAAGGGGCACTAGAAGTAGAAATCGCTATTAACAACCGGTTAGGTTCAGCTTGTCAAAATACTCTAAGAAACATTGCCCATTAAATAGTTTACAAAAACTTGCAGTTACTGATTGCTAGTTCAAAGCTACTAAGACCTTAGAGAACATATCATGCATCTAAGACTAAATTATTAATTAGTACACATCCAACATCGAATGGATTCAGTCAGAGAAAAACATGACCTTGTGCAATGCCAAGCTACAGGTATCGACAGATTGTAGATCCATGAATGGGTATATGTATTTAACAATGATATTCAATTTGCTTTTAATTTACTGATAACAAAATCAATATAAGTACCAATAAAACAATATTCAATGATCTACTTACAGTGTTGAATTGGTAAGTTAGATTAGGATAAATTTATCAAAGGGTCCATAAGTTTACCAGGATTGTTTCTAAATTTCCGGGCACGATAAACAACATTTCCGTAGAAATGAGGATGTGCTATCCCGTTTGAAATAAGTGTTCTACAGGTACAACAAAACTTCAAATCAAAATCTTTATATCTATTGAAGAATTTAGTTAAGCTTTTTGGACCTTTTGGATTATAGCTCTTCATCATTTATATAAGCTTTGGATTTCAAATATTTTGGCCACGAGCATCACTGAAGAGACATGTATTGTCGAAATGCGAATCTGGTGCAAGAAAATTGGTACCGTTAATTTTATTTTAAGTAATTTGTGGTAACGAAATCCCATGCTAAATAATTTACCAGTAATACATAGATTACGTTTGTTAGAATTAAAAACGTCTACACAGACACGTGCATAGCGAACTAGTGGTGAAATATAAACACTGTAAGATGTTTAGACACTTTTATGAACCGTTTAAGATATTACATTCTAAACTCTTCCTTTGTTTAATTTTAATGAAAGTACTATATTTTTAAATCAAAAGTTGTTTTGGTGACATATTTTGTGAAACAATTCAATGTTACATCACTGAAAGGTTTTTTTTTCGTTTTTTGTTTTAATTTTAGAATTAATGTCTTCACGCTTTTCAATTTTTAGCAACGTGATTAAGTTTCCACTGCTGCAAAATGTTATTCACGTTTATTGTAGAGTAATGTGGAAATGATCACACTAACATGAGATTTATGTAATGTTCTACATCAATTATATTTCAAATTATAAAACTGAATGGATTTAAAAAATATCTGCTTACATTTCCGGAGCACCTGAGATCACTCCTAGTTCGTAATGCTTAGGTTTGAGATTTCTATGTTTTGGTTTGTGTGCTTTTGTCGGTTGGTCCCTTTTATTTTTAGCCATTGTGTTGTAAGAGAACTTTCAACTTATGAGTTTTAAGGTAGATCATAAGTAAATATTTTTTGAGACAGAATTTTCTTATACTTAGACAAAATGAAGATTTTACTATGCTCTTTTCAAAAATATAATAAAAAGTATGGGTCACCGTGCTATTTTTCTTGCTATGAGTCGTTGAAAATTGCCTAAATATTGTTAGATTGTTCATGGAAAAACACATTTGTGTGCATAAAAAAAAATCTATGAGATAGAATTTTGAAATAAATTGTGAAAAGATAGTTTTTGTAATATATTTTAAGAAAATAAAAAGAAAAAATGGTGTCACCGAACTTGTTTTCTTGCTACAAGTAAAAAGAAAAAATTTCCCTATCAGTCCAGTATAAATTGTTTACTAAAAGAGTTATCTTCCCTTAAATGGCCCATTTGAAAAAAATGATTCTAAAAGCAAAAAAAATTATATTTGTTTAAATATTTTGAGTTATACAATAAATTACCAAGTTTTCTTTATATAATTAAACAGTCTAACCTTTAAATTGCAAATCTGTCTCCAAATTTGCAGATGAAGGCAAATAACTAGACCGATTTGTGACTGTGATTGTACAATCCAAGATGGCGGTATACCATGTATCTACCTTAATATCCCTTTAGTATCTCTCGCCTCTCTTCAAAATCTACTAATAGTATTCATTCAGAGTCATAAGTTAGCGACAAAAAGAGATGTATCATAATTACGAATTGTTTTGTTACAAGCGAGGAGTTGTTGTGATTTTTCCATGCTAGCTGGTTATAACTGTTTTCGAGTACGAAAAGGACTTATTTAAGATCGGTAAAAGGAAGTCACTGAAAATGTATTTTTCCATATCACAGGATTCAGCTTTCAAGTTTGCACACATTTTTAAATTTTTTTTTTTGGATTCGATCGTCACTGATGAGTCTGTTGTAGACAAAACGCGCGTCTGGCGTAAATACAACATTGAATCCTGGTATCTATGATGAGTTTATTTACCAGACACATTTAAAAGAATCTTATTCTTTTTTACCACACCGTCATTCAAACATATCTTTGTTATGGTTATGACTATCAATAGTTACTTCCCTTACACCCTTCGTTTGATGTGTTTAAGCTTTTGATTTTCGAATTTGCAGATTGCCTGTTTAGAATGTTCATAAAAAATGGTAGTTTTGTTACTTCCGACTATTTCAGGAGTAACAATTGGTCTTGAGTGACTTTCAGTTGTCTTTCATTAAGAACGTTTTGTGTGAGGGTCCCAATATTTGAAAGCTATACTTTCGTACAAACAACCGAAAATCAAATAAATGCGACCAAATTACAGAATTAAACATTTGTTTATGCTATAAATGTACGACTAAAATAAGATTTCTTTAATAAAGCAGGTGAAAAGGCATGAATATGCACCATAGAATAGTTAAGGCTCAAGTATTTCTCAATCTTTAGTTTTGTAGTTTTGGCGGTGCTGCACATAAAGGACTTTTAACACCAATTTAATGACTTGTTTAAGATTTTTCAAATTTACCAAAACAAATAAATTTTATTTTTTTAATATTTCTAAAAATCTAGAAAATTCCATTGATCTCTTTAATTTATGATACATGTATACTAGAAAAGCGATATGAAGATATATCCGAGTAAATGGTAGGATTTGTTATCAGTGTTGACGGCCATACGACGACCTATGAATGCTTTTGTTCACTAAATTTTAAATCCGTTTCATTGGCATTCATATCACATCGTCTTTATTTTTGTTATATTCAAGCTGAAAAAAAACTGACATAAGAAAAAAAATAGATGTAGAAGGATTGCCAATTAGGCAGCTATCCACCACAGTTAAAATGAAACTTAAGCAATAATAGACAATTGTAAGGCTTTCAGAAATAATAAAAATCCATACCGTATAGGCGGATATACAAGACCCCGACATAAAAAATACAACAATTCACTTTAAAATGATATAGGCCTAATACATAACTAAGCATTTTACAATAACACATATGACAGAAATGAACAAACGGCAACCACTGAACTACAGACTTCTGACTTGGAACATACAAATACACAATGTACCAGGTTGAACTTGTTATGAGCGCTCAACCCTACCTAACTTGCAACGATATACACCATAAAATCAGTTGAAAAGGGTCAAATCATCAGATCGATACAAAGAAGAAAAAAATCTAGCAAAACACAGGTCAGACGTTGCAGGGTATTTGTACATCTAGAATACAAAAAAGACAAAAACAGATCTGAGAATACTCACAGCTATGACAGCTAGTTAAAAGCCAATAAAAATAATTTAGTGTAAAAACGTCATTTACAGTTAGAATAAACATGACCTTGTGCAATGCCAAAATGTGGATATCGACAGATAGAAGTACGTGAATGTGAATAACAATTATATTGGGTATTGTTTCAATTAACTGTTAACACAATCAACATTTATACCAATAACAACAATATTCCAAGATGTAGTTACACTGTTAAATTGGTAACCTTGATGAGTTTATTTAGAGGTTTAATAAGTTTACTCCATTGGTCAACATTGTAATGAAATTGCATAAAGACACTAAAGATAAAGTACAAAAAAAGTCCATTAAACAATAACACAATATCGTGATATATAAACATAGGGCCACGCCAAGAGTATATTACCTGAAATTGACAAAACATTAAAGTTTAAAATATACTTAGACTCTAGTTACTATAATTCGAAGTAAAGCTGGCAAACAACGTCAGTACATATAACCTATACCCGAAGACCATTATGTATTTTTATTTGTGAAATTGATAGAGAATATTTATCAACCAATTTTTTCTAAAAAGACATTGTTTGACATAACCCTTTCTGCTAAGACATTGATGACGTTTTATAAAGTCTGAGTAGCAGTTGCAAGCTCTTGAATATAGATTATAATAAAGATATCATATGCATGTTTATTAGTACTAAGGTGAGGGGATTTGTTATTTCTAACGATATTCCGGAGCCAAACACCAAGACATATAAGATTTTTTTATAACGAGAAAGATCGGAATATCTTATGACTACACAGCTAGCATGTGTTCAAGTATTTTTCATTTGTAGTATAGGACGCCTCCGGGTGCGGGAATGTTTCGCTACATTGAAGACCTGTTAGTGACCTTCTGCTGTTGTTTTTTCTATGGTCGGGTTGTTGTCTCTTTGACACATTCCCCATTTCCATTCTCAATTTTATACATCAGTCTAACATGTCTAAGTGGTGGTTGTTGCATTTATTTGATAAAATTCAAGATACATATTAACCATTTATTTATAGAAATATATCATGAAAACAGAAATAATTTAAACAAATATGTAACAAATAAATATATACATTATAATTATTAAGATCATCCATGAAAATATTGAAACTCAACATTTGTACCGTAGTTGAGTCTATTTCCAATCCAAAATAAAGGATAATTGTTCTATAATAAAACATATAATTATAAGGCACTGACACATCGGAAATTAAAATCAAATTGCTTATCAAATTGGACAAATGATTTTATTTGTACAAATCAAACGTATACCGCTTTCCGCAACACTTTCTGTTTGTAAACTTTAATTAGGTTTGGTGATTGTACTTGTTGGTCGAAAATGTTTACTTGTATTTTGTAGTTGTGTCAGCACATATCGTGCAGCGATTATAAGTTCCAGACTGTCTGCTCTAAATGATTGGCAAACATTATTTCCATACTCAATTTTATTAATGTTAAATTTTTACTTTAGCCTGTGTAGTAAAAGGTGAAACAAGGCATTTGGTTATAAAAATATCACATACGCGTGTGTAGAATATTTCTAGCGTCTGAAATATCCTGTATCCACCATGTTAAGACAATCAGCATATCGACTGTACATTTTTTGCAGATAATCATAACTTTGAACATCGCCATGTTTCAGTTTATCAAGAAATACTGATGAAAGTGTACCTTAAACACAAAACAGAACACAATTAGATATCATTAGGTTAAGAACAAAGATTAACAGAATAATTTTGTAGTTTTCTTTCGATATAAATGTCTTTTCCTGCCCAACATGCCCTCTATTCTCGGTTGAACTTTTATATTCCTTACTAAACTCGGTGCCAGTGTACTTTTGCATATAAAACTGATAAATACCTCCCTCGTCTGCATAACATACTTTCCATTTTAGGTCAAACAAACTTACAATTTTCCAATTCCTTGTATTATTAAATTCAGATATGATTTAACGAGATCATTGTTTTGTATATTGATTTATAAATTAGCATGGCCTCTTTTAACTGCTACATGTCTAAGAAGCTGTCTCGACCTTTATATTTTTTAATTATTTTTGCAATATATATTTTTTTCAATAGTTAATTAAAGCTAACATGATAGCAATATATTAACTCATTTGATATTCATTTTTTTAGACTCTTATTTGAGACTTAATAATTTTCAGTAAAATAAATTTATTAAAATTTACAAAACTAGTATCATTACCTTTGTTTTCTGATTGCTTAAGGAGAAAAGAGACTGGATTCTTTCCACATGGATGTGCCACGACCATATGCGACAGACATATGCTAATTATTAACACCATCATTATTTGACTTGACATGCTAAATCTACAAGATAAAAATCATAAAAAAAAATATATAAACGACTATAGCAATTCAGAGTCATGTTGCGTGGAACAGATCAAATAATTTATTAAACAAATCTATTTAATAATCGGATTGAATTTAGTGTTAAGGCACATGTGTTAAAAAATTGAAATCCTTGCATATTTATAATAATAATACTATTTTTCTGCTCAGTTAAATATATGTTTGTCAAAATAATACTCACTGCGACGTAAAAAATACGGCAATACAAGTTTCCAGAAGAATTAACGTAATGTAATATTTGATTTCCTTTTCAATATAAAATGAAATAACTTTGTCAACATGGTTTTATTAGTGATGTTCTGACGTATGAATACTCACTATACCAATATCCTGTACATAAGTTGATCATGGCCTTTCTAAAGGTGTTGCCTTGACATTTGATTCCATCATGGCGATCATTAGCAAAAGTCGACAAACTGAAGCATTTTCCACACACTAAGGATATATTTACCGAGTTCCATTTAAAATACTGATATCAGTTGTGTAATTTTTTTTTACTAAATAATAAATAAAATTGAGAATGAAAATATTGAATATGAGAAAGAGACAACAACGCGAATAAATAGCATACAACAGCCGAAGTCCACCAATAAGTTTAAAACTCAGCGAGAAAATTCCGCACCCGGACGTGGTCCTCAGCTGGCCCCAATATAAGAATATGTACTAGTTCAGTATAAATGGACGTCCTACTAAACACCTAAAAAATATATATGAACTATTATATCCATTATATGTCCCTATTTCGGATACATGAAGACGGTTTCGAGATGTTAAATATAGTTTCATTCTCTATGTAGGTATTAGTTCTATAAGTTATTTTCGATTTATGATTTTGACTGTCCCTGTGGTATCTTTCGTCCCTCTTCTATAAAATTAGATTTCCCTAAATAATATATATGAGCTTGCACTAAAAATAAGGCTTTTTTTTTTACCTCAGGCATAGATTACCTTAGCTGCATTTGGCATAACTTTAAGAAATTTTGGTCCCTAATGCTCTCCAACTTCGTAATTTATTTGGCCTTTTTAACTTTTTTGGATTCGAGCTTCACTGATGAGTCTGTGTAGACGAAACGCGCGTCTGGCGTATATACAAAATATAGTCCTGGTATCTATGATGAGTTTTTTTTAGTTATAAGAAGGGTTAACTCAATTAATCTATTATAATCGATATGTGTATTGGCACCATTTGTCTTTGAGGACGACGCATATGATTGTGTGAAAGAAGTTACATAACTAAAGTCCATTATAGCAGTTTTTTCTATGACGGAACGTATTACAGAAGAAGTATAGACGTAATGTAAGTTCACTGAGATTTAAAAAAAATATAGTGATAATTGTTGAATCTTCGTTTCATTAGGGTTTTTCTTTTAATCCTGTCAGAATCAAAAGAGGGTCTTCAAAACAGTTTAAATAATGTTAAATTATATTGTAACAAATGGCAACTCTCTTTGAATACGAACAAAACTAAATCCATGATTTTTAGTCAGTCAAAACATAATAGTGAAACATCACATATTTACTATGAGAATAAAGCCATAGAGAGTGTAACAGAATATTCATTTTTGGGAATGTTGATAAAATGTAATGGAAATTTATCACAAAGTACTTTAGAGTTGACAAAAAAGGCAAAAAAAGTATTTTTTGCAATAAAATCCTATACTAAATCATTGAATAATCTACCTATAAAAGTAGCAAATAATCTTTTTGATTCTTTAGTAAAACCAATTATGACCTATAATTCAGAAGTAACATATTTGGATACATATATTTCTTTTCATCGAGCCAATAACAGAGCCTTATCTTCAGGAAAAGAAATTAATCAACTTGATTTTATAGACAAAACCCCCATTGAAAATATGCATCTTAAATTTTGTAAATCTACTCTAGGAATAAGAAAAAATGCATCCAATTTAGGCATGTTAGGAGCAAGAGCTGAATTAGGGAGATTGCCTATCGAATGTTTTATTAAAACACAAACCCTTTTATATTTAGCTAGACTATATAATAATAATATTAATCCATTGATAAAGGAAGCTTTTTCTCTAGCACAGTCTCTAGATTTGACAGGAACTTACTCATGGTATACATATGCAAAAAATATTGTTAAATAGACTAATGATGACCTTAATATTCTTTCTACTTGTAAGGACATAAAAGATGTAAATAAAATAAAAAACGATAAAAAGTTAAAAATGAAAAATAGATATGAAGATTTAATTCAAAATAAATTTCAAAACATTGATGATAAAAGTAAATTTTTTCTTTATAAAAAAATTAAAAAAGATTACAAACTAGAATCTTATCTTAATACATCTAATTTTCAGATAAGGAGATTAATCACTAAATTTAGAATAAGTGATCACTCCCTTTTGATTGAAAAGGGGAGATATTTTAAAATACCAAGAGAGGAACGACTTTGCCATAAATGTAAAATACTAGAGGATGAGAAACATTTTTTACTCTATTGTGAGTATAATAAAACTCTAAGAAATGATTGTTTTCATCATCTATGTACTGAAAATAATAACTTTAATAATTAAAATGAAGAGGAAAAATTTAATATTTACTAAATCCATCATCGCCTTTACAAACAAATAAGTTAGGATCCTTCTTGAAAAAGTCATTAGAATTGAGGGCACGGGACTCTAAACAACTTGTTTGTTGTAAAAAAAATTATTTTGATGCTGTTGTTATTGTGTATGTTTAATATGTATGTTTATTGTGTTTATTGTGTTAATATATGTTGGTCACAAACTGTAAAGTTTATAAGACACTAAAATAATTGATTTGATTTGATTTGATTTGATTTAAATGAAATGTCATTACCCGACATAACCAACCTATCTGGACGTATATTGGCCTATTGCATTGACGAATGACGGAGGGAAACATAGACTGCATGAATGTTTAGTTTAACTATTATTTGTTCTGGTGAATTGGCAAAAAGTATTTATACGAAGTGGTAGCCATTTTCTTTAGCTCTATTGGAAGTTCTATTGGTGTTCTAGCTAAAGATGTAATATAAATACTTTGCCAATTCAGCAGAACAAAGAATAGTTAAACAAAAGATTTCCGCCTAAATCATACTGATCAAAAGAAAAGCTATAGTCAATAGGAAATGTTCTTCCTGAATAAACTAGAAGACTACAAATTATAACAACTGTACACAGAATATATCCAGTATATATTCTAATAACATAAAATCTTAATCAACATAAAACATAAAAATAAAGCTCTACCAGACATTCCCCCAGCTATAATTGTACAGTGCATCGTAAGCCTATTTGTCTGGCTGAAAATTATATGAATGTAATTGTTTGTTATAATTCAGATTGCACTTTGATATTAAAATATTCATTCATTCATTCATATAAAATGACGTTCCCTCATTCCCCAAACTAATGGTAGTTAACTATATCAGTAATGGCTAAGGCTGTTTCTCGCTGTAATCCTTAAAACAACGGTCTTCTAGCTAGAGATGTAATGTACCCAGCCTTCTCTAGCAACTCAGCTGTTGGCTTCGAATGTTCCGTGGTAGTAGAATGACCAACAGAGGGAGGTAGTTCCAATAGCTGCGATGTCGTACAGACCAGAGGAAATCCATGCTGGTGGTCTACGGTCTCTCCCTGATCGTCTGACTGGTACCAGTGAAGTGACTGGTTCCAGAGATTGTTCTTCCTGTTCTACAGGTGTATCCTCCTGTGGAATAAAATCATCACCAATGTCGGAAGCGCTTCCTGTAGCTGTCTCCATTTATAGCCCTTAGTTCCCCTCAGGCTGGGCGTTCCCTAATGGAATGAAGGCATCCTGTTGCTGGTTCTATTTCATCTACATCTGGTTCATCAGTAAATGTAGGTTCACTGTCAACTTTTACAATTAACAGTTTGTATGAGTGAGAGTTAAGATTTTATACTTCTATAAAGTTAATACAAG
The DNA here is from genome assembly GCF_963676685.1 of Mytilus edulis. NCBI lineage: Eukaryota > Metazoa > Mollusca > Bivalvia > Mytilida > Mytilidae > Mytilus > Mytilus edulis. The sequence continues at coordinate 72,686,757 of NC_092349.1, read as the reverse complement.
TTAATGTTTGATTAACCAGATTTAAGGAGAGATAACTCTGATTATTCTAATCTTGCGGTATAAATAAGGTTTCTATAATTTTTATATTTTGTCTTTAGGTATTACATAAGTGAAACAGAATGTAAACTGATTCAAACCAATCAGTTGGTGAAACAAAGGCCTTTGTATTACATGTGAGGTATGTTTATATGTATACAGTCTGTATGGTTCATGTTACTTTTATGTTGCTTTGCTTAAATGTATTGTCTGCTTTGTGTAAAAATTGAAAAGAATGAGTTTAATAATTTCTTGCGCTTTTCTGGATTCACCTTCATCAGGAACGCTCAAATACAAACATTTGAAATCCGAAGATGTATAAGTACCGAAACCGTTGAAGAGCTTTATGTCAAAAATACCTAAAATAAAAAGCCAAATTTATCTAAAGCCAACTTTGCCTGAAGAAGTTGAAATCTCAGTTTCTTAATAATTTCAAAATTTACAAACGAACAATTTTAGTAAAGTTTGTTAATTACTACTGAGCTGATGATACACTCGGGAACGAATAGTCCACCATCGTAGCTGTTGCAAAACGTAAAGTTTGCACTTACAATTTCGTCTTATTATGTTAATCTAACTATTTTTGGTATGATACTACAAGCGTTGCTATGTATTTAGCTGTTAACTTAGTCTGTCGTTGCATATTTCCCAATGCACGAAATACAAAGAAATATATTATGTACTCATTTAATACAGAATTCGAAATGGTGTACTATCGTTTTGTGTGGCTTGTAAAACTATTATTTTAAAGAGCAAAAGAAATGTACAGTTTTCTTGTATGCATATAGGTATTGATTTTATAGTAATTGATAATTACTACTTATTGAATTGTATAAGAACTATATTTGTTATTATTTCAGGGTAATTTTTCACTCAGATTAGTAACATCAATTCTGATGAAATAACGAACCTCAAAACCTATCAATGTGTTTGTGTTTTATTTAAATACAAGGGAAGCACGACTCCACAAAGATGTATAAAAAAAGTCGCATCAAATTCCGTTTTATTGACATCGATTGAGAGCAAAAAAAACATATCTTTTTAGAAAAATACGAGACGTTCTTTGAAATACTCATGTGTCAGCAACTTTCTACTAAGACACTAGTGACGTTGTAAAAAGTTTACGTAGGAGCTGCAAGCTCAGGAATACCGAATAAGTTTGGAAATGTATATTCCATATGCAGCTGAGGTTGGTATATTGCTACTAAGGTTGCGGAAATTGATAATTTCAAAATTAAAATCGTCTCATTTGTCATAAATTAAGAAAGGTTGCCACACAGTTCGTTTCTATAGAAATGACGACAATTTATTAAAACAATCTACCTCCAAATTAAACAAATATGTTGTTAATAAGAAACTTCAGCGTACTGATCACTTGTTCCTCTGTGTACAATGATTTATCTTTTTGTTCACTATTACCAAAATATGCCGTATGGAATCCCAAAGCCATAAATTTAGCGCGTATGCTACCGTTTTTATGTTTAAAAGCATTGTGGACTTTTTCTTTAAGATGATTTTTCAATTTCACGCTGGGAATGGTGGTTTACAGGTTTAAAAAATCAAAAATTAGGATAGAAATTTCTGAAAAAGTTAAAATTATTTTGAAGTTCATTAGATATTTTTAGAATCCTTATATGGTTAATACCACAACGCTGTTAAACAGTTTCCCAGTATTTCTGAAGACCCTGTTTCACTGCGGACATAATTTTGGTCAAACAAATGAACAATTATTTAGTCGAACATGCAGATGAACCGGTAATGTACCGTTGTTTGTATGGAATTTTGTAAAGCTCACATATCTAGTACAAACAAGGTAAGTCCTTCGATTTGTTGTGCAATGCAATGTCCATTGAAGTTAAGAAAGACTTATGATTTGCCAAAATCTCATCTTTTTCAAACGAATTGTCTTTGTATGTGGGATTACCTGAGTGAGCATTTATTCCTTTTTCATGTTATTCATTTACAAAACACTTGCAGTATTACGAGTTACATACAAGACAGAATTTCTTGTAAGTATTTTTTGATAATGTTTTGTTATTATAAAGGCAGATGATCATTTTTGTTTATGACCAACTTATGATAGCGAGGGAATATTATATTTACTGGTCTGTTTATCCGTCCGTTCTTACGTTCCGTTCAAAATATGAAACTTTTAAGACTATATACCGAATTCGAGTATAAGTGATACACATGATACACTGAAAGATGAAATGTGTAGATATTACATGTACATGTAGATGTATCTTCCATATTAAAAACTGTCACTATGAGCTTATGGTAGTATAATCGATTTGACAGGATGATGGTATGTGATTTTGAAATTACTGTAATAATGATCTGCCGATTATTAATATATATATATAAGTTTTGGTTGTGATATTTGTTCATTTAAATCTCAAATGTTCGAAATAAGGAGGGAAAACCTAGATGAGGAAGAACAAATCGATATGTGTACTGACAATAGTTGGGTATCAATCCAATTCATTTAAAAACGATAAAAATACTAAACTTGGAAGAAAATTCAAATGGAAAGTAATTTAATAAAATCTCAAACACACCAAACGAATGGAAAACAACTGTCATATTCCTGCCTAGGTACAGACATTTTCTTCTGTTAAATATGGTTGATTAGACCTGGTTTTATAGCTAGCTATATCTCGCATATTTATGACAGTCCTTTTTAATTCTATTTAGACAAAAATGTGTGAGCAAAACAACAAGAAACAATGTTAAAACGTCAACATTTTTTCGAAAAACAGTCAACAATGAAACGAAATGACTAATACACACTATAGACAAAGAACATCAGCAACAATGAAAATACAAGAATAATATAGAGTCCATATCACAATAACACTATAGTGGGATGTATACATAATGTGAAATGCCTAAAAATTATTACATTTGATTTTTGGTGTGTTAACGCTACTTTTAAGCACCGCATTTAGGCTTTTTCGTGGCGGTCAGTTTTTATTGGTGGACGAAGCCGGAGTGCCCGGAGAAAACCACCAACTGACAATCCTAGTCAATTAAGATTGGAGTCAAGTGCACCCGCTCAAGCAGGATTCGAACTCACAACCTCAGTGTTGACTTGCTAGTGATAACAGTAGTAACTACTTAGACCACTCGGTCACCGAAAACGAATAGAAAACAAAAAATTGACAAAAAGTAAAGTTTAAAAATATACTTTGACAAATAAAAAGTAAACTTTAGCACATAAACGTAATTGAGGCGTTTAACAACGTCAGTACATCTGTACATACAATCTATACTTTATAACCATTATTTTCACAAATATTTGTGAAATTGGTAGGGAATATTTTGTTAACAAAGTTTTGATATTTTTAAATCAAATTTTTTAAAAAGATACAATACATTTTTTGACATCACATTGGTGAATACATCACATTGGTGAATAAATGTTTTGCTTACGATTTTTAAAGTATGAGTAACAGCTGTAAGATCTTGAATGTCGAATGAGTTCAGAAATGTTTATCCCATACGCTGGTGGATTTGGTATATTAGTGCTAAGGTGGGTGAATTTGTAGTTTCAATGGCTTTGTTGAGCAAAACATGTGTTTGTTTATCGAAAAAGTACGAATTTTTTTATGGTTATCCAGTTAGCCCGTGTATTTAACAATGGAAGTATACATCAGTCTAATTCGCGGTTGTTGCAATTATTTGAAGAAAAAAAATCAAAATATATATGTATTATTTATTAATAGAAATATATCATAAAAATAAAAATAATTTAAACAAATCTGATAACAAATAAATAAATACATAATAATCATACAGGTAAATCCATAAACATGTTGAAACTCAACATTTGTACAGTAGTTGAGTCTAATTCAAAAACAAAGTGAAAGATAAATACATGTATTCTCTAATAAAACATCTTATTATAAGGCACTGACATATCAGAACTTATTTTAAAATTGCTTATCAAAATACTAGAACAAATGCTTATATATGAACAAATGCATACCATTTTCCACCACATTTTTTGTTTGCAAACCTGAAGGTGGTACCTAACACTACAGGGAGATAACTATGTAAAATCAGCTCAACGTTTTAATTACGTTGTGTAGTTAAGGAAATATTAAGCTTCTCAATGATCAAAATTAGTGTTTGTCAAACTGCTTTATAACCAGTGTAATTTTTCTGATAAAATGGTTGGTTCAAATTTTTTGAGTTTTTTTATATTTTTGTAAAAGGGTCAAAGTAAATACTTTGTCAAAATTATAAGAAAATTAAACGCCCAAAATTAATTTTAGCTAAAGTGTTGGGTACCACCTTAATAAGGCTAAGTTTTTGTACTTGTTAGTCAACTTGTATGCTTGTATTTTGTAGTTGTATCAGCAGTATCGTGCAGCAATTACCAATTCCAGACTGTTTGCATTAAACGATGGGCTAACACTCTATAAATGTAGAATTCCTCCTTCAGTAAAGCATGAGCATAGCCAATACGATTAATAGAATAACACGTACAAATGTGTCTGGATATTTCTAGCGTCTAAAATATCCTGTATCCACCCTGTTAAGGCAATCAGCATAACGACTATACATTTTTTGCAGATAATTATAACTTTGAACATCGCCATGTTTCAGTTTATCAAGAAAGACTGATGGAAGTGTACCTAAAAAACAAAGTAGAAAAAAATTAGATAACATTAGGTTAAGAACAATGATTGCCAGAGGAAGATTGTAGTTTTCTTACGGAAAAATAATAAAATTACTTTCCATTTTAGGTCAAGCAAACCAAACCTTTTCAATTCCCTTTTATAGTAAATTAAAAGGTTTAAATTCTTGCAATATTTTAGTTTTTTTTAAAAGTAATTAAAACTAACGTTTCCCCTGAGAACAATCTATTTAGTCGTTTTGATATATATTTTTCTAAACTCTTAGTTGAGCCTTTATGATTTGCAATGAAATAAATAAACTTGAATTTACAAAAATAATAGCCTTACCTCTTTTTGCTGATAGTTTAAGGATAATAGAGACTGGATTCTTCCCACATGGATGTGCCACGACCATATGAAATAGACATATGCTAATAACCAAGATCCTCATTATACGACTAGACATGCTGAATCTATAAGACAAAATCGTAAAGATTAATAAATGAAAACTACTATGTCAATTTGGAGTCGTGTTGCGTGGAAACAGATCAAATAATTTATTAAACAAATCTATTTGATTATTTGAATAATTTCATTTTAAGGCACATGCGTTCAAAAAGTGAAATCGTTACATATTTATAATATATTAATACTATTTTTCTGTTCAGTTAAACATATGTTTGTCAAAATAATACTCACTGCGACGTGAAAAATCCGGTAATACTAGTTTCTTTAAAACAGTTAACGTATGCAGTATTTGATTTTCCTTTCAATATAGAATGAAATAACTTTTTCATCATGGTTTTGTTATTGATGTTCTGACGTAGAAATACTCACTATACAGTTTCCTTGACATTGGTTGATCATGGCATTTGAAAGGTGTTGTCTTGACATTTATTCCAACATGGAGATCATTAGCTAATGTAGACAAACAAAAGCATTTTACCTCACACTAAGAATTCATTTACCGAGTTTCATTGTTAATACTGATATTAGTTCTGTAAAATTGTTTTTCCGAAGATTACATACTCATTATATGCCATACAGATTTTTCAAGCATGAAGACGATTTCATGGAGTTTGTATTTTTCTATATTTTATTCTATATGTATGTATTAGTTCGAAAAAAAATTCCCAAACAAAATATAACTCTGAGTTTGTACTTAAGTATTTTCTACAGGCTCACGATATCTATCTGTTTAGTCGAAAAAAAAATATTTCTATTGTTTTTACGGAGATCAGGGAAACAAATCAGAAAAACTGTTTTCGATTCTCTATGTATGAGTTCTCTAAAATTGGATTTCCTAACTAATAAAGAACCCTGAGTTTGCAATAAAGAAGACTATTTTCTACGGGCAGATTGTTTCGATGAGTTTAGTGGAAAACTCCATTATTTATATTGTTCAACGTGTATCAGGAAAACAAGAATAAAAAATGTTGTACCACCTTTAAGAAGCCTAAATAATTTATTAAACAAATTGATTAAATAATTGGATTGTTGCACGAATACATGATATATATAAATAGTCATTTTGAGGGCTCTTTATAACTTGCTGTTCGGTGTGAGCTAAGGCTCTGTGTTGAAAACCGTAATTTGACCTATAATGGTTTACTTTTATAAATTGTGACTTGGATGGAGAGTTGTCTCATTGCCAATCATACCACATCTTCTTATATTTAATTTGTTGAGACACACTGTTATGTTTATTTGTTGGTTTTGGAAAAAAGTACCACTACAATCATCTCTTTCATGTTCATCAATCTTTGGTATCCAGCTGGCTGAATTTAATAAGCATACAGACTGCATTCGGTTCATCATTCTAGGATCATTCGAAAATAATAGCATTTTTCTTAAGGTACTCTCTCTTTTGCTTTTTACAATTTTTGGTGGACAATTAATTTTTTTTTAAATTTGTTTCTTGGTAGTCCACTTCATTTGTTCATCAAACGGAGATTTCTTTGTTGTGTTACTTTGATTATTTGCAAAATCCATGGTAGATTCAGATTGAACTTTACAGAGATCAATGAATACAAGTGTACTCTTTATATTTCACTTTCTGCAGTATCAAAAAGGATGAGAAATAAGAAAATAGCGAAAATAAATCACTGCGAATTGGCATAGAAAATGTTAAATGCGAAAATAAGTATCAGCGAAAATAAGTTACAGCAGATTCCAACGAGTATGAAGCTACAGGTAGATTCTTTGGTTAGCTTCCTTGTTAGCTCAACCATGAAATGATTATTACCTCACAATTCAGAGGAGCATAGCACAAATTCATCATCCAATGAAAACACTCATATCAATGGCCTGTTTATAATATGTATGTTTCATACAAACAGGTTTCCCTAAACAACTTTGCCAATTAAATTTCATTTCTTATAGTTTTTGATTGAATTAAAAAATTCTATGTATTACAATAAATTAGAAGCGGAGTTACGGTTCATGTTTTGTTCAAGGATGATGTACCCTTGTGTTGATTCAATGCTAAACAAATGGAAATTTTAAAGAAAATCCACAGCATTTCCTTTGCACTTTCATAGTTGACAATTTAGTACTTGATATATGGAGGATTTTTTTGCAAGCAAGACTAGCAATGATTTCATTAAAACAAGTTTATAAATTTAGATATTGGTTTAAACAAAAATATTTATGGACCAATTCAAGTACACCTTCTAGGGTGTGCTCGAATTTCGTGACTTCGGACGATTTTTTTTCATTTACATTAACGGTTGTCTAGGACTTTTTGTAAACAATAAACGCTAGCACATCATAGAAAATCAAGTGTCTGAGTAATCTATGCTTAAAATTTTATAACAAAAATATCTGTGGATTTTCTATAAAAATCTTGGTTTATTTGACACAAAATCCCGTTTAACTTTTAAATGCAATAAAACTACAAATAATAATGCTTGATCGAAGTTTCCTCATTGTAAATGTACAAAATGGCTCATTTCTATTATTCATTATCTTTGCTGTTTTTATATTATTGCAGTTTGAAACATTCGTAATTCAAAGGTTACAGAAGGGATCATTAACCTTATACATACACATAACTGGATTTATAAATGAACTGAGTAATTGATTGAAATTAAATTTACAAATCAAACACACCTACAACATGCGTGTGAATTAGCTTATAATTATCACTAAATTTAAAATTTAGATTGAACACTTATTTTTAAACTGACTTGTAAAACTAGTTTTACACTATTTAATTCTGTCACTAGTTCTGATTGGTTCTCTGCTTAACTATTAACTCCACCCAAATGATTGTTGTACCTTACCTTATAAGGTCTAATAATGATTTCATGGTTGAGCTAGCAAGGAAGCTAACCAAAGAATCTACCTATAGCTTCATACTCGTTGGAATTTGCTGTAATTACAATTTTAAATATCAAATTAAGCAAATTCGCCGGAGTTGCTTCAAAGGCAGTAAAACGCTTGTCAAAGAAGGGTGTCCGTATGGTTGTGCGGGATGTATCAAGTTTGCAGCCACGTCCGATAAGAACGAGGACGTTAAATCCGATGCCTCGTGTATAGAGAGAGAGTGCCACGCTCTTTGCACGTTTAAAACCCTTGCAACGCCTCTTTGAGGGGTCCATAGGTGGCCTGTTGCAAGGCAAAATTTCTGTCCCTATCCAATATACCCTCATTTTCCTGTGGCAGTCTACATTTCCCCGACCATCATCTCGGATTTTTACAAAACCTACCTGTTGTATTTATCGTTAACTTGTTGGTACCGGTGAAGTGACTGGTTCCAGGGATTGTTCTTCCTGTTCTATAGGTGTATCCTCCTGTGGAATAAAATCATCACCAAGGTCGGAAGCGCTTCCTGTAGCTGTCTCCATTTATAGCCCTTGGTTCCCTCAGGCTGGGCGTTCCCTAATGGAATGAAGGCATCCTGTTGCTGGTTCTATTTCATCTACAGCTGGTTCATCAGTAAATGTAGGTTCACTGTCAACTTTTACAATTAACAGTTTGTATGAGTGAGAGTTAAGATTTTATACTTCTATAAAGTTAATACAAGTTAAAATATTTGATTAACCAGATTTAAGGAGAGATAACTCTGATTATTCTAATATTGCGGTATAAATAAGGTTTCTATAATTTTTATATTTTGTCTTTAGGTATTACATAAGTGAAACAGAATGTAAACTGATTCAAACCAATCAGTTGGTGAAACAAAGGCCTTTGTATTACATGTGAGGTATGTTTATATGTATACAGTCTGTATGGTTCATGTTACTTTTATGTTGCTTTGCTTAAATGTATTTTCTGCTTTGTGTAAAAAATTGAAAAGAATGAGTTTAATAATTTCTTGCGCTTTTCTGGATTCACCATTATCAGGAACGCTCAAATACAAACATTTGAAATCCGAAGATGTATAAGTACCGAAACCGTTGAAGAGCTTTATGTCAAAAATACCTAAAATAAAAAGCCAAATTCATCTAAAGCCAACTTTGCCTGAAGAAGTTGAAATCTTAGTTTCTTAATAATTTCAAAATTTATAAACGAACAATTTTAGTAAAGTTTGTTAATTACTACTGAGCTGATGATACACTCGGGGACGAATAGTCCACCATCGTAGCTGTTGCAAAACGTAGAGTTTGCACTTACAATTCCGTCTTATTATGATAATCTTACTATTTTTGGTATGATACTACAAGCGTAGCTATGTATTTAGCTGTTTACTTAGTCTGTCGTTGCATATTTCCCAATGCACGAAATACAAAGAAATATATCATGTACTCATTTAATACAGAATTCGAAATGGTGTACTATCGTTTTGTGTGGCTTGTAAAACTATTATTTTAAAGAGCAAAGGAAATGTACAGTTTTCTTGTATGCATATAGGTATATTGATTTTATAGTAATTGATAATTACTACTTATTGAATTGTATAAGAACTATATTTGTTATTATTTCAGGGTCATTTTTCACTCAGATTAGTAACATCAATTCTGATGAAATAAAGAACCCAAAACCTATCAATGTGTTTGTGTTTTATTTAAATACAGGGGAAGCACGACTCCACAAAGATGTATAAAACAAGTCGCATCAAATTCCGTTTTATTGACATCGATTGTGAGAAAAAAAACATACTTTTTTAGAAAAATACGAGACGTTCTTTGACATACTTCTGTGTCAGCAACTTTCTACTAAGACACTAGTGACGTTGTACAAAGTTTGAGTAGGAGCTGCACGCTCAGGAATACCGAATAAGTTTGGAAATGTATATTCCATATGCAGCTGAGATTGGTACATTGCTACTAAGGTTGTGGAAATTGATAATTTCAAAATTAAAATCGTCTCATTTGTCATAAATTAAGAAAAGGTTGCCACACAGTTCGTTTCTATAGAAATGACGACAATTTATTAAAACAATCTACATCCAAATTAAACAAATGTGTTGTTAATAAGAAACTTCAGCGGACTGATCACTTGTTCCTCTGTGTACAATGTTTCATCTTTTTGTTTACTATTTTGTTCCGTATGGAATCCCAAAGCAATAAATTTAGTGCGTATGCTACCGTTTTTATGTTTAAAAGCATTGTGGACTATTTCTTTAAGATGATTTTTCAATTTCACGCTGGGAATGATGGTTTACAGGTTTAAAAAAATCAAAAGTTAGGATAGAAATTTCTGAAAAAGTTAAAATTATTTTGAAGTTCATTAGATATTTTTAGAATCCTTATATGGTTAATACCACAACACTGTTAAACAGTTTCCCAGTATTACTAAAGACCCTCTTTCACTGCGGACATAATTTTGGTCAAACTAAGGAACAACTATTTAGTCGAACATGCAGATAAACCGGTAATGTACCGCTGTTTGTATGGAATTTTGTAAAGCTCACATATCTAGTACAAACAAGGCAAGTCCTTCGATTTGTTGTGCAATGCAATGTTCATTGAAGTTAAGAAAGACTTATGATTTCCCAAAATCTCATCTTTTTCAAACGAATTTTCTTTGTATGTGGGATTACCTGAGTGGGAATTTATTCCTTTTTCATGTTACTCATTTACATGACACTTGCAGTATTACGAGTTACATACAAAGACAGTATTTCTTGTTAGCATTTTTTGATAAAGTTTTGTTATTATAAAGGCAGATGATCATTTTTGTTTATGACCAACTTATGATAGCGAGGGAATATTATATTTATTGGTCTGTTTATCCGTCCGTTCTTACGTTCCGTTCAAAATATGAAACTTTTAAGACTATATACCGAATTCGAGTATAAATGATACACTGAAAGATGAAATGTGTAGATAAGTTTTGGTTGTGATATTTGTTCATTTAAATCTCAAATGTTCGAAATAAGAAGGGAAAACCTGGATGAGGAAGAACAATCGATATGTGTACTGACAATAGCTGGGTATCAATCCAATTCATTTAAAAAAAAGTTAAACGATAAAAATACTAAACTTGAATGAAAATTCAAATGGAAAGTAATTTAACAAAAGCTCAAACACACCAAACGAATGGAAAACAACTGTCATATTCCTGCCTAGGTACAGACATTTTTTTCTGTTAAATATGGTTGATTAGACCTGGTTTTATAGCTAGCTATATTTCGCATATTTATGACAGTCCTTTTTAATTCTATTTAGACAAAAATGTGTGAGCAAAACAACAAGAAACAATGTTAAAACGTCAACATTTTTTCGAAAAACAATCAACAATGAAACGAAATGACTAATACACACTCTAGACAAAGAACATCAGCAACAATGAAAATACAAGAATAATATAGAGTCCATATCACAATAACACTATAGTGGGATGTATACATAATGTGAAACGTCTAAAAATTATTACATTTGATTTTTGGTGTGTTAACGCTACTTTTAAGCAACGCATTTTGGCTTTTTCGTGGCGGTCAGTTTATATTGGTGGACGAAGCCGGAGTGCCCGGAGAAAACCACCAACTGACAATTAAGATTGGAGTCAAGTGCACCCGCACGAGCGGGGTTCGAACTCACAACCTCAGTGTTGACTTGCCAGTGATAACAGTAGTAACTACTTAGACCACTCGGTCACCGAAAACGAATAGAAAACAAACAACTGACAAAAAGTAAAGTTTAAAAATATACTTTGACAAATAAAAAGTAAACTTTAGCACATAAACTTAATTGAGGCGTTTAACAACGTCAGTACATCTGTACATACAATCTATACTTTATAACCATTATTTTCACAAATATTTGTGAAATTGGTAGGGAATATTTTGTTAACAAAGTTTTGATATCTTTAAATCATTTAAAAAAAAAAAGGGACAATACATTCTTTGACATCACATTGGTGAATACATCACTTTGGTGAATAAATGTTTTGCTTACGATTTTTAAAGTATGAGTAGCAGCTGTAAGATCTTGAATGTCGAATGAGTTCAGAAATGTTTATCCCATACGCTGGTGGATTTGGTATATTAGTGCTAAGGTGGGTGAATTTGTAGTTTCAACTGCTTTGTTGAGCAAAACATGTGTTTGTTTATCGAAAAAGTACGAAATTTTTTATGGTTAACCAGTTAGCCCGTGTATTTAACAATTGAAGTATACATCAGTCTATGTCGCGGTTGTTGCAATTATTTGAAAAAAAAATCAAAATACATATGTATTATTTATAAATAGAAATATATCATAAAAATAAAAATAATCTAAACAAATCTGATAAGAAATAAATATATACATACTAATCATACAGGTAAATCCATGAACATGTTGAAACTCAACATTTGTACAGTAGTTGAGTCTAATTCAAAAACAAAGTGAAAGATAAATATTCTCTAATAAAACATCTTATTATAAGGCACTGATATATCAGAACTTATTTTTAAAATTGCTGATCAAAATACTAGGACAAATGCTTTTATATAAACAAATGCATACCATTTTCCACAACATTTTTTGTTTGCAAACCTTAAGGTGGTACCTAACACTACAGGGAGATAACTCCGTAAAATCAGCTCAACGTTTTAATTACGTTGTGTAGTTAAAGAAATATAAAGCTTCTCAATGATCAAAATTAGTGTTTGTCAAACTGCTTTATAACCAGTGTAATTTTTCTGATAAAATGGTTGGTTCAAATTTTTTGAATTTTTTATATTTTTGTAAAAGGGTCAAAGTAAATACTTTGTCAAAATTATAAGAAAATTAAACGACCCAAATTAATTTTAGCTAAAGTGTTGGGTACCACCTTAATAAGGCTAATTTTTTGTACTTGTTAGTCAACTTGTATATTTGTATTTTGTAGTTGTATCAGCAGTATCGTGCATCAATTACCAATTCCAGACTGTTTGCATTAAACGATTGGTTACCACTCTATGAATGTATAATTCCTCCTTTAGTAAAGAATGAGCATAGCCAATACGATTAATAGAATAACACGTACAAATGTGTCTGGATATTTCTAGCGTCTAAAATATCCTGTATCTACCCTGTTAAGGCAATCAGCATAACGACTATATATTTTTTGCAGATAATTATAACTTTGAACATCGCCATGTTTCAGTTTATCAAGAAAGACTGATGGAAGTGTACCTAAAAAACAAAGTAAAAAAAAAATTAGATAACATTAGGTTAAGAACAATGATTGCCAGAGGAAGATTGTAGTTTTCTTACGGAAAAATGACTTATCCTGTGCAATATGCCCTCATTTCTCATAAACTCTGTGCCAGTGTACTTTGGCAAATATAACTGATTAACTATATCCCTCGTCTGCCTAAATTACTTTCCATTTTAGGTCAAGCAAACCAAACCTTTTCAATTCCCTTTTATAGTAAACTAAAAGGTTTAAATTCTTGCAATATTTTAGTTTTTTTTAAAAGTAATTAAAACTAACGTTTCCCCTGAGAACAATCTATTTAGTCGTTTTGATATATATTTTTCTAAACTCTTAGTTGAGCCTTTATGATTTGCAATGAAATAAATAAACTTAAATTTACAAAAATAATAGCCTTACCTCTTTTTGCTGATAGTTTAAGGATAATAGAGACTGGATTCTTCCCACATGGATGTGCCACGACCATATGAAATAGACATATGCTAATAACCAATATCCTCATTATACGACTAGACATGCTGAATCTAAAAGACAAAATCGTAAAGATTAATAAATGAAAACTACTATGTCAACTTGGAGTCGTGTTGCGTGGAAACAGATCAAATAATTTATTAAACAAATCTATTTGATTATTTGATTAATTTCATTTTAAGGCACATGCGTTCAAAAAGTGAAATCGTTGCATATTTATAATATTAATACTATTTTTCTGTTCAGTTAAACATATGTTTGTCAAAATAATACTCACTGCGACGTGAAAAATCCTGCAATACTAGTTCCTTTAAAACAGTTAACGTATGCAGTATTTGATTTTCCTTTCAATATAGAATGAAATAACTTTTTCATCATGGTTTTGTTATTGATGTTCTGACGTAGAAATACTCACTATACAGTTTCCTTGACATTGGTTGATCATGGCCTTTCGAAAGGTGTTGCCTTGACATTTTATTCCAACACGGAGATCATTAGCTAATGTAGACAAACTAAAGCATTTTGCCTCACACTAAGAATTCATTTACCGAGTTTCATTGTTAATACTGATATTAGTTCTGTAAAATTGTTTTTCCGAAGATTACATACCCATTATATGCCATACATATTTTTCAAGCATGAAGACGGTTTCATTGAGTTTGTATTTTTTTATATTCTATTCTATATGTATGTATTAGTTCTAAAGAATAAAATTTTCCCAAACAAAATATAACCCTGAGTTTGTACTAAAGTATTTTCTACAGGCTCACGATATCTATCTATCTAAAAAAAAAATCTATTGTTTTAACGGAGATCAGGGAAACAAATCGGATAAAATTGTTTTCGATTCTCTATGTATGAGTTCTCTAAAATTGGATTTCCTAACTAATAAAGAACCCTGAGTTTGCAATAAAGAAGACTATTTTCTACGGGCAGATTGTTTCTATGGGTTTAGTGGAAAACTCCATTATTTATATTGTTCAACGTGTATCAGGGAAACAAGAATGAAAAATGTTGTACCACCTTTAAGAAGCCTAAATAATTTATTAAACAAATTGATTAAATAATTGGATTGTTGCATGAATACATGATATATATAAATAGTCATTTTGAGGGCTCTTTATAACTTGCTGTTCGGTGTGAGCTAAGGCTCTGTGTTGAAAACCGTAATTTGACCTATAATGGTTTACTTTTCTAAATTGTGACTTGGATGGAGAGTTGTCTCATTGCCAATCATACCACATCTTCTTATATTTAATTTGTTGAGACACACTGTCATGTTTATTTGTTGGTTTTGGAAAAAAGTACCACTACAATCATCTCTTTCATGTTCATCAATCTTTGGTATCCAGCTGGCTGAATTTAATAAGCATACAGACTGCATTCGGTTCATCATTCTAGGATCATTCGAAAATAATAGCATTTTTCTTAAGGTACTCTCTCTTTTGCTTTTTACAATTTTTGGTGGACAATTAATTTTTTTTTAAATTAGTTTCTTGGTAGTCCACTTCATTTGTTCATCAAACGGAGATTTCTTTGTTGTGTTACTTTGATTATTTGCAAAATCCAATGGTAGATTCAGATTGAACTTTACAGAGATCAATGAAGACAAGTGTGGTCTTTATAATTCACTTTCTGCAGTATCAAAAAGGATGAGAAATAAGAAAATAGCGAAAATAAATCACTGCGAATTGGCATAGAAAATGTTAAATGCGAAAATAAGTATCAGCGAAAATAAGTTACAGCAGATTCCAACGAGTATGAAGCTACAGGTAGATTCTTTGGTTAGCTTCCTTGTTAGCTCAACCATGAAATGATTATTACCTCAAAATTGGGAGGAGCATAGCACCAATTCATCATCCAATGAAAACACTCATATCAATGGCCTGTTTATAATATGTATGTTTCAAACAAACAGGTTTCCCTAAACAAATTTGCCAATTAAATTTCATTTCTTATAGTTTTTGATTGAATTAAAATAATCTATGTATTACAATAAAGTAGAAGCGGAGTTACGGTTTATGTTTTGTTCAAGGATGATGTACCCTTGTGTTGATTCAATGCTAAACAAATGGAAATTTTATAGAAAATCCACAGCATTTCCTTTGCACTTTCATAGTTGACAATTTAGTACTTGATATATGGAGGATTTTTTTGCAAGCAAGACTAGCAATGATTTCATTAAAACAAGTTTATAAATTTAGATATTGGTTTAAACAAATATATTTATGGACCAATTCAAGTACACCTTCTAGGGTGTGCTCGAATTTCGTGACTTCGGACGATTTTTTTTCATTTACATTAACGGTTGTCTAGGACTTTTTGTAAACAATAAACGCTAGCACATCATAGAAAATCAAGTGTCTGAGTAATCTATGCTTAAAATTTTATAACAAAAATATCTGTGGATTTTCTATAAAAATCTTGGTTTATTTGACACAAAATCCCGTTTAACTTTTAAATGCAATAAAACTACAAATAATAATGCTTGATCGAAGTTTCCTCATTGTAAATGTACAAAATGGCGCATCTCTATTATTCATTATCTTTGCTGTTTTTATATTATTGCAGTTTGAAACATTCGTAATTCAAAGGCTACAGAAGGGATCCTTAACCTTATACATACACATAACTGGATTTATAAATGAACTGAGTAATTGATTGAAATAAAATTGACAAATTAAACACACCTACAACATGCGTGTGAATTAGCTTATAATTATCACTAAATTTAAAATTTAGATTGAACACTTATTTTTAAACTGACTTGTAAAACTAGTTTTACACTATTTAATTCTGTCACTAGTTCTGATTGGTTCTCTGCTTAACTATTAACTCCACCCAAATGATTGTTGTACCTTACCTTATAAGGTCTAATAATGATTTCATGGTTGAGCTAGCAAGGAAGCTAACCAAAGAATCTACTCGTTGGAATTTGCTGTAATTACAATTTTAAATATCCAATTAAGCAAATCCGCCGGAGTTGCTTCAAAGGCAGTAAAACGCTTGTCAAAGAAGGGCGTCCGTATGGTTGTGCGGGATGTATCAAGTTTGCAGCCACGTCCGATAAGAACGAGGACGTTAAATCCGATGCCTCGTGTATAGAGAGAGAGTGCCACGCTCTTTGCACGTTTAAAACCCTTGCAACGCCTCTTTGAGGGGTCCATAGGTGGCCTGTTGCAAGGCAAAATTTCTGTCCCTATCCAATATACCCTCATTTTCCTGTGGTAGTCTACATTTCCCCGACCATCATCTCGGATTTTTACAAAACCTACCTGTTGTATTTATCGTTAACTTGTTCTCGTTCTGAACATGCATGAAATATTTGCCACTGGACGTTAAGCAACCAACAATCAATCAATCAATCTAAGAGTGAACTGTTTTTCATAAATGTACTTCAATACTTTCTTTCCGCACAAACATAAGTTTATATACCTATAATATCAAATCATATATGTTTTATTAGACACGCGAACAGCGGCAGTTGAAATATATTCGATATCGTAAATACATTAATTAGCAGATACTCTTATTACTTAAGAACAATTTTTAAAACTTTAGTGTAAATAAAGGCAACAATAATATACCGGTGTTTAAAGGTCATAACTCGATTGGGTTACAAATAAAACGGAAGGAAACACATCAACTACTAGTTCAAGAGGAAAACAACAGGAACACAAAAGAAAAGACATCAAACTAAAACAAAAAACAAAAAAAAACCCGCAACAACAAAATATACCCCCCCTCCGCTAACACATACATAGAAACACAAACTGCTTGATAACAACTTATTAATTCAGACTTGGTACAGCACCTGTTATGAATGGTTCAATAGATCATCAAAACCTCACACTTTATGACAATGTTAAAGATTATCCCTGACTGCTTGAAAGAAAGCACAAACACACGCATGAACATTCATCACAGAAAAAACCCACAAACAAATAATATAACAGTAGACACAACTTGTAAACTGCAGAACAACAACGAACATATTTTATCAACGACAAACACCACACAATTTAATTAAACCAGTGACGCGCTTTCGAACAATCATGCAATCTCAACTTTTTACAATCATTTTCACAATACTCGTCCAAAACATTTTGATGACAATTATGTTATGGAAAGGCAATTTCAAAATGATTTGGACTTCAAACAATAAGACATAACTGATTTTCCAATCGCCGCCATAAGATAAATAACAAATTTCAATATGAATACATGAATGTTGCATTTACAAAATACCGAGACACGTGTTATATATAGAAATGCAAATTTAAACGCGATATAACAGTCATATTTGATAATATGACAATGATGGTATTGAAAGGCAATTAGCCGTTTCAGAATCTAAAGAATCATGGGTAATTTCATTGTTCGTACCCCAAAATGAAAATAACGTCACGTCATTGGTTAAATTTCCATTGTTTATGACATTTTTAACCAATCAGGACGTTGTGGTGTACACTTTTGAAAATATTACCCAGGATGCATTAGATTCTGAAACGGTGAATTTTGTAATTATTTGGACAATACCGTTATTAGACTAACACATTATTCAATCAAAACCATAACAGAAACAAACAAAAAATACATGAATTTGGGATGTACAAAATATCAAGATACGTAGTATAGCCATGCACATTTACACTCGGTATACATATAACAGTAATATTCGGGAATATGTCACGTTCGGTAGTGAGCAGACAAACGATATATATATATTAAGCCACATTCTAATACGCGGTAAAAATGTAAATAGACCTGGAGCTGGTCCTAAATCAAAATAAAACTAAGTAGATTTTGTATGAATCCCAAACGAGACAACTATCCCCAAGATTTAAAAAACTTCCAAATAAAACATATATCAATGTATAAATTTGAATACAAATCAAGATATTTTGTTTAAAATGAAAGCGAGGGTGGATACTACATTTTTGTTTCATTTTGACATCGAATTTAACAACAGGTTGTCGGCATTCCTATGGAAACCAACTGGTCGCCTTCTTTGATACTATTCGGAATTCCTTCAGATACACTTTTTGAAAAACGAGAATTATAAAATAAGATAGATAATTCATTTTTATATACAGGTATATTGATGATGTTTTTATTTTCAGTTAACAATTCAAACTTTTCTGACTGGGCCCTTTTTATATATCATCCTGATTTATAAATTACAAATACGACTGATACAGCTTATATTTATATACAGCATATTTTCAAACTTACTCCTCGAATTTTACTACTGCGGGTCATAATTTATGACAGATGATTTAAATGTTGAGTTTGCAGTTGCAACTTAGTACCTTATACCTTTTGTCAGTGTCAAAAATGATAAATTCGAGGTGCTGCCGCAGCTGTCCTTTTATTTACATTACATCTTCTCTTTTATTTGCCTTGGAATATAATCTTTGTACTTTCAGCCTAAAAACGCTTTTTTGTTGGCGTTGTTGTCAGATTTATTTGTATCTTTGCATGTATTTGTAAGTAAAGTTGGTTGTATGCATGTAAATAATGTTGAAACTACTTTGGCTCAGATTTTTTTGTATATGCATTTGAATTTTTTTGGCAGTTGTTTTTGTATTTCTGTTGTGTTTGTTATTATAAAAATAAAGATACCTCTTATTTCTGGTTTTTCCCTGTTTTGTCAATATAACGAAACTATAAACAGCTGTCGATAATGTGGGAGGTTTAGATATCTGTAAAATCCTAAAATATCTGTACCAAGTCAAGAATATGACCGTTGTTTCTCGTTCGTTCTGTTGTTAGATATATTGGAGCGTTTGTTTTGAAATCCCTTTGTTCAAATAACCTTGCCGTTAAATAGATGCTAATTTGTTTTTCACAAGCAACTGCCATTGTGTACGCTTGTTGAAATATTGTTATTGTTATTTTTGTATTTTGCAATGGTATTAGGTTTACCATATTAATACTAGCACAAGCAGTATGCATTATGTGAAATGCTTTTATTCGAAGCGGAATTCTTACTTAACGGGGCAGTCAACATGGCAAACGCATCAATAATAAAACTAAATTTTCAAAATCAATATGATTTATTGTATGACTGTAAAATATCCTGTATCGACTGCGTTAAGACAATCAGCATAACGCTTGAACATTTTCTGTAGATAGTTATAGCTTTGTTATTCATAATTCTGCAATTCTTGAAGAAATGTAGGCAGAGTTCTACCTTAAATAGAAGACAAAACATCTAGTTACAAGAACATAAATGTCAGATATAAAAAAGAAGATGTGGTATGATTGCCAATGAGACAACTGTCCACAAGAGACCAAAAAGACACAACAGAAATTAACAACTATAGGTCACCGTACGGCCTTCAACAATGAACAAAGCCCAAACCGCATAGCCAGCTATAAAAGGCCCCGAAATGACAATGTAAAACATTTCAAAAAAGCAGGTTTATAATTCTGTGGAGCATATTGTCTTATTTTGCCCGGCATGTCCTCATCACTCTGTTGCATTCATATGTGCCTTACCATATGAGTTTGTTTACTTTGTAGAACCTTCTGACATTAAGTAGACCACAACTTTTTAATTCATTTAATTGATACTTTTTATGCAATTTGTGTTTTGAATTAAAACCTTCTCTTTCACATTTTCATTATGTTTTACATACTGTCTTCTAAACTGTTGAAATAGTGAAGTAAAATGTTAATAATTAGTGCATTTTTAATTAGCATAAGATAAGATAAGAAAATTACTATTTATTATTGAAATTTTGATAATGAATTTAATAGACCTTTAGTAGTTAAAGGGACGAAAGATACCAGAAGGACAGTCAAACTCATACAACGAAAATAAACTGACAACGACATGGTTAAAAATGACAAAGACAAACAGACAAACAATAGTACTCATGACACAACATAGAAAACTAAAGAATAAGCAACACGAACCCCACCAAAAACTAGGGGTGATCTCAGGTGCTCCGGTAGGGTAAACAGATTCTGCGACACATGTGGCACCCGTCGTGGTGCTCATATTTTAACTAATGTATAATCATTAATGAAAACATTAAATCAACTCTTTTAAAATATCTTTCCTTACCTGTCTTTTCCGTTAGTTTGATAACGGAAATTATTGGATTCTGTCCACATGGAGGTGCTGGAATCCTCTGATATACACATAAGCACACTAGTACCCTCGTTAGTATATGACAAGTCATGTTTAGTATCTACAACACACAATTGAATGAATAGATATACAACTTCTACAGCAACGCAGAGAAATTGTGCATGAACCAAATTGAATTATGTTTATTTTTTTACAATTTAATCATTTTTCAGGCGCATCATAATAAATGTTTAACTCTAACAATAAAAATTATTTAAATAAGGAACTTTGCATGGTTCCTTCAGTTGTCACCTTTTTTACTGATGACATGCCTGTACTTAGTTAGGAACATGACAGTTGTTCTCCTTTCGTTTGATGTGTTTGAGCTTTTGAATTTGCCATTTGATTTGGGACTTTCTAATTTGGAATTTTCTTCGGAGTTTTTTTGTGATTTGACTTTTGAGTTTTTGCATACTCTATAGACCTACAGACATTATTATTAGGCCAATATGCATCGAATACGTGTTCAATAATTAAAATGAAGTTCACAATTCACCATGGCATTGATTAAGGCCAATAATAGAAGAGCACGACTAAACAATTTCTCTTCCTGGTTTTGAGTTTTGAGATTTTGATTTTCCAATTGAATCGAGACTTTCCTTTTTGAAATTTCCTCGCATTTCAATACTTTTGTGATTTTTTTTTCGTTTAAATGAGTATAGCACAAAGTTCTTCATTGGGTTTTAAATGTGTTTTGTTATATTGAATTAAAACATGGTAGATTTGTATAAAAAGTAAAATCACAAAAATACTGAACTTAGAGGAAAATCAATTCGGAAAGACCATAATCAAATGGCTAAATCAAATAACAAAAGGCATAAAAAACGAATGGACAAGAACTGTCATATTCCTGACTTGGTACAGGCATTTTCATATGTAGAAATTGGTGGCTTAAACCTGGTTCTATAGCGCTAACCCTGTCACTTTGATGACAGTCTCATCAAATTCAGTTATATTTACATTGATGCGTTAACTAAACAGACACAATAAATAAAATAGTCAAAATATGGGTACATCAGTCATCATCATATACCAATTTTAACAGGTACCATTTAACAGAACACACAAACATCTGTCTACAAACACCCTCATTTCTTTGTGTGTCTGACGTCAGAATTTTTTTTAAAAGATATATATATATTTTTAATTTATTGCAGATTACTATTATAGCTATTATATTCTGTTTTCGTGGTCTAGTTTGTTCGGTTTCTCTTCTTTTCCTATCAGTCACAATCGTTTTTGAAAACATCTCACAGTAAATAATACATTTCAAAATTCATAATTCTGAGATAATCAAGATAAAATGGAGTTTTTCGAAGATATGTACATAGAAATAATATTAAGCGAACTATAGAAATTTTGTAATACTAATAATACTAACCACAAATGGAAAGATACCACGACAAAAGTGGATAAAAAAATAATGAAAAGTAATATATATATATAGTCACAGAGAGACATACATTTGTGATCATCATTTTTATAACAATTTGCTGACGTAAGTCTAACCTTTTGGCCCTTTTTTTTTGCATGTAATAATGATTATGGCCTTTGAAATGGTATTTATGCATGTCTTATTGTCAACTATTTCGCATCGTCTTATCAATACATTGACAATTTATCAAGAATATGAAAAAAAAAGTTCCCTCACAAGTTTTTGTCGTTTTGTGATTTTACTTTTTTTTGTACCTACCTGTATGTTTTGCAAGTTGCAATCTTAAGGTAAGGTTTGCATAAAACCTGGATTTTTTCTTAGTGATAATTATACTAATATGATACATCATTTTGTTCAGGGAGGAGTACCCAATCATTTAATGAAAAAAGAAATATGAACATCGCACGTCCCGTTTTTCAGGTAAAAAGCTCAAAATTCCGATTTTGGACGATTTTTAGGGAAAATTGTATTTCAATTCTTCTGAAATTATAATGTATGCGAGTGACTATAACCAAATAAAACTAAATAAAACATGTATAAACAGTTTTGGCCCATTCATCAATAATAAATTCTAATTTAAAAATCATTAAAAGTTTCTAAAAACAAGATTTTTTTTATTTTTTGGTTAAAAAATCCCGTTGCCATGGAAACAAAAAGCCAAAAATATCCCTTTTCCGGGTCCATCGTTTTTGTAAAAATCAGAGAACCTAAAGATTTTTCTATTTGATGGCCAACATCGGTATAACATCATTCACTTGATGGAAGTCTTCCTATTTTAATGAGTCCAGAAGATGTCACTTACTTAAGAAAATATAATTAAGATATATCAATTTTTATTTTTTTAAACATTATAATACAGACATCATTAAAATGGCGTCTAAATTCAAAATGGTGCGTCAAAATGTCTGAGATTGACAGTTTAAGTATGTATACACCATCATTGTGTGATAGAAAGTTCCGTAAAACTGATTGTTTGATATCGACAAAGACCTACAATGTAACATTAATACCTGGGTGCATAGATTATATTTTTAAAATGACGGCAATGTTCAAAATGATGCCGTTCAACATTTGATGTTTGTCGAAGTATGGTATGTAATTATTTAAAAAGTAACGGATAATTTATTCCAATACAAACATGTATATACAAACATATATTATTATTCAACGTGACATTAACTATGAAATCAAATTGGCCGATACAACTCAAATGGCGTCTGTGGCGAGTTCTTATTTTTCACAGTTAAAGGTAATGATCTTAGAAAATCCACAATTTTCCTGTTGATGACACAGTTGTCGCCAAGGATTGCTCAGTAGGTTTCTGGATTCATTTAAGGTAAAATGAAGCATATCACGCAGATGAATTGGTAGCCATCGTGAATAGTTGGTGTGATCTAAGGCAAAGCATCAAGTGGTGATCTTTGAGTGAGCTTCAATTTATAATAAAAAGTTAGCCTCACGTATAGACCGTATAAATATCAATACAAATTGGAGGGTTATATACCAGAATGTAAAATGAGGAGGATATTTAGATTGTTCTAAACACCACTCTGTATATTCTCAGATAACCTCATCATCCCTAAAAACATCTTTGTACTGGCAGTAAGCGTTTGACAATAGACGATAAAATGTGCAAGCTATAACCTGGTGTGTTCCTCATGTTACAAAGTGTTTTTGTAACATGAGAAGTTTTTAGGAATGAATCAGCTGTACCTGGTGATGTAACCTGTGCATGTACTTAAAAAAAGGTCCATCCACTATCTTTATGCCAACTATCAAGAGTTTTGAATGCAGCAATTTCTATGTGTAGGCCACCGAACATCATGAAAGAGTTTTCCTCACAATACATCTGAGGTCAGTTCCATTGTATCAGTTTTGCTTCTGTGAAAAGGGGTTCGTCAAAAGCAACAACTGGCGTTTAGCTTAGATTTAGCTTTGTAAGAGCGCTACGAAAAATGTTCAATGAATGTTTCATTATTGCAACAAATTTTGCTTGCTCATGAAACAGAGTTAAAGGGCAGACACTGCTGATTATTTTTTCCCATCCGGTAGTACTGCAGCATGATAGGTGGACCAGGAAATATTTGTACCTACTTAAGCTTTAACACTTGAATTTTCCGCAACATGTTTCAGCCATTTGAATTCTCCTTTCAATGCAGATGTGAATGAAGACATATGATTGAAAGTTCTCCTTCAAATAATGGGATATCTAGTTCGCTCGATCTTAGTACAGCTGGTGGAGAATTTAAATGACTCTCTGATAGAAGAGAAACTCTCTTTGACTGGCATTTCAACATAGGTTCAGATTAGTTAAATGTTTGAACAACTCCTTGAACATCCTCTGAAATATGTTTGAATAAAGATATACCTGTACAATGGAATTAATCTTTTGATGATATACTGCTTGTATGGTGGTCAATGTTGTCAACATTTTGATGTTATATTTCACATGGCCATAAAAGTGCGAGGTTTGGCATGCCACAAAACCAGGTTCAACCCACCATTTTTTCCTTTAAAAATGCCCTGTACCAAGTCAGGAATATGGTCATTGTTATATTATAGTTCGTTTCTGTGTGTATTACATTATA
This sequence comes from Mytilus edulis, assembly GCF_963676685.1. Lineage (NCBI taxonomy): Eukaryota > Metazoa > Mollusca > Bivalvia > Mytilida > Mytilidae > Mytilus > Mytilus edulis. The sequence goes on along the minus strand of NC_092349.1, from coordinate 72,661,899 downwards.
ACGTTGTGTCGTTTGTTTTCTCTTATTTTTGAGTGTAAATTCACATTGCGATAAGACGTGTCACGGTACTTGTCTATCCCAAATTCATGTATTTGGTTTTGATGTTATATATATATGTTATATTTGTTATTCTCGTGGGATTTTGTCTATATGTGTTACATTTTAGTGTTATGTCGTTGTTCTCCTCTTATATTTAATGCGTTTCCCTCGGTTTTAGTTTGTTATCCCGATTTTGTTTTTTGTCCATGGATTTATGAGTTTTGAACAGCGGTATACTACTGTTGCCTTTATTTGTCTAACGCAGATGAAGCAAATACATTTTGTAGTAGATTGACAGTGCAAACAATACCTCATTGGCCATGGAGGTAGAAATTTCTAGCAATCGGTTGTAGGAGACAGATGGTTAAAGTTTGAAGAAAGTATCTACTAGATCACGTTTACTAGTCTTACAGTGGATCATGATTCCCAAATAAACACAATCTGGAGGTTCATGATCTTTCAAGTGACGGTTGAATAGTTTCTTTGTACAACCATACATCAGAAGCTGTGCTATTGGTAATGTAGACTGAAAATATGACCGATCCTGGATGTTGGGTCTAAACTAAATCATACTGACCAAAGAAAGTGATGACTGGAGTACAGGAACTTCCTGACATTCCTTTGGAAAGGTTCCTTTGAATTCCGAATTTAGTACGAAAATATATCTTTACGAACAAACGTAGCTGCTTATGATATGTTGACAAACTCATTATCAAAGTCTTCTAAGAAGTAAAATAACAAAAATACTTAACTTCACGGAAAATTCAAAACGGAAAGTCCTTAACCAAGCGGCAAAATCAAATAGTAAAACACATCAAACAAATGGACAACAACTGTCATATTCCTAACTTGGCACAGGCATTCTCAAATGTAGAAAATGGTTGATTGAACCGTCTCTTTAATGCAGGACCAATGTCATCTCTGAAAGCAAGAATGTTTTCACGGCCTTGTTTGTAAGCATCTAAGTCAGGGAAATTAGATACAATGCATTTTGTCTTTAAGTCGAGAACTATTAACTCGAAGTGAAGCATCTAAAGTTAGACATGTTATTCTTTCCATATAAAGTTTACATAGATCTGACAATTTGTAAACACTTATGGTCTCATCGCATGGCCTTGTTTCATTTATATAAGAGACTAGTTCTGAAAATGCAATTCCATGGATTTGCCTTTCCTTCTTATATTCGACGATATCAATTTTCGTTCCAATTAGAGATGCTCGATTATATCAGGAAACTAAATATTTAGAGTGGCACGTTTCTTCATGAGCAATTATATCACCAGCGCTTTACTTTTCTAGTAACAACATATCATTCAATTTACTGCTCATTCTCTCACACGTGTATCTTGTCCAAACGTTGAGGTCTCATGCAGGGCTTCTTGATCATTTTCATTACAGAAGACGCATACAGACGGGTTATTTATGGACTGAACGGAAAAGCTATGTTTAGTTTTCTTTTAAGATGTGGTGGTTTTATTATCTATTCTCTCATGTGAGTTTTAATTTTCTGCTCTAATCAACTTTGTCTTGTTGAGTTTTAAGTTGCAAGATTTTTGCCAACACACTTTGTGGTCAGTGAAAGACTGTGCTATTCCAGATTCCTCATCTAAGTTTTCAAGGCACACACCAATGCCTTCAAGCATCAGTCGTTATTCTTGAAACTTCTTAATATTGTCAGCTGAACTATATAAAGTAATCAATTATAACAATGTTTTGGACTCTTTCTATTTACATTTGGCGGCAATTTTGAATTGGTCGACCATTATGGTATTATTTTGATTGTTCCATATTGAGAAAAGATTAATTAGCATCATAATTAGCAATATGTAAAGGTTTGTGCCTTGATATTCAAATGATCAATTACACCATTTTTTGGACTCTGCCTCATGACTGTTGGCGGCCATTTTGAAGTTGGTAGCTATTGTGGGTTTTTTTTTGGCTCCATATCCCAAAATGTTTATAAGCATCATATATAACTGCATGTAGCACTGTGCAAAGTTTCATGCTTTTACCAGAAAGTGATCAATTCTAACATTTTTTGGGACTCTACCTTTTGATTTTTGGCGGCCATTTTTTGAATTTGTCGGCCATTATGGAATCATTTTGATTGTTCTATATTCGGAAAAGGTTAATTAACATTATAACTAGCAATATGTAAAGTTTTGTGCTTTTATATCCAAATGATCAATCATACAGTTTTTATAGACTCTGCCTCATGACTGTTTGCGGCCATTATGAAATTGTCGGCCATTGTGGAAATTTTTTTAAGGCTCCATATCGAAAAATGTTTATACGCATCATAACTAACACTGTGCAAAGTTTCATGCTTTTACCATACAGTGATCAATTGTCCCAAAATATTAGACTTAGCTGCTGGACATTTGTTTGTAAATAGTTAAAGAAAACAAATACAAAGGAAATTTAAAAGGGAAGTCCCTTTTCAAATGCCAAAATTTAAAGCTCAAACACTTCAAACTAATGGAAACCACTGTCATCTTACTGAATCGGTACCGGCATTTCCCTATGTAGAAAATGGTTGATTAAACCTGGTTTGATACCTTTATAAACCTCTTACTAGTACTATAGTCGATAACTATGCCTTTATATTGACAACTATTTATGAGCAAAACAAACATACTTAAAAGTTAAAAATATCACAAAATGTCATTGTCAAAATGTCCCATCACAGTCGGAAAGTCAGGAATACGACAGCTGTATTTCATGCTGTTGGTCGATAAAGTCGAGCTTTATTATATTTATCGAAATCTTAAAACTTGCAAATTAATTCTAACCCGCACAATGTCCATGTTTCAGAAAGTGCTTGAGTATCGAAATTTATCTGATCAGGGATCCTGTTAGACTCATGAGGTAACAATAGCAAAGTAGATCAAACGATCGTTTCTCGCATGAAATCAAGAATATCTTTTACATGAAAATTTCAACAAAAAAAATAATATTCTATTAAGAAATTGACAACATCTTTGTCCGCTGTTAAAGAGGGTCTTCAGAAAATGTTAAAGGCCTCTTAAAAACTCCTGGGTAATTTATGAGATTGATCTTTGTCCGAAATTGATTTTTATTAAAAATTAAGTGAAATAATAATATGTCATAGTATATCTTATAAGAGTATAATTAATACGGTCTTATAACATTCAGGATGGCATGTTTATCTAATGATACGTTATTAACAAACACGTATTACATTATGTGAAAATACCAACTACACTACGTGCTAATCACTATGACATTATGTGCAAACACCTCTTAAGATATGTGCCAACAAGAATAAACAGTTATTTACCGTGTTTGAAGGAAATATGAAATTATTTATACCCATGAAAATAATAGTTCGGGTATCGCAAGGGTATCGCCCATGGGAAGTATAACTTATTGAGGGTGAAACAAATAATTATATTTTCCTAAACCATAAAAAATGAATGTTTCATTTTACTGCCTTTACTTTTTATAACTCACATAGAACAAATTCATCATAGAAACTAGTATTGAAATTTTATATTCGCGCAAGACGCGCGTTTCGTCTTCAAAAGACTCATCAGTGAAGCTCAAATTAAAATATGTTAAAAAGGCAAAATAAAGTTCGAAGTTGAAGATCATTGAGAACCATAAATTCCTGAAGGTTTTGCCAAATACAGCTGATATCATCTATTCCTGAGGTAGAAAATCCTTAGTTTTAAAAAAATTCAAAGATTTGTAAACAGTTAATTTATAATTGGGAACATCGACCAAGTGGTTGTAAATAAACTCATCATAGATACGGGGATTGCAATTTTTTTTATTTACGCCAGATGCGCGTTTCGTCTATAAAAGACCGATCACTGGACGCTATCATAAAGTAATGATTAAAAGGCAAAATAAATTACAATGTTGAAGAGCGTTGATATTACTGTATATTCTTTTTTTTATATCCGCTTTTAAACTAAACACGATATTAACATCTTATTTTTTTTATCATATGACAAGTTCAAGTTTTGTTCCATATTTTTTCTTACATCTGAAATAGTTTTGAACACGCAATGACGATAATATTGCTATTTTAAAAAAAAACAGGCTTAAACGTTATGTACATTAACTACTCGTAACGTCACACGATGAAGTCTCATCATTTCAGAGAGCAAAATGATACTCAGAGTAAAATATGAGGTTTTGTTCACCTTGAATCGTTTAAATCCAATCAAACGTTGATGTATTTCGCTATAAATTGTTATATATTATGAAATAATAGCACAGGTTGCTCAAAATTTTGTAGATAAAAAAATGACAACATTCAATTGTTGGATTCATTATAGAAATAAAAGTGAACTTAATTCACCATGGCTCAAAATGATTTGAGATCGGGAGATGTTTAGAAGCAACGTCCGAAAAGATTCAACATCTTTAACGAATACTTTTGTCCAGATAATCATGCTATATGATGTGGGTATTTTTTTATTTTCACATCTTTTATCCCACAATGACAGAAATTAAGGCGTCGAAGCTAAATAGCCATTAAAGACGTGGTGATAACTTCTTAGACTAAAAATACACGCGATAGAGGTAAAAATATATGTATACATGGATAGTTATATAACGTCTGTTAGATTTGAATGACGACTGTGACATTCACAAAAAAAACGAAAAGGAATCAATGACTTTTCATTGAAAATGACTGACACATTGACATTTGGCAAAATTGCAACCCATTGATATATTTGACGTAACAAAACAAGTGACCCATTTTATAAATGAAGAATAGTTACCGCGTAAGTATATGAATAATGATGAACAATTTGAATGTGTTACTTTATACAAGCGAAATAGTAAAAATAAAACATCCAAAAACAAAGAAAAAACCGAAAACTAAAAAAACCCAAATAATACCTTCTAATGAAATATAAATTGTTAATAAACAGATATTTCTTGAGTTCATGATTGTTTCGAGCCAATGATTTGAAGAAAAGAACAGACAAGGAGATGAAGGGACCAATAAGAAACGAAAAAGAGCCGAAAACAGCATACTTATAAATATTTTATGTTTATGTACACATGACAATTTGATAGTTTTGATATAATAATTAAACGCATTATCCTAACTTAGATTGTATAATATAATATGAATATGTGAAAGAAGGTAGATTTATCATACATATTAGAGGTATTTACATAATATACAGCAGTAACAACATAATATAACGTATATTGCTAATAACAAAGAATAGCATAGAATTTTTACAAAACAAATAAGTAAGTTGACATAACACAATGATTCAGTGTCAGGAGATAAACGAACTTACACATTACAGAAAGAAGAAATTACAGGACACTAAGACCAAGCGCCAAACCACATTTAATATCTACACTTTAAGGCAGTTACGGCATTCCATACTTTCAACACTGTAACACAATATTGTCTTCTGTTTCTAACTAAAATAGACTATAGATATAACTCTTGTTCAAAGTATATATCTGGTATAACATCCCTGCAACTCATTCGTACTTCGCTATGCAATAGGACACTTTTGCGAAAAAATCTGCCCAAATTCGTAATTAGCAATAAAATAAGACGCTTTACGACGTCTTATTGGTGAATGTATATGTTCAAATGGATAAAATTTCACACCTAACACACCCCTTTTCGCAACTGCAATTAGTTTCTGTCATTGTTACACATGTTTACTCGAACGTTGTAATTGTGTCAGCTGTACCATACAAAACATGTCTGTAAATGTGTTGGTAGAGGACCAGCATGGCAAAAACTGAACACAAACATGATTTTTGTAACAAAATAATTTCATTAAATTGCATGATTATCTTTATACTCGTTAAAAATGCGTGCTTAATAATTTTAGCGTCTAAAATATCCTGTATCCACCATGTTCAGACAATTAGCATAACGCCTGAAAAGTTTCTGTAGAAAACCAAAACGTTGGAAATGGTTTCATTTCAGTTTTCCAAGAAATGCAGATAAAGTTGTACCTAAAATATAAAATAAAACATAATAAGAAAATACTACGTCACAAAAAAAAAAATTAATAAGATAAAAATAATGGATATAAGTATAAAAGCCATTTCGATATTAGATTTTTAGATTATCATTGATACAGAAAAGAAACGCAAATCTCCAAAATTCACTATAATCACCTTTTTTCGCTGAAAATTTGATGACCATTAATACTGGATTCTGTCCACATGGATGTGCTGGTACCATATGATAGACACATACGCAAATAAGTAAAATCTTAACTATATGACAAGCCATGTTGAGGCTGCAAGACAATATTAGATAGATTAATATAACAACATTTAGAAATATAAAGCATGAAACGAATTAAGTTATCAATCGATTTCATTACATTCTAAATGATTTTATTCAAATAACTTTTAAAACACATGATATTTAAAAGTGAACATAATAAAAGACCGAACTATGGAGCTTTACATAGCACGATGAGATAATTCCAATATAACAAAAAATTAAACTTCAGTGGATGAAATAAAATGTTATTGACGCCAAACCATTGCAAAATATATTTATCGTTAAAGTAATACATTTCTTATACTCACTTCAACTTACACTCAAGTGTCCAGATAAATAATGTAAAGATATATTTGAGAGGAGTTTCAGTTACAGAATGAAATTAATTTATGATTGTGGGTATTTTTATAATAGTGTACTGACGTTAGATTTAACACTCCTTACCTGATTGGCTACTTGGTCGATTATCGCCTTTAAAAAATGTATCTGACATTTCAGTCCTGTTTTTTCATAAGCAAACGAACATTCTCTAGCAGTATTTGAGCATTGTTTTCTACGATCATATAGGTTCCGGTTGTTCGATATTGGTGCCAACATCATGACCTTTCACCTAACTTTGAAAATTTTACCTTTTTTTTTGGCCTTTCAGCTATTTCGACCATCACTCACGAGTCTGATGTAAACGAAACGCGCATATTGCGTATCAAAGCTTTTTCATCAAAACATACTTATCTATCAATTATTGGTACTCATGTTAATGTTGAGATATATATCACAGAAGAAAGGAAGTAGGAAACCTATTACAATGTACTGATCCTCAATAAAACAATAAAAGAACACGTGCACGTCTCCATACTCATGGGATACCAGCAGCAGAGTATCCCCATCTGATTAATGCCACCTCTAGAATAGGTAGTTTCACAATAACTCAGATTGAGGCTATAGTTGCAAAGAAAGTGATGCAAATAATTCGGAAGGAGGTTTCGTGAAGCACCTGTCAGTTCCAACAATATACCGTTGTTTGTAAAGAAAATAAATGTAATTAAGGTATCCAATACAGTAAAAGAGATCTACTTTTTTTTTTATATTTGGTTGCAATTCTAAAGGAACAAGAAACAGATATATCATTCTCAAGGATATTTACTCCTTTTTAACAGTGTCATAAGGGGTATGTTTCCAAGTGAGTTGCCATACCGAATTCATTCATGGAGCAGTTTTTGTCATGTGAAGCACACACAATAACAATGTTGTTTTGTGATTTATTTGCGGGGACAACAACATATTTGTCATGGCTGTAGAACACGTGTTATTTAGCATTCGGGTTTTTAAATGTTGATGTAGCATATGCATTCATAGATCCATTCAGTTTTTAAATCTGATCTATATCAATGACCTCATATAGGCAATTCTTTCTCGCGTTTTACTTCTTGTCTGACAATAATCCTTGACTGATTCAATCAGTACTTTGAAGTTGTGTATTCCTATTGATAGAGTTAAATTCACGATAGTTCGTGCCTATGGATTAAAACTTTCAAAGAGGAGTTTTTAAAATGTTTATTTTGATCTAGGTTATCTTAAAAAGTAAATAAATATAACGTCCGACTCAATATATGTTCTAAATTGATGTTGTGTCAAACCACCACTTTTAAAATGCTTTTCAAAATACATAATTCGAATCGGTCATATGTCCAAGGGAGGTAGTTTGTGTCTGTTGACATTTAAGTGTAAATGTTTTCATATCTTTTTTTCATAAAACGCACTAAGAATATGTGTTCAATTAAAAAAAAGTTTTTATCCATATTCTCCCTTTGTTTTACTTGGCAAGCAATGGAGAAAGACGGGTTTTTTCTAAGACCAATTTTTAATAATAAAGTAAATCCACGGAAACACTATACGTTTTGCGCTTACTTATCATTTTCTTCCAGTTTTTAAATCTCATCAAGACAACTTATCTTTGGTATCAAGAGTCAAAAACATTAATTTCGGAATTGACCCTTGTAGACTGTACTATATTTTATAAATAAAAGGCAACAGTAGTATACCGCTGTTCGATTGTCATAAATTGATTGAGAGAAAAAAAATCCTGATTACAAACTAAATCCGAGGGAAACACATCAATTTTAAGAGAAAACAACGAAAGTTATTAAAGGGATCTCCTAAAGTACGGTAAACAAAATTGTTAGAATTAAACATCGAATCCATATTACGCAGAGAAGAACAGAAAGAAGGAAAATATTCATTCGCACATAACGGTACATCATTACATTTTGACAACAACAACAACAATTCGACAAATCCTTATAAAAGATACTAAATGAAAAATTAACTGCTATTGTATGAACAATACCTTGGTGTTGGATGAACTCAGAAATCACAATTAGTAGATATAAGTAAATGGTTGAAAATGTTTAAGACATCAAGCCACAAGTTTCTTATTTGTTTACCTAAAATCAAAAGTCTCTCCGTAAGAAAATAATCGTTATCAAAAGTTCTATTTGTCCTAGTGTCTTCTTTCCTTTTCATTGTATTCGATGAGATGCAACCTTTTTAAAGTTAATCAAATCAAATCTCAAAGCCACATACGTAGAGCTTGACGTATTTCTTTCTTAAGATAATTAAATAGCAACCACATGTTTTGCGGTTACGGACGACATGTGCATTCAAGGCAAAGTCCACGGCAGTTCCAGCTCCGATCCGCATACTACTCTACACATATGGAGTAAAGGAAAACAGTTCCAGAACGGAAACGATCACTGTACGGAGTTTGCATTCAATGAGACAATTGTCAACTCAAAAAAGTATTCTTGATTGAAAGAATTAGCAGATAGCAATATAGGCTAACATTCAATAGAGCATGTTCTATAACAAATAATGTATAAGACAACCCAGGAACGATTAAAAAATCATCATTCGAAAAAAGTAAAAAACAAAAATATCTTACCGATATTCAAATCTTATTTATGGTTTACCAAGAAACTAATCAAGCTTATAAAGAAAAATAGGACATCGCATAGACTATAAAATACACAAGCCTAGCAGTGTTGACAGGATAAGCGTTTCCTATTAAAAATGCATCACATGCTAAGCGAAACCATGAGCTTCGGTCCTTGCTTGAAAGTTGGACTATGTTAGTATCAGACATTACCTTATCTGTGTTTGGCATAACCTTTGGGTTATTTTGTTTATTAATACTCTTCAATTTTGTACTACATTTAGCCTGTTTACTCTTCTCTATGTTGAAAACATGTCGTTAATTATTTTGAACATTTACTGATCGTATGGGGCAACCAGTTTGCAATGATGACAATAAAACTCATAAAGAGTCTATTAAGGTCATTTTCTGCATAAACTATTGGTGTGTGCGAATATCTGTGTAAGGAACACCCCTATTATCCTCTGTTTAGTAGAAAAAGCGAAAGCATAATGTATTAATTGAGATATCTTAACACCAAACATTGAAGCAGACAACTAATTCATTCGATATAGCCATGCATGACAGGCATCACAATTTGACGAAAGTGCAAACAATAGTCTTTATAACACTGCATTGAAACGTGAAGATTAACAAACTCCATCCTAAACCGGGTTTGATCTCAAGTGCTGGGGATTGGTAAGAAGAACATGTTCTATTTGCGCCGCCAGTCGTGTTAATAATTGCAAAGGAATTGTGGATACTTCTGAGGAAACAAATCTTCCATAAACATGTGTTAACAAATTCCACTGGTAAAAAGAATGAATATGCTGCGCTAAGATATTTCAATATAAATGACTCCAAACAGATACTTCATGGATTAATTTGTATGAAATGTATTTGCAAATGCCACCTATTTTTTGTTTTCAATATTCATCGGTGTAGTGGCGTGTTCCAGTGAGGTATATATTCATTAGAAATATACATAGAGGTTTGCTATCGAGGAATATGCTATCATAGAGACGGATTTATAAAAGTTCTTCCAAACTTGTTTCCGAATCCCATATTTGAACTTAATGTAACATTGTAATATATATCTTGTCATTTTTCATTAATAAATACTGATTAAACTACAATGCCTATGGTTTGGTGTTCGAATCGTTTTTCAATATTAAATGAGAAGACATAACACCATATGGCAATCCTCTTTTATTCCTTTTTGTTTTCATTATCACTATTTTATCGGATCGGTTTCTCTTGAACTTAATATTAAAAGAGTTTTTGCGGATAACGCGCCTAACAATGAACCATTCCATCAGTCAGGTTTCTAATGACGATACTTCCTGTCCATAATTAACTTATTGTCTGTTGACATTTTTGTGTAAATTTGTCCATATTTGTTTCATAACACGCCTGAATTGTTATGATACTTAAAACATTACTAGAACACACCTGCGAAATCGCGGGCATATACAGCTTGTGAACTGTTGTAGGATAATTTTTGGTAAAAGATATTATGTATGGAGAATTTCATAAAAGACATCAAAAGCCCTCTCCCTTTTTCCAAAGTCGGAGATTTGTTTCATTTCTGTTAAATTCAATTATTTTCGTGTTTCTGGCCTCAGACCACAATTATTCTTCTCCTTTGCTACAATGCATCTTTTGGTAAAAGTCAAATTAAATTTAAAATTTGCACCGCTTCAAACATGAAATAAATGTAACTACTTATATAAAGACCATTATTAGTCTAATACAATATGCTTCTAAGACAATCCATTTTCTTTTGAGAGCCTTATTAACATGCCAATGGTAGGATATGAATCTTGTATAAATGATTAAGACCGACTAAGGCTAATTTGAGCGGTGGTCGGAGGGGTCCTGATCCCGAAATCCCGGGCTTAAAAACATGAGACCCGAGATGCAGAATTTAAAGAAACTCATATCCCTCAATCCCGTAAGGATCAATCCCCAAATCCCGAGGTCCCGAAAAAGGTCCTGCCTCCCTCTAATCTCTACCCTACTTTCATTTTTGCCAAATCACTACTTTCACTTTCAACAATAAATTTGTATGCCCCATTTATGGGCTTTATGTTTTCTAGTCTGTGCATCCGTGCGTTCGTTCGATCGTTTGTTCGTTCGTTCGTTTGTTCGTCCATCCGTCTGTCCCGCTTCAGGTGAAAGTTTTTGGTCGAGGCAGTTTTTGATGAAGTTGAAGTCCAATCAACTCGAAACTCAGTAAATATAGTGCCGATATGACATCCGTGTACTACGGACACATTCTTGTTTCCACATGTTTTACTTATTTCAATTATATTTTTGTTATCTATCATACGATTGGTTGTGCTTGTGGATGTTTCAAACCGGAAGTCTTATCTATGAACAAAAGTCAGTCTGATGTCGGAATCAATATCCGGACTCCTTTTTTGTCGTTTTTCTCCAAATATATCTCAATCTGAACAATCATAAGAATGGATGACAAATGCGACTATGCATGTTACCTATAGAACACAGAGGCATGATGATTAATTTATCGTGGAAGGAAGAGAAACGACACACAAAATGAGGTCTTCTCGTTTAATAGTATATATAGCTGTGTAATAATTAAAAGTCTTAGCTAGTTCAAAATATTGCCACTCATACTATATAGTGGTATTGTTAAAGGACAATAACTTTCTCACAAAATCATTTTTCATATCGTCATAGCATAAATAAAATGTAAGTCGTTTGATAAAACAAATCGACTAGGCGATGAACTCAATACAAAATTATGCTTATTTTTTAATTTTCCCTTTTTATGCTTTGTCGAAATTGTCTGTAAAGAGTACAGCATTTCTTTACATGTTTTTTCCTATGATTAATTTTGATTATTACGTTTTTCCATATTCTAACGAGAAAACATTGCTGTATTTTTGTTTTTATCAATTTTCTTGTTCCGTCACTTTTTGAAATATTTCCGAGGCAAAAGTACGCGAATTATTGTAGCTGTGATTGGTAACAAATTATCGAAGACAGAAACTGTTATGAATCGACCATGGCTGACTGAACTTTTATCTTCACAAAAGCGGCAAAAAGTTAGCAAAGGTACCAGGATTATAATTTAGTACGCCAGTGGTGTACATATTGCACGGTAGTTAAATGACAATTGATGAACAATCAGGCTGGATAAAGGTACAAAATCATCGAACCCAGTCGAATTCCTTACAAGAACATTGCAGTTTTAGGTGGTACAAGAATAATCCCTCGACTTGCGTACTGTATTATTCCAAATACTTATGAAAAAAAAGTTTGATTGTGATTTCTGTTTTTTAATTGTTGCTGTTATTGTTAGTATTTAAACTATTTATATTTGTGTTTTAATTTTTCACAATGGAGAAACAAACCGTTTATCATCAGTCTCTAACAGACTGACTGGTCTAAGTGTTATTTGTTTGAGGAAGACAGTTGAAACGTTAAAATCAACGCCTACTGATAAAAAATATGAATACAAAAATCACCAAGTTTCATGGAATTCAATATCTCACCTATACCACTTGCCGTTAGAGTCAATACAATCGCTGTTCCTTTGCGTTTTGTATATTTGTGTGTGTGTGTCTTTGTTTTTCAAGATTATTTTTTATGTTTCATTCACTTTCAGAAATGTGTCCGAGAATGAGATACGTGATTAATTGTAATGCTAACTGGAATTGAATTATCGAAAAAAGGCAATAGTAGTATACCAGTGTTTAACAGTCATAAATCGACTGAGAGAATAAAAATCCGGGCTACAAACTAAAACCGAGGGAACAACATTAACTGTAAGAGGAAATCAAGAGGAACAACATGAACATTTGTCATATTTCTGACTTGCTACAGGATATATTAAGAAACAAATTGTTGATTGAACCTGGTTTGATGGCTAGCCAAACCGCACGTTTTCTGATAATGTTAAATAATATCGAACAAATAACAATACTACGTGACAGAAGTACATTCACAAACACATGCAAGAACATAAACACAGAGAAACGCACAAAAAAATAATATAATAGTCGACACAACATGCAAACCGCAGAATAACAACGAACATATTGCATCAATGACAAACACCACAGGATATAAAAACAGTCACGCGCTTACGTAACTAACATGATATCTTCAACCTTATACAATTATTTTTACAATAATTGTCCAAAGAATTTTCATGACAATGATGTTAAAAAATTACTATTTATAATTATTTGAACTACAAACTACAATACATAACAGATTATCAAACCGAAACCATAACAGATATATAAAAAATAAATACTTGAATGTTAGATGTACCAAAATACCGAGACAAATAGTACAGTAATGCAAATTTACACTCAGTATAACAGTCATATTCGGGAAAATAACAATGATGGTATCGAAAGGCAATTCAAAAAATTATTTGGACAACAAACGATAAGACAGAACAAATTGTTCAAACGAAACCATAATAGAAATATCAAAAAGAAATACAAGAAGGTTGGATCTACAAAAATGCAGACAAGTATAGCAATGCAAATTCACACTCGGTATAACAGTCATATTCGGGAATATAACAATGATGGTATAGAAAGTCAATTTTTAAACTATTTGTACAACATAACGATAGCCATAACACATTATTCAACCGAAACCATAACAGAAACATAAAAAATAAATAGATTGTATAATAAATTAGGTTGTTAATTTTCTCCATTGGCTTGTTACATATTTTTCATGTTGGGCCTTTTTATACCAACTATACGGTAAATAAGGTTTTTCATAGATCCAGGACGTACGGTGGCTTTATTTGCTTACATGTGAAGTGTATCATTGGCTATCAAACCACTTCCCTTTTTATATACAGGGTAAATAGTTTTAGAGGAAATTGTAATTTTTGTTTTAGAAATAATTTATGATATTAAGTTATTTAGTCAAAGGTATACTAGTAGTATAATGGCAATGACGACACAATTACAACTTAGCGTATAGTCCTGTAGAAGGAATACAAATTAATGGTGGTGTTTGAGTAGATAAGCCTTTAATTTTATGTTATAACTTTTCATGTATAAGTGTCCACGTAATATCAAGCAGGAACAAAAGCACTTGCCTTGGATGAATGCGATATTTTTTGTCGTCACTAACTACCAGCTGTCTGTTGATATTAAGGTGTAATATTTTAACCTTATAGTCTTACAGTGATAAGAAAGATAAATTTAAAAAACAAATCGAGCCGTCTAACCTAACGTCTGAATTTTGTTCTGATTATATCCTTTGAATCAAGCCTGTTATGAAGGACTCAAGTGGTTCAGATTTTATTAAATTGTAATAGAAGGTTAGAACGAAATAGTTCCCGTGTCAGATGAAGAAAACCTAAAAATCAAAATGTCACACTGTATCTCAAATAAAAAAAGATCTACACAGTAGGAAAACTCTGCTATATTGCTTAAATCATAATATAATGTTTACTCTCCCCATGGATTGTCAGAAGTTTTGTTAGTTAGATGGCGCTTTGCGCTCTTTGAATAAACGACCCTTTCTGGATTTGTTACTCCCTATTGATGAAGAATAATTACCAAAATCTTTCCACAAAGATTCTTAGCGGTTATGCTAAAGGTCAATAACTTTTTTTTATATTGTCATATCAAAAGCAAAATGTAAGTTACTTTATGACATTTTGGCCACTTTTGAAAATATTACTCAGGTTATGATTTAAATACGTTGTTTTGATATTTCTCTATCCATTTACTTGCTTTGTACTTTCTATATCTAAAGAAGAAATTTTTTGTCTTTTTTTGCGATATGAATAATTTTCGTTTTACGTATACCAACGCAATGTAACACTAAACTGTAATTCTCATACTTATTTCATATTTCCCTCCGATTTTGATAACATGTTTAAGACAAAGGGACATGTTTTATAAAAATGATCATCGGTATAAAGTGTCGAAGAAAGAAACTTTTCCAATTCTACCCTGGCAGTGTTCACTTTCTTTCCTTGAGGAATAACCTTCTCAAGAGCAGTTCATATTCATGGTAAAGGATTAAAAAACCTAAAACGTAGAGGAGAACCAGAGGATGGGAAATACTCATTTGTTCATTGCTTTATTTCCAGATATGTTGAACAAAACAATTCAACAAATTCTTATTAGGGGAAGATAGTAGCAAGCAAAATCGACAGACGTGCGCAAATCCTTATATGTCCCCGAAAATTAGCGCGAAACATTCTCTGGCCTTTGTTAGTTTTGTATTATTTTTAATTTAAGTTTCTTGTGTACAATTTGGAAATTAGTATGGCGTTCATTATCATTGAACTATAATATATTTGTTGAGGGGCCAGATGAAGGACGCCTCCGGGTGCGGGAATTTCTCGCTACATTGAAGACCTGTTGGTGACCTTCTGCTGTTGTTTTTTTCTATGGTCGGGTTGTTGTCTCTTTGGCATATTCCCCATTTCCATTCTCAATTTTATTACATACTTTAAAAAAATATTTAAAGATGACTGTTGTTTCCTGTTTTTGCTGACTTGTTTTAGTAAACATTTTAGTAGGTTCTGTTTTTATCGTCCCTACATGTTAGAAAATGTTTCAAAATTCACACAAAAACCTTCAAACTATAAACGTGTTTTTTTTGGATTAGAATATGGTATTATTAATTGTTTTTTTTTAACATTAAGGATCTTATGATACAAATTCATTGATCTTTTTCGCGCATTCACAAAGATTTTTTTTTATATATATAAACAGCAATTTGCACGCACTATCAGGGCACACAGGCGTAAATCGCTACCGAAAACAAACATGGCATAGGATCTTTTGTCAGCTTTTGTTTTAAAGTCTCTCAAATATTTTATGGTTTGACCCTTCTTTTCAGAACTAAGGTCGTGCATGAAGCGACAGGATGGGCCAGTGTGGGATAGCCGAGTCCAGGAGAAATTGGCATTCATATGGTGTACAAACTGCACGTGAGTAAAATTGCAATGGATGAATGATTGGGCTCGGTGTAGTTACAAAATAAACAAACCTAGTCGAATACCATACAAGAACAATGCAGTCTCAGGTGATTAGTTTTAGTTATTCACAATGGTAGAAATAATGAATCGGTCATCAGTCTCAACAGATAGTTTGAAATCTGACAGGTCGAAATGGTTTTTATTTGTGTCAGGAAGACATAATTGCCGGGTTAAAACATCCCCAAGTTTCCCGAAATGAATAACTTAACTATATCACTAGTCGTTAGAGGAGGTAAAACAAGGGTTAGGGAATTGAAAGTACTTTACCATTGAATGAGGAAAAATGCAATCCAAGATGCCGACTGAAATTTAACAACACCAAACTGAAACATGCTGAACAACAATACGGGTCAACTAAAGTAACAAGAAATGAAACTCGGGGTTCACCTAGTTTCTTTCGTAATTCACTTCACTTGATCATTAAGATACAACATTGAAACAACACATTGTCAAGGTTTGTTTGTGGACAAAGAGGTTTACCTTCCGCCAATCAGCAAAAATACATCCATGGAGCGACACAAAAGATGTAAAAGGTGTGCTGAACTCTCCAAAAGTTATTGGCCAAATAATGTACTAAGGACGTGCAAGACTTGAAATACCATCTTGTTTGTCTTGTTACTCTGCATATTAAAAAAAGAGCCGTTTAGAAAAAGATAGAAATTTAGGCTTGTAAATATTGCAAATATGTATGAAAGAATAGGTTAGCAATAATTATTAAGTGGGGATACGCTTCCAATAAACAGTTAAGGACTCAATTGCTACTTGCAAAGATACCAAATCTTCAAGCATACATTAACGGTAGGATATATTAACAGCAACCCTGACTAATGAAAACAAACGGACACTTTTGCCGATACGCACCTTTCTTCTATTCAAAGTTGAAATTCATTATCATACTTTATTCTCAAAACTTGTAATATTTAGAAAACGAAAAAACTATTAAATTTCTGCCTCCGTTAAACTGGAAACTGGAACAATTAAATGAACTGCATTAATAATTAAACTGCATATATATTGCGATATTCTGGAACTTAAAAGATCTTAAAACTTCTCCTTGAAAAAATCTGTACCTTGAAATTTATGAGACACGTAAATAAATTTGCTAGCCGGCGGTAGAAACAAGCTGGAACTGACGTAAAATACTATGAATCTTACGCTAGTGTTGATGTTTTGCGTGAGAGAAATTCCAAATATGGGTAAAATCAATGACCTAATGAGGAAACTTCCTTATAAGGTGCATATCTTAGCACTTAACGTCTGATCAAATGACGTCATTACAGCCCTACTATTGTGAGAAGGTGCGCAACGTCGGTGCATGACTAGTTCATAAGAAGCTATTACTATAATCAGAATAAAAATCTCTTCTTCATAAACCTTACATAAAATACTCTAACATTTATCCCTATTTTGAAAAACATACAAAAATATAACAACAACATGTTCAGGACAGTCTACAAATTATACGATTGCTATCGTCACTATATATAAAACAATACTCGTGACTTCCGATAAAAGCGAAAGTGAAAGTAACGTACAATTAATCAAAAGCTGTCGATCAGAAAACACACGTTTTCTGTCATTCTGGAACATACAATATTTAAACGATTAAACAATATATAGGTAATAATGAAATACAATACACAAATTTACTGCTTTTATAAAATAATACAAAGTATGGTTGGCAGAAATATAGACAAAACAATGTAAATTGTATTTAACATTTGTTTAAGTTAAAACATGAAGTATCCATTATACATAAGGTATTTACCAGATTAGCTAAATAATAGTTCAACAAAATAAACACAATATCAATAAAAATTAAGGCACTGCTATCTGTCAAAAAACGCCACATTACCCCCTCCTTACAAACAGAGATCGCTCCGACCGCGGGTTATACACAACCAAATACGGTACCTGTCGCTACCGGATTTCACATAGATAATTGGTTCCAAGTTATACAAACATATAGTAATTATCATTATGAAAATATCCATAGATAATAATAAAACAACACTATTTAAATTTAAAGTTGTAATGGTTTCCAATATAAATTATATCCACACATTTCCCTGTAATAATTTTAACTACTTATATACATGTAAACTACAATTTTCTTTCTTATTCCCTCCTCTGTTTTAAATTTAGTTTTACAATTTCGAACAATAAATATAATAAGAATACATTAAGTCCAGAGTGGTTTCATGATAACATATCACTACTAGAGAGTCCACTAAATATCTTCTTCGTTTCCGGTCATCAGGATTATCTATGTAGACGAGATCTTGAAATTAAAGTGTTTGTGACTAGCATACGTACATACAAGTACTAGTATACAAATCAAATATTACATGTACTTAAACTGTTATTATATATTTTCAAATTTTGATAAAGTTAATACTAATAGCATTACATTTCTATAATACGAACTACACTTAAAAAAACCAACATTTGAATTTTAAATTCTAGACTTCTATTTTTAAAATACAATTTATAAAAACGTACCACCTGTCGTTATCTTACCAAAAATTACTAGATAATTGTAAGCTTGGCCTACAACCAACACCAATCTTGCAAGTACTGGTGAGCAAGATACTGACTACACAGGAGACATATCAGGAACAAATCAGGATACAGTTGACACGCGAGACACATGACAGGAACTAAACAGGATACAGTCAACATGAGAGACATGACGATAACTGGACAGCATACATACATGACAGGAACAAAACAGGAAACAGTCAACATGAGAGACATGACGATAACTGGACAGGATACATACATGACAGGAACAAAACAGGATACAGTTGACACGGGAGACACATGACAGGAACTAAACAGGATACAGTCAACATGAGAGACATGACGATAACTGGACAGGATACACACATGACAGAAACAAAACAGGAAACAGTCAACATGAGAGACATGACGATAACTGGACAGGATACATACATGACAGGAACATCAACACACCCACAATTTTTTTATTTCACCATTATGAGAGTAAATAGAACCTACATACTCGTACACAGCTGCAAGCATATTTTTCTTTAAAACTTGGTGTTGCTTATATTTTAATAAGTCTCGTGGGAACAAAATCATTTTTCGGTTTAGCTATATTACGAGCTGCAAGAAAACCCTGTTCACTCATACTAGGACTTACATGTTATATGTATCGATTACACATGTACAAGTAGGAGGAATAGTTGCCGCCCGAGCATATAAAAATAGAAAACATTAAAAAATTCATTACATTTCTTTAAAATGAGGAGGAGGTACACAATTCGGCACTGATGCAAATTTCACTGCCACCAGCTGACAAATCTGGTACCTGCCCTGTAACCCCACCGGCCCCTGCAGAAGCACGGTCGATGTCTCACCCCTTGGATGCACAGGCTCAAGTACTCTCCCGGGTTACTGGAACCCATCTGTGGACCCCTCAGCAGCATTAGCGCAACCCTGATCTAAGTAGGGTCCAAAGCTCAGAACTACTTTGATGGTTTAGCCCCTTGTTGCCCGATGCCGCCAGTGCGCAATTACACCGCACCTGCACCTTCCTAGGATGCGAAGACGGTAGTAGAATATCCACAGAGTCCGAACCATCTGTCTCTACCCTAAACTCCTCGCTCAGCTTTTCAAATTTCTGTCGTAATTCTACATATTTCCCCCCTATTTATTTTTTGCCATCCCCCTTATATACCTTCCCTCTAATCTCATGAGAGGGGTTGAGTTCCAGTCGTCCCTACCACCAGCACAGGTATAAATTTTAAGCCGCTGAAGTGTTCTGTCTGTCATCTCTCTACTGATATACCACTGCCCTCTCACTAATTTGTAACACAAAAAATAAAAAAATAAACAATATGTTTATAAAGTATCTTTTTATTCTACTTTGAAACTGTAGAATCCTGTCGACGACGCCAAATGTAACGTGTTCGCAAACCGATGAAAACCTTTCTAACCAACCAAACCAACCACCAGTCCAGGCAGACACCAACAACGAACCAAAAGAATTTAACAGGAAATATGAAGGCTCAGAATACATGAAATAATTACTAATACTGCTACTGCATACTGCATATCACACAAATATAGTTTCTAGGTCAGCGCAGTCTCCTTTTATGTGTGTGTGTGTGAGACGGATTGTATATTTATATGTAATGTAATAAGGTATCAGATCCGCCTTTACGTTCACTTGATGCTCTGAATGCAAACACAAAATCGTTTCAAGTGTATAATAACTTTTATTCACCAGACATACTATTAAAAACAACTGGAACACAATTTACAGATATAAATCTCTTAAAGCAGCAATCAACAATTAACAATATTCCATATCGATTAGACGAAGATTAAATACTCTAAAACAGCTACACCAAAAATCAACATTCAAGAAACACAGATTCTATCAGCAACTCTCAATATAAATACATGTAAAATACTACACAAATAAATAAGTCACAATTTTCCTAACCCTCTATATTATTAGGATATATTAACAGCAACCCTGACTAATGAAAACAAACGGACACTTTTGCCGATACGCACCTTTCTTCTATTCAAAGTTGAAATTCATTATCAAACTTTATTCTCAAAACTTGTAATATTTAGAAAACGAGAAAACTATTAAATTTCTGCCTCCGTTAAACTGGAAACTGGAACAATCAAATGAACTGCATTAATAATTAAACTGCATATATATTGCGATATTCTGGAACTTTAAAGATCTTAAAACTTCTGCTGTAGAAAAACTGTACCTTGAAATTTATGAGACACGTAAATAAAGCTGCTAGCCGGCGGTAGGGACAAGCTGAAACTAACGTAAAATACTATGAATTTTACGCTAGTGTTGTTGTTACGCGTGAGAGAAATTCCAAATATGGATGAAATCAATGACCTAATAAGAAAACTTCCTTATAAGGTGCATATCTTAGCACTTAACGTATGATCAAATGACGTCATTACAGCCCTACTACTGTGAGAAGGTGCGAAACGTCGGTGCATAAATAGTTCATAAGAAGCTGTTACTATAATCAGAATAAAACTCTCTTCTTCATAAACCTTACATAAAATACATCTACGAGATATGACTTCTCTTCACGAACATCACCAACAGGTCGCAATGGACTTTTCGAATAGAAATTTTACGGTACGTAAGTACAGCAAGTTGTTTTCTTATAAAGCAATTGCTTATATTTAGGCACATAAACAGAATAAAGCAATAAAGCGATAATTTTGCGCCATAGTTTTAATTACAAATAAAAATAAAATTGAGAATGGAAATGGGGAATGTGTTACAGAGACAACAACCCGACCAAAGAGCAGATACATTGTAACAACCGAAAACCACCATTGGGCCTTCAATGCAGCGATACATTTCTCACCCAGAGGCGTGTTTCAGCTCTTCCCGAAACTAAAATGTAAACTAGTTCAGTGATAATGGACGTCATGCTAAACTCCGAAATATATAAAAGAAACTAAAATTGAAAATCATACAAGACTAACAAAGGCCAGATGCTCCTGGTTAGGGGACGGACACAAAAAAGCGGCGGGGTTAAACATGTTTTTTGATATCTCAACCCTCCCCCATTACCTTCAGCCAATGTAGAAAAATCAAACACACAACAATACGCACAGTAAAACTCAGTTTAAAAGAAGTCCGAGTCCGATGTCAGAATAGGTAACAAAAGAAACTAAACAAAATGACAATGATACACAAATTAACAAAAATCTACTAGCAGTTACTGACATGCCAGCTCCAAACCGATTGAAAGATTATTTCTTCATAATATGAATATCAAGCAAAATACTTCTCTTTAGGGGTTTAGTATTATACCATCATAAAATATATGACAAGAACATAACCCGTATATATCATGCAAACAATTTGTGTTAGAATAATGTGTTTATTTCCGATGCAAAGACTCTATAAATGAATCAATATTGAAGCCAAAATATGCAATTTTTAATGACCTTCCAATAGTATTGTAACTTTATCCCTTCTTAATAAGTCTGTTTAAAGGTTTTATTATCTTTTGAGGTGACATGCATTATCGGTGACAAATATTTGAAAATAATATCTAATGAATTTGTTTGCAAAGCACTTCTTCATGTAGCATGCTGATCGTTTTGTTTTTAATATCACGTAAGAAGGATTACATAATTTTATCATCATATTTTTATTCTAATTTGTTTTCATTATCACTATTTGATCACTAAGATGAACGTTTTCTTTTGAACTTTTAATCATTATCGTCTTCGCAGATATTGTGTCAAACATTGAATAATTATTTCCACGTGGGCGGTTTGTAAGTCGAGTTTTAATGTTTATTGATTACCTACCGTTTGTTGACATATAAGTGTAAATGTTCCAATTAGTGTATCATAAAAAAGTTTTAATTGATAAGAAATGTTCAACCTTTATAGGTAATACATAATTAAAAGTGCTAACATGTTAGAAATAAGTGTTGTCAACGGTTAAAAGGTTATCTGTCGAAAGGACCGAATATCGAATACCCAATACGTTAATCGGTTAACCGGCCTTTTTTCAATTTTCATAGAATATATATAGATACAAATTGTATTGGTATTGAAATCTTTAATTGATATAAGATTGATATACTTATATATTTTAGTATTACACTGTGTCATATTTTCTCTGACTGTTAATTACGTCTTTATGCTGAATTCATTGGATGTTGAATGGTAAGTGATTGACATCGGACTCGGACTTCTTTTAAACTGAGTTTTACTGTGCGTAATGCTGTGTCTTTGTTTTTTTCTACATTTGCTATATGTATTAAAACACGGTTGAGATTTAAAAAAACAGGTTTAACGCCTTAACATTATGCGTCTGTCCCAAGTCAAGACCCTCTTGCCTTTGTTAGTCTTTTGAGATTTAAAAAAAAATTAGTTCAGTTATGTTTCGAAGGTTTGTATGATGCTCATTATCACAGAACAAATACACATTTGTGTTTAGGGACCATCTGAAGCACGCCTCCGGGTGAAGGATTTTCTCGCTGTGTTGAAGACCCATTAGTGGCATTCTGCTGTTTTCTGCTTATTTGTCGGTTTGTTGTCTCTGTGACACATTCCCCATTTCTAAATTTATTTTGTAGTATTAGTAGGTTTTATAGTCTTTTGGCTTTGAACTAGCTGTCAGTAACTGCGAGTAAGCCTTGGTCTGTATTTTCTGGTTTTTGTTGTTGTTATAAAGAATGCAGAAGTATCTTGTCACGCCCGGTATGTGTTTTTGTAAGATATTTTGTTTTTGATTTGTATGCATCAACTCATCATAGATACCGGTATTGAAATTTTATCACTATCGTCTTTGCAGAAATTGGGTCAAAATTTGAATATTATTTCCATGTGTGCGGTTTGCAAGTATTATATATTTTAGTATTACACGGTGTCATATTTTCTCTGACTGTTAATTACGTCTTTATGCTGAATTCATTGGATGTTGAATGGTAAGTGATTGACATCGGACTCGGACTTCTTTTAAACTGAGTTTTACTGTGCGTAATGCTGTGTCATTGTTTTTTTCTACATTTGCTATATGTATTGGAACACGGTTGAGATATCAAAAACAGGTTTAACGCCTTAACATTATGCGTCTGTCCCAAGTCAAGACCCTCTTGCCTTTGTTAGTCTTTTGAGATTTAAAACAAAATTTAGTTCATTTATGTTTCGGAGGTTTGTATGATGCTCATTATCACTGAACAAATACACATTTGTGTTTAGGGACCATCTGAAGCACGCCTCCTCCGGATGCAGGATTTTCTCGCTGTGTTGAAGACCCATTGGTGGCATTCTGCTGTTTTCTGCTTATTTGTCGGGTTGTTGTCTCTGTGACACATTCCCCATTTCTAGATTTATTTTGTAGTATCAGTAGATTTTATAGTCTTTTGGTTTTGAACTAGCTGTCAGTATTTGTGAGTTAGCTCTGATCTGTATTTTCTGGTTTTTGTTGTTGTTATTAAGAATGCAGAAGTATCTTGTCACGCTCGGGATGTGTTTTTGTAAGATATTTTGTTTCTGATTTGTATGCATCAACTCATCATAGACACCGGGATTGAAATTTTATCACTATCGTCTTTGCAGAAATTGGGTCAAACTTTGAATATTATTTCCACGTGTGCGGTTTGCAAGTATTATATATTTCAGTATTACACGGTGTTTAGTGGAGTTTTAATGTCTTTTGATAGTCAACTGATAGTTGACATATAAGTGTAAATGTTCTCATATTTGTACCATAAAAACTTTAATTGATAAGAAATTTTCAACCTGATAGGTTATAAATAATTAAAAATGTTAACATATTATATAGAAGTGTTGTCAACGATAATCGGTTAATCGGTTAACCGTCGAAAGGACCGAATATCTATGCCCAAAACGCTAACTGGATAATAAGCCCCTTTTCAATTTTCATATAAAATAAAAGATATGTGTATTAAATTCATTAATTATTTTTAAAGTGATATACCTATATAATTTTGTATTACAAGGCGTCATATTTTTTCTGACTGTTGATTACGTCTTTGTGATTAATCCATTGGATGTTGGATGGTAACTGATTGACATTTCAGTCTTGGATACATGATTTATAAATTAGGTTTCATATTCCGTCGGCTTTGAACTAGTTTATGTTTTGGTTGTTGTTATACGGGATGTATAAATATCTTGCCACGCCCGGTATGTGTTTTTGTTAGAAGTAATTTCTGATTTGTATCTATAAACCCCTTGTAGAGACATGGATTGAAATGTTGTTTTTACGTCAAAAGCGCGTTTCGTCTACAAAAGACTCATCAGTGACACTTGAATAAAAAAAAATGTTAAAAAGGCAAAATAAAGTACAAAGTTTAAGAGCATTGGCATTGAGGACCAAAAATTCATAAAAGTTTTGGCCAAAAACAGCTGGAATAATTTATTCATGAAGTAGAAAAACCTTAGTATTCCAAAACTTAAAGACTGGTAAACTTGGTATCCTTGGGGAATAATCGGATGAGTTAAGAACTTTTCAACGGATTTTTATAGTTCTTATTTTGCACTGTATCACCACTGTTCCATGTAAGGAGAGCGTTGAGCGCTCGTAAATATGTTTAACCCCGTCACTTTCTGTATGTGCCTGTCCAATGTCAGGAGCTCGTAGTTCAGTGGTTGTCGCTTATTTATCTCTGTCATATGTGTTTTTCGTAAATTGATTTGTTATGAATTAGGACGTTGCTTTTATCAATTAAAGTTGGAACCTTTTATAGCCGAATTTCGGTATGGGTAATTCTCATAGCTGAAAGGTTATACGGTAGTCTTTAATTCATTATATTCACTTTATCTGTTTGTTTTGTTCGTTCATCGTTGTCAATATAATGAAATTTGATGCGACTGTCATACAAGTGAGAGGTTTAGCTAGCTATATAACCAGGTGCAACAAATCATATTCTACATAGGAAAAGACTGGTTGTTATCGGTTCATTTAATGTGTTTGAGCTTTTTGATTTTGCCATTTGATTAAGGACTTTTCGTTTTGAATTTCCCTCGGTTAATAGAAACCGCGTTGAGACCTTGTTTGTCCCCAACTTAACTCGTTGCGAGAGGCATGGAAATACCGGGCATTCGTTTGTTCGTCCGTCAATCCGGTTTTGGTACCACTCGCACAGGTTCAACTCTTTGCCAGAATTTATTAACTTAAAATATAGGTTTATATCAGCAATATCTCAGACAAGTTCTTTAATGGTGTACGATGGACTTTAAAAAAAAAGAGCTATGCCACTTGGAAACATGAAAAAAAGGAAAATCACAAAAATACTGAACTCCGAGGAAAATCCAATCGTAAAGTCCCTATAGATCAAAAGGCAAAATCAAATGACAAAACACATCAAACGAACGGACAACAACTGTCATGTTCCTGACGTGGTACAGGCATTTTAAAATGTAGAAAAGGATGGATTGAACCTGGTTTTATAGTGCTAAACCTTTCACTTATATGACAGTCGCATCAAACTCCGTTATATTTACAACGATGCGTGAACAACAAAACAGACATAATAAATAGAAGTGAAAATATGGGTACAGCAGTCATCACTGTGTTTAAATCTCAACACAAACAATTATTTTTAAGAATCCACATATGGTTAATACTATTAGTAAAATAATTGTGTCGGTTGTCGTTCAAAGTATTTTCATATCAATAATAGAACAATAACATAATGACATAAAATAGAACAATAACAGTAATAGACAAATTTATTGAAAATTGCCTCGTTTACACTCTCATGAGTAAAATTCTTACACGATTGCTATAAAAAATTATACTATAGATTAATACTAGCAATATCTTGGACAAGGTCTATAATGGTGGACGATTGAAAAAAGAGGCGAAAGATACCAGAGAAACAGTCAAATTCCTAGATCGAAAAAAACAAACTGACAAAACCATGACTAATAAAGTAAAAGTCAGACAAACAAGTACAAGTAATAGTACACAAGACATAACAAAGAAAACTAAAGAATAAGCAACAGGAACCTGTCGAAAAGCTGAAGGAGATTTCATATTCTCCGGAAGGGTAACCAGATTCTGCAACACATGTGGCACCCTTGGTGTTGACTTTTTCTAAAATAGTTATGCCCATTGTTATATTATATAGTGCTTTTATACATATGTGATAAGTAGACGAGGTTTATTTCAAAACGTGGTTAGAAATGGGGTTACGTCCTTAATAAAAACATCACGGTGTTGTGGTAAAAGTTGAAAGACATAGAAATTGATGATTTACGATTAATATTATTTTATAAATCACATTTTATGCTAAGACTTTGTAAGTGTTGGTATTTGTTTATGTTTAGACCAATGAAAGTATGTTCTCAGTTTTGATGAATTGATAGGCCACTAGTATAAATACCACATGTTAAGATGGTCGGTAAGATAAATTCATCATCCAACGCTAGTGACCTAATACAATTTATATATGGGTATGTAAATTCCATATGGGGATTCGAGCTTTGCTCTCACCAGACACCTTTCTATATTTTGCATGTGGTTTCATTATTATTTTCATCCTTTCTGTGTTTTTCACGTTCATTTTTTATTTTTCATATTTATTTATTATTTTCATCCCTAACATGCATCACCTGAGGCAGATACATGAAAATTATATCTTCATAAATTTAACATAGTTGACAATTCACGCAACCTTCAACTGCAGTTCCAGCACACATCCGAGATGAAATTCAGAGCAAACCATGAATAAGTAATTCCTACTCACCTTTCAGTGAGAATTAAAGATTAAAATCATTCATAAACGGTATTTTTTCAAACATGCATCGCCGCTTAAATTAAAAAAAATACTATCTTCAACTGTGAAACATTGACAAATAAAGGTAATAGTAGTAAACTTGTGTTCAAAAGTCATAAATCGAGTGACAGAAAACAAATCCGGATTACAAACCAAAACCGAGAAAAACACATCAACTATAGGAGGAAAACAAATGCACAATAGGAATACCTAATTGCAACAAATCGGACGTGAACATACATTGAACCGAACTTTTTGATAGCAAATATCATATTGATAACAGTTTAAATCTCCATCAACTGTAGTTTCAGCAAAGCAATATCATCCTTAACACATTCAGAGCGAAACATCATGAAAATGATAATTACTCTCCTTTAAGTCGAGTAATACAAAAGTGAAACATGCATAACGAATACATGTGGCTCAAGCATGACTCAACGGTGTAAGGTTTGTTTTTAAATGATACTTTCGTATTTAAAAACAAAGGTTAAGGATAAAATCACCCCCAGAAACAGCTTGGGGAATAAATATTACCTTTTTCCAATGAAGAGCAAACCTCTACATTTGTGTTAGCTAATATGATGTATCCAGCTTTTACTTACAATCCAGTTTTCGTCTCCGATAACAAAGCAGTGTATACCCTGACAAATAACCGAATCGAAACACTAAAAATACATGTATATACTAGTATCTATTTCGAAATTGAAAACATTGAAAAGCAGATATTTCAAAACAAAATGGGCTCTCTTGCTACGGCCAACTTTACCTATGCATAAATGTTTCGGATTAATTTACAGTACATTTAAAGAAAACGGCTGCAGCAATGATATATCATTACATCAAGGGATGGTTGACAACAGGGCTGCAACTACCATGATTGAGGATACACGTTAATAGGATGACATAAATCCAGGGGCTGACAAAACTCCTAAGAACAGACTTTTGTTTGATATGCCAGACACACGTGTCTTCTTTACAGTTGTATCAAGTTTTGAATTATTTCTTGTGAGAATATCGTCAATATAAAGGAACTTGGTCTCTTGTGGAGAGTTATCTCATAAGCAATCATACCACATCTTCATTTTTATATAAATAAATCTGGTGTATTTACTGTCTTCTGATTGGTTAAAAGAATTAGCTTTATTTTCAATGTTATCAATTTTTATGGCGACACGCCCACTCTAACTTTGTGTATTCATACGCAAACATCTGTGTACATTGTTATTCGTATTAATATACAGCTTTGTTTTTGAAAGAAATTTATTTATAATGAATGGCAATAATTTATTTTGAATTTATTGAACCATAAAATTAATTTCTGACTCTTCACATTTAACATAATCCGCTTCGCGGATTATTCAATGTGAAGAGTCAAAAATTAATTTTATGGTTCAATAAATTCAAAATAAATAACAGCCATTCATTAAATAAAACGAAAGTGCTGTATTGTGACAGATATTTGCGAATACCATGAATAATAATATTTGTTATAATATTTGGTGGAGGCCCGTTAATAAAAGCTGACATGAAAAATCAACATCAAGACTGAACAGCATGCCAGAAACTAAGACAGTGTTTCGACAATTCGAACCGGAATATTTACAGTTGAACATTATTTTTGTACCGTTCGGACTATTTAATTCTATATATTTCCAGTAAATGATTTATTTGTGAATAATCAGATTACACCATTGAACAATGACACAAGCTGAATATCAAAGAACTGTTACATATTATTATAAAAGAGGAACTTTTATCAACATCAGTGACAATAATATTAAATTTATATTGTTGTGTATTTTCATTGTAAACATATATTTTCAAGAAACTGTGAGTACATCAAAAGCTTATTTCTAAAATCTAAATTTTTAATTTAAAATTTTCAGCTATGAAACAAAAAGTTCATTTTCTTTTCACAAATCGTTTTGCGTTTCATGTCTTAAAATTTTAAGAACAACTTTTCTAAAAGACTGTCTAAACAAGTTATAAAATTATGTTTTTTATAAAATGTTGTAAAATTTTATTTATTTGAATCATCCATTGAATAACTTTTCAGAATGATGTTAATTAGAACTGAATGTTTGTATTTCAAACGCATGCCAATATTAATATTTTCAATCAGTCGTCTTTAAGATTAGGTGCAAACTTAATTAAGGGTTACATAACGTAAATATCCTTGTTTGTGAGTTACCTATTAGGAACAAGTTAGTAAAATTCTTGTTGCCGTTTACTGTACATTTTGGAAAATCTAATACCGGTACAGAGTTATAATAATTTAATATATACATATATAGGCAAGCATAATGCTCAGGCTACCTGAATAGCAGGGACGCCACAATTAATAGATATAATGGGTTACCTCACAAGAAGGAACGCCATACAAAATATGCGCATGGGTCACCTCAGGAGCAGGGACGCCACAATCAATTGACAAAATGGGTTACCTCAAGAGTAGGAACGCCATCAAAATGATAAGACAGTAACTTAGAGACTGATAAAAGCAAAATCAAATTTTGTTTAAGATTATTCAAGTTTTTCATAATTCATATATTTTTGCAACGTTTAGTTTAAACACTTATATTTCTAATAACATTTCATCAACTGTAAAGATAAACGTTCATTTGTAAGCATGTGTGTAACAAACTTTAATGCCCGCGTCACACTGTCCCGATTTTTACGCCGATGGCAACACGATTATGGAAATTTTCAAAATCGGGACTGATCGTATCCAGATCGGGCTATTCGTAGTGCCATCTTTAATCATCGTAGAACCATCGGCCACTTTTTCTATCCTTCGGGGACAACTTCGGGAAGGGTTCTAAATTTTTTAACATGTTAAAAAATCCCCGAAGGTGCGTCCGATGTTGAGGGTTCGTATTGAGTTCGTATCAACATCCTCACCATCGTAATGTCACCGGGAATGCATCTTTGAACATCGTATTGCATTCGTGTTTCCATCAGGCAGTTTTGACATTACGATGTCTACACGAATGAATCACGAAGCTACCCGAAGGTCTTGCGATGGCAATACGACTTCGTGAAGACCTCATAATCCCGTCGTGTTGCCATCGAATAAAAGTACGAAGGCGACAAGATGGATCTACGACGGCAATATTTCCAGCTAAATGTAAGTTAATTTTTGCGCTAAAATACATTTAAAGTGCCATGCGCGATATGCACTGGTCAGTCTAATACGACAGTTTAGAAAGACGTTCACAAAACATGGAGCTCATATCATATGATTCTATGAGAACAAGAAAGGCGACAGCGTTGTTTCTATTAATTCAAATGGAACAAGAAGAGCAGCTATTACAGGCTCAGGATTTACTTTTACTAGTAAAATATTATTTTTTGTCAATTTTTCATATCAAGTAACATAATGAAAATCATAAACGCGACTCGTACACCAACACTGCAGGTACACGTATATAGGGAAACCAACTTTTTCTTCATTATTCCTGATTTTTTATGTATCGTCTGAGTTGTTGTCACACGAATGTTTGCTCCATAATCATTGTGTTTTCTATATGTCATATTTTGCCGCATTTGTTGCTTTCCCCGCATCCTTCCTTTTGCCTATATTATTATGATATTCTCCTGGAAAGAGCTCTTTTTGAATAAAAGGCATCAACGAACACCCATTACCTTACCTTTAAGATAGATCAGTAAAGATGGGATGATGGGCATAAGTATGGGTAATTATTCAGACTAGTGCACACATTTTACAGTTCAAACAAGGCAATGCCGAGCATGGCATCCCCTCGTATGTAACACATTGGGGACAAATATGGACACTATATTTGTATATGACACATGCAGAAAATGGTAAATTGAATATGCATATTTGATACATAAACTATTTTTTTAGAAATCAACCAAAACATTCAGCAACTGGAAATACCTTTAATATTGTCTTTAGAACCAACGTCTTTTAGACATCGTATGGCCATCGCGCCATCATCGTAATTCATCGTGTAATCTTCGTAATCCATCGTGTAGCCTTCGTGATCCATCGTGTAGGCTTCGGCTGAGATATGAAGCTTAAATACCCGTCTTCGGTTAACCTTCGTATTTCCATCTTTTGCTATCGTATATAATTTCGGCACCATCGTATAAACTTCGTTATTCATCGTACTTGCTTCGATCACTTTTTAGTATTTTAACGAGATCGGGACCAACTTCGTACGAACTTACAATTTTCGCATTCGGGTGTCCATCGTATATAAAAATCGGGACAGTGTGACACGGGCATAAAGAACAACGATTTATAATTAATACTTTTAAAATAGTATTTTATCATCATAACATCAATTGAATTATAAAACAAATAAAAGATAAAAACACCAATTAAATAGTATGATTAAGGAATCTAAATAATGAAAAAAAAAGAAAGAAAGAAAAAAAAAGAAAAATATTAAAATTAAGTTCAAGTTTTTTCCCCCGCTTAAAATCAAAAAGTAAATGCTGTATGTTTATGCATCCATTGGTTTTTCATCACTCAATTGCTTGTCTTCTATATTGTTTTGAGGTTTAAATATGGATATTGATTATTTACTTACACTAATAATTAAAAGTTATAAATCCATTTTCAAATTAATATAGTAAACATAAAAATACACAATTTCTTTAAAATCTTCTTTATTATTTATTTTATTTTGGAGTCCAAAATTTCTAAGGAGAGTGATGTATTGTGACAGATATTTGACATAAATATTGGACATAGCTGACGTTACAAATATTAATTAAATACTTTAAAGGCCAAATTTTCATGTCCAGTTTTTAGTTCAAGTAAACTTCTTGTTGGTCAAACTAACTTTCTTTGGTCAAATAACTTTCTGATAGAACAAATATTACTTAAATCTTTGTTTGAAAGTAAAAGATGAACAAACAAGTCATAAACTTCGGACAATGGTTGACATGGTCAACTTACGTCAATAATTTAACTTTGATAAACTATAGGGCACAAACTAGTACCAAAGTCATTAAATGATTGCTATATAAGTGGAAATTCTGCTTTGAGACGTCAAAGTTTGAATTTTGAAACTTATAGGTAAGTCATGATTTTAAAAGTATTAAGATTTAAAGTAAATTATTTTAAAATAAGTTTAACTAAAATAAAGATAATTAATAGCCATCATAAATAAGGTTTATTCAAAATATTTATTGTTCTCTGTTAGGGAAATAATTGAAAATATTTGTTTTGCTTTATTGTTGTTTGTAACTGTTTTGTATTATTTTTGTTTTTATTTATTTTATTAAAAAGTTTGAATTTTGAAACTTATAGGTGTCAGTCGATCCCGGCCTGCCTCTACATAGGCAACAACGCTGGCCTGCCTTAACAGCGGCATCTACGTCCGGCCAGTTTTCCCCAGCATGTAACAACAAATAACCAACTCTCACGGAGTCATTCTTCTGTTGAGAGTTTGGGTCATTAAAGAACAACTAACTATGCAGACCAACATAATACAAAACATCGACAATACGAATTCCAATAACTAATTGTTCTAATATTTGCATGAAATAGTCTTAACAATAGTTTTTCTTTAACAATACATTCACGGTATAAACTAGAAATGTACATGTAAAATTGTAATCCTTTCAATACTACAACACTGGACACTAATTGATTTGATTCCTTAGAGACTTGTCTTTTATTGGACATCATGTTGTCAAAGTCTTCTACTTGTAATTTTAAAAACCGTTTCGAGAGGCATGTACTCATACATGTGCATTTGATAAGATGTGGGTAAAACCTTTAAGTAAACCTACGGTTAGACGATGTATTTGAATGAAACCTTTTTACTGGACAATTAACAGAAATCGACATGACAAAAAAAGAAAAACACACACAACAGTATATATAGATGATCATATAATAAGGAAATCCCTATACCAAGTCAGGAATATAACAGTTGGCTTCAATTCGTTTAATGCATATAAGCTTCTGATTTTATCATTTAAAAAGGGACTTCTTGTGTTGAACTGTTACACGCCTGTCACAGGTTAGGTTGAGGGTTGGGATCCCGCTAACATGTTTAACCCCGCCACATTATTAATGTATGTGCCTTTCCCAAGTCAGGAGCCTGTAATTCAGAGGTTGTCGTTTGTTTATGTGTTACATATTTGATTTTCGATTATTTTTTGTACATAAATCAGGCCGTTAGTTTTCTTGTTTGAATTGTTTTACATTGTCATTTCGGGGCCTTTTATAGCTGACTATGTAGTATGGGCTTTGTTCATTGTTGAAGGTTGTATAGTGACTTTGTGATTTTACTTCTAATTACTAGTATTATATTGTAGGTTTGCGCAATTGGTCAATATTGATAATTTAGTTGTCTCACAAAAGTAAATCGCAGTAAATAGAGTAAACAATACATATTTGTCGAACAAGTAGAAGATAGATAACTCTGCGAAAGCTTTTCTGTTTTCCTGTACATCTCTATTCAAATATGTTTCTGTTAACAAAATGTTCAAAATTATGTTTCTCCGTTTATTCTTTAAATTAAACAACCTTTCGTCAACCATCATTCGGGTGCTTGCATTCAATTTTGATTACAAGAATAGTCTGTTTAAAAAAACAACCCGTTAAATAATTCAAGACAATAAATAAATAAATAAATATACACAACATTGCTGTTTTAAGAGTTAAGCACTATTTTTAGGTATTATGCCGATGACATGACCCTAGAATATCCCTCCCACTCTGCGAACATATAATGTAAGTCGTTTGTTTCTGTTCAACGCCTCCTTCTTCTTTTCAACAACATTGGTAAAATGTCTTTGGAAATTATTTCTTGTGTTTCCTTTAAGGTTTGTTCTCTACTGTCATCATTTGACCTTTAAACAAAAAGATATCATCATCATTTGACCTTTAAACAAAAAGATATCATCATCATTTAAGCTTTAAACAAAAAGATATCATCATCATGTGACCTTTAAACAGAAAGATATAATACAGTTAAATATGTACCATGAAAGTCTTTTCATGGATAGATTTTCTTTGAAAATGTACACCTGGCCTTGAAGTCATAAAACTTTCGAGTCAGTTTTTTGTACTCATGCTCCAAAATCAACCAATCAAAATGCTGGATTTCATGTTTCGAACATGATTTTTGTGCTCCGAGCACTGAGCAAAGTTTAATGACTTCAACCCCTGTTGCGGATAAATAGTAAGTTGTTGTCCATTAATAAATGGTAATGTCAATTCGGATGATTTATTTAGGAGCAATGGCTTTTTTGTCGTATCTACAATCACCTTCCCTTTTCATGAATGTGACCTACCGAATAAGACTTTTTACCGGATTTGTAATAACATCAGCAACACGACGGGTGCAACATGCGGACAGGATCTGCTTACCCGAAGCACATGATATCACCCCCAGATGTTTGTGGTGTTCGTGTTGATTAGCCTTCAGTTTTCTATGTGGTGTCTTGTGTCCTATTATTTGAATGTTTGTGTTTTTTTTCTTTCCTTTTTAGCCATAGCGTTGTCAGTTTTCGATCTATGTGTTTGACTGTCCTTCTGGTATCTTTCGCCCCTTTATTTTCCAGTTCCTTATCTGACTCAAATATAGAATCAGGGTGGTCACACAATTTGATTTCGTATAAATCACAACTACAGAAAATAATTTAAATTTAAGAGTATTCAATGGTTTATTAATTTTGACTGTCATTATTTATTTATAATGCATATATTTATGTACACGTCAAATTATTTCGTTTTCTATTCATTTGTTCTGTTTTACTTACTTGTAAACATCGTCAACTGATCTACTGTTATCTATATAGCCAGCGGCATCGTCGTTGTTATCTAGGCTAGTGAATGGGTTGATACTTATCAACGCATGTCTATCGGAACGCTTGAAATAACCCGTATCTACCATGCCAACACATTCGGCATACCTCTGGAAGTTGCTTTGTAAATGTCTGTACACGCGATAATCCATTTGTTTTAATTTATCAAGAACAAAACGCAGACCTTGACCTGAAAAAAATAGAAAAATAGAAAAATGTATGTAAATAATAAAAATATTATAAACTTTAAGAGATGATAAAGAACAGCAGAAACTGTTTTAGTCTAAATTAATGTAGTTGATAACAGACTTTGACCTATAATAATATTATAAATTGTGGTTTGGCCTAATGAAGAGTTGTGGCAGTTCGGGATGTAAAAATACGCAGCCATATTAAATCCTAATAAGACATTAAATCAAATGTTTCGTGTTGAAAGAAAACGTCTCTGTATTGCACTGCTTGCAGAATTTATTTAAGGGTTTATGGGTTCCTCAAAACTCTTGACCATGATGCAGTTCAAATTTCAACCCAAGAACCTGCATGGCCGTACTTTTTTTTGCTCAAAGTCTATCTGTCCGCTTAAATGTGAATTTGTTCCAGTCCTGAATATGCATGAAGTCTTTTAGACTGGACGTTATGCAAAAAACAGTTTATTATATATATAATATATTTTTTTCTAAATTAATTTTTGTAAAAACTAAAACTGAGGTTTAAACTATTTAAAGCAAGATTAATCTTCTGCGGTATTAGTGTGTTTATGTGAGTTTGGCTTTTAAAACGTTTATACAACGTGTTCTTTCTCTACCTTTTCCTTCTTTTTTTTTAACATTTATATATATATATATGCATATCCAATAAGTAAAACATAGTATGGTAAAGGGTAATTTTAAGACTAACAATTAATAAGAATATACGGTTGAAAAATTACCTGTCTGTGAGGATAAACTAATTATTGATCGAAGAGGATTTTCGCCACAAGGATGAGCAGGAACCATCTGATAGAGACACATATAAATAAAGAATATCTTCACCAAATCTTTCTTTTTTACCATTCTTCTGTAAGTCAAAACTCCTGCAATGAAAGAGGGAAAAGTTTTCATTAATATGTTTTAAAAAATGCAAATTTCTCATTTTCGTTTATCGATTTTTTTTCTCGGAGTTGTACGTTCTTTTGAAAGTGTCTTTAATTTTTGATATTTTGATAGCTGATTGCTGCTTACAAGAAAACTTTTAAAGGGTTCCGATTGGTGAAGTTGAAGTCATCTTGTCGAAAATTTAACGGACACTAGTATACAGTTGGTTGACCGTTAAAGCAAATTTTATTTCTCAGAAGATGACGGATAACTGTAAAGTGTTACCAAAACCTCGTCATTGTTTCATCTTATATGACTTCACCAAACTAGATTAATCACGGAATTTGTACGTACACGAGCAACACGACAGAGACCAAAAGTAGAGCAGGGTCTGCTGACCCTTTCGAAGCACATGCAATCGATTATTTTTCGGTTTGTGCCTTTTTGTTGTAGGTTTGTTTTTTATTCATGCCATTGAGTTTGGGTGTCCCTTTGGTAGTTTCTGTGTCTATCTTATACCGATATTGGGCTTTTACAACCGCAATTGTTATATAAATTGCAACTTGTGCTTTCCACAAAAATATGAACGAAACAGTAATCGATACCATTCAATTAAAAAATCTTTCATCGACTTAAAATAAAACAAAACTGGACTATGAAGTGAAAACAGTAGTAACCAAAGCGTTATTATTGTGGCTGATATTCTTCACAAACCCTTATAGCTTTTTCTCTTGGAGCTTAAGGATAGAGTTGGTTTCTGATATGAACATACATATATGCTGATCATTTAATAGAGAATCATAAAGAAAAAGAACAAATCAAATTCGAATTTTAGTTATGAATGATAATAAAACTCTTACCAGTACGTTTTGATTCATAAAGATTGCTTATAATGAAACGTTGAATCCAAACATGTAATTACAAATGTCACAGAGTGTCGTTAGCTATAGTAGAATTTGATAAATCAAACCTCCCGGAATATCGACATTCATCCTTGGGTTAGGTTTGGTTGGTATAGTTCATATTTGGTTCTCTGCTGTTATGTTTTTTTTTATTCTTTTCTTTGACTAAGTGTTGTTTGTCTTTTGTCATCTTGTGGTTTTATTCGTCTTTATTATTATTTTTTTTTAAAAACTTTGTTAGTAATGTAACCGAACATGGTTTCCCGGATAGATTGTGAATTTTACAAAAATATATTGCACATACCTAAGACGTGTCTAAAATTTAATCATTTTACGACTTTATATTTTTCCGTAGAATCAAATTGTCGACACTTTATAAAATCTTGTCATCATATAATTGAGACACGAGCTAAACTTATCACAAATATCAATAAGTAATTAACAATATAAAATACATAGAAAACTAAATTTTAAACCACCATTTGGGCATAACAAGGCTCTGTGTCGAAGACCGTACTTTGACCTATAATGTTTTCCTTGTACACACTGTGACTAGGATGGAGAGTTGTCTCGTTGGCACTTATACCACATCTTTTCATTCATGATAAACTTGTTGTGATTTGGAAAATCTAATTGTTTTCTGTCAAGTAGTACTAGAATATTGTATTCATAGTTTAGGAGTGAATCAAAGAAATAAAATTATGTTTCATTGAAAATATATGATAACGTATAATTGTATTTTACGTTGTAGGGTGGGTGTTTGATGACTTATCAATTAACTCTTAGAAAAGCTTTCAAAGATGAAAAAAGGCACGTGTGTTAGTGCAAAATCGAAATTATCTCTACATCAATACTTCCGGATTAATAACGCTTCACTTCCGTTAAAGTTTCAATTGATATCATTTTCAATTAATTTGTATTTACACATCCAGACTAACCTTATTGCTTGCAGATAATGGTACTTTAAGAAATAAAAGGTGAAAAAATAAAACAAACAAAGTGTTTTCTTTCCGTCTGTTGCTTTAGTATCCTTGATTACAATAATTTTGTTTTAAAAAAAATGTATATATATACCAACGGAGGCAATCGGAAGTAGAAAACAAGCAGACACTACTATGTTCAATTAAACAACAGCGGCAAAAGGTACCAGAGGAACAATCAAACTCTTATGAGTCGAAAATAATCTTCCAATGACATGGCTAAGAAAGAAAAACACAAACAGAAAAACAATAGTGCACAAAACACAACATAGAAAACTGAAGACTAAGCACCACGAACCCCACAAAAAACGGGGGGTAATCTTAGGTGCTCCGGATGGGTAAGCAGATCGTGTTGCTAATGTTAGTCCACACCCGGTAATAAGTCTAAATCGCAAAGTCATAATAGGAAAAGAAGTCAGACGGAGAAAAACAGACATATAAAAGATTTCTACAGAGACAACTCGGAACTTATCAAGAATCGGGATTATCTTATGTGTTCCAGAAGGGTTATCCGATTTTGTTCCACATGAGGCATCCGTATTGTTGCTCATATTAGTACAAACCCGGTAACAAGTTTAAATCGGGAGGGGATAATAGGAAAAGAAGTCAGACGAAAAAAAACAGAAATGTAACAGATGCTTGTAATGAGCAAAAGTGTTTCTCCTCAAAACTTCAACAATGATAATAGACGTTTTCTATCGGTCGTTTTTAATTTTGCTTTGTTTCTACTATTTGTGTTTTTATTTTTTTAATTGTAATTTCTGCTGTTACCTGAATATGCCTTTTTTTCAAATGGTGTACCAGATATATTTTTTTGTAATGTAAATAAATAAAAAAAAAACATTGTCAATACATACCAGTTGCATTGCACTTTTTAGTCTGTGTTAAAATTTGATAATGAATTGATTCAATGGAGGGATTGTTTGTTTAAAATATCACTGCAAATCTAAATGCTCCAGTTTTTTCATCTACATTTTAAGCATTTTCGCATCTATTCTGCTTACCTAGGTAACGTCTTCATCTTAAAATGAGGTGTAGTTTGGTATTGCCAGTATGTAAAACCTATATTTGACTTTATAATGAAGAAGA
This sequence comes from Mytilus edulis, assembly GCF_963676685.1. Taxonomy (NCBI): domain Eukaryota; kingdom Metazoa; phylum Mollusca; class Bivalvia; order Mytilida; family Mytilidae; genus Mytilus; species Mytilus edulis. The sequence continues at coordinate 72,622,567 of NC_092349.1, read as the reverse complement.
GCAACACGTTTTAAAGTGATGTTCTTTTCTTTTGGCTTTCGTCAAGTCCCTGACGATATTTAATGTCATAAATCAAAACACAACATCCGTTAATTTCCATTACCCAATAATGGTATAAATTACGTAATTAATCATCGCGATTTTTCCCACCAGAAAGAACTAAACTCAAAACTAACATAGGTGACATATAATGTCGGACATAGGCGTTTACCCTCTGGTGTTTTCCGATATCCAGTACGTTCCATTCTTTATATTCATTCAGCGACAAATACATACAGAGAGTAATTTGTCGTCAAAACATGAAGTAGTGCCCCTCGAGATATCGAAATTAATAAGTGAAAATTTCCCAGTGGCATACGTTTCAAAAGGTTAAATCGCTCTAATATCTACCAGGAAAATTAATAAATCGGAATAAGTCTTACAGTATAAATTTGTGTGATTACATGTTCTAATTTCCTTTACTTTCAATGTGTTGTACACTGAGATCAATTAAAAGATAGTAAATGAACACTATAAAATGGCATCGACATTGTCAATGGCGCGTCATAGGTGTACGCTCATTTATAGAAAGAGATAATTAAAACAGCTTTTCCCCTCCTGTGAGATTTGAGCAATATTTTAATTTACATATATTAAGGGAAACATTTGCTAATAGGTCTTCTTACAAAATTAATGAAGTAATATAGGATATATGCGTGATTATTATAGTTTATCAATGAATAAATGTTTAAACCGTGTTACTTGCCAAAGAGTTTTTTTTTTACAAATAAGGGAGCTACCATTTGATTTTTATGGGGGGGAGGGGGGGGAGGGGTAGTTGTAATCTCTGTCCTGCCTTTTTATTTTTCACTCTATATTCGGTCCTGCCTTTTTTTTTATTAGTTTGTCCTGACTTTTTTTCATAAATTGTCATCCTGCTTTTTTTTTTTGCAAAGTGTCTCATCCTGCCTATTTTTTTACTCAGAAATCCTGTCCTGCCTATTTTTTTTCAAATTTCATCCTAGCCCCCCCCCCCCCCCCCCCCCCCCCCCATAAAAATCAAATGGTAGCTCCCTTATTGACAGTGTCATTGTCCAAATAGTATTCCATAATATACTGCACGAGATTATAATTGTTTTAGATATTCTGATATCTCAAAGATATTTAAGACTATGTTTACATTTTTCGATAATTGCACGGATTTGTTTTTATTTTATTATGTAATGGATTGTTGAAACTATACAATTACTTAATGTTTCAAAAATGTTTGAAAATCATGGCCATGGCCATATTATGAGTAGGGGGTGATTGAAATGATCAAATCTTAATCATTTTTTGTTGATTTACTAGACATGCATTCAATCGTTGTGGCACTGAAAATGATAACAAAACTTTGGTACTTTATTAGTCTTAATAGTTCTATTGTTTTGTTGTTGTCCTGCTCTATATAGGTCAATTACATTGTGGAAGAGAAAATGTCACATCTACTCGAATTCAATACATTATTTTAGTCTATTCCTTTTTTAAATAATAAAATAATGACACAAAACATCATTACATGACATTTGTTTAGCTGTTGTCTTAAGAATAATTTTCATAAATAGTTTATATTGATATCTTTTTAGAATATCTATATTTTTGTAATCAAATATTTATTAACTTGACATTTAAGGCCGAAGATAATGTTCATATTTAGTTTCTTTTTTATCTTACAAAAAGTTGTATTTTTAGAATGATATTTTAGTATAATTGTGTTTATTATTGTATATAGAAGAGCCCCTACTGTTCGATCAAAATAAAGAATGCTAAACAGATAGTTTTATATTTATCAAGAGATACGTTTTTTTTACTATTACAAATACTATTTATATATAGATATATACCATATATATCATAGCATTAAACGAATCCTTAAATGCCATTAGTTTCTTAACAACGACTGCTATTTTTTACTCTATAACCAACCCCTGGTGTATGTTTAACCTTACCATTATACTTTTAAACTCAAATATACATTAACATCAATTCCACGACAAAATGCATAGAAGGTTTATTACATATCGAACATAATATATAATAGATTTGCCCTTTTGCAAACTTATATTTCTAACTTCTTTGGGTATGCATAAAGATCTCTGTTTTTACATTTGATCAAGAGTCTTGTGTTTAAACCTTAGATTTATTTTTTTATGACTTACTATACTACTTTTACTTACTTTGATATAACAGAAATATTAAGCTTAGAGTCCAATAACTTTGTTAAGTTGAGTTTTTGTTTAATTGATTAAGTACATTTACCACCATATGTAAAGCACTATATTGTCCTGAATGTATCCGTAATAAATGCTGTTTTACCAAAACGAAAAATATCTGATGACTTTAATTGATGTTTAGAAATTTTTGAGAAAACAACAGAAACTGCCCGTTTTAATTTATTGTCCTCATACTAGTTAGCTAGTGAGCCTATATAAAAGGAATCCGTTTCAAACATAAATATCTTCAGATAGACCTTTGAAGTAATGTATCTTTCCAGTCTTAATTTAAATTTTAAATTAACTACGTATACCCCCCAACCCACCCCCCAAAAAATTCATTGTCCATACCTGATAGGTGGAGAAAATCCAAATCAAATAGAGGTCTTGTGGTGCAGACAAACAATAAATAAATCACAAAATAGCAAAATTAAGTCATTTTTGCTGTATGCCGCTCAAAAAAACCCAGATACGATGTTTCAAAAGGTGTTCAGAGTGTGAAGGTGATAGGGTGCTAAAGTTGATTGATTGATGTTTGATTATCGATTAGGGGGCAAAGATGGCATGCAGGGCTAGAACGAATTAAACAGATTAGATTTATGTTATTTGACAACATACATGTATTATGCTTTGTTTTACATCTATTATGGGTAGATATTGTACAATATCCCTGTAGATATTGTAAAGCAAATTTGGTCAATGTTTCAAGTCTGTCCATGTATTCACCATACCTACTTATGATAGTTACTGGAAATCAGTTGAACTTTCAGAAAATCTGTTTATATGTATTTGGCCTTTTTAACTTTTTGGATTCGAGCGTCCCTGATGAGTCTTTTGTAGACGAAACGCTCGTCTGGCGTATATACAAAATTAAGTCCTGGTATCTATGATGAGTTTATATAGCACTGAGATTTTCGTAGTGATTGACAGATGTGATTTCGCAATTATCTTAATAAAACAAAACAAAAGACGGCCAGATTTTATTTTGTATTCGAAACTATTCCCATTAAGGTCGGGGACTTATAACACATAAGCCCTATACCCCTTTTTTCTTCTTCTCAGAGACATCCTGACTATGGGCCTGTAACTTAAGTTGAATATTGGCCAAATCACCTAAAATTTCTTATTTTAATATCTTATTAAAACTGATACAAACCTACACATATTTGTTATTTATTTACTATATATATAGCCGACCATTTTTCCGTTTGGTTTATCACACAAGCTACGTTTTTACATGAAAAAAGTTACATTTATTATTGATACATTTTTTTAAATCACTTTTAGTTTATCTTTATGTTTTTCGATATGTTTTAAAATTTTACAATGGCTGCAATAAGTTCGCTTTAGTATTGATATGAACACATCACCGTTGAGTTTATACTAACCTATATTTACCACTGACAGAAATGATTCGTAGAGAAGTCGATCTGATTACCCTCAATATAAACGTTTTGTGTAGGCTTACTGCTTCCGTTTCGAAAATTAGCTTCTGTCTTTACTTTTCCATTTGACCACAAAAATGTAAAGTTTACATACCACAAACAAATGTAGGTTAACGTTACAAGTTAACACTTTAGAAAAGCTTTTGATGTTACCAAATAATTATGCGGTTGGCCACAAGTCGTGTAAATTAACCTTCTTATTTTGGCAGAACGTTACATTCATCTATTCGTATATCTTTTACCAAATATGGAACCATTTATTTCGAAACGAAGTTGAAATATTTTATGCTGATACAACAGACATATTTTGACTCGTTTGGAAATCTTCAGTATCTGTGTCAACAGTTTAGAAGAATAAATAGACGAAGACAAAACAAAATACATGAACATGTATGGTTTTTGATAAGGGAGCTACCATTTGATTTTTATGGGGGGGGGGGGGGGGGGAGGGGGGGGGGAGGGGGGGGGGGGGGGCTAGGATGAAATTTGAAAAAAAATAGGCAGGACAGGAGTTTTGAGTAAAAAAAAAAGGCAGGATGAGACACTTGCAAAAAAAAAAAAAGTCAGGATGACAATTTATGTAAAAAAAGTCAGGATAAACTAAAAAAAAAGCAGGACCGAATAGAGTGAAAAATAAAAAGGCAGAACAGAGATTACAACTAAAAAAAAATGCAGGACAAAATTTTTCATCCTAGCCCCCCCCCCCCCCCCCCCCCCCATAAAAATCAAATGGTAGCTCCCTAAGAACAACCTTTTTCGTAAGATCTTTTTTAACGTACAGAGGAGAATGTCGAAACTAAAGAAGAAATCTAGGAAAAGTGACCTGCAAATAAAGAGTACTATAGCCAGTTTAGATACGCCTACATATTTAAATAGGAGCTTCTTTTTTTTTTTACATTAAATTTTTTTAATGATTGCTTGTTATGTTTAACCCACATATCAGAGACCATGCTCTACGTATTACCGGAAGTGCACACTTGCTTCTGTCAATAGGAATTCCTGATAAGTTTGACCTGAGTGAACCTCACTTAAAACAATACTTACATTTTTATTTAGGTTATTACTGTTTTAATTGAAATTATTGTGAAATGAATAATTTACAACATAAACGCAATAACTTGATTTCCAAATACGCATAAGCATTGTGAAATGTTGTGTAAAGAAGGTACTCTCACAGTGAAAACAAATTCATATATAGATTGCGCATATACTATATATAGTTTTAAGATTATCGTTTAAACTTAAATGCTTCAAAGTCAAAGGCAACGACATAAGCCCCCCTTTTTCCCAAGAAAAAAACCACACGCCAATATATAAAATCTGATTTAAAGAAAAATATAACAAGACATTTGATTTCATTATTAGTATATGTTATTGATGAGTCAGAGCAAAATAGATAAAACTTCTCAATTAATGAAATAAGGCGAAACTAATTTAGGAGGAACGATAAAGACATCATTTGAAAAAAAAAAAAAAAAATAAAAAAAAAATAAAGAATTAGATATGCATATATGCAACAATATATATATGAATTAACTGTACCGCAAAGTGTTTCGTGTAACACGCTTATTTTAGTTTTGCAAGCAATCTTTTGGTCTTCATTTATAAAATTTTGTTTTGTGTTTTCTTTCCCCGTTCATTTTATCGTCATTTGAAATCAACTTTTATATTTATATAATATTATATATATAATAGTCTACTCTCCCGATTTTGCTAGTTCGGTATCTATAAGAATATGTCTTTGTCTGTGTCGTTACTTCTATACAATCTGCCAAAATTTGTCCAAAATTAATAGCTTTATTCAAACCTATTCAAATCATTTTCATCAATAACAAAAGTATAAACTAAGTAACTTTTGTCATCATTAAAATATATCAGTAAAACTAAATTAGCAGAATTAGTATAAACGATGGGCTTACCTCTGTATAATTTAACTATGTATTTTCGAAGGATTCCATCACAAATGATAGTAATCTATCATAAAATCAATTTTTAAATTTGAAAAATATACGTCGCATCGCGTTCTTATAGCTTAACTATGACTCAGCACTCTCGGATATTTGTACTAGTCCATTCCGATATCGACGAAATCACGTTGAATAAAACTATTCAGACTGTACCGAGACTCCCACACGTGACCAGCTGCTTTGCCTATCCCAAAAGGTGATCAGATCCATCATCCATGCACATTATTTCTTATTTCTTAATATTTTTACGGTTTAACAGCACGGCCATTCATAATTTTTGTTATTTTATTTTTACACTAGGTTTGACGCGTTTGATTAAATATTTAATACAACGAATACTTTTTTTCTCTCCAGATTATAACAATTTAGATGGATTATAATTATTTGATAGAAAATCCATTATTTTATTTCTATAAGCTTGTGTATTGATATCATACTGTGACGGCATGAGAATTTTGTAACCGCAAAACTTTTGATTATGAACTTAATAGAAAAGCATGACTGAGAAACTATAATAAGTTTTATTATTTCATAATTTGTAGCAATTTACGTGCTTCGAAATTGTAAAGATATGAATGTCATATCAAGACAAATTACTTTTTTAAACTTTAAAAACAATTGGAATAAGCAAGAATAACAGAATAAATAATTATTGATATTTTATCTTTATTGACATTTAGTATTAATTTTATAAATAATAATTTCAGACGCATTTTTATCTACGATTCTTAACTAATATTTTTTTACGAATATTTTTTTTTTCTCAATGGCTTACTAATGTTTTAAAATGGTATTGACCTTTTGGGTGATGACATTGCACATACACTTAAAGTTAACCTTATTAATAATCTTTCACGTTCAGTGAGTATTATATTGTCCTTGACTTTCGATGCAGACCGAACATTGCGGACATATTACCTAGCCCTAATTCAACTGGTATGGGAATCGATGAAGCATAATGCCATTAAATCACTTAGATTTCTCCTTGTTTGAGGTGAATGATCTTGTATTTTTACAGCTACGGTTTGTTTATTTTTGGGTGTATCACTATACCTTAGGGATTTTTCCTTCGGTCTTTTCGAATACTATCGATAAACAGTTATTTTAATTATTTGTCCTGTTTAAAGTTTTTCCGGTAATGTTTTCAATGATAATGTTTTGATGTTCCCTTGGTTGTACAAATATAAACATACGGAGATGTGCCGCTGGCACTTTCCACCAGACTTCAAATTTGATTTATTTTTTATTTTTTGTGTTTTAGCGCCACTTTTAAGCACCGCATTTAGGTTATTTCGTGGCGGTCAGTTTTTAGGTCCGGAGGAAGCCGGAGTACCCGAAGAAAACCCTAACCTTCGATAGGAAAACTGATAATCCTAGTCAATTAAGATTGGATTCAAGTGCACCCGCAGGGTTCGACCTCACAATATCGGTGTTGACTGGCTAGTGTTCAAAGGAAGTGATATACCTTATTAAAAGCAGTATGGTTATGCGTCTAATATTCAAATTTTTAGGCAAGTTGTGACATTTTTTGTTAGATTTGGTGGTCCCTTTTTGGAAATGTGACTCGAACCTATGTGCTCCAGATCTTGAGTTATAGTGTTATCGTTATATTGGGTTCGGATGTTTCCTTTTAAGAAGAACATCTTTAAATCACTATCAATATAGAATACACATTCCCCATTTCCACTCTTAATGTTATCTCTCTATTGTAAATGTTTATTTATACACAAGATGCACCATCAGTGTTAAAAATATCGGTGCTTCGAAATTTTATCACCATTTGAGCATCCATTTTGAAAAAGATTAAAAATCAGAACGCTACTAAACGGCAAATACTTTTGGCTCTAACGGTAATATAATGCATTAAACGACAGGGAAAGGCTCCTTTAACGCTAAATCTAGCAAAAAGCGGGCGTTTGCTGCTTCATAAATTTTAAAGGCTTTTCCTGCAAACCAACATTTTGAATAGAAGTAATAATGAACAACATATACATACATACATAAGTTATGCAAAGATGTCTGAAAAAGAGGTAGACAAAGTTACGGTCGCGAACACTAAGCTCCAACCACATTTCTTAGCTGGTCAGAATCAAACGTTATAGATAATTACATTAGCATTTCCGTCACAGAAATCCGGATTAATCTTGAGAACTCCTGAATATTGGTGGCTATTGGCGTCAGTTGTAAAGTTTTCGGATTATTAATAATATCATCGAAAGAAAGAAAATTTATGACGTATTACGCAAACTAGAACGCCTTCCACACAAGAAGTAAAATAGGAAAATACGTAATTACGAAAAGGATGCATGTACATTCCGTGGAAAAAGTATTAATTTAGTAAAGCGATATCGTCCTTCGTCAAGCACTATAGATTTAATTTTAAATTTTCTGCGTACTTCTAGGTGAATCTATCTAAATAGTGTTAAAAAATTAAGGTATTTGAGAATATCAAATGATTAAAATTATATTGAATTTATATGAAAATAACTTGATAAGTGATTCTTTAATGGGATTGATCAATTCAAGTTTAAAGTTTTTTTCTATCAAATTCTATTAACAGCGCAATCAAAATAACCAAGAAATTGGAAATACTCGGATTTCTTTGTCAACATATATATATCATATTATACAATGATTTTCTTTTAATGATGTAAATAAGTAGTTTTATTTTCTTTATATTAGAACCCTTGTTTTTTTTAAGTTGCTATGTCACAGCAATGGTAAAAGAAATTCTGTTTGGAACAAAAAGTTCTGAGAATATTTTGTTAGTACTAGTATGTCTATATTTGCGCACGTATAGTGACATACAAGATTATATCTTAAAGTTAAGAATCTCAAGAGGCAATGCACTATTTCCAAAGTATCGTACAGACATTTTAATGTGATTAAGTTGGTGAGTTTTTGGAGATTTAAGTTTTATAATTATGAATAAAAGGTTTTTAAACTTTTTTTTTCTGAGTTTTTATCGTTTACTATTTTATTAATTCTAGATGCATCTTCTCTATGTTCTATTTTTAGACTATATCTCAGCTTGAGATAGTCTAAAAATGATAGTTTAACAATGAGCAGTTAAAAAAGAAGTAATAGGAGAAAGAGGTAGAATAAAGTTCCCAAACATTCACGTGACATGTATCGTTTTTTAAATTGACATAGCCTATTAGCATCCCACTATGGGGTGTTACCCAGTCAAGTATATTCTATGATAAATTAATGGAATGCAATAACTGTTTTGTGGTTTATAAAGAAGATAGCAAACATATGTGCGAGGAGGGTGTGATACACTCATTTTCAGAAAATCTTTATTAAAAAATAATGTAAAATATTTGTAAAATATTGCAAAATAAAAATTATTCAAGTCATACTGCAATATTGATGAGCGAAATGCTATTCTCTTTTGTTATAACGTATGAAAAAAATGGTTTTAATCGTAACAATTTTATCGTCTTTATGATCTATCATTATGATACAAATTTGTTTTTAAATTTTTCTGCTCTTAACTTCTTTATAGTTCAAGAATGGTTCTCATATTAGAATACACAATCAATGTGTATCTGATCAACAAAAGAAAAAAATAATTTTATACATCTAAAACTTCTAGAAGAAGGGATCAACACTTTTTGATAAACTTTTAAAATGGTGAGGCCGGGGGGGGGGGGGGGAGTGGAGGGGTCAAATCAATTACAATCATACACGTATCTAAAATTTGTAAAAATCGAAGAAGTGATCAACAGTGTTTGATAAACTTTAAAAAAGGAGAAGGGGGGCTTCAAAGTTTTCTTCATATAAGATATTCATTTAATATTGAAAATTATGCATAATATATAAAACTGATGGATTCGAATGCAGCTAACACTTATAGTATAATATTTGACTATATCAAGTTCGTTTGGATAAATTAATTTAAAAAACTCTTCATGTTATTTCTTACGCAATGCCATTGAGACATTGATTACTTTTGCATTAGTAATATTTAAGTGGTCTTGCAGGTTTTCTGAACAACTATGCGGTTTTTATTGAATTGTTTACTCTTCCATTAACGTATCTTTTTGTCAGAAGGTATATCAATTTACATTAAAACATACATATATATTAAGACGTATGTATATTAGTCTTCTAACGCTCAGCAGGCAAACACTCAACCATATTAGGATCGACAACATGTATATTTATATAAGAAGAAAAAACAGTTTACCGATGTTTAAATTTCGTAAGATTAATTTTAGCAGAAGCGTCGACATTGCTGTTATTCATCGACACCTTACCCCAAAACTTTTCACCCCAGCACGCAAAATCGCAAGAAAATGAGGAGACAGCTTAACATACACACGTATTGCTTGTTTCTGATACCTAATTTTGTATGTAGATATATATATAGAGAGAGAAATATAGGTATTGACTAATATCGAAATAAAAAAATACAGAAATCGCATAAATTTTACAATTATTTAGTTTATGTACAGCTTATTTGAAAACAATAATAAAAAATATTGGTCACCGATGTGTGAAAAAAGATTTCAATTTTAATGCCGAAAAATGTAATTTTTGCATCAAAGGGAGATAATTTGGAGCTTTTTCAATGATATAAACATTTTAAACGTCATCTGGGGCCGTACCAAATCGATTTTTTGGGTTTATTTTTGCACCATATGATAAAGTAATAACTAACAGTGTAATAAATAAAATGTGTAATGGAAAAACAAATGTTTAATTTTTTGCTGAAATTTTTGTACCCGCGAGCCTCCTTAAGAACACATTCTCGAATCAAAACCTTGTTGAAACTGTCATTGTAAAGATAAAGGACACACTCGATAAGTACAACCCAGCCGAGGGATTCAAAAACTGCGTAATATGTACATCAAAATAATTGTGAGATTTATTATGTACTGTGTCATTTTGTGAATTTCATGTACGCAGTGTTCCCTTAACCCCTTCGGAGTATTACTAGTTCAAATATATAAAAGGGTTATTATACTGTTCAATTAAAATGTATGTTTCAGATGTGACTAAGAAGTCACGAAGCTAGCCAATGGTGTACTACCGGCATTAACTTTTTTTATTGTGTCCAATTCAGAATAAAATCTTGTGGTAATATTTAATTCTTCCTAAAGTATGCACTTGCATCAACATCCATGCATGTCAAAGAATTCTCTGATTAGGTGTGTTCATTGAGAAGTACAATTGATATATTGTACGTAATTTTAATGATTAACATCATTGCATTTAAGTTTAAGCTAATTTTTATAATCCATTTGCAACAAAAGGTCCATGCTACGAAAAGATTGAATTGCAACATTGTTTAAATTACAAATTCACTATTAAGTGTATTCAGCGGAGAGCAAGGATCGGCTTTCTTAGTTGCTTCAATTGATCGATATTTTACTTTATTTAAGATTTATAATCAGAGGTAAACAATGTGTTAATGAATTGAGTGTTGTTTGCCAAATGTCCAGCGGAGAATATTTCATGCATGTTCACAACAACACATTAGCAGTCAATGCGTAAGCATGTATAACAAAAGTGTAAAAAAAAAAAGCCGATCTTAAAGGAAAATTTAAAACGGAAAGTTCCTTATCAAATGGCTAGATCGAAGGATCAAACACACCTATCGAATGGAAATAACTGTCACATTACAGACTTTCCCCAATATAAAAAATGGCGAAACAAATCTGGCTTCATAGCCAGCCTTATATCAGAATAAAATATTAAGCTTTTGGCTATCAGGTAGGGAATTTTATGAATAAGTACGTACAAAAGATTAAATTGATATATACATTGATACATTAGAATTCGACACGTAATTATGTATTGTTTGGGATGTCTTTTCATTCAGATGACCCCACTGGTACACGCCCTTGTGGCCAAGGTCCCCATACACTCGAACAGACATTTAATACTGTAATAATTCTAACTTTCTAGGCACTTACAGCAAATATTACAAATACAATACTAGGAACTTATGACAATAAACACCAATCGTACAAACACTTACGGCCATGATGACCTCTCATATTTACTGACACTCAATCGTAAAGGCACATACTACAAAAATATGAAAATGTACAGGCACTAACGGCAATAACCCAAAATCGTTCATGCACTAACAGCAATGACTAATAACCCCAAATCGTACAGGTATTAACGACAATAATCTTTACTCCTACAGGCACTTAGAAGTATGATCACCACTCGTACAGGCATTTGCAACAATGAAACCCAATCGAATATGGCACTTATAACAATGACCCTAACCGTACAGTAATGATCAACACTTGTACGGTCACTGACCCTCAACCGTACAGCCACTTCCAACAATAGTATCAAATTGTTTAGGCAATCACGACAATGATCCAAAAACGTACAGGCACCAACAACAATGACCCCAACCGTGCAAGCACTTACGACATTGGCCCAACTACTTCAAGTACTTATGGTAATTACCCTTATCGTACAGGCAATTACGACAATGATCTCCACTCGTACAGGCACGTGCGGCCTTGAACTTTATCGTAAAGGTACTCATTGCATTGATCTTCATTTGTCCAGGCAACTTACGAAAATGATTATAAATTATAAGCCTGTTGTGTCTGACGATTTTCTTCATTGACAATATCACCAATAAATATATAGTGAATAGTTAACGAGACTAGAATATCAACCAGGACACATCAACATATTTAGACAATCTGCGGAAAGAATGATAGTGTGCATTCAGTAATATTCGACAGAATGTAGGACTCTAAGTTTCAATAACTGTATAGCAAATACGATATTATGTAGCTGTTACAAGAAATAAATGTTTGTGTAAATAAACATTCACATTCAAAGATCTTACAAGCCTACAGAGTTTATTTGAAAACATATATCAGAATAAGTTTGTTCAAAGAATCATTTGTGTAACATTACTACTATATGTATTCACGGGCTCTAACACCAACATTCCCAAAAGTTAAGGATGTACCGTTTTTTTGGTAATATTGATTTAACGCGGCTCGATATTTATAATATCCCGTCATTGTGTTATTTTGCTATGGTAGATGTTTGTATTCTTGTGATTTGCTTTTACTAAATTAATGTGCTTTGTCTATTATATGCTTTTTTGTTTCTTTGTTGACATATTTGTGTATTTTTATAGTGATGAAGATTATAACACAACGTTAACTGTTGAATCCCTATTTTTGACGTATTTACCTATTATGTGTGCTTTTTTTTCTTTTTACACATTGTTTTCAATATAATGGAATTTGATGCGTCTGTCATACAAATGAGAGATTTTGTTTGCTATAAAACTAGATTTAATCCACCATTTTTTACATAAGAAAATGTCTCTATCAAGTCAGGAATAAGACACTTGTCATCCATTCGTCTGCTGTGTTTGAGTTTTGATTTTGCTATTTGATTAGGAACTGTCCGTTTTGAAATTTTCCTCGGAGTTTGTTTTTTGGGTTATTTTACTTTTGTAATAGGATTTTTTCTGGAAAAAAAATAGAATTCGTTGTCAGAAATTTTTTAAAGGACCTTATATGCTTCAGTATAAAGTCACAAATGCACATTTCCTGATAGCAAAATCATTTCTAATTTCATTTAAAATAATTTGATTCAAAATCATTTCTAATATCATTTCAAATACTTACACATTTCCTTATTTTCTATTTTAGGTAGCTCTAGTCATTGCCAATTGAAAAGTATATCTTCCTTATTTTGTTTCAAATTATTTTTTGAAACCAATTATTTTACATATCTGGGTTGGAAATATTATTACATATATAGTAATTGTTTCATATGCTATAGAAATTACACAATTGATAAATTGAATTATTCCCGACAAGAGAAAAATAGTACATACCATAACAGAAACCTAAATTCTTAAATTTAATAAATGTAAAAGTAATATGTAATTGTAATATTTATATACAATCTATTTTGCGGATATGAGTTTTAAGACATTTCCGGATTTTATATTTACGAATGTAGGGAAACTTGGGAGAACGTCCTCATTTTAAATATATAATTTCCTCACTTAGCTATTCTTTGAACAAGGATTGACTTCTTCTTAATACAGTATTCATCATCAGTTTTCTCAAAATTTGTTTAAACTACCTATATTGTATTAATGCTTTCCGCCAACGAAAGGATTAATTAAACAGGTCATCACAGATCCTTAATTCTATAGAGCGGATTAACTAGTCACTGGAATTAAAAAAAAAACAAGAAAAACTAACAACAAAATATGTACGGTATTGACTTGATATTATTAATTTATATTATTTTGATGAGTTTAACAAATATAGAGAAATTTTGTCAAAACTTTCTTTTTTTCTAACGAAAAATCGCAATTTAAAAGTAAAATCACTCCGAGGAAAATTAAAAACGGAAAGTTTCAATCAAATCGCATAATCATAAGCCAAAACAAATAAAACTTATGGATAAAAACTGTCATATTCCTGACTTGGTACAGGCATTTTCTTATGTAGAAAATGATGGATTGAACCTGGTTTTTTAGCTAGCTAAACCTTTCACTTGTATGACATTATCTACAGTCGCATCAAATTCTATCATATTGACAACGATGCGTGAACAGAACAAACAGACATAGTAGGTAAAAATGTTAATTATACAGCAGTCAACATTGTTTTACAATCTTAAACTTAATGTACGACGATATATTATTATACTGTTGTTTAGGAGCATATCCTCGAATGAATAGCAAACTATTATAGTATAACGGTTAAAGTTATCACTTTTTGACGACTGTTGCTTCCTGCATTTAGTTTTGGAGGGGAAACTGATATTCAAATATTGAAAACATATATACGTAACAAAGCGTGCAACAAGAATTCATTTAAACGCTAACCATAATGTTCAAACTTTACAGCTACAATGTACGTTTATTCCCAAAACAAGGATGGTAAAATATTCATCGTAAAAAAAAGAATCACATCAAAGTGTATGAATAATAATGCACTTTCAAGTTTAACCCATCATTTTCTACGGAAAATGTCAGTACCGAGTCAGAATGTTTTCAATTTGTTCCGTTGATTGATATAGGTAGCAATACACAGTTAGGAAAAAAACTTAAAATTGACACTCATAATTTTTAAACACCCTCTTTCCCCTCCTGTCTAACAAAGAAAGCTTTATATGTGTGTTATGCATGTATATACTTGTAGAAAGAAAATCTTCCATAGATTTGATTTCTAATGGTCATAAGGGTGAAATATAATCCCTTTTGGGTGTAACCATGGCAACAATCTGCATTTCTTAGATACAAAATATAGCAAAAAAGGGTAATCATGTCACAAAAGTCTCCAAAATTTGGTCTAAAGGAAAATTTCAATGAATTACAGTGATACCTTTCCTGAATCCATAGGTTTATATCTATCAAGTGGTCCAAAAAAAATCATATACCTTCCTGCTCGTTTTTCCATAAAATTGAATTGAAAAGATCGAGCGCAAAATCTTTGTTGATAAACACTACAATAATTTATGGACCTATGAACGGTACGGATAGGAAAATACGGACTGTCAATCATAGAAATGGCCTATAAAACATGTTAAATCAATCTAAATGTTCATATAAACCCACTAAGAAGGCTATATTATTCTTCAATTATCTAAAAATCAATTTTATTGTACAAAAACTTTCATATTTAAAAAATTCACAGGGGCCATAATGCGAAACTAAACTTCTAACTGTGTATTGCTACCATAGTCTAACATTGATTTGTTTTAGGACGGGGTCACACATTCACGATTTTTATTTCCGTCCTTGAAAGAACCATTCCCGATTAAAATGTGTCAAAAGTCTGATCAAGATACTATGAGTCGCGGCTGGAAATTCAAACTAATCAAAAAATGTAAATACATTTATTTGAATACGACAACAATCAGATGTTGTTCAAGTAGCGTCTAAATTCAGCCATTTTCATCCGAATTTGTCAGAATTGTCCCTTTTCAATCCGATTCTAATTCGATTTGTATCTTTCGAATGGTAAAAACAAAGACCGAATATGTCCCTACAGCGTCGCGATTTGTCTAAAGAGATCAGATATTGACCAGAAATTGAACCGACGCTGGCGCCATATTCGGGATGATCAGACACTTCTGTCGAACGCAAGTCGACACAGTGTGTTGTATCGCAATTGAAAACAGCGTTAACAGAACAGGGTATTTTTGGCACTGTGTGAACGCCACATTAGGTTGTATGGTTGTCTTTTTTTTGAGAATTGACAGTGAAGTTAGATATTTATTTTAATACATTTTTTATGCATATGATATCTTTACTTCATGTTTTATTTTGAAAACATCCCTTGGGATAGTCAAATAATAAACATTTACTTTACCACGACACAATTCAAATTTTACAGTGTATGGTAGTATTGACGATCTAGTTAAAAAAGAAGGATGGAAACTATTGATACGTTTTAAAATATATACACCATACATATATCTAATCTATTAGCCAAAAAAAAAAAAAACACCAAAAAAACAATGAATAATTCAATTTCACAAAATGTATAAAATGAATGTACGATTTATAAGATTATTTAAAAATTGTTGTTTGGGGGTCTCGGGGGAGAATAGCTGTATTGTTGCGAACCCTGATTCACGAACTTTAACTTGAACTGTATATAAGTATATAAAATACTTTGATATTTAATGGAAATTATAACTCTGTTATCAGCTCTTTCAAACATGCACACTAAAGCATTAAACAATGCATTAGAGTACTGTAAGTAAAATAAAGTATTAGTATTATATAAACTTTATTTTGTCTCACCCTGTGTTTACTTGATTAAATTGCATTTTTATTCAAAAATGTCTTACGGTATATCATCGGTTAGCCCAGTGGGATAGACAGTTAATAACAAATACATTGAAGTAATTGGTTTCAAATGACAAGGACGTCTATTTCACAAAAGTATCTTTTTGTGCTCTATATGATCGATTTAATTGGCATTTGTATATATGTTACAGTGAATTTATAAAAGCAGATCAAGACATACATTACATTGAATATCTTCATCTTATAAATACCGTGTTTTTTAACTTTTATATTCACATTTTCACATTGCATAGCCTATTTTTACCAAATATTTACTTTTAATATAATTTGGATCTATAGAGTGGATACAGTATGGAAACATATTTAAAGCTTTATCACTATGTGATAGTAAACATATACAAGACATGTACAGCTTCTGTCCTTTTCCCTTTCAGCCATGGCGTTGTCAGTTTATATCCAATCTATGAGTTTGACTGTCCCTATAGTATCTTTCGCCCTTCCTTTCTGAGATAAGACAAAGTAAGAAACGCAAGTACAAAACAAAGAATTTTTACATATACCATGTATCCGGGCCCGTAGATATATTTTTTTTTTATAGGCTGCAAATTAGTAATGCAAGACTTATTTGTTTTTCCATATATCAAATTTTCATGTAAGGTGCTTTCGTCCTGATATACATGTAATATTTGCCACTGAACCATATAGCCTTAACACCGGTATAAATTAAACTGGTAATTTTCTCGTTTGAATTTTACATTTTGCATGTCGGTTTTCTTTATAGCATACTATACAATAAATGTTGCTCATTGTTAAAGGTCGTACTGTGAACGACCAATTGTGTAAACTAAGAAAATGTCACAAGAGCTACCTGCAACAGGTTCCTAAATGAAAGTAACAGCGGTGTACAACTTTTGCCTTTATTCTAATTTTTGGTTGGAATTTTTAACGCAACATTTTGATTTTTCATGAACATTGTTTTGTTTCGTCTTCTTTTTGTTTTATAACAGTTTTGTTTGATTATATTTGATGGATGTTTTTGATTGATCACCAATAACAGACTGAAGGGCTAGTTTCCATCATTTAGTTAAACATTACCTAGCTTAGGAAAGAATGTCAAAAGTCCGTCATGTAACATTTAGGGTCCAAACAATGGTTTATGTAATATTTCCCATTTGATTCAAATGTATTCACTTTAAAAATCATACTCATCTAAATATTGAATCTTAGTCAAATATAAATCAATTATTAAACGAAAAATATGGATTGAGTGTGAATCATTTATCCGCATAACTATTGTAATAGCGACATAATAAATATATAGCCATGCAATTAAACAAAACGTAATGTTTTATCAATTTTCAAATCATAAATGTGCATTAATTGCGACTTTATAATGTTTATTTTAATTTGTCCTAACCCGCTCCTGCTCCTACTTATCTTTGAATTGCCATGCAACCTTAAACAGAATTATATAATAGAAATATAATCCTCATTTCTCATAATTTGTCACAGTGGAGAAGACTTATTGTATTTTATGTGATCAATTATTCATATCATCAGTGTGATACGAAATGTATTGTTATATATGTGTACATATTGTCCTTATGAGTTCTTCATTATTCATTTATTTTGATCTGCATTTTTTTTTATTACCAATGTTATTTCAACTGATCGGGCGGAGCTTACATTTCAATTTGCATAAGGACAGTCTATTTGAAGATGTGTAAGATATGGATGATGGCTGTTATAATTATAGTTGATTTCTAATCACCAATCAGTGTCACCAAACCGATATTCAAATGAACTGAGTGTATGTTTTGAGACGAATAACTGGACACTTCATTATTGAGTTTATCCCGAAACACCTGTCTATAGATGGACATGACTTATATAAGCGAACAAGTTAAACCACGCCCAGTCAAGTGAAATAAATGAAGTAATATATGTCATTCAACATTAGTACATTCTTTGACATAATAGCTTTACAGTATATAATAAAATGAAAAATCACAAAAATACTGAACTCCGAGGAAAATTCAAACGGAAAGTGCCCAATCGAACAAAAAAAAAAAAAAAGCTCAAACACATCAAACGAATAGATATTTTCCTGACTTGGGACAGACATTTTCTCTCTAAAAAAATACTAGTAATTGATATTTGTTGATATATCTTTAAATAGTTATTGATAACAACATAAAAAAAAGCTAAAAATAATTTCTGTGAATATTGTTTCATATATGAACAGACTGAGAGAAACAAATAAATATACGACCTATATCTGATCTATAATTTAAGTTTGTATGCCAATTATTTTTTGCACGTAACAATTCTGTGAAATAGCTGTTGAAACGTTGGACCAACCTTGTGAAAGAGAGTGTCACATTTAGTTTGAATATAGTTACCTTTTATTTAACACGATATTCATATTGGGGTCTACCAACAATACAGACGAAATATCTACCAAGTGACATAACACTTAAACAACAATATATACCTATGATAGGGTTTTAGTTACAGGATGGACCTGAGTTATTGATTTTAGGTGACGACCTTTAGTGTTGTTTCATTTACTTGCGTTTTCACTTTATTTGTGCTGATACTATTATGTTCCTTTTGATTGTATGACTATTGGCGTGATACGATACTTGCGCTATTCAGCTTTTTGTTTTTGGGGATGTTTGTGCGTTTTTGCGGCAAATGACTGTTTAGGTGCGATTCGAATGCATGCAATTATTGTGTTCTTTCCATTGTGTTTTTTTTTAATTTATATATGACTTAACTTGCAATTTACCGGTAAAGTATATGTTTGTCATATTAGTTAAACCATACTGTAAAATCAATAGGAAATTTATTACTGTTGATGTCTTTGTTGGATTAAATTGTATGTGCGATTTTATTCTTATAAGTCTGTTGTGCTGTATGTTTACACTGATGCGCTCACCAATTATTTCTGTTTTTTCATCACATTATATTGTCAATATAACGAAACTTTAAAAACTGTCATACAAGTGGAAAGTTTAGCTAGCTATAAAATCATGCTTAACCCATATGCTTACTGTTATATAAAAACCCGATGTAATATTTGTTTTGATAACATGAGCGATGTCTACATTACCTTTTGCATCTTTTATTCATACAGCACGGAACCCACGGAACTAATAATCAAGACTAGTACTTGAACGTCGCACCTGATTGGATATCTACGTTTTAAATATAAAATCCTATTAACCTACCATGCATGATCACTTCAAAATGACCATATTAGAATAATTGTATAATTTTGTAATTGTACAAAATACAGTATTTGACTGGAAGTCATCTCTTTCGACAGTTTAACAAAAGCTGTCATGAATTGGTTTACCATAATGAATATCTATCATTGAGATGAATAATCCACCCCTCTCTTCCAAATGTATGACACAGGTTGCATTGTGGCAATGTTTTGGAGCTTTCAAAGAAGCTTTTGAAATAAGGAAGTCAAGTCATATCTTCGCAATTTTTACCACTTATGAATTCACTGTTTTGATTTAGTCCACCCTAACTTTTTTTATGTAAGAATATCTCAGTGTAAGAGCAATCAATAATACTACTGTAGTTGGTACAACTTATGAAATCTTTTTAAACTATCAGCAAATACAAAGAATACCTTCAAAACTCATAAGCCAAAAGAAACTGTCATTCCCATGGCCAAAAACCAAAGACAAAATAGAAAAGACAAACGAGTTCACAAATTGGCGTTGTTATATAAACAAATTCTTTTTCAGTATCTGAAAGTCAATTCAGTTATCATTGAACTGCTAGTGGAATTCTGGCTTTGGTTAAGGATGTCCTTTTGAAATTTGTATTATATAGAAATACATTCAATTCATAATGGTGCAAAAAAATATATATCTCTTATGTTCTATTTTCTTTCGTTTCTGAATTAGTCGGTTGTGTATTGCAAATAAACATTAAACATCTTTTTCGTTCACCTATATCTCCATAGTTTAAAGATATTATTAGTTTATTGGAAATATAATTGTAGTTTATTAGAAATAGAATTGTATTTCATTGTTGGTATCTTTTTTTCCTTTTCTTTTGTTAATTACGCACATGTTAATATGTAATCAATCATGGGTTGGTTTTTATACCCCTCACCAAGAGGAATGTTTCATCTTTAGGTATACTGATATATTGATATTATAACAGTAGGGGTAAAGCTGGTCGGTGTAGAACTCAATCCAACTTATGTCTTTGATTTATTTATTTTGCATTATTAAGACAATGTTTTTGGTCGTATGAGCGAAGAGAGGGAGAATATTATTCGCTTAACTACATCAAAATTACAGTTCTGAGGCCTCTTTCGGCATTTATTAGTTTGGTTACTTTATCGTAAATACACCTCTATTTTGTTTAACATTTACACATACACAAGAAGCTGTAAATAGTAGTACAGATCGAAAAAAAAACCCAAGGCAATTGGTCGTACTCATTTCTTTGTTATTAAAAAGAAGATGGGTTTATTGCTATAATTTTAGCAATATTTTGGTTTGTAATTTCAACGCAATGTTTTATATCAAGGAAACCATGGGTCAATTTTTATATGATTAATTTATTAATATTACTTTTTTATTTGATATATATATTTGTTATATAATGTTGAAATGAATAAGATAAAAAATCGAAAGTTCAACAAAAAAAGAACATGAGATAAGTTGATGCCACTAACAAGATTAAGTATGACGTAGATTTTCTGACCAGAAATCGTGTCTGGGGACGATAGAATACATATCAGTATATATTTTGCAGCACTGTAACGTCATGAACTTATCTAACAGTATTTGTTTAAACAATTTCTTTTTTTCAGTTTTCTTCATGATATCATGATAAGCCAGTGCTATTATCAATCACACGTTAAATTGATCGACTAGATATAATATCTAATGATGATTTGCAGTCCATATACATTAATGTCGTTTTTCGATACTGTCATTTCAAGAAACATCCTTTTTTTCCACACAGCTGCCACAACACTTACTTTATTAAATCGTTATTTTACTAAGACAAACGAGGTGTCACCATTATAACCTTATTGTGCTATAAATTATGTGTTGCTATTAGCAGCTTGGTCATTTGGGACAAATACCAATACGAAATAATATTAGAAAAGTATATCAAATATACTAAACGTAAGATATAAGTCATATGAACCAATCAAAGACATACGAGTCACACCAAAAACTATACAACTATGCGAGCTTCCTAAATTTTTAATACAGCTACAGATAAGTATTATATATCGGAAGAGAAAATATCTTTTGGTTTGAACAATGATATAATAATAATGGAATGTATGCAACTGTCATACAATTTAGAGGGTAATCTAGCTATAAAACCGGGTTTAATCCACCATTTTATAGATAACATGTCAATATGTGGAATATGGCAGGTTTTATCTAATAGTTCGTTTCTATGAATGCTGCATTTGCGTTTGCCTTTGTTACGCTTCAGTGATTATGTTGTTCTGTTATTTTCCTCTTCTAGTGAATGTGTTTCCTCGGTTTTAGTTTGTAATCCGGATTTTGTTTTTACTGAATCGATTTATGACTTTTGAACAGCCGTGTACTAATGTTGCCTTTATATATCCTGTCTCACATATTTTCGAATAATATACGTCCTTCTTAACAGACCATTGAATGTAAATCATGTCTAAATAAACATACCTTTACATGTATGCTGAGAATGATTTGCTCCTAACGAATATAATCAAGCTTACAAATATGTATTTTAATTTTGTCTTGTTGTTAGGTTGTTTCTTTTCTTATTACGTATACTTCAGTTTTTAATCCAGTAGTCTTAAAGTGTATAAAATGGCATTATCTAAATCAGTCACGTCCTAACGTGGTCATTTTTATAAATTTCCTGTTTACAAAACTTTGAATTTAAATCTTATTTTTTTTTTATCCCAGGCATAGATTACCTTAGCCGTATTTGGCACAACTTTTTGGAATTTTGGATCCTCAATGCTCTTCAACTTTGCACTTGGTTTGGCCTTATAAACATTTTGATATGAGCGTCACAGATGAATCTTGTGTAGACGAAACGCGCGTTTGGCGTACTAAATTATAATCATGGTACCTGTGATAACTATTAACGGCAAAGGAATTAAACCAATGCTAATGTTAGTTATGTCGTTGTGCAATACCATTTTTAATATGACATATGTAGAGTTTTTGGAAATAAAATTTGTCAAGTGTTCTTTGAGCTTAAATATGCCGATTTCCAAAGCATGACTCAATACGATAAGATCAACCGTTATAGAAGAAAAACTAATCCAAACAATGCGACAGACAATTGTTTTATCAATGTTTTGTCTTTGTAATTATCTTTTTGTAATTCATAGACCTTATATTTACTTCGATTAACATGAAGATAAGTTGACATTGTTCATCATATGTCTTCTTTATTTAAACCCATTTAAAAGAAATTGATATATAATCCATATCGTCATCTCTATTTCAAACCTAATAAATTTGATAACAGAGAAACTGTTTATGTCGTCCCCTCAACATCCTATCAAATAGAATTTGTTTTGAAAATGACGTTAATATATTTCTACCTTGTTACAGCAGGACATATATTGCAAATGATCATGACTAGGTTTTGTTGAATTTTATACGATTTTTATTTTCATAATTCGTGATGACATAGAAATGGAATAAAAGTCAACAACATTTGAAAAATCAAATCAACAAAAAAACTCCAAGAAAAATTCAAAAAGGACAGTCCCTAATTAAATTACAAAGTGTATATAGCTCAAACTCATCAAACGAATGGATAACAACTATCATATTCTTGATTTTTTATTGTTGATGTAAAACCACTTAAGAAATATTAAAGATTGAGGATTTCGATTCGATATTTAGAATACCAAAATAGCTCAAATACTCCTAGTCACCTAAAGTTATGAATTCTTTCCCTCAAAAGGAGGGCCATTTATAGTGGTTCATCTGACAAAGGCGGATTTCACCGACAAGATACATATAACAAGGTAACAGAAGAAAGAACACTTTACTTCGACAGCTGATTAAGAACGTGTAAACGTGTGGTCATTGTATATTTATAAAAGAGCTTGCTTCCAGAAACACATTGTTTAATGTGGTATATATAAGCTGATCATAGATACCAGGCACTAAATTTTGTACACCAGACGCGCGTTTCGTTGTCAAAATAATCATTAGTGACGATCGTATTAAAAAAGTTTAAAAGACCCATTAAATAGACAAGTTGAAAGGTATCAAGATCTAAAATTCAAAAAGCTTTTGCCAAATTCAGCTAGGGTAATATGTTCCTGTGATAGAAACATCCTAAGTATTCGAATTATAAATT
Source organism: Mytilus edulis (assembly GCF_963676685.1). NCBI lineage: Eukaryota > Metazoa > Mollusca > Bivalvia > Mytilida > Mytilidae > Mytilus > Mytilus edulis. The sequence continues at coordinate 72,598,773 of NC_092349.1, read as the reverse complement.
GTTGACAACAGATGATTAATAATTATGACCATATTAATTATTAAAGTTACATCTTTACTCTTCAACCCTGTTGAGTTGTTTTTGGCCAGGAGTTAAACACAATATCGTTGTACAATTTTATTGTTTGTCCTGTTCTGCAATTTTCGTTATTCTACTGATTAATAGGGGAAAGTGTGTAAACCTTTCATCAAAACCATTTGCTTATCCAATTGAAAGTCTAGAACATTAACGTTGGATATAATCAGAGATATCGTTATAATGTTTTGTGCAATGATGATCTTTGATAGTCCGCTAAATTTAAACTTTTGTAAATATGGGACCATTCAAAGCTTACTATAGGGCGTTAAGCATTCCAAATTATTAATCTGGGGCCAGTTTCTCAAAGTTGTCTTAGGACTAATACATGTCTTATGATAGTATTACAACATATCTTAGTATTAAGGGGGGTTCACAAAGTAGTCCACGGAATCTCTTGAAGTTGGTCATAAAGAATCTAGGACTACACTTGAGGTGCCTTATGATGATCTTAGGATAGGCATAAGTTTATTCATTTAGATTACACTCGGGTTTTTTTAAATATTAATTTTGCAAATTATCTAATTATTATCAAATTATCTTTTCTCCTCTTCCTGCTCATAACTAAATCTTTAAAGTTTGAAATATTATCATAATTTGTTAAAAATGAACATTCGATTTATTTATTTGAAGAATGCAAGGTTTTATCCTTTAAACTTATTATAACCGATGCAGTGACAAATTGAATTAACGCACTTAATTTATTCCTTTGTCTCAATTTTGTATTTAAAGTTTGGAATGTATAATGGTGTATTATTAATATATCATTTATCTAAATCACATATATATTTTTATACATTTAATTTAACATCATCTAATTATATCAACCAATACATTTAGCAATTTATGGGAAAGACACCAGTCTAGCAGTCAGTTCATTTCTCATAAATGAAGTGTTATGAAATATTAAAAATATTTAAAACACTAAGGATGTTTTACCCTTTAGGTAAAGACTGTCTTAGTCGTATTTGTCACTACTTTTCGTTATTTTCGGTTAATAGTTCTCTTTAACTCTTCAACTATGCATTATGATTTGGCTTCGAAACTGTTTCGATTCGACCACCAGAAGTGGATCTCATGTTAACAAAACATGACTGGCGTAAAATTGAAAATGGAAATGGGGAATGTGTCAAAGAGACAACAAACAACCCGACCAAATAAAAAACAACAGCAGAGGGTCACCAACAGGTCTTCAATGTAGCGAGAAATTCCCGCACCCGGAGGCGTCCTTCAGCTGGCCCCTAAACAAATATATACTAGTCCAGTGATAATGAACGCCATACTAATTTCCAAATTGTACACAAGAAACTAAAATTAAAATAATACAAGACTAACAAAGGCCAGAGGCTCCTGACTTGGGACAGGCGCAAAAATGCGGCGGGGTTAAACATGTTTGTGAGATCTCAACCCTCCCCTATACCTCTAACCAATGTAGAAAAGTAAACGCATAACAATACGCACATTAATGCGTACCATATTATAAGCCATGTCTTTTTGCTGAGTGGGGAATATCGTGTGTTGACCATAGGAAATTGTTTTGTGTTTGTTTCTTGTGTCTTGTGTGACATTGAAAATTCACTCTAGTTTTTCTACAGTCTTGTTTAGTTTAAACATATTTACAAAAACTACAAATGGATTAGACACAATTTCATCAGATCAACTCTAAAAAAATCATATGAAGTCAATGAATTCTTCTAACAAATGAACTATGAAACGAAAGAACAGCATACATTTTGCTTTTAAAATTAACGTTATTTGGTAATGACGACGATATGTACAACTGGTAAAATCATACAAAATAAACTTCAAATCCAAAGATTTATTAACAGAACTGTTATATTTCTGTAGTAAAACAAAACAAGATGTTTTTTAACAAAGCAGTAACATATGATATCATAATGACGATAACAGTCTTTTAAATGTCATCACGGCGTTAGATCATAAGCTAATATTAACCAAAGAATTAAGTCGAAAAATATGTGTACATAATCAAATCAAAATCGGACTTACCTATGATTTTTTAACATCACGTTTAAACTTTTTCAGCAAATTATGTTATTCCCAACCATCACCCAACTATTGAACATCCTTCCTTTAATTAATAAATTATTATATGATATTTTTTCTTTTATTGCTTTCCTTGACATCGTGACTAGCCACAGTGAAAATCCATTAATAGCCCACAAACTAAAAAACTATGCATAAACTATTGGATAAAGTATTGTTCTTCGTTACTACTTGAACTTAATTAATTTTATCGGCGTAGTATGATGTTTCCCTTATACAGTCGTGTTGATGATAAATGAAAACATTAAGAGATATTGCAGAGGTGCACAATGTCCATTTACTATTAATTGTAATGGCGGGAACTTGGACACGGCTGTCTTGACCGTCCTATTTCCTTGTTCATACGTTCGAATATTTGGTAATTAGTAACTTCCGACCAAGTGTTGTAGTCATAATGGGTTGAAATATCATATTAACGGGTATTGGTATTGCTACTCACGTTTTCAGCCAATAAAAACTGCTGAATATGGCTTTATTACCGGCAAGGTTTGGACAATAATCAAGACTAATTTTACTATGAAAGTTGGATATACCTTTAGAAACCTAGTCTTAATTATAAGGGTTTAGATGGAGGTCCTTCTTATCTGTATTCTTAATTTTTTATTCCATTTTTCTCAATTATTCATAAATTTTGCTTGTTACCGTTCTCTCCATTAATTTTGCCTGTTTTTCTCTTTTCTTTATAAAATTGCACATGTTATTCCCTATTCGTCATATTTAAGTACCGCATTATTATCTATTCTTTTGGTTACCTATATTTGCCTATTTTTGCCTATTCTTTGTATTTTTTGTCCTTTATTATGCACATTTGAAATGAGTTTACCTAAGTATATTATTCTTTATTCTATAAACCGTTTCAATCACTATACTCGGTATCACTTGTTCTCCTGGTAGGCAAAACTTTGGAGAGTTAGTCGAAATTGAATCGTCCTGAACAAACTCGATGCCGATGTTAAAAGATTCGGTGTCTACTAAATGTAATTTCGGTTGATATATTGACCTGGTAATGTTTAGGTTTTAACTGTTATCTATAGTATATAAGGCCGTGTTCACATTGGTCAAAACTCGATGTTGTGTTAGTGTAACTCGCACGTAAACTAAACACAACTACGTTCCCATTGATACAACTCAATGTTTACATGAAGTGTAAATCATGTTTTGTCTACATTCAGTCGATAGTTAAAGTAGGCCTTGTTTAGGTTAAGTGTACACAAAACTAGGTATTTAGAACATTATTTTTATCGTATATGTCTTAGGAAGAGACGATTTTTGAATAAAATTGATATTTATAACAATAATTAAAAAAGTTCTTTACAGAAATAATTGTCTAAACTTTGTTATAAAGACAACTTTACGTAGCTTTATTAACCCCTTATCAAGACTCAAAGCATCATCATTGCGGACGACATAATTCATTTGAAAAGGCCTTCCCGAATCGATTGGCAGTACACAGAAATATTTGCCACTGGACTTTCCTCAAAGACCGATTCAATTATAAATCCATCACTAAATAAAAGAGTGAGGTAAATTTTATTGTTTGTCTTGTATCTCAGATCCATAAAAATACATTAAGAGATAATAAAAAAAACACCAGGACCACCTCCCTTTGCCAAATGCTCCTTGCAGAAGAAATACAATTTGAAACAAACAGAAAAGATAGAAATTTTGTGATCCTTTACATATACATCCTTTTTTCTTTGTCTGTCAGCACACTGCTGCAGCCTAGTGTTTTCTGTTGCATAATCGAGACATCTTTAGGATCTGTAAACTACTACAAATCATCAAAATAGCTTCCATAAAGGAGCAACCTCTTAACTTCAAAAACGGGAGTATGTTTTTGTTTTCTGAGTCAGAATTTTTTTCTTTCGCGAACGTTTTTATTCAGTTGTTTTTATGTTGTAAACAATTTTTTCCCCAATATTTCGCACTATAATGTATAGGGAAACTATGGATTCAGAATACATTTTTTTATCATCTGTATGACCTCAATGTTTTGTTTTATCAAATTGGGGATCAGAATATTGTTCAAGGAAAAATCCATTCCTCCACTTTTTAAAGTCAAATGGTCGTTCCCTAACTGCTAGAAAGTTGTCTGAAAAAGTTGTATTCGGTCCTACGTAATAAACATTTAGATGACATATAGTTTACAAGTGTGAAGAAATCTTATATACAGGCAATTAAACAAGGTGTATAGATGTGAACAAATTAAATGTGAAACCAGTGTACCTTACATTAAACTAATTGAAAACATGTTTACTGTACATGGCGTTTGGTATGAACACGGCATGATATGCTGAAGCTACTATTGATGTTTAAGATATAATATGAAGGTTAATTTATTGCCATTTGGGTGTAAATAATTCTTGTCGCAAGTAAACAGCATATAGTTTCTTCCAAGTATATACTGACGCAGAACTTTCAACGCATTCTTTACCTAAAATTTTGTCAGCCGCAATTATATTTGATAAAGAGCGGGTGTTTTAGAATCTTCTAATATTAATACTTCCTGTCTCGTTGTATTTCCTTGACAGTATCCTAGAAACAGGTCTGATGAGTATTGTCTTTTTTAACTGATCTAAACAGTATACTTTCTTATTGTAACATAATAGACCGAGACTATGGGGGAAAGGATTGATCACTCACTATCTGTTTACAACTCTCATTTCAGTTCTCAGTATTTAATGTTCCTATCCAAGAGTATTTGGTCCATTAGTCGCCTTACTGACATGTTTATATATTTAACTTGCTTTGCAAAATAGGCTATCATAGCTTAAAAATAAAGGCAGCAGTAGTATACCGCTGTTCAAAATTCATAACTCGATAGAGAAAAAACAAATCCGGGTTACAAACTAAAACTGAGGGAAACGTGTGAAATAAAAGAGAACTACGACAAAACAGAGACACAACAACCAAATGTAACACACACGGAAACGAACTATAATGTAACAATGGCAATTTTCCTGACTTGGAACAGGGCATTTTATTTTACAAAATACCAATTGATTACCCCTGTTTGTAGTAAGTGGATGTTTTAGTTGCAATTGTATCAGATATGCGTTTTACTTAATGAACTTTACAGTTATTTTAATACAAGAACTAAAAGTTTAAGGAAATGTTGTTCACTGGAAAATTTTGCAGAAGTTATTTAAAACAAACAATGCTATTCGTATGATTTTTAAGTTGTTCTTCTTTTTTTATTATTCATAATAAAACTTTGTTATTTCGTTGATGATTACCAAGATTAATATAAAAAAATATAAAAGTTACATAACAGAGGAATTTAATTTCCGTCGTTGTTCTTGGCACCAAATGTATACATAGATACCAATCCTTCTTTATTCTGAATACAGGAAAACAGATATTTCAAAAACGCCTAACAACGATCATTGCTAAAAAAACAATTTTCAAATAAGAAAAAAATATCTTATTCTACGTATTCGTTATTTCCATTTCATAAGTACTGTCGTTATAACGATATTTCTTAAATCAAAACTCTGACGACTCGTCATTACAGATACAAATGTCAATGAAGCTCAAGGCTTAAACTTTCGAAAAGCCATAACAAAATTATAGCCATGACGTTTCTCAGATATATCAAATCACTTGTATACAAAATGAATTAACAGTTAATCTAAATTGGATTTTATCAACATGTTCAATTTCTTCAACCAGGCATTAAGAATCTACGCAGATATATGTTCAAAGTTAAATCTAAAATACAAGAACAAAAAACAGTACTTTATGTGCAAAAATGAAGATATTGTCATCGCTTTGCCCCCTTCCGTTTTGGTCTCCATTTGCAAATAAACTCACCATAAATACCATTCATAAAATTTTGTACAATTTTATTTTGTACAGTGCAATTGCTCTACAAATTGAATCATTTTATTTATGAAACACGAAAAACAAGGGGGCTCGAAAATAGAATAAAATCACTGTTTCAACACATTTAATCAAAACTCTATATTAGATCACTAACATAACTAAACTCACTAAATAACTAAAATATAAATGCTATATGTGACCTTATATCATAAAGTTTGGTTAGTATAAAAAGGCATAAAAGAGATATGATAATGGTAATAAACACATTGGTACATTTCATGCAAATTTGAATATTCCCACCAGAAATAAGTTTTACGATCACGTGACCAATTACCATCCTAGTTGAAATACCAACAGGAGCAAATATACTAAGGTAATAAACATATTTTCTTAATGTTTATAAGACTAATTATGCAAACAAAAGCAAGTTAGACATTAAAAATGATTTATTTGAAAGCATTGACCGGCCAACATGTACGCATTACCGTTAAAAAATCTACTTTCGTTTTTGGAATGTAGCTTGCATGTTGTCATTGTTTTGTTTGTATTTTTGTGTTTGTTATACAATTGATTAAGGACATACTTTAAAGTGTCCTCCTTTGTGTTGTTATATATTTTTCACGTAGGGTCTTTTGTAGCTTACTGAGGATATTGATTTGTTCATTGTAGCAGGTCATATGATGACCCCGTCTTTTGGTATCTGTAGGATGGTCATTAATAATAAATTAATCTTTTTGTTTTTATTTTACATTTATAATTTCTTTGTTATGATCACTGTTTACTCAATGTTTTATTCAATGATATTCAAGTGACAGTATTTAGGATTCTAATAGAGAAACAATTATCCCGGAGGTGATGGATTTAGGTTGGATCGTAGAGGGCGTAAAATAATAATTTTTGTTTTTTTATAACATCGTTTAACACTTTGTCACCACTACGGACAACTATGACCCCGCCACACGTTTTCCTCAATCCTTTATCTGCCTCTGATAGTGTATTATTATGTGTGTATCTTTGCAAAACTCTGTTGTAATGTTGCACGGCAGAAAGTATCACATTTTCATTAAGAAAAAATTCACAAACCTAATTAAATGGGCATTTAAAAAGTCAGAATGTGAATATATATGTTCAAACTCTTTTAGGTCATTTTTTAGTAGCAATAAACAAAAAAACTATGTCAATTGGACATGCTTTGATACTATATATGCCCTTGAATTTTTACAAGATACTATTTTTGTTCGCTTTGGAGATTCCGTATATCGTCAGGTTATCGGAATTCCAATGGGGACTAACTGTGCACCACTTATTGCGGACCTGTTTTTGTATTGCTATGAGTTATAATTTATGAGAAAAATAAGCAAAAACCCATCGAAACAACATCTGATAAACAAATTTAATTATACATTTAGATATTTGGATGATATTTTGGCTCTCAATAATGACGACTTCAGTATGTATATTAAAGAAATTTATCCTGTTGAACTTACTTTAAATAAAGCTAATACTAACAATGACCACTGCCCTTTCCTCGATCTTGATATTTATATCACTAACGGAAAGCTGAATACTAAAATTTATGATAAAAGAGATGATTTTTCATTTCCTATCGTTAATTATCCATTTTTAGATGGTGACGTTCCCTTGTCACCATCTTACGGTGTTTATATATCTCAACTTGTACGATTCGCTCGTGTATGTAACAATGTTTTAGATTTTAACGAGAGAAATTTATGTATTACTGAAAATTGTTACACCAGGGTTTTCGATATCACAAACTAGTCAAAATATTTACTAAATTTTATCATCGGTATAAGGACATCATTCGTAAATATAGCTAAACATGCAGACTTCATATACGTTGAGGTATTTCACATCCAATTTTTTATGGAAATATTCGTTATAAAGCACAAAGGTGTCAGTATTCACCTCAAAAACTAACAAAACCTTTGAATAGACTTATTAAGAAGGGATATAGTTACGATACTGTTGTCAGGTCATTAAAGATTGCATATTTTGGCGTTAATATTGATTCACTTATAGGGTCATTGCATCGGAACTAAACACATTTATTCAAAAACCAGTTGTTGGAATGACACGGTTATGTTCTTCTCATATATGTTATGATGGTATGATACTAAACTCCTAACGGGAAGGATTGTGCCTGATTGTCATATGATGAAATCATAATCTTTCAGTCAATTTAATTGAAGTCTGGAGCTGGCATGTCAGTTAACAGCTAGTAGTCTGTTGTTATTTATGTATTATTGTCATTTTGTTTATTTTCTTTGGTTACATCTTCTGACATCAAACTCGGACTTCTCTTGAACTGAATTTTAATGTTCGTATTGTTATGCGTTTACTTTTCTACATTGGCTAGAGGTATAGGGGGAGGGTTGAGATCTCACAAACATGTTTAACCCCGCCGCATTTTTGCGCCTGTCCCAAGTCAGGAGCCTCTGGCCTTTGTTAGTCTTGTATTATTTTAATTTTAGTTTCTTATGTACAATTTGGAAATTTGTATGGCGTTCATAATCACTGAACTAGTATATATCTGAAGGACGCCTCCGGGTGCGGGAATTTCTCGCTACATTGAAGACCTGTTGGTGACCCTCTGCTGTTCTTTTCTATGGTCGGGTTGTTGCCTCTTTGGCACATTCCCCATTTCCATTCTCAATTTTTTTCAAGATAAGATCAATACTGACATGAGTTGTCCAGTTAATTCTACTATCAAACATATGCCGAAACCTTTTAAGACCTAAGCCTAGACTTTTGAACTCATTGGTGTGTAACTTTTATAAAGGTAAAATCACTAAACCTGTTTCCACCAAACTTGTTTTGAGATGAATTCGAAAATTGAGCGAGCATGGGAGATGGATATAATTTGTAATTTTTGTCAAATTTTAAAACCATAATATATAACGACATAAGGTCTTCGCCATTAACCTCCCAATTCGTAGTCTTGTTAAGGTCAGAGATATAGTTTAAGGTCTCCAAAATCTGATCATTTTATCTAACAGGAACGTTAAAAGCCAACAAATTTAAAGGTACAGAAACGAGTTACAGAATTATTGTTAAAAGGGACACAAGAAATACTATCAGAAAATATGAGATACAAAAGAGGAAGAAAAGATACCAAAGTACAGTACAAGTGGAACATATCAACGAAAAAAGGAAAATAAAAATGTTATCTCCTAACTTAACTTTGTGAAACATTTGTGTATTCCCGTTGAGTAGTTGTTGAGTAATCAATGTTTTAACTTTTATTGCCAATCAAGTAAGTCTTTTTAGCAAAAATTTTGAGAAAAGACCCTAATGGATACAAGAAATTAATTAACCGGAAACATTTACATCCCATATCACTCTTTTCTCCTTCAAATTATTAGATAGGTATTTTTTCAACCATTTATAACAAAGAAGTTGAAAAAATATGCATTTTATTCTTATAACAGAGAAAATATTTTGCAACATTAACAGCAACTTTCTTATATTAACACCTACCAACATTTATTTTTAATTTAGAATTATTCAGAAGACTGATCCACTTAATCAGCTTTATTTTTTTTCATGATGCTAGCCCCAAACTAGATTAAAATTGATGAAAAATGGGAAATTCATCAAAATTGTGTACTTTCAAAGGGCCGTTTCAAAAAAGAAAGTGCAAATATGATTTTTTTTTAACCAAAGTCATATCAACCTAAAAATCAGGATTAGAAAATCAAATTTTCTAGAAATTTTTGGCTCCTCAGAGAGTTACACATTTATGGCATAGTTCTTGAAAAAACATATCATGTAAACAAAGGCTTTACACAAACATTTTTTTTTACATAAATGAACATCTTATTAAATTCAAGTTGAGGCAAAATTAAATTGGTTAAAGCCTATGTTTAAATCTGAATATAATGATAAGTTCTTAGCAAATGATAAGCTATTTCGTCAATTTTAATTGATTGTAATGTTTTCAATGAGACAACTATCCATTGAAGTCACATTTATAAATAAAACACTATAGGTCAAAGTACCGTTTTTACGGCAGAGCCTTGATTCACACCAAACAGCAAATTACATAGCGCCAAAAAATTACTAGTGTAAAACTATCAAAACGGGAAAACCCATGTTAAAATCTATACAACAAATGAGAAACGGGAAACAATTATGAACCACATCAACAAACGACCAGACCTGCAATTCAGGTTCCAGACTTAGAACAGGTTCAAACAAATGCAACGGGTTTAAGCGATTGAAAATGTACCAATCTTCACCCTTCCCTGAAACAATAGTGTAATATCACAATATAGAAAGTCACACTATAAAATATCAATTGAAATGGTTTCACTAAATCAAAAGACATATTAACACAAGTGAGCATACACTGATCGAACTATGACAATTCAATTAGGTCAGACAGAATACAAACTGATCATAATTAAGCCTAATGTCTCACAAATACCTTGTGGACAAGTATTTTGTTGGTTTGAATTTTAAAACAAATTCGGATTGAAGAAATAAAAAGGTTGCCGTATCATTCCCTCTCCTTTATCAACACATCGATAACTATGAATTTTGGGAAGTTCTTAAAGGCTACATGCCACCAAATAGTACTTTGATAACTAATGTAAAGGTTTAAAAAAAAGTAATTTTGTAGACCAGGAAAGGCCTTCTGAACAATAGCCTTAATCATATTTGCATAAATATTATTTTGCAGTATTGTGATATGGCCTCATCCTCCCAAAGTTGTGGTGTGTGTGACCTCCGACACATGAACAAACCATCCATAATCTGGTGCATGGGATGTGATGAAGGGCTTTGTCAAGAATGTCAGGAGCACTATAGTTTGTCCAAGGGAACCAGAAACCATAACACCAAAGCAATTACGGAATACCAAACATTACCTAGTGATGTACTTAAAATCACTCAGTACTGTAGCAGTCACGAAGACAAATTTATAATGTATTGCCGGAAACACGAACGTCCCTGCTGCAGGAAATGTATAGTCGAAACTCATAAAGAATGCCCGGATATTGACAATTAAGAAGGCGTCATTCAAAATGTAAAAACCTCAAATACCTTCTACGATATTGAAGAAACATTGGTTGAAGTAGCAGAAAATTTAAAGAAAATCAGTCAACATCAGTAGAAAAATCTGTTGAATTTGACAGAAAAAAGAAAACAAAATTCAAAAAGAAATTCAAAAGACCCGTACAGCCATCAACAACCATCTGGACAAATTACATGAAGGTTTGATAAAACAACTAAATGCTATTTTCATAACCCAGAACACGAAAATTTGTCAATTGTTGTCATCACTTGAACAGAGAGAAAAAGAAATAACCAAATACAAGGAAAACTTTGCTAGCATTAAACAACACGCATCAGAACTACCGATTTGTCTTTCACTGAAGCAAATAGAAGAAGACATTGAAATCGAAGATAAATTCCTACAGTCTATAGTGAATGGTGAGGAATTGAAGCAATGTCATCTAGAATATAGAACCAACATTGCTATTCACGATATCACGTCCAATATCAAAAGTTTTGGAGAAGTACAGATTGAAAGTAAACCATGTGACATCGTTCTTAGCAGGAAGAAGACCAAAACAAGCACAGATAAGGGTACCAACCATCCATACAGGATCCATTGACAATATAAAGCTGAAGAAAAACAAGACAATAGCAACTAAAGGAACATACATCTTTGGATGTTGCATGATACCAGATGGTAGAATGGCGTTTACCTACTTCTATGATCATGCAGTTAGAGTATTCAGTGATACAGGATTAAAAGATTTTGAGGTGAAGATGCCGTGTTACGTACTAGATGTACTGTACATGTATATAAGTAAGGACGATACTTTAGCCGTATCATCTGATGGTTCAAAACAGCACTGTATTTTTATTATAAACGTGGAAAGAAAACAAATCACGAGAACAATCTCACTAGATTCGGAAAATTATGGTAAAGCACTTAGAGAAAATGAATTAATATATTCGGGTCAAAGTAAAGGAATACGAATGATTAATCTTTCTGACGAGTCTATAACTCCCATAGTCCGAGATAAAATGCCAAGTTTGTGTTACATTGCAACATTTCGAAACCAAATATATCACACAAACTCGAAAACACATGCCATTACTTGTTACGACCAACAAGGTAAACCACAATGGACATTCAAAAATAAAAGCCTTCTGAAGGGTCTTCGTGGTATTGATGTAGATATTGATGGTAATGTGTACGTGGTAGGAGTGAATTCGAACAATGTTGTAGTTATTTCTCCTGACGGACAACACCATCAAGAAGTATTGGCAGCAAGGGATGGTCTTTATGGTCCTATTTCGATTTGTTATGACGATCCAAAGAAGCAGTTGCTTGTGGCTAACTGTAATAGTGAAGCATGGCTATATGCTTTGATTTGAAAAGTCTTTTTAATTATGTTTTATTTTCAATTCTGATCGTCCCAGTTACACATTTTTCGATGAAATGATTTGTTTGACAATAGACATAAATTATGTCAGGAAATATCGTGATGTTTTAAATATGTCTTTATTAGATGTTTTATAAACAAAATACACAAAACAGAACGATTTTACACGATCCATTCTTTAAAAAAAGTGTTGATATATAATTAACAAAGTTCCAAAATATTCAGGATTCAGAATTTTGTTTAAAGATCTTCTAAATTCTAACTTTATTTGTGTGAGAGATATATTTTCATAATGAAAAATATTATTATTAACTAATTCATTTGTTATAACTATATATGGAGATGTTATCTTGCATATCGTACATCAGTGTTATAACTTATATTATGTTAACGACACATGCACTGATGTTCTAATCAGAAAGTGCAAAAGGAATTTTGCCTTTTCAATTGATTATTGTAAAAAAAAAATATGCTAATTTTAACGTCGAAGAAAGGTATCTGATACATCAATTTTCATTCTACAATCATTGCATTAACTATGATATATTGCGATATATTCAACCTTTGTATTTAAAGTACCACAGGAAATGGTTTGTTAGTTAGGCTGAGAGAGGTTTTTCATTCAAAGCAACATCTGGAGGACCTACACATAGTTGTTGACTATCTCTACACGCAGCTTAGAATTAAAGTTTCCATTCCCAGAACGGTCATGCGTACAAATACCTTTATTCCTCCCTCGCATATTGCCAAAACGAACACTCCTTTGTAGCATGGATTTCACTGCAGGATGGTGGTATGATTTATAATTTACTATTTAGAAATGAATCGAGTCTTTGATTAAATGTTATCACATTTGCTTACTTCGAATAAAGTGTGGTAGAACGGAATTAAAACAGTATTGTTAGTACTTGCTGAACCTGACAGCATAACAACATTCGTGTAAAATTTCGACAGTATGAATTGTTAGTTCGTAAGGTCTAAAATTGTGCGCTTGGTTGTTATAAACCAAATTTTCAAATATTAGAATCATAAACATTATGAGATGAATTATGATTACAACTATCCACTAGAGACCAATTGTCGTTTATGTTAGCAACTATAGGTTACCTTACGGCTTTGAACAATAAGCAAAATCCATACTGTATAGTAAGCAATGAAAGCCATGAAATGACAAATGTTAAACGAAAAACCCAACGGATTTATGTAAGGCAAAACAAATTACGAAAACAAATATTTCAGACAACAAACAATGACAACCATAAAATTACAGGTTACTGACTTTGGACAGGCATATAAATCAGCTGTAAAATTCAATTGGAAAGGGGTCGACTCATAAGATCGGCACGATCAACAACAGGAACACCAACAAAACACAACGCACTTACTATGTTTTTCCAGAAAACTTTTCAAATACATTTTAATAAATATTATTAATGAAATCTTATTATTAATACAACACGGAACGGAACTTGTAAATGCTTTTTTCACAGACATAAGATGTATTAATATGAATTAGTATACAATTCAATAAATCGTCCACAAGAGACAGAACAAGGTGAAAACACTGTCTGCAATAGAAGATTGATAAACTACCTCTCAATATAGAAATTTTAGCATAAATTATAAGATACATTGCCTAACCCCCTCTCAATATAATTTTTTTAGCATGAACTCTAAGATTCATTGTCAAACCATTAGAGGTATTTCAAACGAACTTAGTGTTAAGCCATACGCTTATCTAACTGAATGTTTACATTTAAAGTTTGTGTTATCATTAATTGTACTTCTCTTTTAAAGTTATAGATTGTGCAAAAGAAGTGATGACAAACTTATTAACATTCGCTGTCATTTGAATCACGTAGTTAGACGATATTTTAATAACGAATTGTGGTTTCATGGATACTCTTAGTTGAAAGGGGTATTCCTCAACACATACTGCTATTTCTGACAATGCTTCTACTTTTTGTCCCTTGCGAAACGCGTTGCAGGGGACATAGAAACACCGGGCGTGGGTCCGTCCATCTATCGACCCACTGGTATGTGCGTCTGTCTGTCTAATCTTGTTATCGCTCTTATATATGATGAGATCATTAACTATCACTGGGTCGATACCAATGCTGGTGGAGTTTTAATTCCCCGAGGATATCACCAGCCCAGTAGTCAGCACTTCTGTGTTGACTTCAGTTATCATTGATATATTCATAATTATAAATTATCTGTTAACAAAACTTTAAATTTTTGAAATACTAAGGCTTTTCTACCTTAAGAATAGATTACCTTAGCTGTATTTGGCGAAACTTTTAGGAATATTTGGCCCTCAATACTCTTCAACTTCGAACTTTTTTCTGCTTTTCAATTTTTAGATTCGAGCGTCACTAATGAGTCTTTTTTGGACTGACGAAACGCGCGTCTGGCGTAAATAAAAGTTCAATCCTGGTATCTATGATGAGTTTATTTACCTATACCATTCTTGTCAGATTTTTATAACATTTATATCAAATGTTTATATCAGCAATGTTTTAGACAAGTTCGAAAATCAGTGCCAATTAATATGTTTTAAAGGGTGAAGCCCCTGGTGCGGAGGATCGACTTAATCGTTGTTATCTGAATTGACACTCTGTAAAACAGGTTACATACTAATTTAACTGCAACCTATGTGCGAGTTGACAATACATGTCTCATCAGTTAATGTCTAAGCTTTTAAAATGGACAATTGACAAAACCAATAGTCTTAATTGATACAATAGTTCCTGATAAAAGAGGTAGTAGAAACCGGCCTACAATTCATTAGCTATAACTGGTAGATAACATAACGTCTTAAAACTTAGCATATCAAGATGATGTTTATTTTTTACTGGTCTAAAAAAATGAAAAAAAATATTTATTAACTTCGTGTATCCGAAGCGAATTCTGGATTTATCTTCTTAAGGACGCTAACACCCAAGATTTGAGAGTTTTTTTTCAAATAAACGATGAAGATGTAAAACATTATCCGATTTTGTAATGATTATACATGGAAAAAACGTAATTTCTTTGTTGGAATAGAAAGAAAGCAGGTAATAAGATATACAATAAAATATGAATAACTTGCTTTTGTAAAGTTTTTTGTAATTGTAATTCTATAACCAAAAATGATAGTTTAACTACATTACTTTCTAAAAAGTATCTATCTTCGATTATTTATCCCATGAAATAACAGTTTTGAATTTTTTTAATCATTTGAAACATTTTTTGTCTGGATTAGGTTGTTGCCAATCGATATATCTATTCATTTTATGTCCATTTTAATGACAAATTCCATTTCTGCATCACATTTGTTACTTTAATTTCAACGAAGAAAGGTTTAGTGTTAAAAGAAACAAAAAAACCTGCTATCAGAAAATTTTCGCGGTTGTGAAATCGGTTTACATTCCATTTGCTGATTTTTGTTTTTAATGGAAGATTTCAAAAAAATATATGATACGGTAGCCATATTTACAAACTGAAATAGTGGGAATACGTGTACTTTACAAAGAAAAGTACTGTACACATAGCTGAGTTGTCGGACACGTTTATTGAAAAATACTTATAAGTATAACATCCACATAATGTACCTATCCCTTAAAGCCAAGTGTGGAAACGGTCTGCACCAGCTACCATCCTTTATGTTAGAAATTCTATTTCATATTGATAGTGAATAAGTCATTCACTGATGAGGCTCTTCATTTGAAATTGAAAGCTTCTCTTTGAAAATTTAATGAGATGTAAAAGCATTGACCGAAGTACATTTTGTTTGAATAAAGCACTGAAGCGCTTCATTCTAAAAATGTGCGCACGGTCAACACGTTTACAACCCTATTAGATTACTAAAAGAAGCATTCAATACTTATAATCACATTTTTTTGATAGGACCATGAAACAAGAATTCTAGTACCTTTCCTTTTTATTTACCTGTGCACTTTTTAAATTGCGGAAGCTCGTGTCATCATGATTGTTACATTTCATAGTAAAATAAGGGTTGATTTCAGAATGCAGCGAGATAGCCATTATAAAATCAAAATAATTATCAACGATGTAAAACATCGCAGTTATCTTTCTTTACATGAACATATAACTTTCTTGCTAAGTTGCTTTCTAGTTTAATGATAGATTAGATATTAATCCACTTCAGCAGATTCAGTTAATTCATATAATCAGATAGAATAGGACTGATTTGAGACTATGTTTGCCGATCAATAAGATATTGATAAGACTTGAAAATCATTAAGACATGCTATTTCATGCCCAAGAGAGAATACAAAAAAAAAAACCAGATTATGTGTTGCTCTACCTACATAAACTGTCATAACTAGAAATTATACATGTTGCAAGTCAGACATACATCCATACCAAGCACCATGTTTGTCGGTCGCGTTCATTTGGGGTAATTTTTCGATCGATTGGCAGGTGTATATTGACGTTGATAGTTGCGAAATGTACCTTGGGGTTTGATAATTTTTATGTATTTTTTTCTTAAAAATTAAGGAGATTTGAAAGGTTCCCGTCTCAGAAACAGCAAACCAAAGACAAACATAATCGATTGGAAACGAATTTAATATATATGATCAAACATCTACATTTTTACTATTATCACCATCTTTTCAATTCTCTATAGTCTTTTTTTATATTTTTTATATGTTCTATTTTTCTTATTCTTTTTCCAATGAAGTGAGATTGGTTTTATTTCATTGCAATCTACAAGCTGACAAGTATATATTGTACCAATTCGGTTGTATATTTTACCTTGTTACTGCTTCGACACACTTTACGAAGCTTTTGGTTTCGTTTGATATTTACACCATATTGAAATTGTTTTTTCAACAACTATCGGTTCTGATTAGTTGCCGTATCATAATGTGACTTATATTCGATTGGCTTTAATGAGATATGATAGAATTTGGAATATGCTCCAAATAGAACAAGATACAATATATTGTTTGGGCATGCAAGACCAGACTAACATTATTGCTTCGTTTTGATGCAATTTATGATACAGCGAAGTGTTCCGAGTTTTAAAAATCATTAGATTTAGATGAATTTCAGTATGCCAAAAAACGGTTGTCTAAATATATTCA
The DNA here is from genome assembly GCF_963676685.1 of Mytilus edulis. NCBI lineage: Eukaryota > Metazoa > Mollusca > Bivalvia > Mytilida > Mytilidae > Mytilus > Mytilus edulis. Next base: position 72,581,294 of record NC_092349.1, on the reverse strand, counting down.
AAATACTTCACCTTGTTTCATATGCATTTGAAAGAAAAATAATGAAATAAATTTCATATGTAAGGTGTTAACACACAAGTGTGTGTTTGAAAATTAATATTCAAGCGACTATTTTAAATACAAACAGGATAAACACCAAATATTATAGGTACCTTAACTATGCTTTTTTTTTTTTTTAGATCTAAGCAAAAGTTATATTCATAGTTTGAATTTTGTGCATGCTCTTCGAATTCAAATCCTTGTATAGTATCAAAATGTAAAAAACTTAAATTCGGTTTAAAATTCGAATTTGTTTAATTTAAAATAATTACTTCATTTAGTAATCGAGCCCACTTTTTACCGGTGAAAACACGACATAAATCTATACCTTGTACAATGATATCGGCAATATGTTGTTTCTTCTTTCCTTCCATTTTGACTGTATCCATTGTTGCAGTTTCACTTTCACTTCTTCTTTTTCTCATTGTTAAATTAAATACTGATTGAAGTTGTTGGAAAATCCCGTTCTCTGAACAAAGACAAAGTATAAAATGGACCTGGTATTCGTTCGTCATCTATTATAGTCAGACGATCGGGAAGGGATGTCTGGTACATTTCGCCTTCTTGTCAGGCGTACTTAATGGGTTTATAAATGACAAAGGAAAAAGTTCCGGTTGTCCCTTTGTTAAGTGAAAAAAAAAAACATTTTGAAAATTGCATATCTATTTCTTTACTGTTTTTTTTTCATATTATATGAAAGGTTGACGTTTTATCATTTAGACTGAAGACCGGAACTGAATCAAGCTGCGCATGTCGACGTAAAGTCAACCTAATGAAGCCAGTTTTATATTACATTTGTACGTTTATATTAGTAATTATGAGTAGGAAAACAAATATATCGAAGAATTGATTTGACGTTATAGAAACATTTTTATTGTATGTCTTTTACTTATCATGACTTTAATGCACAAAAAATATAAAATTTGGCTGCATAAGATGAATGATCCTTTGTTCCGTTTCTTTTGTATCGAAATTTGAAATTCAGCAGCAGTTTTAGAGGAGTGCGTACGGCGTTTGTTTCATTAATTGCCTTGCCCAACTAACATGATTATTTATAGACAGTGTCGAAAATATGTTCAACGATGAGGTGGAAAATATGTTTCGATAATATTGACAAATAAAAAGGGGAAACCCGGACTCCAAGGAAAATTCAAATAGGGAAGCTTCTTATCAAAAGACAAAAATCAAAAACAAATGTTCAAATCTATCAAACAGATGGAAAGCAACTGTGATACTAAAATGATTCTAAAATAGAAAACTGAACCCTTAATAATATTTAACATGTTTTGTCATAGGCTAGCATAAATATATACTTATTATCATTATTGTAAATAGTTAATAGTAAATCACATTTATGATATACATTTTTTCGTGACAAATCAAATCAATTCTATGCTAAAAAATTTTTACCCAGGACAAACATTTCTTGTAACAACTGACACTAAAAAATTTCCTAAGTTTCTAAAGAAATAAAATTAACATTTTAGAATCCAAAAAATCTGATCCCCAATTTGATTGAGAAAAAAACTATTGTGGTCAAGCAGATGACTAAAAAATGTATTCTGAATCCAGATTTTCCAAAATTCTTCTGACTTAGACAAAAATAACCTCCTGAAGTTAAAGGGTTGCTCCCTAATGTAGACCAAGAGCGTTTAATTAATATATAACGCTAATCCAGGACTCACTATCACAATCAATCAGACAATCATTGGGATTAACATGCTCCGGAAATACACGATAAACAAGTAAAATAATATCACATCTGGCAGAAAAACTGACCACACTTATACCCGACTAGGATGGTATTGAAATATGGTCATCATCGGGATGCATAAATACACATACACGCAGCCTCGTGATATCATAATGCCTTGTGTAGAGAGATTGCCACATTCTGCATATTAAAAACCCTAACAATAACTCATTCTCTATTTCATAAGTATTATTACTTTTTCTGATTTTTGTTATCTGAATTCTTTGACGCATGCTCCCTATAGACATAAATGTCCTCTTAAAAAGACTATATGTTCTGATTTTATTTACAAGTGGCATATTTTTATGTCATCGTTTAAAGATAAATACCTAATTGATTGTACGTGTGTTTAAACTAATTTAAAATAAAAATTTTAAAACTAGGCATAATATTTTAAAATTCGAGATAAAGAACGGATATACAAGGTATACTAAATCACACTTACATACAGTAAACGTGTGTCAATGAATAAAGTGTACTGAGTTAATTGAACTTTATATTTGTTAATACAATTATAAATAATCAGCTTTTTTCTCCTGCCAGTTGATTATGTTCTTTTATTCATATTACGTTCATAAGAAACTACAGTATAAATTTTCTTTAAAGAGAAATAGTAAGAGAAGCTAAATAACCAGATTTACATAGAAGTGTAGTATATAAAATGATGAAACAGTGAAAATGGTTGACACAAACGTATTGTACATACTCAAATTGGTACAATTTTGTTTTATTAAATACTTCTATAGTACAAGCATGAGGATCTTTGGGTGGATATTTGTGTTGTATTCTTTAATGCAATTGCAACATCTCTATTCTTAATTGTTTACGTATTATTTTCTGTTCTTTATGTTTTAACATCTCATGGTTTGGTTTTTTTTTTGCTTTTATCTTTTGTCCATTTTCCCTCTTTTGTTAATCCTACGCGACTTTGGGGTTCATAAAGTGGGAATCACATGAGAACCTCGAAACAAAAAACAAAGGAAAAGAAAAGTGGCGAAGTTCATATAAAAAAAATGACCAAAAATAAATAAAAGGAACATAAAAATGAATCAAATTATTTTATCATGATAAAGAAATCTTTTCACTTTTTTAAATGAGCGGATTATTTGATGTTTCCCTAAAATCAAAGTTATGTCTGCTTACCCTTCCGGAGCACCTGAGATCACCCCTAGTTTTTTGGTGGGGTTCGTGTTGTTTATTTTTTAGTTTTCTATGTTGTGTCGTGTGTGCTGTTTGTTTGTCTTTTTCATTTTTAGCCATGGCGTTGTCAGTTTGTTTTAGATATATGAGTTTGACTGTCCATTTGGTATCTTTCGTCCCTCTTTTATCATACCATCTGATGTTTATCTTTATCTGATGTTGCACAGCAACGTATCATTGAAAGTGAGGTAGCTTTTAAAACTTTGAAAAAAAACCTATAATCCTTGAATACCAAAAGCACAAGGTGTTCTGATGCGATATTCTGAAGAAAAAAAAATCCTATCGATTTCATTAAGACTTTAGCTATTGATATTGAAGCGATTATTTATATGTAGTCTTTACACGTATAACGTTTGAGTATGCGGGATGTACAAATATGCAGCCACATACGAAATGCACTCATTTTAAAGTGGCTCTCATATTATTGTCCTTCATCCCAGTCGATCTAGCTGCAGAACCTAGCTTTGGAATTTAAAAATATTTGTCACTGGGCGTTAAGCAACCTGCAATCGACCTAGTATATACTTAAAGCATTTATATGGATTCTTTACATGTATATCATCTGTTTTGTATAAACCAAAACAATATTAAAATGAATCCAATCTTATAATTAAATCACTTGTCGTTTTCTTTCCATGGTTTAATATCAGTTTTAAGGCTTGTCGTGTAATTATGACATATTTTTACCAACTTCAATCATACTTTATCCACAACGGTTGTTAATGGTATATAATTGAATTATAAATGTATCCTTCGGACTACTTTTGTTCGGCAGTCTTGCTTAAACGGGACATACGTTTGAGAATGCGGGATGTACAAATATGCAGCCACCTTGTTCCGAATTGGAACGTGTTATATGATGCCGTATCAAGGGAGTGTTTCAATGAACCCTTACAACAACTTCTTTCTGGGTTCGTTGACGTCCCATAGGAGGGCTCGGTTCCATATACGAAATCATTCATTTTAAGTAGCTCTCGATATTATTGTCCTTCATCCAAGTCGATCTACTTTTGCAGAACCTTACTTTTGAATCTAAAATATATTTGTCGCTTGGAGTTAAGCAACCTACAATCAATTCAGAATATCTTGCCGTTGTGATAATCAGCACTTTTTGGTTTACACAGATTCCTATACAAGATATTAAGAATATCAGAAGAGCATAAGTTAAAGACCAAAATAAGCTAAAAATATTGATAAGTAATAAGCTCTTTTCAAGATATTTTTTTTCTTCTTCTATTGACAGGAAAAGGCTTACTCGGACTTTTATCCTATATTTGCATTGGGTTTTTTATGTCTCAAATCGAGAAAAAATCAGAATGTTCTATAATTATGGTAGATGACCTTGAATTTTGGATCCTCAATGCTCTTCAACTTTGTACCTGTTTAGCTTTATACGTATTTTGATATGAGTGTCACTGATGAGTCTTATGTAGACTAAACGCGCGTCTGGCGTACTAAATTATAATCCTGGTACCTTTGATAACTGTTTTATCCTTTATTAGATTGGTGTTATGTTCTCTGAAAATCAAAACTGTACTTTTTATCTATCACAGTGAACTTATTAAACATGATAAACAAGGACATCCTTTACACATCTGAATCATATTTGGACCAATTAGGGGAACAGAAGTTAAACAAAGGTAGCCAAGTAAGTTCGTTACTTATTGAATACTTATTCCTTATTCGTTACTTATTCGATTTTTAATTTCTTTCCCCTTTCTAATTCCTAATTTTTTTAATCTCTGGTAATAGTTCTTATTTTGTTGAGGCGAAAGTACCCTTTTAACACGTATATATTTGTTTTTGTGCTCAACCGATCCTGTTAACATGTTCCTGATTTCAATACGTTCTGCCTTTTTACTACTTTATGTTCGTATGTATGGAGCTGTTTCTTGGTTAAAAGAGATTAAATAACCAGAATAGCGGGTGAGAATCGTTTTGGAGCTACAGTAATACCGTGTTTCTAATTCGTTCCTTATTCGCTATAACAGATTTTCTTTTTTTTCTTGTCTCTGGTAGTAACTATCTGTTTTTAGAGGTAAAACGACCTTTTAACGCATACGAAGCCGTTTCAGTGCTCCACTGATACCCTGCTACGTGTTCGTTACCTATTCGCTATTAATACGTTTGTTAAACGTAGCGCTTTTTTTAAAAAAGATTTTCAATTTTATTTCTTGTCGAACAATGGGTTCTAACTGATAACAAAACCTTTTAGCGTATATGTTCTCGTTTCCGCGCTCGACTGATATCCTGTTACGTATTCGCTTATAACATGTATAATACTTGTGTTATATGTTGCACCTACTAGGGTAATTACACCAGAGACGCGAAAAAAAAATGAAAATCTTTGAAAGGTGGAAAGTATAACAAACGTATTTGTTTATGTGTTACATATTTTTTTTATATGTAAATAAGGCCGTTAGTTTTCTCGTTTGTATTGTTTTACATTGTCTTATCGGGGCCTTTTATAGCTGACTATGTGGTATGGGCTTTGCTCATTGTTGAAAGGCGTACGGTGACCTATAGTTGTTAATGTCTGTGTCATTTTGGTCTCTTGTGGACAGTTGTCTCATTGGCAATCATACCACATCTTCTTTTTTTATATGTATTACAAGCGAATAAGTGACGATTAAGTAATAGGGTGTCAGTCGAGCGCTGAAACGGTTAACTAAGCGCTTATAGGGTTATTTCGTCTCTGAAAACCGATAGTACCACCAGAGACAAGAACATAATTGAATTTATTTTAAAGGTGCACCGTGTAATAGACGTATTATAAATAGAGGGTTGTTTCACCTCTAAGAACCCATAGTTACCAACAACGACAATAAATAAAATTGGAAATTTTTTTTTAAAAGGTTCAACGTTTAACACATCTATTATAAGCGAATAAGGAACGATTAAAAAAAACAAGGTATTAGTCTTCCTCCGAAACGTTGTACACACGCTAATAGGGTTATGTCACCATTTCGAACTAAGAATCATCTCCAGACATACGAATATAAACCAGTTAAAGGGTATAACGTATTAGAATCGAATAAGAAACATATAAGTATCGAATATTAAGTAACAGGATCGGTAGAGCACAAAGGTGGAAACATATGTGTTTAAAGGTTAATTTCACTTCTACAAATTAAGAACTATTACCAGAGATAAGATCTAGAATATAAAGAATTAAAAAGGGGGAAAGATGTTAAAAAATTAATAAATAACGAATAAGGAATTAGTAATTAGTAATGAATAGGTAACGACTAAGGAATATGGAATAAGTAACAAATAAGGAATAAGGAATAAGTAACAAATAAGGAATAAGGAATAAGTAACAAATAACAAATAAGGAATAAGGAATAAGTAACCAACTTGACAACCCTAGTAAACCAATGTTAAATGTAATATTATGAATATCACTGTTGATTTTATCATAGTTGTCATTTCCATGGACAGTCACTTGACATTGAAATCTTATTATATTATTAAGTGTTGGAATAGATATAGGAAGTCTTTTTAGTGATGTTTTCCGCTCCTTAATATCTTAAATACAACATTCGGATAATTCTATTATACCTTTAACTGCCAGGACGGTCGATAAGTCTTCTTTTAATATCATGCCATCGCAATCACACAGGCAACTGTCAACTATCTTTGGGAGTAACATTTATAAATCCATTTACCTGACTTGCTACTACACAGAGCGCACCGCAAATACAAGCGGATTCAAGTTTAAATATCTATTAACCTGGTTCTCTGCTGACTTCTACTCCTTGTTCAGAGCTTACGGCAAATACAAGCGTATTCCAGGTTATAAATCCATTAAAAGAGGGACGAAAGATACCAAAGGGACAGTCAAACTCATAAATCTAAAATAAACTGACAACGCCATGGCTAAAAATGAAAAAGACAAACAGAAAAACAATAGTAAACATGACACAACATAGAAAACTAAAGAATAAACAACACAAACCCCACCAAAAACTAGGGATGATCTCAGGTGCTCCGGATGGGTAAGCAGATCCTGCTCCACATGTGGCACCCGTCGTGTTGCTTATGTGATTACAAATCCGGTAAATAGTCTAATTCGGTAGGTCACATTCATGAAAGGGAAGGGGATTGAAGTTACGACGTAAGGAACATATCCGATATCATTTGTGAAACGGTTATTCCATAACGGTCAACCAATTCGTGATGGCGTCCGTAAAATTTACGAAGGGATGATTTCAACTTCACCATTTGGAACTCTTGGTTTAATAGCTTCCTTGTGAGCAGCAACCCTCTATCAAGAAAATCATGATAAGAAATGCAAGCACGGGAATATCGTATCAATTGGGAGATATATACCCCGTATGCAGGTGCTGCTGGAATGTTGCTACTTAGAAATGGAAAGTTTATATATAGCTAGTGAGACAAAAAGAAGATGTTTAAAAACATAAATTCCACTATTTGTTTTAATATTTTAATTTTACTGACATCGGATAATTATATATATTGTATCAAAAGTAATAATGAACACAAAAACAACAAATCAACAGCTGGCAATGGCCGCATAATCTTCACAAATGATTAAGTAGTAAATGAATGCCTTTGAGCTTGACATTGATTATTGTCGGATGTAATGGTGTCTGACATTGTGGTCAGAAGATATATATATATAATTGAAGATAATTGTTGGGTTGATGTTTAGACGAGTTGTATATGCTGGTGATCCGTTGGATAAATCTGTTATAGAGTTGTCACTGGCTCAGACGTACTTATGAATATAATTATTTTCTGAGACTGTATCTTACATTAATTTGTAGGATCCTTTTCTATAGATAATTTAGCTGATCTGTTAGAATAACATCTTCATGCCTTATATATCATGTACTGTAGTACGACGATAGATTTAAACTGACATGGAAAGGTAACACCCGGCCACCGAAAGCTTCATTTTGAAGCCCAGGTGGTCGTATGGTCTAGCGGGACGGCTACAGTGCAGGCGATTTGGTATCACGATATCTCAGTAGCATGGGTTCGAATCCCGGCGAGGGAAGAACAAAAAATTTGCGAAAGCAAATTCACAGATCTAACATTGTTGGGTTGATGTTTAGACATATAGAAAAGACATGAAACAATTGCGTCGATTAGTCTACTATGTGTTGATTACAAAATTCTTACCAAATTCTTAAGTAAAAATATTAAACAAATTATTAGATAAAAATCAAACAGGGGCAGGACCAGAAAAGTTATTATCAGACAATCTTTTATCTATAGAAAGTATATTGGAGTATATGGACTTGAATGGCATAAGTGATATCGTTTAAATTTCATTTGACCAGAAAAAGGCTTTTGATCGGGTGGAGCATGAATTAATCATACAAGTGTTAAGAGCAATGAATTATCCGTATACTGCAAGAATATATCCACCTAGTGAATTTTATATAAAGAAAATAAATAAAGTGATTTATGATTTTTTCTCGGACAAACATTGAACTGTTAAACAGAACAACAATTACCAAACAATATAAAGATGGTGGAAAACAAGTTCCAGACATCAAAATGAAATGTGAAGCCTTACTTTTATACAGAATATCTCAAGTTTTAACTGGAAGTTCATCGGTATGGACATCATTATTCATTTATTTGATAGGAATCACTACAAGAGCCATACTTCCAAAATTAGTAGAAAATATGTATAAACATTCCACTCCCAATCAGACAACTTTAAACTGATGTAATTCATTTCATCCTTCTTTATATTTTATAAATGAGGTACCAAAAGAAAGAAGAAAGATTAATCTTTCAAATTGTGATAATTTCATTATGACATAATTATTACATAATGAATTATTATGTAATTAGTTGCTATATTGTGATGTCCACACTTGAATGAATTTAGCGTCTTTGTTCTTTATAGCATCACAAAATATTCTATATATTCTTGTACAACACAGCTTGACCTCCAAAACTGTGTCTCAGATTTCCAAAAACATCAATAGAACAAATTTTATACCCAATTGAATTTAGTGGTCTCTAATGAATTGATGTTGCAAACTTTATTGATGATTTATGAGAGAATGAAATACAATAGGAAAAATCTGAGACACAGTTTTGGAGGTCAAACTGTGTTGTGCAAGAATCTATAAAAAAATAGGATGCTATGAAGAACAAAGAAGCTAAATTCATTCAAGTATGGACATCACAGAATGGCAACTAATTACATAACAATTAATTATGTAATAATTATGTCATAATGAAATTATCACAATTTGAAAGATTAATCCTTCTTCTTTCTTTTGGTACCTCATTTATAAAATTTAAAGAAAGATAAGTGGAATTACATCAGTTTAAAGATGTCTGATTTGAGATGAAAAATCTTTGTATTGTGCTACCTTAAATATCAAGAATTACTATACTTAATAAGAAAAGTTTTTATATGTTTATTTACAGCTGTTATAATTGGACAATGTTATAAACAAGATTGAAATATTATACCCAAATGTAAATTTCCAACATATATGGATTAACTTACAAAGGGTGAACAATCTGTATAAAAGAGATTTTATCGAAAAGCTGTGCATATGATAATGCCAACAGGGGCGTGGCACTCAAGAGGCAAACATATAAATGTAGATATTGTAATAAACATGTTGAGACGTTAGAACATCTACTTACAAAATGTGTTACTTTGACATATTTCAGGACCTTAGTTTGCAGTATTATACAAAATGAAAAAAATTGTCAAAATTTTAGTATGAATACAAATACATGTATACTGTTTAATATTGATATAGACTTGTTTCCGTATATTTATGGATATGGACATAGTATTTGGGCTTGTAGATATATGCCAATAGAAGAACACTTATCAGAAATACTCATGTTAAAATATTATAAAGATGAACTTTTATTCAAACATTTGAATAATATTGTACAGTAGTTTCTTTTTGCTAAAAATAAGATTTATATGAGTATTTATGATGATTAAAATAAATAAAAAAAAAAGCACAATGATGAGAAAGTTGACAAAAATACATCAATATCGACCCTAATATAGGTGATTGAAATGATGTTTAAAAATGTGTTTTTTCTATAGAAATTTTATTACATTTAAATTGTATTCTATTTTTGACTCCTTCCTTTGACTTCCTTCTTAGCATATGTTATCACAACTAAACTAAACTCGAATCCTTTATAACCCGCGACTTTTTATATTTTCTTTTGTTAAATTGTGTGCTATTGTTTTACATATATGAGCGTTATTTTTTCTATAAAGTCAACAACAATCTGAGTGCTATAGAAAAAAAGAAAGACAAAAAAATCATCAGGGATTATTTTCCAACTGGTAATTAGAAGATGTATATATGCTGGTGTTGCAAGTTGCACTATGCGGATGTGTAAATACTTCATAGATTTGTATTACTGAGAATACAATGTGTATACTTGCTGGTGTTGCCAGTTGTAATATTGTGGAAGTGTATTAGTTAAAGTGCAGTGCGTTAAACTTTACCAGTTTGGAAAATATTCATTATGTGGTAACTTATAGGGAGTTCAGCTATGTTTATATAAATATATTCCTTGTGAAATGAAGGAGATGTGCAAGTGTAAGTGTCACTTTGATTTTGTGGTTTATTAACAAGGTGATACTACCAATTGGTTGACGTTTTAAATAGAAATTGTATATATGTGATACGTTTTGTGTTATACTTACCTTATGCATGTTGTGTAATAAAGGGCCGTATGCATGTTGCATAGTAATAAATTAGTGACATTGTGAATAAATCGATCTTAAACATGTTACATAGTGATTGCATAGTAACATTGTGTATATACACATGGAAAAAAGTATTGCAACACCTTGATTTTTTAAAATTTGAAAAATCATCCTTTTTTTTTGGATAGAATATAATAAAATATTTGTATAATATTATTGAAACATAGTTTCTGATAACATTGGCATTGAAACGAACAAAAAATGTTTGAAAAAAAAAATGATTTATATAACCGCAATTTTAATAACAAAATGAAGTGTTTTTAGTACAAAAAAATGCATTTTACAACTTGTACTGTAGTCGAACCTTACAATGTCAGACATTGTAAAAATTAATCTTCAGATGACTGTTCACATCATGGTTGATCGTTATACGCCAAAGAATTAGTACTTTGTGCGCAGCCTCCATTCAAACGGATAACCGCATCTAAACGTCTTATGATTCCTGCCAAAAATCGACTAATTTGTTGCTAAGGTAGCAGCAACCATTTCTGATTAAGAGCATTGTTTATTTCATGATGTGTTTGAACTGGGATGTCCTTTCGCGCACGTTCCACCCAATAGTGTTCCATATATGCTCGATATGGTTCAAATCCGGGCTACGGTCCGTCCAAGGAAGATGGACCGAGTTACATTGTAACAATGGATCCTCCTCCAAGATGCTAATTTTCAACTTTAGCGAGCTCTGCACTACATTGGATACGGAAAACTGTGTGTCTGTTTGTAAGCAAAGGTCTCTGAAATGGTCTTATCGCACGATAACCAGTAGCGATGAGTCGATCACGAACAGTTCTTGTTAAAAGGCTCCCATATGCCCACCACTCTCTTTTTAGGATTGTATTGTATGCAATGGGTTTCCTTCTGACCAACCTTCATTATGCTTGATTTTCCCTAGCAAATGTATAGGGGGTCTTCTTTATCTCGGAAGGTCTTGAACATCGTTTAGTGCCTTATTTTTAACTCAAAACGACTTATAGTGGAATGGTGATGCATGTGCAGATAAAAACTTATCGATTCGATATTTATTGATTAAGCTCAGGTGATACTTAAATAATGTTTAAGTTGTTCTATTTTACCAAATTATATCACAAAAAAATAAAAAGTGTTTTTTTTATTTCAATTTCAATTTGGTGTTGCAATACTTTTTTCCATGTGTATATTTTGTTATGATACAGTGTGTCTATGCATTGTGAATGAGGTACTTCATCTTGCATTTTGATTTATGTGCATATATTTTTCGATTTATTGATATGTTGATTGTTTTAAAGAACAACTGGTTGTGGTGAAAAAATTGAGTTGAACAATTGAACTCCTGATGTATTCAGATACGAATCCATTGATCGCCCGTTACAAGTTACACTACCTTCAGCTGGGCAATAGGTCAAACCCACACTATATGGTCAGATATTCAAATACCCGACATAAACAAGTATAAAAAAACAACGAAAAAACAAACGACTTGTTTTATCAAACAAGAAATGAAAAACAAATGATAGAGCAACCAACAACCTTCACTGACTATAAGTTAAGTTATCAGTTGTGTTGACAATTTGATTTACTTAAACAAATAAACTTCGTCTTATAATGATTATTGAAAGCTTTAATTATATTTGAATATATGTGACGACAAAAGATTGTCATATCAATAAAACAGATTTTTACATATTAAATGTAACCTTTTACATTGATTTAATTTAAAGAAGTCCATGTTTATTATACGACTAAACATTTACATATATAAGATATCGTACAATCATTTAAAAAAAAATAGGGTTGGTATGTTGTGACTGTTACATGAGACAACATCCTGAAGTTACTATTTGTTATAGAAGTAGCACCCTACGAGGACAACAAATTTACAAATACCGGTAAAAGCTATCGTACGATCAATTGGAAAAAATTCTCTTTGCATTTATGACCCATTGGTGGCCTTCGGCTGTTGTCTATCATTTTGTCGGGTTGTTGTCCCTTTTACACATTGCCCATTTCCATTTTCAATTTTCGGTATGTTGTGGTTGTGCATGAGTCAACATTCTGATGTAACTTTATGTTATAGATGGAGTGCACTACGATGACTAGGCATGAACAGACATTAGCAATCGTACAATCAATGAGTACATGTATGTTGTGTTTGTTGCATGAGACAACATTCTGATCTGATGTAATAATATGTTATAGATAGCGCGCCTTACGACGACTAGACATTACCAGACATTAGCATTCGTACAAGAGGGAAGGTACATGTATGGTGTGGCTGTTGCACGAGACAACATTCTGAATTAACTATATGTTATAGATGGAGCGACCAACGACGACTAGAAAAATACATATATTAGCTATCGTACAATGAATAGCGTAAGATGGTCGGTATGTTGTAACTTGTTGCATGTGACAAAAGTCAAAACTAACTATATATCATAGATAGATCGCTCTCATTTAATTGTTTGACAGGTCTTCAATGATGAACCAAAAACAGACACACCTAATAAAGCAAAATGAAAACGCCTGCATGACGGATATCAGTTTGATAACAATTACACTTAATTGTCTTAGTAATAAGCTCTTTTGATTTGTACCAAAAAAACCAAGTAACATTCATTATGTCCAAACATGAGGGTCTTTAGAAGGTAATATAATAGAGACAAATGAATGCAAAAAATGAATATATAAATAGTTCTATATTATTAAACATATGTTTATACAATATGTCAACGAGATTCAACGAGATTAAAAATCTAAAGTCGATCGACAACAAATACGAACCTACCAAAAACCGGCGTTGATCTCATGTGCTCCGGAAGAGAAGGCAGACCCTACTCCACATTCGGCAGTCGTCGTTTTACCACTATATGTTTTGTCAATACGGTTTTTAAGGTGTGAATACGTTGTTGATATTCCTGAAAGTCGTAATTGAAAAGTGAGTTAAATAAATAACTAGTATGCCTTAAAGTATGGTCATTGCTTGTCCGGAAAAAAACCACCACTATAAAATCGAAGATTATCACAGGACACAATCCAAATATTCAAAATAATGTCTTGGTTAAATAAAATTGGAACAAGGGTTCAAACAAGATTTCAACTTTTAGTACTGCCCTAATTTTTTTTCATTTACATGTATTGGAAAAAGAAATTTGTGTATAACGGCAATACATATAGTTTAGTTTTGTATGGGTTGAATTTGAAAAAAAAAATAAGTATGTTTTTTAAAAACAACCAATTGTTCTATTATTTTTGTTAACCCTTTTTGTGTATTCATATTTTCATCCATTTTTCTCTTTTCTGTAATCTTGATAGATTGACGTCAATATCACAGTAGGCTATCTTATAAAAATATTACATGTAAAAATAGCTGTTCGTGGTAAAAATTAAACGTTTATGGTTTATTTACATCTTTTACATAAATCCTAGATAACGGGAAAAGTAAAAAATAATCTAAATTATCAATATAGAAGTGGAGAACCCCTCAAGACCCCAATACATTATTCAAAGTAATAGAAATATTGGAAGAATGCTTTAATAAGTTCAAGTTATATTAAGTCTGCCATTGACGTTTGTGTGGACTAAAAATATATGATATTAGTACTATTCCATAAACCAAATTAAGATTCTTTCGAAAAAGATTTAGCAGTAACCCTTGCTGGGAAGAGAACATTTAGTGAAACTGAGATTTGGTTCTCCCCAAATTAAACTACCTATAATTGTTTTGATGCATTTGTAACTTCAAATAAAGATATAAATTTTTGTCATCTCTTGGTATTGCTTATTGAATTAAAAATGACATTTAAGAGGATTTTAATGACAACACAATCTTGTCTCTAATTTTCTGTCAGGCACGGCAGTTGTTTATCATACTGACATTGTATTAGAATTTTCCCTTCATTAAACAGTTACACACTAGTCAATAGACTGACAAAGATAAAGAAATACGTACCGGTATGTGAAAACACTGTTCTTAAGATTTAACATGTTTCAAAGTTCATATTAAGTATATACTGGTAACTGAGGCAATGGTTAAGAAAGAATTGAAACAGTATTGTCACGCTTCCCAAAAATGCTTCTGGTTTGCATGTATTGTTTCTCACTTTTTTATATTTTTCTTTAATTTACATTTTTATTGTATTCATGTATGCTAAAAAGTTATATTGCTTCCTGATAGTTTTGGAACATCTGAGCTGACCATGTAATCTATGTTGGTTGTTTTTATTATCTATTTTGTTTTACGATGATAATTTTGTATTGAAGTTCCGGAGAATATGGATGGACCAGATTGGTATCGGTGTTAGTGAGGGTCCGGGTTGGGTTTACAGAATAGAGAACAATAGACCAATATATGACAGAATAATGGAGCAAATAAACAAAAGCACGGAGAAAAAAGGATAAAATAAAGAAAAGAGGATAATGGAGTTCCTTAGCCCGACCCTTTTGTATCACTTTTGAAATATATTTCAATTATGTAAGTCTAAATTTCAGTATACAATCGAATATTTAGAACAGTTGCTTTACAATTCTGTTTAGTAAACATGCATTTAAATTTGCAGTTATGGAGAATGGTTATCAGTGAAATCCTTATCCATCAAGACTGTTTAATATATTTAAGACAGGGATTTCGAAGTATAAAAATGCCATTCAAGGTTAATTTTAGCAAAACCGTCACCATCTAAAAGTGTGGGTTTTTTCCAAAATATCTACGGACATGCGATAATTATGTATCCTTACTGTTTCCACAAAATAATTCAAATTTTGTAAAAACTAATGTTTTTTTTTTTAAATCTTCAATAAAATGTCCTTATTAGTTCTATATGTAAACGTACTTTTAATCTAACTAATATTTATAGAAATTGGCAAGCAGCATGAAGTAGAATTTTTATCAAGTTTAAGATATCGTATTTAAACGGCTTTGGTAAACCTTTCTGTTGACCCATGTCCACGATTACATTGAAAGGTAGAGTTATGGATATAATGCATGCACTTTTGAGATTTCAAAATAAGGCTAACATTTTCTCTGACTATTGTATATAGCCCTATGATTTGTTTTAGAAGTTATATAGAAAAACAAAATAAGCCAAAATAAGCCACTCATTGTTGAAGGCCGTACGGTGATCTATAATTGTTCATTTCTGTGTCATTTAGGTCTCTTGTGGAGAGTTGTCACTACTGGCAATCATGCCACACCTTCTTTTTTATACAAACAATTTATAAGAGATAGATATACAATGTACGATTATATAGAGGAAAGCAAAGGGTCCTTCATTTCTTTATCCTTTAACTGTTTATAACATTATTTTATACTGTATTCATTTTGACCGATATTCTTTATATGTCTGTACCGTATTATCTCTATTCTTTATATTTCAGTACCGTATTATCTCTATTCTTTATATTTCAGTACCGTATTATCTCTATTCTTTACATTTCAGTACCGTATCATCTCTATTCTTTATATTTCACTACGCTTATATTCTTTATTCTTTACATTTCAGTACCGTATTATCTCCATTCTTTATATTTCACTACGCTTATATTCTTTATTCTTTATATTTCAGTACCGTATTATCTATATTCTTTATATAACAGTACCGTATTATCTCTATTCTTTATATTTCAGTACCCTATTATCTCTATTCTTTATATCCCAGTACCGTATTATCTTTATTCTTTATATTTCAGTACCCTATTATTCTATATTCTTTATTTTTCAGTTCCCTATTATCTCTTTTCTTTATATTTCAGTACCGTATTATCTCTATTCTTTACATTTCAGTACCGTATTATCTCTATTCTTTATATTTCAGTACCGTATTATCTCTATTCTTTACATTTCAGTACCGTATCATCTCTATTCTTTATATTTCACTACGCTTATATTCTTTATATTTCAGTACCGTATTATCTCCATTCTTTATATTTCACTACGCTTACATGTATATTCTTTATTCTTTATATTTCAGTACCGTATTATCTATATTCTTTATAAAATAAACAAAATGACAATAATACATAAATAACAACAGACTACTAGCAGTTAACTGACATGCCAGCTCCAGACTTCAATTAAACTGACTGAAAGATTATGATTTCATCATATGAACATCAGGCACAATCTTTCCCGTTAGGGGTTTAGTATCATACCATCATAACATATATGAGAAGAACATAACCCGTGTCATACCAACAACTGTTTTTAGAATAAATGTGTTTAGTTCCGATGCAAAGACCTTATCAGTGACTCAATATTAACGCCAAAATATGCAATCTTTAATGACTTGACAACAGTATCGTAATTATATCCCTTCTTAATAAGTCTATTCAAAGGTTTTGTAAGTTTCTGAGGTGAATACTGACACCTTTGTGCTTTATAAAGAATATTTCCATAAAAAATTGGATGTGAAATACCTGAACGTATTAGAAGTCTGCATGTTGAGCTATATTTACGAATGATGTCTTTATACCGATGATAAAATTTAGTAAATGTTTTGACTAGTTTGTGATATCGAAAACCCTGGTGTAATATTTTTTTAGTAATATTTAGATTTCTCTCGTTAAAATCTAAAACATTGTTACATACACGAGCGAATCGTACAAGTTGAGATATATAAACACCGTAAGATGGTGACAAGGGAACGTCACCATCTAAAAACGGAAAATTAACGATAGGAAATTGAAAAACTATCCCTTTTATAATAAATTTTAGTATTCAGCTTTCCATAAGTGATATAGATATCAAGATCGAGAAAAGGGCAGTGGTCATTGTTAGTATTAGCTTTATTTAAAGTAAGTTCAACAGGATAAATTTCATTAATATACATACTGAAGTCGTCATTATTGAGAGCCAAAATATCATCCAAATATCTACAAGTATTATTAAATTTGTTTATCAGGTGTTGTTTCGATGGGTCTTTGCTTATTTTTGTCATAAATTGTAACTCATAACAATACAAAAACAGGTCCGCAATAAGTGGTGCACAGTAAGTCCCCATTGGAATTCCGATAATCTGACGATATACGGAATCCCCACAGCGAACAAAAATGTGAATATTTCTATTTCTGCCGTGACAGTTCAATTTCGGGTCCACTTCGCGGTCAGCGGTTAAACTATGTAGATTTCTTTAAAAAATAATTTAGAAAAACAGACTTGGAATGAAAAACTAAACCTGAAAGCGTCAGTAGGATATAAACAATAAATGTACATAGTCGGAAATACTAATATGTGTACTTGCTAAAAAGGCAGAAAAACCCTGGAAACGCGTTGCTTTTCTTTCTGTTTCTAAATCTTGAACAAGATAAGAAACAGGTAAATGTAATGACAGTTGACCAGATTATCATAGCTTTACCTGTTATATTGCTAATATTTGGCAAACGGTTAATTTCTGTAATACGTAAACTGCCCTAATAAATGTTGACATTACAGAAAAAGTTATAAATTTAAAGTTTATTTTTATGACTGTTCAAAACAATATATTAATTCACTCACGACAAAAACAATTATAAATTTATATTCTTACGGTTGCTATTTTTCTCTTTTTCTCTAATCTTGTATTCTAATAGTCACTTTTTACTTGAAAACTTGCACATTTTAACACAAGACTTAATAAAATCACAATCCAGTGATAAGCAAACTATTTCTTTTATTAGATTTGATTAAGAAAGGACTTATCTTTTTTAGACAATCGGTTGTTGTTTTTTTTTATACTGAAATCTATAAAACATTTGTTTTTTGTATTTTATGAAATTATGAAATTATAAGTTAAAATTTTACTAAAATAAATAAATTTGTTTATTAAAGTTTCACATATTGATTGCCATAAAACATATACAACAATTATAATATTTACATATAAAACAATCAATATCCAGCCATAAATACGGTCTTATGAGACACTAACAGTATAAAACTTATACAATAATGATCAATAGTTAAAACAACTAAACGTTACTCATTAAAATTGTTTCTTATACTTATAAAATTTTCCGATGTCGCAGTTCTTATTCTGTAAAATTTTCTTATATGAAAGTTTTTGAAAACAAATTAAAAGTCTGTATATATATAAACAATTTCTTGACTATGGTTAAAATTGACGTATACAATGTAATAAGCTTAAAAATTATTGCCTGTACTACAATTTTCTACTGGTAAAAATATTTGCGTGAAAGAACAGTTGTGACTTCTGATTAAAATGTATTTACTATGAAAATAACTTTCTTTGAATAAAAATCTTATGTAATACTTTACACAAATAGTGTTGGATACTTGAACAGTTCATGATTTGTATAACTTTTTATAGAATAAGACAAGTCGTATACACTATCTCTAATGTTTAAACTATTTACAATTTTGTCAACTTCAAATGCCCAGCCCTTTTCTTCCTCGATGTCCATTTTAATATTTAATGTTCTATTTTGTTCGGTGCGAAGAAGTCCACACAATAGCTTACAAGTAATATATTCGTTGTTTTGTGTGACAAGATGTCCATCCCATATCAACGCGAGTAGCTACATTCGAGGTCAGTTTTCTAAATGAGTGAAAATATTTGCAGGTTCTGTTTTGTACAGCTGAAATAGCACTTAAAGATGAGTGCCCAAAATGCCACTACCGTAAAGTAATATCGGTTCCACCGTAGCTGTATAAAGTTTAGTGTACATTAAGAGTCATTCCTCCTGCTAATAGGGAAAACGGTACTATTTATTCTGCCATAGGCGACAATACTAACATTTTCTAAATTTACGAGTTTTTATAACAGAAACCTGGATAAAACAGTTATGTGTGGTGTTATTACTCTATTTTAAAAATTGAAGCCAAATAGTATCATGACCAATTTCCAACGGAGCTTGTTTATGTCATTCATGCCCACCGTTATTTTACACCAAATCTATGAAATTTTGGAAGCCTTTTCAAATAATTCTCTAGGAAATATTTCAATAGGTTTTAAAATTTATATTGTAAATTTACACACTGCAGTTATTCATAGATAAATAAAAAACATATATTGTACCCTTACATCCAATCACAGCCCTCCTCTGTTGACTTCCTTCACCTTTCTTGGGTACACAAAAGGACAACCTAATGCTGGGAAAATATAATATTACAGTTGTCCCTATACTGTGACACAAAGTATAAAGAATTCTTATGACACCATCAGTGCAACATTGTGGAAACCTTGACTATAATAAATACTTGTATGTCCCCATTACTTAAAGAAACATGGATCATTTCATGACTCCACCCCTACATGCTGATTTACCTCTTTCTTTACTTCTTTCAGATAAGGCTTAATAAACAACCTGCATCTAACTATATCTTAACTTATTTAAAAAGAATAATGAACAGTTTCATGTAAACAGATAAAAATGACAGTTCCATTTAATTTGTGTTCATTTTATCCAAAATTTACAACATAAGCACAAATTCAAGATTTGTCATACTAATCTCCATTCCATATTGTGGTTCAAAATTCAGAGCTGGTTATGAAATCCATTATTCTGTCTTGAAATGATATAAAACAAGGATATTAGACACTGTAGACATAAAATATGCAAAATACTCAGCAGTTAACTTGCCTTTGTTGTCTATATTAATATATGAAAAATATGAATTATGTCCCTCGGGATTATCTTTTTCCAACAAAAGTCCTTTCAAACAGTACAAAATGACAAATTATATATGCCTGATATAATAAAAGATAGAAACTACAAAATGAAGCACTATTGAAATATTTGCTGCATGAACTGCCAATTGCAACAATGTGAGCAATTCTTTACACAGGAGAGTATAAATTCTGTCTAAATTTAGCCTCAAATGGGCCTCCTTTTTTCTTAGATGAACGATTTTAACATTGAAAATGCTTCTAGTATGACCAAATACTGCCTTACTATATAAACAGTACAAACTTAACCAGACAATATCCATTTTAATAGATTGTGTCAAGGGAAATACCCAATTGATATATTTAGGGAATTACATAGCAAAAAAGGCAAACATTTCAGTTAAAAATATTTGCCGCGACTTGAATTCTGGGTTTTCCAATTAAATTAATCATTGCGAAAGGTGAAAACAAATAAAAAAGAACAATAGTTTGATGCAGGTTATACAATATAGTTAATATTGAAACCATAGAATAAAGTTTTATATCAGTACCCATCAACTTGACTTATTATGATGACTCAGGATTTTTCTCAACACCGTACTGTACTCAGATAAAAATTTCTCTGTGATAAAAATCAAATGTTCTTATCAAATGCTTCAAAATAGTATAATATGACTGAAGTTTGATTGATTGTGATTTCCTTTGCTATCTTGAGTATAGGGAAAACGGTACTATTTATTCTGCCTTAAGCAACAATACTAACATTTCTAAATTTACCAGTTTTTATAACAAAAACCTGGATAAAACAGTTATGTGTGGTATTAGTCCGTTATTACTCTATTTAAAAAATTGAAGCCAAATAGTATCATGACCAATTTCCAACGGAGCTTGTTTATGTTATCCATGTCCATCGTCATTTTACACAAAATATCAATTTTTGGAAGCCTTTTCAAATATTTCAATAGGTTTTAAAATTTATATTGTATATTTACACACTGCAGTTATTCATAGATAAATAAAAAATTATATTGTACCCTTACACCCAATCACGGCCCTCCTAAGTTGACTTCCTTCATCTGTCTTGGGTACACAAAAGGACAACCTAATGCTGGAAAAATGTAATAGTACCGTTTTCCCTAATACCACTATTGTCATTAAACTGTCTAGAGCACGACTGGCTGCTTTAGCTAATTATTTTGAGTTCTTCGTAAATGTAAGATGTTCATCCATCCAGACACCAAGATATTTATGAGTCACAATAATCGAGATTATTCTCCATACATTTGAAAATAAATTCAGAACGATCGAAAGACTGCGGTCGAAAATGAACAACTTTATAGTTTTATTCACATTAATGGACAGTTTCCTTGTTGTACACCAGTCAGACACAATATCAAGCACGCGTTGAAAACTACTTGCATCGGTGGAATTAAAGCTATATCGTCAGCATAAAGCAGTATACTGAGACAAACCTCATCATGCTGTAATCCACACACAAGGGAATTGATACGTTATGAGAGGTCATTGATATACACAGAAAACAATGTCGGTGATATGATACAGCCCTGTTTCACCCCGGTCTCTATGTTGAACCATGGGGGTATGAACATATTTACTTTTTGTTCATTTTTATACACAAATTAGGCCGATAGTTTTCTCGTTTGAATTGTTGTACATTGTCATTTCGGGGCCATTTATAGCTGACTATACGGTATGAGCTTTCATCATTGTTCAATGCCGTACTGTGACCTAAAGTTGTTAATTTCTGTTTCATTTTGGTCTCTTGTGGAGAATTGTCCTATTGGCAATCTTTTTGTATATTTTTCTTTTTTAATAATTTTTTCTTTATTCTTTTTTTTCCCTTCGTTCAGCATTGTTTGCTAATTATTCTCGAAACTCCAGTCAAGACCTTCATATCATGAATAATCAAAAATATTTGAAAGAAACATAAGATCAACTCCGAATAAAATCAACTCACAAAAACAAACAATGAAAAACTCATGGTCCCAAATAGTTTTACTTTAAATCACAAACGTTTTTCTCAAAATTTTGTATCCCTACATACCTTATCGGATTGCTTTTTTCTGAGACAAGTACTTGTGCTTTAAATGCACTATATGTAGATGAGTTATACCATTAACCGTCCACTACTATTTTCGCCGATCTTTAAATTTTCCAAAAGTTTAAGAACAGATAGAAAAAAAAAATTGAGTGACCACATCGTATAAGAGATATTGAAATAACTTGGTACCTATTTATTAGTGTTTAACTGCAGCTCTTACTCTTAAAAGTAAAAATAAGAAGACACCAACGATGGTCTAAAACATCTTTAGAATATATTGTCAACATCGTTTACGGTATCGTGTTGTTCTTGTGCTCGTTTGTGTACATTGTGTCATATCTATACCTTGTTTTTTTTAACATTTTACATAGTAGACATTTCGATGTTGACAATAGCGAGACAATATACTGTTTATATTGTATACCAAGCCTATACATTAGTGTTTATATCTTTCACAGCGTAGACATTGTATTTATATTGTATACCAAGCCTTTACATTAGTGTTTATATCTTTCACATCGTAGACATTGTGTTTATACTGTTTACCAAGTCAATGCATTTGTGTTTCACATTCTGCACATTGTATACTTCAGATGCTTACAATTGAGTGTCAACATCGTTG
Source organism: Mytilus edulis (assembly GCF_963676685.1). Classification (NCBI taxonomy): domain Eukaryota; kingdom Metazoa; phylum Mollusca; class Bivalvia; order Mytilida; family Mytilidae; genus Mytilus; species Mytilus edulis. Next base: position 72,558,296 of record NC_092349.1, on the reverse strand, counting down.
ATATTGTATACAAAGTCAATACCTTTGTGTTTATATCGCTCACATCGTCAACCTCGTGATGTGAACATTATAACGCTACTACATTGTATACATTCCGATGATAACCAGCTCAACATAACAGTTCTTGTAATTGTTATGTTGTTTTGTACAGTATCTAATCCATACATTGATATTTTACAATTGTCTTTTTATGTTGTAATGTGTCACTACTGTTACAGGTTAGGACGGAGGTTGTGCCTATTAAAACGTTTAAACCTGCTGCATTTGTATGTACATTCATAAGTCAGGAGCCTGTTTTTCAGTCGTTGTCGTTTAGTTGTTGGTGTGGTTCATAGTCTTTTCCAGTTTCACGCTTTTATATAGATTAGACCATTGGTTTTCTGTTTGAATTGTTTTACACTAGTCTTTTTGGGTCACTTTATAACTTGCTGTTCGATGTGAACCAAAGCTCAGTGTTAAAGGCTATTATACTCTGACCATCATTGGTTAACTTTTCATACAGTGGGACATGGATGGGGAGTTGACACTCATACCAGATATTATTGTTTATATATAGTATACATCGCGATGGTGACAATACCGTGTCAATTTAGGCAAAAATCAACCTGTAATTTTACATGCACATGGGTGACTCTTTTGAAGAGACATATGTAAGTCTATAAACGACTGAAAAATAATAAGTCAATTTTAACCTCAATATAACGGATGACTTTTATATAAATCAACGTGTGGATTACTGGTTACAATGCAAATTGTTTACTGCTTTGAATTGCAACCACGCTTCGTATAAATATTCTGTACTATTATAACTGTGACATGATATTATAAAGTTGAAGTCCATTCTCCTTAAATTAGAATTGACGAATCTTTCATCGTGTAATATCTTTATACCTAATTTCTGTGCAACTAATGACACATACACATCGTCAAGAAATATCGGTTTCATATAAGGAAATGCTATTCTCAATTTGCGTACTACAGTTATGTGCGTAAGAACAGATCCACCTGAAAGAAACGGCGGTAAAATAGGTGGCTGATATTCTTCCTCTGATATGTACCATTTTCTATACTTTGATGATTTTGATCTCACGGGATTTTGGGGATTACACTGCTTATGTCCAAACATTACATCTTTGCCGTGCATTTTGTTTTCACGGGCGAATTGTAAGAGGTTTGGTATGGTTACAAAATAATCGTCGTCAACAAAAAAGACAAACTGACTATTTGAGCAATTTGATATAACCCAGTCATATGCCATCAATGTTTTATATATATTATTCTTGTATTCGTCATTAAATGAACCTTGGACTATATCCTTGTATTTATCATATTCGTTCCTTGTATGTTCATTTAACTCGACAGAATATCCGAGAAGGAAGACAACTCTTACATTTTCACCATGACATTTTCCCCATGTAGAGCGAATCGCTTGTCTTTGGTCAAAATGTCCAATGTAAGACTTAATCAGTATTATCAATTCGGTATAAGATGCACATTTCACATTGTATATTGTGTTATATTGGTTGTAAATATGATTTATTGGTTGACTAGTGGTCGTACCGTTATTCTTTAGCTCATTTAGAATATCTTTCACATTGTTCAGAGGATAATTATAATGAAAGTCATAACAACGCTGCTGTTCAGCTGGTTGCTGATTCGTATGTAAACAAATCAGTACAAATGTAATGATGAAAACAACTTGGGTAATAGTTCTTTTGCTCTTGTTTAGTTTGTTTCTGTATGATATAGAAGTCATTACTATCTTTGTTTTAAACTACTCCACCTACAAAAAAAAACAAATATTTATTTATTACGACTTCTGACAAGATAAATACGTTATATTTAGGCCTATGAAGATTATATTGACCGAAGACGAAGACCATTACTTAAATATTTCAAATGTGAACAGAGTATTATGAAAATGGACTTCAATGTTTAAGACCGTACTTGAACCTATAAGGTTTACTTTTACAAGTTATGACTGAGATGGAAAGTTTTCCCGTTTGCACTCTTACCACATCTTCTTATATCTATTCAATGTTCTTTTTGTGTATCTTACATTGTATTTGGCAAGATTATTAATATTAACCGTCAATAATGTACAATATTGTCCATGGATTCATGAGTTTGAACAGCGGCATACTACTGTTGCCTTTATTTATTACTCAAAATATCAGCGCACTGTTTTTTTTCCGGGTACAGCGCTCTAGATCACTCAGCCACCCAGACAGAACTAACAATTCAGCTTTCGGTGGACTAGTGTTTCTTTGTCAGAAGAATCTAGAGTTGTAACACATTATAATTACATGAAATAATTGGGCATGAAGATAGAATTGATTGGAGATTAGCTTAATTTTCTTTCGTAAAGGATCGTAAGATATCAGCACAACAATGTTGCAAATTTTATTCTTTTTCCGCGGGATTCGGACTCATGTTATTGAGTATCTATCGTTACTATACCACATGTACTGTTTCCAGCGCTCTAGATCACAACACCACCTAGTTTGAGCAAACATTTCAGCTTTCGGTGGCAAAAGTGATTATTTAATAAGTACGTCTAAACAAGTGACAATTCTACGATAACTCTCTATATATAGCAACGTAGATTCCGTATACTGGAAAACAGAAATAAGATTTCAAGTTCATTGAATACATTTGAATCACTTGGCCATAATAACCAATGAGAGAAGAATACTGCACGAGATATTTAGCACTTAGTACTAATTGAAATAACATCAAAATTATATATAATCTACCACTATTATTTTTTTAATAAAAAAAACCCCATAATAATACCGATACAGTACTAGTTAAGGTCTTATTAATAGGATATGTAAAATAAACTAGTCAAAGATACTAGGCTTTCAATTTTCTACGCTAAACGCGCATTGTGTCTTAAAAAAACTCATCAGTGATGCTGAAATCTGAGTCAAGTATGACAAATAAAGGACGAATAGAGGCAACAGTAGTACATGTATACCGCTGTTCAAAACTCGTAAATATATGGACAAAAACAAAATTGGGGTAACAAACTAAAACTGAGGGAAACGCATTAAATATAAGAGGAGAACAACGACACAACATCAAATGTAACATACACAGAAACGGACTAAACATTATACAAAATCCAATGAGAATAACAAATATAACATCAAAACCAAATACACGAATTTGGGATAGAAAAGTACCGTGACACGTCTTATAGTAATGCGAATTCACACTCAAATATAAGAGAAAACAAACGACACAACGGAAACACAACGATAAAATGTTACACTCACAGAACAAATTAACATTGATGAGCATTATGGGTCCACACATCCAAAATATGTTTCCTAGTACAGAAAAGTAATCTATTATCTTGTGATAAAAAGTCCATATCATTTGAAAATATTTGACATTTTGTAAACAGTTAATAAATAATTATGATTATATAATTTCATGTTATCAATTTTGTCTTAGTTACTGGGCTGTTTTTACTTTCGGTGCGGAAACATCCACCAGCAGAAGCAACAACCTAGTGGTTTTAAACAAACTTATCATATATACCAGGATTATAATTGAGTTTGTTTACAATATTTTCATGACAAAAACTTAAAAGTCAACCAATTATTACTCTCGGTCATTTCAGCATTCTTGTTAATCTTCTATTGGATCATGTTTTTGGTAGAGTTTCTCAGTAGCTGTCTAATATCTTGTTCGAGATAATAGACAAATGAAGTAAAAAAGTAGTCAAAATTCTCATAGAAAGACAATAACAATTACAGAAGGTCAAATTAAATAAGAAACGAAATTTAAGTGTTTTCCATGATGGTAATATTTTTTGACCTACTTTGAAATAAATTACCTTAAACCAAACAGGATATTCATTCCAAGTTTTTCTGAAATTTGTTTCTGTTGATAAAAAATCAATGCACACCAAAAGACATAAAAACTAAAATGACCTATGAAGCCATGCTAAAAGACAAGTCATATTGAAACACTGGAAAATACATCTCGAATTCGACATGAGAACAAGAGAACCTGAAAAACGAGACGTTTTGATGATGAAATAATAAATTCTGGCAACCTAAGCAGCAGTTCACCAACTTCACATTTATATAGGATATATCTTTCCTTATTCATCTTTTGGGTATTTAAGAGCTTGCATTGCAGCTACAAATCAGACTTGAAAAAAAAGTTGATCTTCTCGTCCATTCTTATTTAAGAGTGCATCGGCAGATATCACTACCTTGTTGTGAAACACTCCGTATCAACTTCAAAAATAATAAAATTATTGTCTTGAAGTATAGATAATAGGTTCTGATGTTGTTTATCATCTTAACTACGTGATATGGTAATATTTTTATTGCTTTTTTCACCTTTTGTGTTTATTCTAATTTTAGTAATCAATATCTTTTTGGCGTTGCTCGGATTTAATTAATCCCGTCACTGTGGTGTGCTATAGCTATGTTTTGTATTCTTTATTTTCTTATGTCCTTTGTCTCTAAAGTGTCTCCACGCATCTTTTGTTTGTTTGTTGACATAGTTGTTTGTTTTATAGTGATAAGGATTACAACACAATGTTACCTGTTTAGCTTCAACGTTTTACATGTTTACTCATCATGTCTGTTTGTTTTGTTGTCAACGTAACTGAATTTTATGCAACTGTCATGCAAGTGGGAGGTTTGGCTAGCTATTAAAACAAGATTTACTTCACCATTGTCTACATAAGGAAATGCATTTACAAAATTAAGAATATAACAGCAGTTTTTCATTTGCTTGATGTGTTTGAGCTTTGGATTTTGCCACTTGAAAATAATATGGACTTTCCGATTTGAATTTTTCTTGGAGTATGGTATTTTTGTTATTCTACTTTTTTCTACTATATCAAGATTATTTTTTTGTAACACAGTGATGTCGACGTAAGAGAATATATGCAACTGTCATATGAGTGTATAACAATATTTATAAAAACAACCATGCTGTTGTCTGCTCTATGGTCGGGTTGTTGTCTCTTTGACACATTCCCTATTTCCATTCTCAATTTTATATGTGACGTCAGATGTTTTATGATTACTAAATATTTGAAAGAGAATTGTATATATTTCCCTAAGCTATAAAACCGTTTTGTGTTTTGTTAAGCTAGTTATAAAAATCAGTTTAATCCAACATTTTCTAAAGAAAAAATGCCTGTACCAAATCGGGAATATGACAGTTATTTTCCATTCGTTTGAGGTGTTTGACCTTTGTACTTTGCAATTTTCTTTTGAATTTTCCTTGGAGTTCGGTAATTTTGTTTTTTAATTTTTGGTGAGACCGGAAACAAAATAGTTTTTTTTAGACTATTTGTGACATTTGTTAAACCGGCAATAACTCCTGTAAAAAGTCATCTGCCAGTTTTGATATAAAACAACAGAAGGTATGATATATTTCAACATTCTGAATCTTTCATGCACTATCAGAATAATGGTTTACAAGATGATAGATAAAACCTTATAATTTAACCTCAATTGTTTTATCTGTAGCCATGTTGGCAATGTTGGTTTTCCAGTGGGATCGTCGAACACAGTTAAGAACTCGCTACCCCAATAAGAGTGTGGCTAACATTGGCTAAATTTAATCAAGAAGTATCAGAGATGATATTTGTAAAGGACAGCTGAGACGGCGGACGATGAACGCCAGATGAGGATTAGAGGTCAGTCAGCGGTATTCTACTTTTGCCTTTATTATTCAACCTTTTTGACAAGGCGAGCTATTTAAAAAAAAACGAGACTTAGTATGAATTCCTACTATCTATCATATACCAAATGATGTTCCAAGAACGATATGTGATTAAATCTATGTTAACTTAGGGATTTCCACAATTAATAAAATACATACCGTATAGACAGTTATTAAAAGATCCTTGCTGACATGAAAAATGTGAAATACCTAAACGAGAAAATCAACGACTTGATTTATGAGAAAAATAAACCTAAAATCAAATAAGACAGCAACCAATGACTTTCAATAGTTATAAGTTATTTGTTTGAGATTTTGACTATATGTGTGTTACTAAGCAAATAAGGTCTTGCAGTGGTTATTTTAATCGTTCTTTAATGTTAGCTTTTTTGAAGATTTGACAACAAAGGCATATGCATTAAATTTTTATAACATCGAAGTATCTTTTTGACATTGCGATAAGACGTGTCACGGTACTTGTCTATCCCAAATTCTTGTATTTGGTTTTGATGTTATATTTGTTATTCTCGTGGGATTTTGTCTGATGCTTGGTCCGTTTCTGTTTGTGTTACATTGTAATGTTGTGCCGATGTTCTCCTCTCATATTTATGCGTTTCCTTCAGTTTTAGTCTGTTACCCCGATTTTGTTTGAACAGCGGTATACTACTGTTGCCTTTATTTTGGACTACTGAAAATTTACAAATATTCACTATCACAAATCAATTGGAAGAATGCGTTTGTTGTGGCATTACAGAACACTACATTCTTAATTTAACCTCGTACCTCGATAAATGTCACTTTTGGCAATTTTTTTTTTATATTTCAGAAAACTCGTTAGCTCAGCTCATAACAAAAATTATATCAATGACTCCCGTAATCTTAAATATGGCTATAATTGTGTCAAAGTTCTGTTACATGGACATTGAGAAGTAGAATCGGTTGGAATAATCAAATTTCAGGATACAAACCATTCGAAGTTTTATTAGAAACTGTCACTCTGATTAACTATCGTAAATTAAGTGACTAAATCGACTGCTTCTGTTCTCAAAGGGGTCATAGAAAATATGTCATTCAGTTATAAAAAAATACCATATAATACAACATATTTTGACAATAGTATATGTAAATTTAATATGCTAATAATACTTGTAATTTAAAAGATGTCAGACTATCATGAATATGTTTATTAGCCTATGCTTGTTTTTAGATTGTCACATGTGTCAAATTGCAGAATTACCAAAGAAAGCAATTGAGCTACGAAATAGTGATTTGATGCCTTATTACCTTTAATACAGTTGACAAACACATTTTTTAAACTTGTCCAATTGAAAATCACTTAAACATTGAAAGATGTGTTTTATCAGTTTAAGATATTGTACCATAAACAACATTGTTTACCCTTTAGGATTACTTTTTTCAAGAGGTTATTTCTTTATACCCTACAAACGACCATTTTAGTATACATGTACAAATACAGGTAAACATACAAAATTGGGCGATAAACTATATCTCGCTTCATGTATGTAAAGTTAGCGGCCGGTTCGTTATCGTATTTCGATTTTCAATATCCAACCGGAGTTCAGTATTTTTGTGATTTAACTTTTTTCGATATTCAAATTTTTGATATAATATAAAAAGCATGATAATCATAGTTAAAAGGAGTTACATACCTGTGTGTTCAGTAAGGGACTTTCTATACTAAATGTTTAGTATATGAATTTTCTGGTACAGTTTTCATTGTTATTTAACGAAAAAAAATATCTACTGTAACATACCTGGGTTTCTTATTTCATAAAAAAATATCTATTTTTTGTATAAAAAAGGAAAATTGTTATCTAGTCTTGGTATGGATGACTAGTGAGATAATCAGTGGTTTTTGAATGTATACTTCTCATATTTACCTTTTAAAAATGTTATATGAGACAGTGTTTGTGCGATCAAGCTTTACAACAGTCTCATCTTACTATGAAGTAGATACATCGACATTGTATAAAGGAATACTGATATGCGTAAACATATATATAAAAAGATATTACTGATCTAGGCCATCAACTTTTAAGTTAATAGAATTATTGTCTTGTGAAAATACAAAACGGTTTTATAGCTTAGGAAAATATATACAATTCTCTTTCAAATATTTAGTAATCATAAAACATCTGACGTCACATATAAAATTGAGAATGGAAATAGGGAATATGTCAAAGAGACTACAATCCGACCATAGTTCAGACAACAGCATGGGTTTTTTTTTATAAATATTGTTATACCTCCGCTTTAGAAAAATGGGGATATATTGTTTTCCTTTATCTGTCCATCCATGCATCTTTCAGTCCATCCATCCATCCATGGATGGATTTCAGAAATTTGGTTTCAGGGTTTATATTAGTAAGTTATACCGTGTGATGCGTTTTCAGATTCGTCACTCAACAACTTCCTGTTTACCGAACACTTGTGTCATTTTACACATGATAGCCAAATTGAAAAGGAGACGGTTCAGTAAGACCCCTTTTTGGCCCAAAAATATATCAGTTTTACTAATTTGTGAAAATGTAGTCTATTAGCTATTTATTTGAAAGTAGAATGCTTCTGCTACACAAATATGAGCTGTTTTTGACAATACAATGCACATATATCGGGTACTAACATCATTAAGTCATTACTGAAATCTTCACAATTTTAGCATTTTTGTTGAATTTAAGACGGTTTCCGTCTTAAATGAAAGTGGCCGCATTCGTGTTCATTCATAATATTGAAATGTAAGTTGTATTTGATGATAATACATAACATATATAAAAGTTGAGGATGAACATGGATGCGGCCACTTTCATTTTTGACAAAAACCATCTGATACGGTGCTTTTTGTCCGCAATTTGCTTTTTGTCCGATAATTTTGCTTTTTGTCCGACACTTTTGCTCTTTGTCCGTTGCTTTTGTCCGTTTTGCTTTTTGTCCCAGAATTTTGCTTTTTGTCCGACACTTTTGCTTTTTGTCCGTTTCGCTTTTTGTCCGATAATTTTGCTTTTTGTCCGAATCTTTTGCTTTTTGTCCGTTGCTCTTTGTCCGTTTTGCTTTTTTGTCCGCTTATTTTGCTCTATGTCCGATATAAAAATGTAAAATTCGACCGAGTCTGTCACGACTGCGTCCCGATTCTACCGAATGTAATCCGACAGAGATCAGATAGTGACAAGACAGTGAACCGACGCTGACGGAAGTTATCCGTTCGAAAACTGTCGGCATAATCGGGATGATCAGGTACTGTCGGAACGTAATCATATCACGGTCCGCTCTATCGCATTGCAAACGGCTTTTGTCTGGTCTCAGTCGTATTGTATTCTGTTATTGTCGGGACTTCTCCAGATCATTCCCGTTCCACAGGACACCGTCCCGAGCACACAGAACATTGTTAGGAATTCGATCCGATACAGCAGAATCTGTCACGACATAGGCACGATTGTAATCCGACTAGACAAAATCGGCTGATGTTCCCCGAATGTTACGGGACGCACCTAACTGTCGGAGTGCTTTGCCGAACTATTCGGACCCTTCCCGACGAGTAGGAATCTGTTACGAACTAAAACGACTGCGTTCAGACAATAATAGGACATTCCAGATAATTGAGGATAATAATCCGACTTTTTCACTTTTCGTGTCGTATCGCTGTCTGATCTCAAACGGGAGCAATAATCGGCAATGTGTGAATCCCGCATTACGAACTAAAACGACTGCGTTCAGACAATAATAGGACATTCCAGATAATTGAGGATACTAATCCGACTTTTTCACTTTTCGTGTCGTATCGCTGTCTGATCTCAAACGGGAGCAATAATCGGCAATGTGTGAACCTCGCATTTCCGGACCTACTCCTTTTCGTCACATTTATGATAACCAAGTTTAAACCTTTCGTCACATTTTTCTCGAAAAACTGCTATACAAAGATTTCTGAAATTTTGTTTCAGGGTTTATTTAGTAAGTCAGATATACCGTATTGATGGGTTTTCCGATTCATCACTCAACAACTTCCTGTTTACCGAAATATTTCGGCGGGGGTATCATCAGTGAGCAGTAACTCGCAGTAGTTTTAATATTGTTTGTAATATGCCATATGTATACACTGTGTTTCAGTACACTGATGAGCTGTAAGGCTCAAAGTTGATAAAAGTTGTACCTAGAACTTAAAAACCCGGTGTTACCGTGTAGGTCTTTCAGTTAAAGTTCCAACTAGTATTCTTTATTGTGCATATGGCTGTTTAACAATAAAACTTCATGTGCATCATTCCATGAAGTATTAAAAAAAAAGATGTGGTATGATTGCCAATGAGACAACTGTCCACAAGAGACCAAAATGACACAGACATTAATAACTATAAGTCGCCGTACGGCCTTCAACAATGAGCAAAGCCCATACCACATATTCAGCTATAAAAGGTCCCGATAAGACAATGTAAAACAATCAAACAAGAAAACTAAAGGCCGTATTTATATAAAAAAATACTTTGACCAACATTGGTTAACTTTTCATACATTAGGACATGGATGGAGAGTTGTCTCATTGCCACTCATACCAGATATTATTGTTCATATAGTATGATGGTGACAGTACCGAGTATATAAAAAAATTATACCTATTTAACTTACCACTAGTTATGCAGAGTTTACTAAACGTTTATCGACTAATTAAACTCAACGTCTTAAAATCCTTGGCCAAAATAGGATTGGGACTGACCGTGCAAGACCTCCATGGGTAGACAATGACGTTAGAAACCAGCCTAATCGTAGATTGGAGAAAGGGATCGGCTTGGGGAAAAACCAGCGAAATACGATTAATTACAATTTCAGGGAATCTAATTTCCTTGGTTGGATTATCTTCGGTCAGTTATAAAAAAACGGTATATGAGTGGAACTAAAAATCTGTCCAAAACCGGGAAATGTTGGCTTCAAAACTAATATATTTACAAAATAAGTCCAAATCTCATTTACTTATCCTGAAGTTATAGTGGCCTTATTGATTGTCAATAGATGTCGTTTTGTTTTTGGCATTCGGTTTAATGTGAATAAAAAAAGAGGGGTAGGGAGATTGAATAGCTTAACTTTCGTTTTTTTTTTATCACGGTTCAACTTTATTCTAGCCAAACATAAGTTTTATTCTCTAGCCAACGCTCTATCATATTTCAAGTGTCACACTCTAACATTTTTATCATTGTTTCATGTAAGTCCACTATGTTTCTCGTCTTGAATATGCATGACATGTTTGCCACTGAACATTATGGCAGCAATCCAACAACCAGCTTCATAACTGATGTATAATCATTTGTTTTCAGTCGATAATTGTCTCTTAGAGTTTCAAAGTTTTATATATTTGATTTTTAAGCGAGGAATTCCTTGGAAATGACATTTATTAATTTACATTACATGTATATAAGATGGAATACGTCTATAATCGGGAATCCTACACATTAGAAATACGTTGAATTTATTAATATTTGTTAAACAAAGTACTGATTCAGAAGATTGAAAAAAAGAAGATTAATTCATTTGTTAATAATCGTACGTCTCTCTTAAACTTAGCAGCTTATCTTTCCAACATTGAAATGTCTCAAAATGCTTAATTCGATATGCATTTCTAAACTATTTTTGTTTTTAAATTAAGGCATTACCTATTCCTTGCCCAAAGTCAGCTAATTGAGAGTGGTGCAGCGGCGTCATCTTAAAGTGTCTTGTACCAACATGCGCCACCCTTACATGTACTCACATGTACTCTCATCCTTATCATATAACCACTATTTGACATACCGGTATTTGATAAGTCTACCAGGGGCATGAAACTCTTCTTATGTCAGATTATGCATATGCATTTCATAATATAATATCAACTTTCACTGTACTCTCACTTATACAATAAAATGATTCGCCGAGCGCTACCAGGTACGACCGCAAAGGCACACCCCTGAACAGTTGGAGCAAGTTTGGACACACTTTTCAAGCTTGATACTGTCGGAATTTTGGATTGTGATAAGATTGATGACAACATATTGTTTTCTGAAATAAAATGTATGTGGTGAAAGATCTTCAAAATTTGAAATGGGACATTTAATTTCCTTAGTATTGTCTGATATAAAAATCTAATAACATGGTTAGATTCATCATATCCAACTAAACCACGTTAATATAATCTTCTGGCTGTAACATGCACATACAAATGAGTCGGGGTTAAACTTATTTGTGAGGGTTCAATCATGCCGCTAACGTTGTTTGCAAGAATGCGTTGATTGTTATATAAGGGATGTAATAAGAATAGACACATGTATCCCAAACAATATAAGAAAAACAAAAAGGCGTGTTCAGTATGTGGTACAAAAATCAGAAAGTTGATGTTCAGTTTATACATTGTTTTTTAAACCATGTACTAAAACACTTGTGATAGTCTAACCATCACTCTCAGTCGTTTAGGTATATGAAGAAATAGAGATAAAAAAATTGTATGTCTACCCAATCCTTGTATACTTATATTTTAATGTTTGACCTTAAACAGATACCTAAGAATGAGCACATATTTTATCATCAAAATAAGCACAATGTATGAATAAATGTTTCTTGTTGTTGAGTCGTATACACAGTTTATTGCATATAACTGTATTTATAAACTATCGTTTAACAAAATGTCGTCAGGCAACAAATAACAATTTCTGCTAATCTATCCGTCTATACGTCCTTTATTTTTTTCATTCTTTTTGATATCCACATTCCTTGCTAACTTAAATATAGAAAAAGTCCAATTAAACTCTAGTTTCTGAAATGTTAAACGTTACACGTTTTACTCGAAGTAAAATGTTTAAAAAATTCGATAGGTACTCTATCGAGCTTGCCTATATATAATAATTGAGCCTCGAGTATGGTACTTATTTCTCTAACGATATTCCTGAATATTGAGCGTCTTTTGTTGTTTTCTTTACTCTTTCGATCTTTCTGAATATTGATCGATGTATGCGATGCTAGTTTCTCTATCGATCTTTCTTAATATTAAGCGTCGTTTGTTGTACTCTTTACTGTAACGCATATTGAGCGTTGTTTGCTGTTCTCTTTACACTATCGATCTTCATGAATGTTGAGCGTCGACTATGCTACTCTTTACTTTAACGATGTTCCTGAATATTGAGCGTCGTTTGTTGTAGTCTTTACTGAAACGATCTTCGTGAATATTTAGCGTCGTTCGATGTTGTCTTTACTAAAACGATCTTTCTGGATATTGAGCGTCGTTTGTTGTACTCTTTGAGTTGGTTGTCGTCTTGGTTTTTATACTTTAACTGTCAGAGTTATGTACAATACAAGTAAAGACAAGAGTACTCCAATCGAAAGGCCTGAAAAAACAGAAACAAATAAAATTATTATCAGGCCGATTTATTTAACAACATCAATATTATCTTTTGCTGAGAGTTTCATCTGTAACTTTTCGCTTTAGTCTAAGGTTGGTCAAATCCCGCATAATTCCTGTTATGTCTTCAGCTCCTGATGATATCTGAGCTTTCAGTACCACCTAACATGAAAAATGGCTTCCAGTTTCATGTTCTACAGCGACTATCTGTTTGAAATGAGGTATACAATCTTGCCTAACTTGAAATAAAAAAGAAAATCCATTGCGAATTAATTAAAACTTTTAAATTAAATATTCTCAAGGAACAAAATATCATTATAGTGCATAAAGAAAATAATTGCGATATGATATATATGTCAGTGTTGCAGTTAAGATAATGATGGGATTGCTGACTTGGGTGCAGTTTCCCCACGTTTCTGTTTTTTATTATCCAGAAAGCAATGAAAACAAAACACTAAGGGCTGTTCCAAAAATAAATGTATGGAGGTGAGGTCGGAAGACACTTTTATTTAACCCCATCATGCATAAATTTTCAATTAGACATACATTTCCTTTAAATGTCCAAGCACTACATGTATAACCACAACCCATCAAACTTTAATAAAGTTAAAGTTATGTCGGTAACATGACAAAATCTCGGGTAACATGGCAGAATTGATAACAGGAAGACATGTGTTTCCTGAACAATTCCTTTATTTTATAGTTTTAAAAAAAATACAGCATAACAAATTGGTAACAATTGGAAGATAACAGCAAACAATGTCATTTATCTTTTAAAAACTTTATTTTCAAGATAAAAAATCTGCATAGGTAATCACGTAATCTGCCTCAGAAATTGAAAAATAAATTCATTGTTGTTACCAACTACTATACCAGAATTGCACAATGTTCTGTGCTGTTATCAAAAGTTTAAAAAAAACTGTCTTTTCATTCAAAATATTGTATATTATGTTGGGATTTATTAAATATGATGATAATAACTTATATTAATGCAAAGGTTGGCATATAGAAGATTAACTTTGTGTTATATCGGATAAATTGTCCTTTAACATGCTTCCTGTTAAATGATTATGGCTATGCTGTTACCTTTTTTATTAGGTAGCATGACAGAACGTAACAAAAAGGAATTACACAGTACGTTGTGTCCTTTTATTTGAATTGTGTGGAAGTTTCTTTCCATATGCATATGAATGTATTAAAGATACTATAAAAACACATTTAATGTTATAGTGCTGACAATCAAATATTCTGAGAAGGTATACAAAAATGCCTTAACAGGAGAGAACAACAAAATAATTGTTCACTAAATTCTTAGCTTGGGTTAGCTCGGATTAAACGATTTTTGAATTTATTTGATATTTATCGTTTCTGTGTGTGTTGCATTGTCGTTTGGTTTTTTGTTGCACTTAAGTTTTTTGTTGTTTTCCTTTTTTATGTGTTTCCCTCAGTTTAAGTTTGTAACCCGGATTTGTTTTCTCTCAATCAATTTATGTCTTTCAAACACCGGTCTACTTCTGTTGCCTTTAGGTAGCTTTATTTACCCGTTATCAAGACTTGCTAGACTGGAATCATTATGATTGCCAAATATAATTCATTTGAAATGAAATTTCCAAATGAACGTACACAGAAATGTTTGCAACTGGTCTTTAAACAATCATCGATTTCACTGTGTCTAAACCACACCGGCAAAAATTGTTCGGACTCGATGGTATCTAACATACGGCACAGTGACGGAACATTAACCGACAGAAGAAAGATAGGTTTCTCCTTATTTTCTTTTTTTTTTTGGATATAAAATCGAAGAATATATGTAAACCTCAGATCGTTTGACCATTATAAGAAATAATTTGGTTAAGGTTCATGAAAATTAGATAGGCTGTTATCAAGTTACGGTGCGACATGTTTACGCTGGACAAAAGGCTAGACGGATAGACAGACGGACGGACGGACAGAATGGCTGATAGAATGAGGAACGGACAGATGGAAGGAAGAAAAGACAGACGAACGGATGTATACAATAATGCGTCCTGTCAAAATTTTGACGGGCGTGTAAAAACGCAAAGAAATGGAAAAAAAATCTTAAATAAAGGTAAATAAGTTTTGTAAGGATATCGGCCTTAGTCAACTTATTTGTATATCTTGTCTTCCTTTGTCATTTTTGCTATATAACTTTTATATGTTTGAAAATAATAGATAGAAATTGATAAAAAAGAACTTCAAATACATTTAAGGGCAATGCAATAACTCCTTTCAGAACTAATGTGAGAATTTTGAAGTAAATGGACAAATGGTAGAGCTCAACATTTTGAAGATAATCATCTGGCCCTTTCGTATTTCTATGTCTAGGGCTGTTTTTAAATAATTGACATCATGCACTTGCATGTCCCCCTATGTCTATTTTTTAGTAATGACGGCCGTCTTGGTTGACAAGCGGGGTCACAGTAAACTTTTTTAAAACTAGGTACCCTAATTATCATTAAAAAAGACATATGATTTAAGATACAGCCTAGTAATTTAAGATGTGAAAATTTATGTAAATTGTATTGAAAGATAATGAACGACGGTCGACCGGTGAAAAAAAATGACTTTTCCTGTTGGTTCAAGTGAGATTAAAACAACCAAGAGTTCCACATAAAATTGCACCGTGCTTTAATTTACAAACTGAATCGATAGATCTGTATTCCATACTTGTATATGTTGCAGTCAAACTATCTCACTTTTAACATAGCTTTCTAGCTTTATACAAATAGTTCAAAACGCTATGAATTCGAATCACTTGGTCTCGCTTGTTTAAAAATATCAATGAAAATGTTTATAATAAACAGGATCAAACTCACATAATCCGATTTCGCGGGTGTCCCTGTTTTCTTATTTCTTACAACAGTTTAGTTCGGCATACACTTTAAAAGAAAAGTGGCGACTCTAGAAGACGTATAGGTTGCACGCCCCCGACCCCACCTTTGATTGCCAAAACTATATTGATCCATATATTTAACGATTTTTTAAAGCAAAAAAAAGTGAAAATATTGTACGACTCGGTACGCTCGGTGGTATGAAGAAGCTGTTCGAATTGCGTCCACTTTGAAATAAACTGAATCTGTCTGTCCGTATATATTTTCAAAATATATTGACCAACGTCAGTGTACGATTATCTTAACACAATGGAGACAGTAAAGACCCGTTTTTTTTATATTATCTGAGATAACGTGGGGCCAAATGCCATACTAATATGAAGTAAGAAATATTTTATTTGGCAAAAGTAATTAAAGTATACATAATTGTACGGCCACGTCTTGATAAAGAATGGGACTGCCGTGAAAAATAATTGGCAAGTCCCTAGTATACATAGACTGATCGTATAAATAATAAGCTGTTGTCCTGTGAAAGAATTTGTTTTCCAACGACCCACAAAACTCCTTTTTAACGCTGAAGTTAAATTATCAATTATAATGTAATGCGATTATGATTTTTTTTTATTTGACCAAACCGGGTTATGCATTGTGAAATATATGACAAAACCGGGTGGTAAACATTGACAAAACCGGCCAGTTCCATTTTGACATGGCTCATTTCTTTCGTGCCATACTCAGAAATACAAGTATTGAGATGATCATAATGACTAGTTTTGCAATCTCCGTGTCAGTATCGATCTTCCCGTACATTTCTTTCCGTACAGTGTGATTAATTTTACGAGAAATTAAACAATTTCGAGGCAAGGTTCACGCAATTCTTCAATTCGACGTGCATCTTTACTCATTTCTCCGTTAATATAGAACGATTGTAGGAAAGATTGCATCTCACAATAGAAAATAGTTGTATATGTATATATGTTCTTCGATATCATAAAAAAAAGGAGAAACCTACTTTTCTTCTGTCTATTGATGTTCCAACATTGTGCTGGATGTTAGATACCACCGAGTCCGAACAATTTTTGCCGGTGTTGTTTAGACACAGTGGGGTTTATTTATACATTTTGTAAATGCATTACTAAAAAGAGTGTGCGGTAAATTGTGTTGTTTGGCTAGTATGTCATATCCGGTAAAATGCTAGTAGGAATTAAAAAAAAAGCATTACTTTGCAATGTACGAACTCTTATTTAAAGTCAAAATCGTAGGGTTTTTTTTCTGAGTCAGAATTTATTTTTCGCGCGAACGTTTTATTTAGTAAAACACAGTAACAGTGAAAAACACATTCGCGCGAAAAAAGTTTCGTCACTTTCAATCAATTTTTTTTTCAATATTTGTCACTTTATAAGGTACAGGGAAAATCTGGATTCAGACCAGAATATTTTTTTTTATCGAATTAGGGATCAGCATATATTTTTTAAGGCGAGCCCCCCGTTTTGAAGTTAAATGGTCGTTTCCTTATTGCAAGAAAGGTTTTCCAGACATTTGAGATCGACTTTATGTGATGATGTTTAAATGACATATAGTTTACAAGTGTGAAAAAAATATTATGTACAGGTAATTAAACCAGGTGACGTGTATAGATGTGAACAAGTTTAATGAGAAACCAGTGTACATTACATGTATCCAATTGTAAACAGGTTTACTGTACACAGCCTTATTCGTGTCACAGTATTTGTGATTTAAATAAATAAACAATTATAATCAGAAACAACTTGTTACTGACGGATTAAGGTAGGAAAGTAGAGTGCGTAAACAATCATTTTGTATGATATTTTCACCACTACAAACAATTATGCACCTGGTCCCTAATTGTTCTCGAACCTTTTTTATTCTCCTAACATTGTCTTAACATGTATGATTATTTTATCAAAATCCAAACTCCTTGTAAAATTAAAATCAGAATTTTCAATGGCAAACATGTTTTAAGGGGAAATTTGATACCACTAAATTGTATACGCCTTTGGTGTTACCTATTCTCTTCTTGACTCTAGACCTTAACACGGGAAAAAATTCACCTGTCTAATCCATCTTAAATCTTAGATCGAAAATGGAGGAGAAAATTGTGTGGGATTTCAAACAACAATTTTATTATGGACCCACTTGTAAGGGAAATAGTTCTTATCGAAGGTTCCAGGAATATTTTAAGTGGTAACAAGTGGTATTAATTGTATGATCCTAGACCTTTGAACTCATTGACGTGTAACTTGATGAGGATCGAAGATTAATATTAATATGAACTTGTTTTGAGATGAACTCGAATATTGATATAGCTAGTTTGACCATTTAAACACGTTTTTCTTTAACAACAAAATGTACAGCCTTATAACAAAGCAAATTGTTCAGACATAATACAAAACTATCATAATTTAAAAGTATCAGCCTAATGTCAACTGTTGCATGCTATTTTGTACATGTAGGTTTGATTACTTTTTTATTTTCGAATTCAAGGGCACTTAATGTTACCGTCTCCCTTATCTACATATTCACAACAAAACTAAATAATTTGGGAATTTCTAAAAAAGTGTTTTTGTATACCGGGAAAGGCCTTCTGAACAATAGCCTTCATTATATTTGCATCAATATTATATTGCAGTTTTGTGATATGGCCTCATTCTCCCAAAAGTGTGGTGTGTGTGACCTTCGAAATATCAACAAACCATCAATAATCTGGTGTACTGAATGTGATGAAGGGCTTTGTCAAGAATGTCAGGAACATCATAATTTATCCAAGGGAACAGTAACCATAACACCATAGCAATTACATAATACCAAACATTACATAGTGATGTACTGAAAATCACTCAATATTGTAACATACACAAAGAAAAATTTATAATTTACTGCCGGAAACATGAACGTCCCTGCTGCAGGAAATGTATAGTTGAAAGCCACAAGGAATGCCGGGATATCGACAATATAGAAGACGTCATTCAAAATGTAAAGTGCCATCTCCGATATGGAAGAAACTTTGGTTGAATTAGCAGAAAATTTAACGAAAATCAGTCAACATCAGCAGAAAAATCTGTTGAATTTGAAAGAAAAAAGAAAACAAATCGAAAATGAAATTCAAAAGAACCGAACAACAATCAACAAACATCTGGACAAATTACAAGAAGACTTGATAAAACAACTAAATGCTCTTGAAAAAAAAAGAGAACTCGAAAGTTTGTCAGTTGTTGTCATCACTAGAACCGAGAGAAAAAGAAATAACCAAATACCTGCAAAACCTTGCAAGCATTAAGAAACACGCCTCAGACCTTCAGATTTTTCTTTCACTTAAGCAAATCGAACAAGACATTAATATAAATGATAAATTCCTACAAACCGTAGTGGAAGGTGAGGAATTGAAGCAATGTCATCTAGAATATAGAACCAACATTGCTATTCAAGATATCATGTCCAATATCAAAAGTTTTGGAGAAGTACAGATTGAAACTAAACCATGTGACATCGTTCTCAGCAGGAAGAAGACTACACAAGCACAGATAATGGTACCAAACGTTCAAACAGGATCCATTGAGAATATAAAGCTGCAGAAGCACAAGACGATAAAAATACAAGGAAAAAACATCTTTGGATGTTGCATAATACCAGATGGTAGAATTGCGTTAACTTCCTATACTGAGTGTGCAGTTCGAGTATTTAGTTTTACTGGATTTAAAGACTTTGAGGTTGAGATGCCGTTTAACGTACAAGATATACTGTACAATATTAAAGACGAAACTTAAGCCGTTACATCGGGTAGTTCAAGTCAGAAGGGTATTTTTATTATAAACGTGAAAAAAAAGCAAATCATAAAAACAATTTCACTGGATTCGTTTGTTTATGGCATAGCCCTAAAACAAAATGAAATGATATATTCCGGTAGTGACAACGGCGTTCGAATGATCAATCTTTACGACGAGTCTATAACTCACATAGTCCAAGATAAAATGCACATGACTTGTTACATTGCAACATTTCGGAACCAATTATATCTCACAAACTCGAAAACATATACCGTTACTTGTTACGATCAACAAGGTGGACCGAAACGGAATTTCAAAAATGGAAGCCTTCTAAAGGCGCCTCGTGGTATTTGTGTAGATATGGATGGTAATGTGTACGTGGTTGGGGTAGGTTCGAACAATGTTGTAGTTATATCCCCTGACGGACAACACCATCGAGAAGTATTGACAGCAAATGATGGTCTTGATGGTCCTATTTCACTTTGTTATGATAAATCAAAGAAGCAGTTGCTAGTGGCTAACTGTAATAATGAGGCACACTTGTATGCTTTTATTAGAAAGGTGTTTAGACAATATTAGATAAACAATTGTATTTCAATTTTGATCGTCACAGCTACACATTTTTCGATAAAATGATTTGTTTGACAATAGACATAAATAATATTATGGAATTATTTTAATGTTTTGAATATGTTTTTCCTAAGATTTTTCATAAACAAACATAATAAACACCATCGAGAAGTATTGACCGTAAATGATGGTCTTGATGGTCCTATTTCACTTTGTTATGATAAATTCAAGGAAGCAGTTGCTAGTGGCTAACCTTGATAATATGGCAAACTTGTATTCTTTTATTTAAACAGTTTTTAGATAAGGTATGGATTAAATTTTTTTTTTTTTTTTTTTTTTGAAATTTGATCATACTTTATTGATAGTTTGACATTTATTAGTGGATACATCAAATACCGGTACCTTATCCCGGCCACGTTAACCGTTAGTAGCATATAGTCAATTTGGTTAGTATTTGTTAGTTTATTTAACTGTAATATATACATTTATAAATCATTGTGAATTATAATATATCCAACTAAAACATTATCAATATAGAATGATCAATAAATCTGAATAGATAAAAAAAAATAAAGAATAAATAAATAAAAATCAAAGAAATTTGGAATTTTGGAAAAAGCAAAAATAAAAAAAAATAAAAATAATAAATATATTTTACTTACAACATTCATAATATAGCTTGCAGGATTTATTTATTCAAATATTTGCGTATAGGCAATAACTTAGAGGAACATATATGTAGTTATAAACATAGACAAAAACATCAAGCATATATATAAACCAACATATAACAGTATCAAATCATAACATAGGTGGTGATGTGGATAAGGAAAGCAATGTATATAAAAATAATTCCGGTACATGATGTACCAATGTTTTGATAATGAACCTAGTCTTCTAAAATTGGAAGCCAGGGGTCCCAGCAGATATTGGCCATATGAAAAGGTTTTCATTTAAAAAATAAATTCTTTTCTAGTGCCAGAGATTCTTTGGGGTAGTTTTTAAGTCCTGTAAAATTTACCTTATTTTCTGTAAATATAGAATTTTGTCAGGAGTATAATTAAGTTTTTTATCATATTATTTCCGTTGTTACCTAAATTTCCAAATACAATAATATCTATATTAAATGGAATCAATATTTGTGTTTGATTATAAATCCAATCACCAAGTTCAATCCATAAATCTTAAATTTTATGGCATGTCCAAAATATGTGCTCAATATCTTCAACAGCTTCATTACAGAAAGTACATTTATCTGATTGTTTTATCTTAATTTTAAATAAAAATTCATTTGTGCCTATGATTCTGTGCACTATTCTGTACTGTAACCAATGAAGTTTAGAGCTTTTTGTGGTGTAGAAAGACATATTATGCACTTTTTTCCAATCAAAATTTTTATTTAATCTTAGAGACCATTTATTTTCACAACTAGGCCTTGTTCTACTTTTTTCTAAGAAAACATTATACATATCTTTTGACCCTTTATTTGACAAAAAAAAATGTTCTAATATTATTTGGTAGAATTGGTCATGAACTTTATAAAGATTTTCTATAGAGATATTATGTTTAAGAGAATTTTGATATGATTTTATTGCTGATATAACTCCATTATAAACTAGAAAGTTAGATTTAATTTCATAAATATTTTTGCATTGCTCAAACGCCATTAATTTACCCTCATTATCTACCAGATCATTAATCAACAAAATACTGTTATCAGCCCAGTCTTTATAGAACACAGATCTGTTACCTATTTTAATATTTATATTATTCCAAAGTGAATCTGTTAAAAATTCTTCTTCATTTTATGGTTTAAGTATTTTTAGCATTTCTGTCCATGCTTTAAAAACCTCTTTCCAAAAGGGGTTTTTACATTTGTTTGGTGGGCCTAGAAATACTAGATTTTCAAAATCAATATTTTCTGTGCTTTCTATAAGCTTTTTGAGTTTTGTATTAATTTTTAGCAATCGTCGGACCAATGTTAATTTTACCCTTTTATATATTCTTCAATATCTAACATTTTCAGCCCCCCAAATTTATGTTCCAGACATAATATTTCTCTTTTTATCTTGTCAGGCTTGTTTTCCCAAATAAATGAATATATTGTACGAATAAGTTGTTTAAGAGTAGTATTGCATGGTGTTGGTAATGTTAAAAACAGATGATTTAATTTTGAAATAATTAGTGTCTTGATAATTGTTATCTTTCCCACTGGAGTAAGTGTTTGTCTAGACCAAATATTGATTATATTTTCAATTTCTTTTATTTTAGGATAATAGTTCAAAGATTCCATTTCTTGCAAATTGACAGAAAAGTTTATTCCTAATAATGTAAACCTACTGGAACCCCATTCCAATCCCCACTTACACACATGGTGTCTTGACTATATTTTTTCTTTTCTATCCACACCACCTTTGTCTTGTCTAAGTTCATATGGAGACCAGACATTTCACCATATTTATGTAATAAGCGGAGAGATGCGTCAAGGCACTCTGGTGAACCGTCAAGAATAATTGACGTGTTATCAGCATATTGAGAGATCAAATATTCAGTATCATCTATTTTAATTCCCTTTATATCTTTATTTTTTCTAATTAATATTCCAAGTATTTCAGCACATAAAAGAAATATATAAGGTGATAAAGGATCTCCCTTGTCGACAACCTCTTTGAATTTCAAAGAATTCAGATAAAAAACAATTTTGAGAAACAGCAGAACTTATATTTTTGTAAAAGGTTCTTACCCATTGTTTTAAAGAGGGGCCGAAATTGAAAAAGTCTAAAACGTCTTTAATGAAATTCCATGATACAGAATCAAAAGCTTTTTCAAAATCTATGAGAAGGAGCAGTCCTGGTTAATCATTTAGCTCTGTATGAAATAATATATCGTAAATAAGACGAGTATTCTCCCCTATAAATCTACCCGGAATAAAACCGGTTTGATCACTGTTAATAATTTGAGGTAGAACTAATTTTATACGCTCAGCTATGCAGCTTAATGCTAATTTATATGTGGTATTTAGTAAACTTATTGGTCGCCAATTTTTCATGAATTTTCTCGGTTTTTCTCCCTTTGGTATACAGGTTATAATACCTTGTCTTTGAGTAATTGATAATTCCCCCTTTTCGTAACCATTAATTATAGACCGAAATACAAATTTTCCTATATCTATCCAAAAAAACTTGAAAAATTCATTTGTGAAACCATCTGACCCAGGGCTTTTTTCATTTTTCATTTTTCGCAAAGCAGTTGTCAATTCACCATAAGTAATTTCACCCTCCAAAGATTCTCTAATGGTATTATTTATTTTTTTAATATCAGTATTAGGGATTTCATTGTTTAGGTTAACGTTATTCAAACTTTCTGTTTTAGTATATAGCCTTTTGTAATAATTGTTTGCTTCTTTTAATATTTTGTTTTGCTCACTGATAGTGACCCCTTTTTCATTGACTAATTTTGGAATAGTTTTATTTATAAAATGTTTAGTTTCTAAATTTCGAAAAAAGTTTGAAGGTTTTTCTCCTTCTTCTATCCATTGAATTTTGGATGTGATGTAGGACCCCCTCATCTTTTCTTGTCTTAATACTTTTAGATCAGTTTTCTTTTTTTCAGTTTCAATAAATATTTCTTCTGTCAATATTTGTTCTTCTAGTTTTTTAAGAGCAATTCTCTGTAACCACCAACCTTTTTATATAGGGGGTCCGGTACGCATAGTCACCGATTTTCATGAAACTTAGCCAAAACATGTGATCATGTAAAAAAGTAAGAAAAATGCCCACTCAAATGTTGCTAGGTCATGGTTGCCATGGCAACTAAGTGAATGAGATTTCCCGCAAATTTTGAGGAATTTAGCATCGAAAAAACAACTACTTTGCAGTCATTCGTAATCAAAACTAGGTTTTATTTAATGATATTTGTAAATATTTTTTAGAAACATGAAACTTAAAAAACAAAATAGCAATGTCATATATACAAAAATATTAGGGCTGAATATTGTCACAACTGCAGAAGCAGAGGTCATTTTTCAATATAGTTCAGAATACAAATTTTACACATTTTGTATGAAAAAAATAGACATTTTTGCATCCACCTCCATTTAACCTGTGGTTATAAATGAAAAGTATCGATGTTTCTCATCAAAAAATTATAACAAAATGTTTGGGAAATAAGGTTCTAGGATGGTTGCTATGGAAACAGAAATGTGTCATTTTTTCCTTTTACCTCTAAAATTTAGCCGTTTAATTAAAATAATCCACAAAAAGTAAATATTATTGAATGACTATGATGTGCAAACTATTGGCAATTTAATTACCAATAATTTGTCCAAAGGTCAAAGGTCATTGATGACCTTGACCTTTGACCTTGTGAATATTTATTGAAATTTGAAAGGAAATATAATAGAAAGCGGCTACTACTATACATGGAGAAAATTATCAGGATGTTTGAAGCCACTTTTTATCAACATATGAAAAATAAAGAGTCAAGGTCATGTCAAAAGTGCTTAGCAACCACCCTTATTTGATAAAAAAATGTACCTAGCAACCATACATGATTTCATTCAGGACTATATAAACTATTACATAGACCTAACTTCAAAGGTCTAGAGGGTCTCATCACATAAGCTGTAAACAATCATTCATTTAAAGTGTAAAACTGACTAGCAACCATTTATTCATATTAGGAAAATGCCTAGCAACTATCGATTTATATTAAAAAAGTGCATAGCAACCAATAAATTATTTAGAAAAACTGAACAGCAACAGTTTATTTTAGATTTCATTTGGACCAAAATTAGATTTTTTTTTTTTTATAAAAAACACATTTCTAATCCGGAAAAGTCAATAATATAGCAAATTTAATTTCATAAGACTGATTACACATATATACAAAAGTTTAAAAGATGTCGTCTGATGAGACAACTCTCCAGAAGACAACCAAATGTTAATTAAAGGCAAATTATTTATATCTACAAGAAGAAGAGAAAAGGAATATAACTGCTAAGAGATTGACCAGTTTATTTTGGTTGGAGTTGGCCTTTCAAGCAAAGAAGTTATGCAAAGACAATATATTCATTTTCACTCGTTATAACTTATAAGGCTTGATTATTTCATATTTTTTGTCGAAATTTTTTTCATTGCATACACACTGTTTTTGTATTTTAAATAGTTTTAAATGTGCATCTCAATGTACAAACATTTGTTTTTAGCATGTTTTGGGCAATATTATTTATCTTCAGATCAAGACACTATTACTTTCATTTCGTTAACCTTCCATCATCCCCATCACAAAAGATAAAATGCTCTTTCCTAACTTATATAAATACCCTGCATCTATCCATTTGCTATTTTTGTTTATCAACAGTGGAAGATTAAAAAAAAAAAATATTAAAAAATACTTTGTGTGCTTAGCAAAAGTTATTTTAACAGAGTCTCAGTGCCAATTGAGATTTAGTAATCGAACAGACTAGGCCAATCAGGACCCCTTTTGGCCCCAAAATATATAATTAGCTTAAAAAATAAACTCTAACGCTATTTATAAGAAAGTAGAAAGCGAGTGTTAGATAAATATGAGTCATCTTTGACAACACATTGAAACAAGCGTTAGGAAATTAAGCACAAATGTTGAGACAAGAGATGAATTCGATAACTTCCATTTTAGACTAAGTCAAACAAAATGAAATGTAATAGCCAATTTGATTTATTTCCATATTTGAACTTGAATTTAAGTACATGTATTTGTAATGACCAAATCAGTTCATATCTTTAACACAAACTGATTGATTCAAGTGAAGTACACACTTTTAAAGTGTCTAAAATGTAACATTTTTGGAAAATTCATCTTTTAACCGGACATCTCCACAAACCAGATTTGGACACAATCATCATTAGAGTTATAATGTACTTTTAAAATGTATCCCATGATGTCTTACATGGCTTAAATAGAAGATAGGAATAAAATGCAAGTTTAAATTGTCCATCATCATAAAAATTGTTATAAATAGAATGCGTGAAAGGACCTTTATTATTCCGCGTGAAAGAGTCTACCTACTATCTATTTACAGGGGAATTTCTGGCCTGAAATGATGAATGTTAATCTTTTTATGAGCAGACGTGGCATTAAGTGTTACCCTTTTCATCTATTTGCACGTTTGTCCGTCCTTACTTGCCAAAAGTTGGTATTCGTTCTCTTATTTTAGTTTGCCTTATCCAAATATTGTTTAACTTGCATACCATGCTTATTGCCACATAATACAGATCAATTTGAAAATTGGGTGGCGTCAACTTTATCGTTTTGGAGTTATATGCCTTTATAAACATAATAATAATTGCACTTGTACAATTCTTTGGTTATGTCCCTTTATAATTTCATGATATGC
Source organism: Mytilus edulis (assembly GCF_963676685.1). Lineage (NCBI taxonomy): Eukaryota > Metazoa > Mollusca > Bivalvia > Mytilida > Mytilidae > Mytilus > Mytilus edulis. The sequence continues at coordinate 72,531,641 of NC_092349.1, read as the reverse complement.
AAGCGGAGGGGGGTATCATCTGTGTTCAACGCACACATTCCCCACTTATGGTTTTTTTGCCTATTATCTTGAAAACAATAACTAATATAACTTCCCTTTAGAAAGAGAAACATTACATTTAATAGGTTATCAGCAGCACTAGTTCTTCTTCGTCGAAATCGTCAACTGATTTTTATTGCAGTTATTGCCCTATAAAGACTGTGTGTGCTTTTTTGCCTTATATAAAAAATACCATATTATAGCAGGAGGAAACTAGAAATTCAAAAATTATCAACAAGATACCATTACAAATAATTTAATGGTTCAGGTAGATCATGAAAATATACTTTTTGAGACAGAATTTTCTTATTATTTGCTTAAATAAAGATTTTACTATGCTTTTTTTTTTAAATATAATAAAAGGGTTGGGTCTTAAACCGTGCTATTTCACAAGCTACGAATCATTGAAAATTGCCTAAATTTGGTAAAATTGTTCTTGAAAAAAACACTTTGAGATAGAATTTTTAATAATTGTGGGAAGATAGGTTTCATCATATGTTTTAAGAAATAAAAAGAAACAATGGTGTCACTGAACTCGTTTTCTCGCTATAAGTAATAATTAAAAAACAATCCCTAGAGGTCCAGTATATTTTTTTTTACTGAAAGAGTTATCTCTCCTTAAATGGCTCATTTGAAAAGAAAATTTTTATTAAAAAAAATAAGGACAATTGTTTTTTTATGAAATTTATGTTGCTAGATTCATACTTCAGAGGACACAAATCACAATTTATTAACCGTTGCTCAGGAATTTTTCTGTTGCTAAGTAGTTGCTAAGCAATTTGTGAACTCAAATTGCAGTGACTATTCATTTGTAACTTCAAGTTATTCTCAAACCAACCATCTTATTTGGAAAATATGGTTATTTGTACAGATACATTAATTCGTATGTGCTAATTATATTAAGAAGTAAAAATGGTTGCTAGGCAACCTTCTTTTTACCGGAACAAAAAAAATCATTTTTTTTAAAGTTTCTATACTAAAGCTAGCAATGGTTTGAATGAAGACTTCTTTTGAGAGTTCCTTCTCCGTTGTCGATTTAGGCAAATAACAAGACCAATTTGTACTGTGATTGTGCAATCCAAGATGGCGGTATACCATGAATCTACCTTAGATTCATTTGACAACCCTAATAAGAGTAAATACCCTTTAAAGTCAATTTGGGGTAACTATCGATTATGTAAGTATTTACATAATCATATTAATATACAATAAGCTATACATGTATAACTACAAGAGTAACTAAAAAAGAGTACATAATTGGGATAAGGAAACAAGAAAAAAATGTTGTTATTTGAATTTTTCTCCTTAAGTACTAGTATTCATTAAAAGGCAAAACGCCTATATGGAGTAAAATGAAATTTTCAAATATTTTGAGTAAATGATTGAGTCTTGTTGGTATTTTTTACTATTAAATTGTTCATTTATCCATATAAGTTTCAATAAAAATAACTTTTTTACATGCGTTGAAGATTCAAGATTAAGAACATAAAAGTTAAACACGAGCCCCCTAGTAAATGATATAATGATTCAACTGGTATTTTTTCGTAATCTTGATGAAATACTTTTGAAAAAAAACAGCATTTGAAATTTAAGTAAGAACAGGATACAAATTTGCTGGCGATTAACTGAAATTTACATGAGTACACTCATGTATGTGAATTATTAAAGAAACAAAATACATGTTCTTTAAAGAAATTTGAGAGTCTAAATGGAAGAATGAATTAAGTCTTTAGTAAAGCACCAATACAAGGATGGTTGCTATGCATTTTCTGATTATATGAGAATGGTTGGTATAGTTTATGTTGAAAATATTGACCCCTCAACTTTTTATTAGGATGTATATCATAGTTCGTATCAATCTGAACCCAACTATGCATGGTTGCTAGGTACTTTTAAATCAAGTAAGAGTCGTTGCTATGAACTTTTAACATGACCTTGACCTCTGGTATTTTGCTTTCAAACAAAATGTAAGCAAAATTTTGTTTAAACACTTTTTCTAAATACTTTTTGGGTTTATTTGATAAAATTTCTAACAAAATTAAATAAAAAAAGACCGAAGGTCAAAGTCAAGGTCATAAATAACCTTTGACCTTGAGCTCAACTTTCAGGTCATTGAATGCACAACATGTCCCAAGTAATTTTTATTTTGTATTTGTCACTGTTTTTGAACTATTTAAATAACAATGTCAAAATTTTTCTTCGAAATACCAAAAATGACACTTTTATGTTCCCATAGCAACCACCCTAGCTACCTATTTCCCAAACCTTTAATGATAAATTATTCCCAGGCAACAGCCATAATTTACATTTATCACTGTAGTATAATTGGTTGTGGATGCAAAAGTGTGAAATTATGTCATGCAAAATGCCTATTATTTGCCTTTTTGAATACATTGAAAATTCCACTTTTTGAACCAGTGCTGCCCCTTTCTTCCCCTTTTTTCAGGAATAATTTTTATCTTTCATCTTACTCATAAAGTGTTATATTTTAATTAATTATAGTCAAAATATTCATAAAACTTGAAATGTCTGCATGATAACTGCTTAAAATGGGTCATTTTTTATCCTCAAAATATGCATTTTTGAGGCAAAATTCAAGGGGACCCGTAACCATGGCAACGGGGGCATAAACAAATTTTTTGTCAACATTTTTCTTGATAGTTTATCGATAGCTACCAACAGACCAAGTTTCAAGAAAATCTGAGACTATGCGTGCCGCAACTTGGTTGGTGGTTACAGATCTAGAGAATTGCTATTAATATCTTCTGACAGTATTCTTTCTTTTTTATCTTTTTGTTTCTTCCTAAAAGAAGCATATGAAACTGATTTTCCTCTAATTTCTGTTAATAAAGTTTCTAGAAAGAGTTGATCGTTTATAGTAAATTGAATTTCTAAGTCATTTATCTTTTCTAATGTTTCTCTGTTGTATACTTGTGATACATAATGTTCTTTAACTTTATTTATAGTCTCTTTAACAGCGGTTGAATATTCAATATCATGTAAAAGTGAATTGTTAAATTTCCATAGACCTTTACCAATTATAAAGTTATTCATCTTTAAATGTAACATTATTGGGGAGTAATCGGATCTATAACTGTTGAGAATGTGTATATCATGTACATGTTGATTAAGGCCTTGCGATATTAAAAAGAAATCCAATCTTGCTTGTTTAATGGGATTATTTTTTCTCCATGTAAATTTTTTTAGTTCAGGGTACAATTTCCTATAGTGATCTGTTAAATCATAATTTTCTATTATATTTAAAACTTTCTCTTTGGATTTTGGGTTATTTACATTTTGGTAATTATAAGTATCAAGATTTTGGTTTTGGACTAAATTGTTATCTCCAGTTATTAAAACTCATTGGTTGTTCAAGTCTTCAATTGTATCACTTACTCTAGAACAAAATTCAGATGAATCTTTATTTGGACCATATAAGCTTATCAAAGTTCTTTTTTTTCCTTCAATTTCAATATCAATTCCTAACAGATTTCCTTGATCATCTTTTTTTATCCTATGTATCTTGTATTCAAAGTTTTTGGTAAAAAATATTGCTACCCCTCTTTTGTTTGTTGCAAAAGAATTGAAAATACAGTCTCCTCCCCATAGATTTTTTATTGATATTTCTTCTTTTTCTGAAAAATGTGTATCTTGTAAACAATATGTGTGGCATTAATTTCCTGCTATATCCTAAATATATCATAGTTTCCATACAATAAGTAATACTGTGTCAAAATGTAAATCAAACATAAAAATTAAAAAAACAACAAGAAAGAAAATTTGAGATCATAGTGTAAATATCAAACATCTAATAATAATTAAAAACAAATTGCTATTGTAGTGAAGAGTAACCTATCCACTTGTGTTCAAATATTTTTTAATACAGAATACTGTGTACAAAGGGAGATAAATCTATCTAATTTAAATTATAATAAAAATTATCTCCATTATATAATGTGTTTTCATATCAAAATCTACATTAAATATACACTGTTTTGGTTGATTTAAGTAACTTCTTATTTCATTTCAATTCAAATGAGTCCGACCGAAAGAAATAATGGGTTAATGAAGACAATAAATATGTGTATATTTAGTTTTTGCTTTCAACATGTACAAACAGACAAACAAATGTTTGTTTTTCAATGAAATCAATAGATTTGTTTTATCTATATTGTTCATGTAGTCCTAACATTTTCAGGATTTTGCAAGTAACAGGCTATTATTTGAACTTGGAACTATCTCCAATCATGGAACCTGCCCAACCTCCTGTTCTGGATATCCCTAACAAATTCCATGTTTAATCTGTACTTAAATGTTCTGTGCTGCGCACAACACTTTCTATTACAAAAACAGATAGTACATTTTCAATAGAATGTACTGTGCCGCGCACAACACTATCTATACAAAATACATTGTATGAACTGCTCAAAACATTATAATACCAAATAAACATGGAATTCATCAAAAATTCCAAGCACAAGAAACCATGCAAATTCCATAGCTAAAAATAATTCCAAGTTGAAACAATAGCCTGTTAAGTGTTTATTTTTTTCGTAATACACTTCATGATATTTACACCATGAGCACTGGAAAGCATGTATATGTAACTAATAATTAAAAGCAGCTAATCTAAAAGCTATTGACATGTACAAATTAAGCTTCAGTCATGCACAAATTAAGTTTCAGGCAAGTAAACACAAATAAAAATCATATAAAAATAAGCTAAGCAGTAAGCAGTAAGCAGTAAGCACTAGTAGAAAACATAAAGCATGTTTGATAGGGCTACACGATTGATTCTCTTTTAAAAGAAATAAAATTTAAAATTTCGCAATAAATTTTCAATTATTGGTACTCTTTGTTAAGCCAGTTTCACTTATTCATTCAAGTCATTTGTAATAATCTCACCTTCTATCATGGTATTATTTGAGACAAGATAACAGTAAAAAAATTCTGTCCCATAAAGTTTCATTAGCTTCTAATGATGAATTTTGTGTAACTTTAACTGTTTTACGGTTTCTATTATCGGGTGAGTGCTGACCTTACAACCAGTCATTTAAGCGTGAGAAATAAATAGTTGTTAAGCTTAACATAGTTTAACCTAGTATCCTATCTTTGCTATTTTTTTGGGGTAGGAAAACATTCCTGTTTTACCGACATTACATGCTGGAAAGCACTAAAATAAAAATATAAAGCTGTAGCAAACAAAAACGCAAAAAACCCAAAACCCAACATACACACATCACAAAAAAAAAACAAAAACAGAACATTAACACATCTATACTTACTGCTATGTCACACCCTAAAAAATATAAAAGTATTAAATATACATTTTTGTATATTTGTTTATGAATATATACATATTTATACCGAACAAGTAAATATACCAAAAAAACAGAGATACATATATAATTTATGTACTGTTTGTTCTACATGTACATGTACAAGTGTTGATCAGACACAACTGATATCTTTACGGACGTTCCAAACATCTCGTGCATTTAGACGGGTTTCTAAAACCAAGTGTACACCTCTTGCTCTTATCCTTGCTTGTAGTTTTTCTTTAGTCCTGATGTTATAGGCTATTTTCGCAAGATCGTTACGTGCCTCTTTCATAATAACGGGGAGATCATCAACAATTCTTATCCTCTTTTTTTTGCAAGTTTGTAAGCCTGAGCCATAATACATTGCTTGTCGTCATAATGCATGAACCTAACAATAATTGCATCAGGGCGTTTTTTACCGTCAACTTGAGCTTTAGCGGGAATCCTATGTGCATTTGCAATAGGGAAACTGTCGGCTTTAAATTTTTCTATACCAAGATCTTTAACAAATAAGTTATCAATCACTTCCCAAATTATCTCATTTGGTTTTTGTACGACTCCATAGATGAGGACGTTGTATTTCCTATCATGTTTCTCAAGTAGTACTTGACATTCTTTGAGTGAAGCAAGTTTTTTGTCTATGTCTAATTTGAGCAATTCTAATTTCTCGGTTTCTAAACAATTGAACTGAGATTCCAAATGTCCCACACCTCTCTCAAGCTCGTTGTGGTCTTGCCTAAGTTGTTGTACTTCAGTGTTTGTGATACTAAGGTCAGATTTTACTTGCCCTACTCAAGATTTCACATCACTAATGAGTTCAGTCAAGTTTTTCTTAACGGAGTCAAGCTTAGATGAAAAGTTTGTGACCTTACTGTCTATACTCATCATTATATTTTTAAGTTCAGCAACGTCTTCTTTCGTCGCCTTGTCTATTTCATTTAAATTTCAATCAATCAATGTACGGATATTTTTTTCGATATATTGTTTTTGTAGTGTTTATTTGTTATCACACTATTCTGAAAGTTTTATGACTGTTATATGACTATTAATTTCATATTTTCAACAACATAAACACATAAGAAATGGATACGTTACTCTTTTTTCTTCAGCTTGAAATTTTCATGGGCGCCGCTATGACAGGGGCGATAATACCATCTTTAAATAGATTTAAATTTTGACTGTCATAACAATAAATTTCAACAGGACGTCATTGTTTCTAGTTGGAAACATTGACAAGGCTATAGTCTAATATCCCAATAAAACATTGGTTGCACGTAAGCTGTGTTTTGAACAACACTAAAAATTCAAATGGACATCTGTGTGTGTGTTGCTTGCTACGAAATTATAAAAAAATGTATAAAAATTTTTTTTTAAATGTTTTTGTTGATTGGTTTAATCGTCAAACGGTTGGTTCTTTTTTTAATTCTATGTTTGCTTCATTAAATGGATACCTTACAAACCTGTGTTATAGGTCAGCTACGAAGTACAAAAGTTCATTTTTATTCTTTTATATTCGAAATAATTATTACCTACCATGTTCGGTGAAAAAGAGGGGCAAAATATACGCGAGGAACATTTAAACTCATATATCAATAATAATCTGACAACGCCACGGCTAAAACAGAAAAAGACAAACAGACAAATAATATTATACACAACATAGAAAACTAATGACTTAGCAACATGAACCCTACTAAAAACTAGGGGTGATCGCGGGTGCTCCGGAAGATTAAGCAAATCCTGCTCCACATGTGGCACCTGTCGTGTTATTGTAGTTGTTACAAACCAGGTAAATAGTATAATTTGGTAGGTCGCATTTGTGAAATTGGAACGAGATTGTAGGTACGGATGTTGACAAAAATAAAGCCCGCCCATGTTAAAATGAACATAGATCATGAGATAAAATAAATTACGTTCAGGAATTATCTTGACGTATTTTCAATGTTTTTTTAAAAGATTTTTCATCAACGAAATAAGTGAAAAAGAACGTGTGTTGTCAACCGTTTCTTAAGAAAAGGTTTGACATATTAAGAGACAAGTCAGGAATATGACAGTTGTTGTGTATTCATTTGATGAGCTTAATCAATTGATTTTGTCATTTGATTCGGGATTATTCGTTTTGAATTTTTACTCGCGGTACACTATTTCTGTGATTTTACTTTTTTCTTTTTTTTTTTTTTTTTAAATTTCTGATTTTTTTTTTATTTTGGCATTAGAAACAACTGTGATTGGGTGGATTTAATAAGTACTTACCGAATCTGACATCATAGCCACATTTATGATTCGTGTAAAACTTCGAAAGTATGAATTGTTAGTTCATGAGGTTTCACATTCATAATCAATATTGTGCGCTTGCTTTATATGAACCACGTTCAGCTTACTATACGGTGAATAATGTACTCATTTTTGAAAACCACAGGTTCCCATGTACATGTTAATATAACTGTTTCTTTTGTTTCTGATAGAATGAAGTGCCATTGGCTACTACTTACCCATTAATTTCACATTCATAACGTTTAAATATAATCATAAACATAATGAAATGAAATATGATAACCAATGAAATAATTATTCCCCAGAGACCAAATAACATGGATGTTAGAAACTATACTGATCACCCTGCTCATTTGAACAATAAAAAAAACGTAAGTCAGCTATGAAGGCAGGTAAATGACAAAATGTTAACCAAGAAAACCAACGGTCTTCTGTAAGGTAAAATAATAAACGAAAAACAAATATGTTACACAACATCCAACGACAACCACAAATAAATAAAGGTTTACTGATTGTTGACAGGCACATAAAAAAATGTGACAGGATTACTTTGTTAGCGTTCAATCGTTCCCTATCAGCGGTGGAACAGCACGTGTGACTCAACTTTAAAGATGATCGACTCTTTAGATAAGAAAACAATGACAAAAAAACAAGAAAACACAAACTTTCAAATAGATTTTATATATTTTATCTTTCATAACATGCCATATTCCATAATAAGCATGAGATAAACCCAATGAAATCCAAAACATGTCTAGCCAGATTGAGATTTGTCCATACTTGTTTTTGAATAAAACATATTACAAGTATTAGATTATTAAACCATTACGAAACACAGTTTTTTTTCCCAAGTCAACATATTTAAAACAGCTTAGATTAACGAATTTTGTAAAGAGTTTTCCCTTCAATGAAGACAATCAATATATCAGTATCTGTATTTACCTAAATTTAACTTGTAAAACAAATATGAGACTTTCTTGATTTTCAATGCTGACAAAAACATTATAGAGCGCAGATAAACGAAAAACAAGACCTCTAAAAAATAGAATAAAATAACTTTTTCAACACATTTATTTAAAACTCTAAAGTATTAAATCACTAACACAATTCGTTTGTAAAATATAAATGTTATATGTGATCTTTTATCAAAGCTTGGTTTGTATAAAAAGACAACAAAGATATATGATATTTGTAATAATAACATTTGTACATTAAATGCAAATTTAAATATTCCCGCCAGATAAAAGTTTCTATAACGATCACGTGACCAATTACCATCCTAGTTGAAATACCATCCGGTGCGTATTTACTAAGGTAAAAAACATATTTTCTTAATGTTTATAAGAATAATTATGCAAACAAAAGCTAAGTAGACATTTAGAATGATTTATTGGTAAAAATATTTCCGGCCTACATGTACGTATTTACCTTTGAAAATATCGACTTTCGTTTTTGTAATGTCAACTAGCTGTGGTGTGTTTTCATTATTTTTTTTATTTTTTTTTTCGTATTTGGGATCCAATTGAAAAAAATTACATACTTAATTTTTCGTTTGTGTTGTTTTACATTTGGTCATGTTGGTTCTTTTGTAGATTACTTCATGATATGGATTTTGCATTGTTGCATATCATACGATGACGCGTATGTCATTTGATATGTTGTGGATCATTAATAACTTCATATTTTTGTTTTTATTTTTACACTGATAATTTCTTTGTTTATGTCTTATTCAAGTGACAATATTTATTTTTATTTGTCGTGAAAACGATATCTTCAACAGGATTACTAGAAGCTAGTAAGTGTAAATGTACATAAACAAGTACGAGAAATATGGTTCAAGGGGACATAATTAAGCCAAATCCATCTAACATATTATGGGCTATATAATATTCGAGTTTGGCATCTTATAGTCATTATGATTTAGAAAGAAGGTATGAATGAAGTTGACATTTCAAAAATTGTTATAATAAGTCTAGACTATGAAAACAATGTTGATTAAATAAATAAATGAACAGGTTAATATAAGCTGGACACTTAAGTGCAGAAAGAATCCTCTGGTTTTATAAATGCTTCAAAATGCACTTTACATATTTATGATATAGTTCTTGAAAAACATATGCGAACAAAGGATTTATACAAAAATATGTTTTATACAAATTAACATTTTATTTAATACAATTTGTTACAAAAATGATTTTGGTATATGTCCCTGCTCCACTCTTAATACTTTGGAAAATATCTCTACAAACTATAGACTGTTTCAGGAGTTTTTCAAGATTGCTTTTATCAAAGAAGTTAACAGCCAAATATGTCATACAGAATACAAAACTATCATTACAATTGAGTATAAGCTTAATGTCTAACAAACAATTGCTGCATGCTATTAAGTACACTTAGTGTTTAATTACTTTTTTATTTTCGCATTCAAGTCCACAACATGTTACCGTTTCCTTTATCTACATATTGACAAATATTTTCAACAAAACAAAATAATTTGGGAACTTGTATCCCTTCAAAAAAAGACCGGGAAAGGCATTCTGAACAATAGCCTTAATTATATTTGATTTGATATTATCTTGCAGTTTTGTGATATGGCCTCATCCTCCCAAAGTTGTGGTGTGTGTGACCTCCGACACATCAACAAACCATCAATAATCTGGTGTACGGAATGTGATGAAGGGCTTTGTCAAGATTGTCAGGAACACCATAGTTTATCCAAGGGAACCAGAAACCACAACACCATAACAATAAAGGAATATAAAACATTACCAAGTGAAGTACTTAAAATCACTCAATACTGTAGCACACATAATGACAAATTTATAATGTATTGCCGGAAACACGAACGTCCCTGCTGCAGAAAATGTATAGTTGAAACTCATAAAGAATGCCTGGATATCGATAATTTAGAAGACGTCATTAAAAATGTAAAAACCTCAAATGCCTTCCACGATATTGAAGAAACATTGGTTGAAGTAGCAGAAAATTTAAAGAAAATCAGTCAACATCAGCAGAAGAATCTGTTGAATTTGAAAGAAAAAAGAAAACAAATTGAAAAAGAAATTCAAAAGACCCGTACAACAATCAACAACCATCTGGACAAATTACAAGGAGATTTGATAAAACAACTTAATTCTATTGAAGAAACCCAGAACTCGAAAATTTGTCAGTTGTTGTCATCACTTGAACAGAGAGAAAAAGAAACAACCAAATACCAGCAAAACTTTGCAAACATTAAACAACACGCCTCAGACCTTCAGATTTTTCTCGCACTTAAGCAAATCGAACAAGACATTAATATAAATGATAAATTCCTACAATCCATAGTGGAAGGTGAGGAATTGAAGCAATGTCATCTAGAATATAGAACCAACATTGCTATTCAGGATATCATGTCCAATATCAAACGTTTTGGAGAAGTACAGATTGAAACTAAACCATGTGACATCGTTCTCAGCAGAAAGAAGACTACACATGCACAGATAATGGTACCAAACGTTCAAACAAGATCCATTGAGAATATAAAGCTGCAGATGCACAAAACAGCAGTAGCAACTGAAGGAAGATACGTCTACGGGTGTTGCCTGATACCAGATGGTAGAATGGCATTTACTTACTACAATGATCGTGCAGTTAGAGTTTTCAGTGATAAAGGATCAAAAGACTTTGAGGTGAAGATGCCGTGTTACGTATTAGATATACTGTATATTAGTAAGGACGATACATTAGCCGTAACATCTGGTGGTTCAAGTCAGCATTGTATTTTTATTATATACGTTAAAAGAAAACAAATCACGAAAACAATTACACTCGACTCGTGTATTTATGGCATAGCACTTAGAGAAAATGAATTAATATATTCCGGTTATAACAAAGGAATCAGAATGATCAATCTTTCCGATGAGTCAAGTACACAAATAGTCCGAGATAAAATGCCTTTTGACTGTTACATTGCAACATTTCGAAACCAAATATATCACACAAACTCGGAACCACATGCCGTTACTTGTTACGATCAACAAGGTAAACCGCAATGGACATTCAAAAATGGCAGCATTCTGAAAGATCCTCGTGGTATTGATGTAGATATGGATGGTAATTTGTATGTGGTGGGTAAGGGATCGAACAATGTTGTAGTTATCTCCCCTGACGGACAACGCTATAGAGAAGTGTTAACAGCAAGCGATGGGCTTGATCGTCCTACTTCACTTTGTTTTAATAATTCAAAGAAGCAGTTGCTAGTGACTAACTTGAATAATGAGGCCCGACTGTATGCTTTGATTTGAAAAGTCTGTTTAATTATGTATTATCTTTAATTTTGTATCGTCACAGCTACACATTTGTCGATGAAATGATTAGTTTGACAGTTGACATAAATTATGTTATGAAATCATCTTTATGTTTTAAATATGTTTTTATTAAATTTTTCATAAATAAAATACATAAAATAGAACGATTTTACACGATCCATTCTCTAAAAAAGTGTTGATTTATAATTTACAAAGTTGCGAAATAATTGTGTTAGCACATACACTGTATGTTCTGATCAGAAAGTGCAAAAGGAATTTTGCCTTTTTCCATTGATTAATGTAAAGAAATACATGTTAATTTTAACGTCGAAGATAGTACCTGATACATCGATTTTTCATTCTACACTTTGAATTTTTTTGAACAACTAGGTATGTTCTTATCCCAGGAATAGATTACCTTAGCGTATTTGGCACAATTTTTTTGGAATTTTCAATCCTCAATGCTCTTCAAATTCGTACTTGTTTGGCTTATAAATAGTTTGAAATAAGCATCACGGATGGGTCTTATGAAGACGAAACGCGCGTCTTGCGTACTTACTTATAATCATGGTACCTTTGATAACTATATACATCAATTTTCATTCTACGATCATTGCATTAACTATGTTATATTGCGATTTATTCAACTTTAGTATTTAAAGTACCACGGGAAATGTTTTGTTGGTTAGGCCAAGTGAAGTTATTCATTCAAAACAACCTAGGGAGGACCCACACACGCAGCTTAGAATAAATGTCTCTATTCCTAGAACAGATATAGGTGCATATATATTTTTCCTCCCTCGCCTTTTGCCAAAACAAACACTCCTCTGTGGTGTTGATTAACTGCCGGTATGATTTATAATTTACTATTTAGAAATTAATCGAATCTTTGATTACATGTTATCACGTTTGCTTACTTCGAATAAAGTTTTATAGTATGGAAATAAAACAGTATTGTTAGTACTCGCTCAAACCTTATCATATTCGTGAAAAATTTCATTAGTATGAATAGGTAGTTCGTAAGGTACACATTTAAAATTGTACGCCTGGTTGATATAAACAAGCTTCAACTACATATACGGTATAAGTTGTGTTCATTACCGTAGACATCATGGTGACTCCTTGCTGTTTATATTGATAACTGTTTTTTTATTATTTATGAAAATTTTTGTCATAAGCACTCATACTACTAGTACCTCTCATTACTTTTATCTTCATAATAATCAAATGTTAAACTCATAAACATTATGAGAATTATAGAAGGTTACACATTTAAAATTGTGCGCTTGACTGGTATTACCAAGATAGCGCTACTAATGCGGTATGTGTTGTGTTTATTACTACAGACAGTATGGTGTCTTGTTGCTGTTTATATTGATAAATGTAATAATCATAAACATTATGAGGTTAGTTATGATTACCAACGAAATAACTATCCGTTAGAGACCAATTGTTGTGGATGTTAAGAACTATAGGTTACCTTACGGCTTTGAACAATAAGCAAAATCCATACTGTATAGTAAGCAATGAATGCCACAAAATGAAAAATCTTACACGAGAAATCCAACGGCCGTTTATAAGGTAAAACAAATAACGAAAAAGAAATATGTCAGAAAACAAACAATGAAAACCATAAAATTACAGGTTACTGACTTTAGTCAAACACATAATGAATATGACAGGATAACCATTTTGTTAGCGTCATCCCTCCTCACCTAGCACAAGGGAATATGAATCAGCTGTAAAATTCAATTGGAAAGGGGTCGACTCGTTATATAGGCACGATCAACAAAAGGAACACCAACAAAACACAACCACTCATCATGTTTTAAAAGAAAATGTTTCAAATACATTTAATAAAGGTTATCAATGAAACCTTATCATTGATTCAACATTAATGACTGAACGGAACTTGTAAATGCCTTTTTCACAGACATAAGATGTATTAATATGAATTGGTGTACAATTCAATAAATCGACGATAAGAGACAGTACAAGGTAAAACACTGTCTGGAATATAAGAGTTGACAAACTACCTCTCAACATATAAATTTTAACATGAATTCTAAGATTTAGGGATAAACCATTTGCAGTATTTCAAACGGTGAAATGCTTATCTAACTGAATATTTATATTTAAAATTGTTTTATCATTAATTTTACCTCCCTTTTAAAGTTACAGATTGTGCAAAAGTAGTGATAACGAAATTATTAACATAATTAGCAATACTTTAATAAAGCATTGTGGTGTCATGGATATTCTTAGTTGAAAAGGGAGGGAGTATTCTTCAACACTGCTATTTGTGATAGTGTTTCTTCTTTTTGTCTCTTGCTCAACGCGTTACAGGGGATATAGAAACATCGGGCGTGTGTCCCTCCTTTTAGATACCTACGGGTATGTGCGTCCGTCTGTCTGATCTTGTTAGCGCTCTTATCTATAATGTGTTTTTACAACCACTGGGTCGCCACCACTGCTGGTTGAGTTTTAATTCCCCGAGGGTATCACCAGCCCAGTAGTTAGCACTTCTGTGTTGACTTCAGTTATCATTGATACATTCATAATTGTAAATCAACTGTTAACAAAACTTTCAATTTTTGAAATACTAAGGCTTTTCTACCTCAGGAATAGATTACCTAAGCTGTTTTTGGCAAAACTTTTAGGAATCTTTAGTCCTCAATGCTCTTCAACTTCGTACTGTATTTGGCCTTGTCAACATTTTTTTTTATTCAAGCGTCACTGATGAGTCTTTTGTAGACCAAACGCGCGTCTGGCGTAAATATAAAAGTTCGTTCCTGGTTATTATGAAGAGTTTATTTACATTCTTGCCATATTTTTATAACATTTGTATCATATGTTTATATCAGCAGTCTCTTAGGCAAGTTCGAAAATCAGTGCCAATCAATATGATTTTAAAAAGAGTGAAGCCCCTTGTAAGGAGCACCAATTTAATCGTTGTTATCTGAATTTATACTCTGTAAAAACAGGTTACATTCTAATTTTACTGCATTATATACGCGTGTTGACAATATATGTCACATCAGTGATTCTCTAAGCTTAAGTGGACAATTGACAAAATTAAACTAATAGAAATATTAATAGAAATAGACTTTCTGTGGGAAATATTATGCTACTCTTCAATAACACCAACTTAGCTCTTAAAATTGAAAAGGTTAAAAGTATGTAACGGGTTTTTAAAATTTGACTGGTGGTGTGTTAAAATTTTCTAGATAGGTTTCCCCTCCAGATCTGAAATCTTTACAGGTCTTTGAAAATAATATGAAGGCATCATCTAAAATGGATGGAGGGAGAATAATTTTTAGCTTCAAAGAAAATGCGTGCATAAATTGCTGACAATAAGATCAACTGGAAGTTCAGTTACTTTCTCCTTATATTTCCTATGACTTATGATGGCAATAAGAAAAAGTTTGGACTTTACAATCTTGAGATCAAGAGTTTCTTTTTTAGAAGAACAATAATTATTTTAACAGATGTTGAAGGCTTATAGTATTATCGTAGTAAATGCCGATCTTCTTCTACTATGTTAATAATTACGTGTAGAATTTAGGTAAACCTACATTTGTATAAGTTTTGTTTCTTTAATATATATATTTGTAACATTCTAACATGACGTTCTTCGACCGCTTTGAGTACACACCCGTGGTAAAATATGAATATATTGTTTATGCTGTTCCGATCGTACTCCCAAGTCATATGCTTTTATATGAATGAGCTACCCGACGTCATAGATTGAAGACATAAGAATACAAGCATTTTACTGAAAAAACACACGCATGTGAAACCGAAAATCATCACTACAATGAAACGTAAACAAAAGATGCTAAAATGCCTTATATAAGTCATTTTTTGTATACATATAAGACATATTATAAATGCAATTGTCATTTAGATACATCCAAACCTATTTTAATATGTTATTGTTCCAATCGTTCTCCCACGTTATATGCTTTTTTTATGAATGAGTTGCCCGATGTAATAGAACAACGAAGTAAGAATATAAGCATTGTAGAAATGATTGATACAAAGGTTCCTGATAAAAGAGATAGTAGAACCTGATTTACAATTTATCAGCTTGACTGGTAGATAACTTTATGTCTTCAAACTTAGTATTAAGATGATATTTGTTTTTTACTGGTCTAAAAAAATGAATGAAATATTAATTAACTTCGTGCATCTGAGGAGAATCTTCTCCAGAACGCTTTAACCCATGGTTTGAGAACTTTTTCAAATAAAGGATGTACAAAATTGTCAGATTGTGTAATGATTATACAAGTAACATGGAAAAACCTTATATCTATGTTGGATTAGAAAGAAAAGTAAGTAATAGGATTCATAATAAAATATGAATAGTTTGGTTTTAGAAAGTGTTTTCAGTAAGTGAACAGAAAATTAGGAATTGTCGTAATCGTGTTGTAATTATATAACAAATAATGATAATTCTTATATCATTTAATTATCTAAAAATACTTGGATTGGTCAATTAGAATTTTTCTCTTGGTTTACACTTCGATAAACCATGTTTCCAAAACTGCTTTCGTAATCTATTCATGCGCGATACATATTCTTGCAAGGGTACTGGGATTTTCAGCAAATTGAGATTACAAAACACTTGCATAACAGCATGAACAGTTTATTCTATTCTAATGCATACATAACACAAAAAAAGAAAAAAAAAGAAATGCCCTAAAGCTTCGAAAATGTATAAAAATATAATGTTCATAAAATGCCGCGAAATGTCATGAAGGATTTGGCGAGTTTACGTCATGGCAAAACACGACGTCACACGAATGAAAATGTTCAAGGGAAAGATTATTTCGTTACGTGTACGCTTCAGGATAATATCTAATTAAAATGAAATTTTTGAGGTAGTTGCTATTTCATTTTAGATTCTGTTGCATTTATTGGACATCTATGGCTTTTAGAAAGTCAAGATGGCGGCGTACTCCTTAGTTACGACATGCCATTGTGCTTTTGATGGTAAATAAAGAAGCCGTCAAACAAATGATGTAAATAGATAATGGCGTATGTTTGGCTGAAGAATTATAAGGATTAAACACATTTTTTCTAGAGGTTATTGATGTGTAAACCGGGTCTCTTACTCACAAACATAACATAAAAGTCCTTCGGACTCTTATTCAGCTTGTGAGTTAATCGCCCCGGTTTACACATCAATAACCTCTAGAAAAAATGTGTTTCATCCTATAATAGCCTAACTATATCACTTTCTAAAATTATCTATCTTCGATTATCTATCCAATGACATGACAGTTCTTTAATTTTTGGAATCATTTAATGATTTTTATAAATTTCCTGTTTACAAAACTTTGAATTTTTCGAAAAACTAAGGATTTTATTATCTCAGATATAGATTTTCTTAGCCATATTTGGCACAACTTTTTGGAATTTTGGATCCTCAATGCTCCTCATCTTTGTACTTGTTTGGCTTTATAACTATTTTGATATGAGCGTCACTGATAAGTCTTGTGTAGACGAAACGGGCGTCTGACGTTCTAAATTATAATCCTGGAACCTTTGATAACTATTGAAAACATGTTTTGTTTGGATTAAGTTGTTGACAATCGATAGACCCTTTTTTCTCTCCATTCAAGTGACAAATTCCATTATTGTATCCCATTTGCTACTTTAATCAAACTTGCATTCAAAACAAATATTAAGACCTATCATTAAAATTTTATTTCAACGTAGGAAGTCCTAATGTTAAACGAAAGAAACACCTGCGATCAGAACCTTTTCGCGTTTGTGAAATCAGTTTTTGATTCCATTTGGTATGTTTTGTTTTGATTATAACATTCAAAAAGTAACAGCAGCCAGGTTTACGAACCGGAATATTGGGAATACATGTACTTTACACATGTACATGCCTCTTTGCAAGGAAAATACTGTACACATTGATGTGTTTTCAGACACCTTTATTGAAACATAAATTATTTTGTATCCACATAAGGTACTTATCACTTAAATCAAAGTGTGTAAACGGTTAATGTTATATATTGAATTTCATATCGACACTAAATCAGTCATGCACCGATGTTGCTCTTCATTTAAAAATTCTTCGTTTTGAAAATTCATTGGGGATGTAAAAGCGTTGACTGCGATTTATTCTGAAAATTTGCGCACGGTCAACACTTTTAAAAATCTTGATAAAAGCGATTGCTATCAACTGTTTCTTTTATTTACCTGTCCACTTAACTGCGGAGGCTCGTGTCATCATTAATGTTAAATTTCAATTTGTAATTTCAGAATGACGCGAGATTGCTGTTACCAATTCAAAATAAAAAGCGATGTAAAATATCACAGTTATCTTTCTTTCCATATAACTTTTTAAAGTGCTTTCTATTTTAATGGTGAATTAGATTCGATTAATAAGATATTGGTAAGACTTGAAAATCATGAAGAACTCCATACCCAAGAGAAAAGACAAATAGAAATTAAACAGATACTTTGTTGCTCTACAAAAAATACTCATAACCAAAAACTTTACATATTGCAATTCAACAATCTGTGCCAAGAACCAGGTTTCCCATTGGATTCAGTTGGGGGTAATTTTCGACAAAATGGCAGGTGTTTATTGACGTTGACATTTTTAGAACTTTTAAGGTTGAATAGTTTTTATATACTCTTATCTTAAAAATAAAGAAGATTTGAAGGGTTCTGGTCTAAGAAACAGCAAACCAACGACAAAAGTAATAAATTGGAAACAAATTTACATAAAGGATACATCAACATTTGTGCCATCATCAACAATTTTCAATTCTCTTTTGTATATTTTGTATTTTTCTTATTTTCTTATTCTTTTTTTTTAAAGACGTGAGATTGGTTTTATTTCATTGCAATCTACTAGCTGAAAAGTATATATTGTATGAATTTGGTTTAATATTTAAGCTTTTTATTGCTTTGCCATACTTTACGAAGCTTTTATAGTTTCGTTTGACATTCACGCCACATTGAAATTGTTTTTAACAACTATCGATTTTGATTAGTTGCCGTATGAGCAATTTATGATACAGCGATGTGTTCCGTGTCTTTTAAAATCATTAGAATTAGATTAATTTCAGCAAGCCAGGAAACGGTCTTCTAATTAATATACTCAAAATACTTCACCATGTTTTATAAGCATTTAAAAGAAAAAAATCTGAAATACACTTCATATGTAAGGTGCATTTAAACACATAAGTTCTTTTTTGAAAATTAATCTTCAAGCGACTATTTTTAAAATTAACATGATAAGCACCAAACATTATAAGTACCTAAACAAAGTTGTTGGTTTTATTTCAAACGAAGCAGCATGCTATATTCATACATGTAGTGGATTTTTATACATGCTCATCAAAATCACATCTTTGTCTATTATCTAAATGTCTTAAAACATAAGTACTGGTTTGATTTTAAAAAATTGCTCTATTTAGCAATCGAGCCACTTTTACCGCTGAAAATACAACAGAAATATATACCTTGTACAATGATATCGGCAATATGTTGTTTCTTCTTTCCATCCATTTTGTCTGTATCCATTCTTGCAGTTTCACTTTCACTTCTTCTTTCTCTCATTGTTAAATTAAATACTGATTGAAGTTGTTGGAAAATCCCGTTCTCTGAACAAAGACCAAGTATAAAATGGACTTGGTATTCGTTCGTCATCTATTATAGTCAGACGATCGGGGAGGGATGTCTGGTACATTTCGCCTTCTTGTCAGCCGTACTTAATGGGTTTATAAATGACAAAGGAAAAAGTTCCGGTTGTCCTTTTGTTAAGTGGGAAAAAAATAAAATTGGAAAATTGCATATCTATTTCTTTACTGTTTTTATTTTCATATTATATGAAAGGTTGACGTTTTATCATTTAGACTGAATACCGGAATTGAATCAAGCTGCGCATGTCGACGTAAAATAAACCTAATGAAGCCAGTTTTATATTACATTTGTACGTTTATATTAGTAATTATGAGTAGGAATACAAATATATCGAAGAATTCATTTGACGTTATAGAAACATTTTTATTGTATGCTTTTTACTTATCATGACTTTAATGCACGAAAAATATAAAATTTTGCTGCATAAAGGTGGAGGTATGATCCTTTGTTCCGTTTTTTTTTTGTATCGAAATTTGAAATTCATCGGCAGTTTCAGAGGAGTGCGTACGGCGTTTGTTTCATTAATTGAAAACACAATGTTTGCTTAAAACCGTAAAAAAATTACCTCGCGAGTATTTCACCATTATAGTCAATTATGCTCCTCCCATTTCCATACCCTTGATTGGTTTCTGAAAATGGGAAGGATTGAGCCCTTGAAATACTAGAATAAGGCACATGTTCAAATCTAGTATTTTGTTAATTAAAGACCCCCATTACAATTGGAAAACTGAACCCTTAATATTTTTCACATGTTTTGTCATAGACGAGCATAAATATATACTTATTATCATAATTGTAAATAGTAAATAGTAAATCACATTTATGGTATACATTTTTTCGTGACACATCAAATCTATTCTATGCTAAAAAAAATACTCAGGACAAACATTTCTTGTAACAACCGAAACTAAACTAAAAAAATTACTAACTTTCTAAAGAAATAAAATTAACATTTTAAAATCATAAAAATCTGATCCCCCAATTTGATTGAGAAAAAAACTATTGTGGTCAAGCAGATGACAAAAAAATGTATTCTGAATCCAGATTTTCCAATATTCTTCTAACTCAGACAAAAAAATCACTCCTGAAGTTAAAGGGTTGCTACCTAATGTAGACCAAGAGCGGTTAATTAACATACAACGCTAATCCAGGACTCCCTATCACACTCCATCAGACAATCACTGTGATAAACATGCTCCGGAAATACACGATAAAAAATTTAAATAATATCACATCTGGCAGAACAACTGACCACACTAATACCCGACTAGGATGTAAAGAAATATGGTCATCATCGGGATGCATAAATACACATGTACGCAGCCACGTGATATCATAATGCTTTGTATAGAGAGATTGCCACATTCTGCACATTAAAAACCCTAACTTTAACTCATTCCCTATTTCATCAGTTTTATTACTTATTCTGATTTTTGTTATCTGAATTCTTTGACTCATGCTCCCTATAGACAGAAATGTCCTCTTAAAGGTACACTAGCTGTGAAATACATGATAACTGATTTGACTCAAATTCTCATATTTGATTTATAACAATGTAAAACATTTATCCAAACTATAAAAAGTCTAAAAAAACAGTTTACAGAGCATGGGGTAGATAATATATAGGTTCGTTTCGTGTGTAATTTAGTCCAGACGCCATCTAATTAACTATCGATTTGACCTCAGATGACCATATAAGCGATGTATACATAAATAAAGATATGGATAGATTAAACCAGAGACATTGTATTATATGTCTCTAATTAAACCAACACATGCAATTGGATTTGTATAGGTCTGTTTGATTTTATTCTATAGATTAAGAATAGATGTTTCTCATTGTTTTAACCGTATAAGAATGATTGTATATGCATCGAATTAGTAATCAAATGATTTACCGTAGTTTCACTTTCATTGTTGACATTCTTTTTCTTTAAATAACCAGTACACGTACAATGCATGCGTTGTCAATCTTTAGCTAGATATTAAATTGAAGTTCACGTGAATACGGATTTAAAGAGGTCGATTCATTCACTTGCAAGTTAATAACTAATTATCAATGTTTCTTAGCGTAATTTGACAAAATTGAACCTTTTTTGCTGCAAAAAGCGAATTGTTATTGCACTATTTCACTTTCATAATTGATTGAACAAAAAAAAAATAACTTTAGATTTTTTATATATCTCGTAGCTAGTGCCCTTTAAAGAGCTATATATGTTCTGGTTTTATTTACAACTGGCATATTTTTATGTCATCCTTTAAAGATAAATACCTTAAGTGATTGTACGTGTGTTTAAACCAATTTAAAATAACTTTTAAAACTAGGCATAGTATTTTAAAATTCGAGATAAATCCATAATTAAATACTTTAAGTTTTGACCTCATAGAATTATACCCGAAAAAATCATCATTAAGTCCAGGATCGTTTAATGTTATATTTAACATTGCCATTCAAGCAGGAGGTTTTGCATTCCACATTTTTTTTTACCTTGTAAATATTGTATCGTGAATAACAACATGCCTTAAGCCAATGTTTTAAAATTATAACAAAAACGTTTGTACTTCAAACTTTAATATTGTTTAGGAGAGAAATCTAAAGTAGGTGTTTCAAATGAAAGAAATCCCATTTGATTGATATAGTGTCTAATCAAACTTCAATTCTTTAGATATGAAACAGTCATTGTTTAAGAACGAATATACAAGGTATACATTTAAAAATGCCTGTACCAAGTCAGGAATATGACAGTTCTTGTCCATTCGTTTTTGATGCGTTTTGTTATTTGATTTTGCCATGTGATTATAGACTTTCCGAATTGATTTTCCTCTAAGTTCAGTATTTTTGTGATTTTACTTTTTTCAATATTGAAATATCAACTATCAATACGTAAATTTGAGAAATTGAGAAACGTCAATTCTATAGATATGAAACAGCCATTGTTTGAGAACGGATATACAAGGTATACTAAATCACACTTACATACAGTAAACGTGTGTCAATAAATAAAGTGTACTGAGTTAATTGAACTTTATATTTGTTAATAAATTATAAACAACCAGCTTATTTCTCCTGCTATCAAACACAACACATTTGATAATATTTCTCAAAAGCGTATTTTTCATTCACAATACGTTCTTAAGTAAATGCAGTTTAAATCTTACTTAAAAAGAAACAGAAAGAGGAGCGTAGTATACAAATGACGAAACTGTCAAAATGTTTGATACTAACGTACGTGTATTCGTCCTTTCTACCTATTCAAGTCGGTACGTTTTTATTAAATCAAACGTTGGCTTTTTTTTTCATATAACATTCATCTTTAAAAAGTGCAATAAAATGCATAGATTAAAATAAAGTATTTCCCGATACATGCACCAGTGTACTAACGTAACTTAAATGAACAAGGTACTGCGCCGTATCATATAAGAAACGAGATAGCAGTTAAAACTTTGAAAAAGCATCTAATCTTTTAGTGCCTCAAGCACAAGGTGTTCAAATGCGATATTCTGAAGGAAAAAAAACCTTCTGTTGATTTCATTAGAACTTAAGCTACTATAGTAAATACTTAAGGCGCACATTAATTTGTCGTACATGTATATCATCTATTTTGAAAACCAAAAGCAATATCAAAATGAATGCAACATTTTAATTAAATCACTTGACATTTTTGTCCTATGGTTTAAACATCCGTTTTAAAGCTTGAAATGAAACCAGTACATATTTGTACCAATTTCAATCGTAACACATCCATTAAGTTGTGTATGAAACTTGGTATAAAATTAGATTATACTTCGGACTAATTTTCTTCGGCAGCAACAGTCTTGCTGAAATAAGACAAATGTTTGGTTATGAGGGGTTAACAAATATATGCAGCCACGTTGATCAGAATATGTACGTTCAATATGATGACGTTGATCAGAATGTGTACGTCAATATGATGACGTTGATCAGAATGTGTACGTACAATATGATGACGTTGATCAGAATGTGTACGTACAATATGGTGACGTTGATTAGAATGTGTACGTACAATATGATAACGTTGATCAGAATGTGTACGTACAATATGATGACGTTGATCGGAATGTGTACGTACAATATGATGAATATATAAAAAAAGAAGATGTGGTATGATTGCCAATGAGACAACTATCCACAAAAGACCAAAAATAACACAGACATTAACAACTTTAGGTCACCGTACGGCCTTCAACAATTAGAAAAGCCGATACCGCATAGTCAGCTATAATGGGCCCCGATAAGACAATGTAATACAATTCAAACGAGAAAACTAACGGCCTTATTTATGTAGTTGATCAGAATGTATACGTACAATATGATGACGTTGATCGGAATGTGTGCGTACAATATGATGTCCTGTCAAGAGAGTGTGTCAATTAACCATTGCAACAACTTCTTGGTGGGTCCGCAGATGTCCCATATGAGGGCACTGATCCATTGACGAAATACCACCATTTTAAAGTAGTTCTCGACATTTGCGTCTTTCATACCGGTCGATCTACTTTTGAAGAACCTAGCTTTTAAATTTTTAAATATTTTTCAATGGACATTAAATGGGTACGAGCTACGAAATATATAAAAAATCAAAAGTATGATTTTTTTTGGTTCATTCATTAACGTAAGTGAAATAGTGAATTAATAATATGCTTTTATCAGCTAAACTGATTCAATTTTGTCAAATTAAGCGAATTTACATTGATAATGAATTATTCACTTGCAAGTGAATAACTCGACCTCGTTAAATGCGTATTCATGTGAACTCTAATTTCACCCCGTAAAAAGAGACAGAATAAAGCATGTATTTTCCGTCTGAAAGAGGCCTGAAACTCCTCTTATTTCATATTATTTATTTCATAAAATAATATCGACTTTCACAGTACTCTCACTTACATAGTAAAATGATTCGCCTAGCGCAGCCCTTAACGAGCACACAGACACAACATTTGAGGCATGCTATGACACCCTTTTAAAGCTTAATACTGTCGAATTTGGATTATAATAATATGTATGACAACATATAGGTTTCTGAAACAAAAAATATGTGGTGAAAGATATTGAAAATTTTAAATGGGACAGTCAGTTTCCTTAGTATGGTGTGATATAAAAAAAAATCTAGTAACATGGTTAGATTCAGCATATCCAACAACCACGTAAATATAGTCTACTGGCTGTAACAAGCACATACTAATTAGTCGGGGTTAAACCTATTTATGAATGTGCAATCATGCCGCTAACGTTGTGTGCAAGAATGTGTTGATTGTAATATAAGAGATTAAATAAGGATAGACAAATTCATCCCAAACAATATAAGACAAACTTAGGCGCGATTCAGTATGTTGTACAAAAATTAAGAAATTTGATATTCAGTTTATACATTGCTTTATTTAAACTATGTGCCAAAATGCTTGTGATAGCCTAACCATCACACTCAGACGTTTGGGTATATGAAGGGTTAGATATAAAAAAATAAATGTATTTCTACTTATATTTTAATGTTTGACCTTAAATAGTCACCTAAGAATAAAAACATATTTTATCATCAGAATATTTAAGTACAATGCATGAATAAAGGTTTCTTGTTGTTGCGTCGTATACACAGTTTATTGCATATAACTGTATTTATAAACTATCATTTAAAAAAAATGTCGTTTGGCAACAAATAACAGCTTCTGCTTATCTATCCGTTTATACGTCATTTAGTTCTTTCATTCTTACTTATATCTCCATTCCTTGCTAACTTAAATATAGAAAAAGTACAATAAACCCGTAGTTTCTGAAAATTTTAACGTAAAACTTTGTACTCGAGGGAAAATATATAAAGAAATCGACAGGTTGTTTATGTTACTATAAATTCTCTGTCATTTTCAAGAGCTGTTGGCGTTGCCTTTCTTTATCGATCTTTCTGGGTATTTGGCGTCGTCTGTGGTATTCTTTTTCTGTATCGATCTTCGTGAATATTGAGCATCAACCATGCTTTTCCTTTCTCTAACGATCTTCCTGAATATTGAGATTCGTTTGTTGTAGTCTTTCCTATATCGATCTTCCTAAATACTGAGAGCCGTTTCTTGTACTCTTTACTCTATCGATCGTCATGAACATTGAGCGTCGACTATGCTTCTCTTTTCCCTAACGATCTTCCTGGATATTGAGCGTCGTTAACAATATTGTACTCCTTTGAGTTGGTTGTCATCTTGGTTGGTATTCAATGCCAGCATTATGTACTATACAAGTAAAGACAAGAGTACTCCGATTAAAAGGCCTGAAAAGCAGAAACAAATAAAAGTATTTTCAAGCCAATTTATTTAACATCAATATTTTTTTTTTATTTCTGACATACATATTTATAAATGTAAACACATATTTATTAATATGATATCATCAAATAAGTAAACAATAACCATACTAATAAGATTTTCTTAATGAAAATGCTAATGAAAATAATGTATTCACATTGTTCTCTGGCTTATTGTTCATTAGGATAGCTTGAGTCTGGTACATTTACAATGGTATTTCAGTGAATGAATCGGGTCTTGTTAAAATACTGTGGACTTAGTTGGATTCAATTTGTTTCGAAAATAAAAATGATAAAGTTAAATAAGTGCAATAAACAATCTGTATATAATCTGTACAATATACTGTATCAACCTATATCATGTATGTATAGAATAATACACGGGATTCTAATATCAGTACCAAGGGCTGATATTGGTCGAGTGTTGATTCAGCATGCCATACGGATCATGTATTATTCTGATTATAAAATAATTTGACAGAATCTGATTCATGGAATATCTGTTTTTTTTTCAATCGTCCTAAAAATATAGGCAAAAAAAGGAAATTATAATTTTCCTGTTTTTTCCAGCTGACTTTTTTTTTACAGACTTCCTTATTTGCTGAGTTTCCTCATCGTTATGTCCACTATAACCTAATTACATTCTCAATATACTTTTAAAACCGTTTATTTAGATAATTCACTTAGTTAACAAATCTGAGAAATGTTTCAGGTTAACGACAAATCTGTGTTACAGTGCCCACTTTTTTCTCCTCAAATGCAAAATAAGTGGTTTAAATAGTATGTAACTTTTGGAAACCTAAAAAGAAGAATTTACTAATCAAAAGTAACCTTACATATAACCTTGTCAAATTACATTAAAAAAAATGTATTTTTGCTATTCTATTTTTAGAAATGTGTTATTGTTACTATAGTATATTATTATAATAATAGAAAAAATAGAAAGTTTAAAATTTGTCAATCTTATATCTTCGCAAGTTAAAAAATAAATGTTTTAGCAGAGCATTCAAAATTAACACTTACATTAACTTTACATTTTTTCCATTCTAAAAACAAATTTGAGAAACTTTTACCGTATCGATTTCGAGAAATTTTGATTAATAATGTCAAGGTCAAAGTTACTAAATGGAGATTTGACATCACAGTTTTGTTGTTTTTTATTTTTGGTATAGACCATGTAAATCTTCACAAAATTCACAATACTTCGTATAAACTTATAATTATAATAAACTATGACATCTATGACGCGTAAAGTTTAAAAGGTCAAAGGTCAAGATAATTTTTGAAGCTAGAATAAGTCAATAATCTCCTTTTTGCTAAGTTTTCAAAAATAAATCTACCTATTGGCCCCATAATTGTTATAACCTTTGTTAATAAAGACCATTTGATAATATTCAAAAGGTCAAGCAAGGGTTTAATCCTTTAGGGGTCAACAGGTGAAAGGTCAAGTAATTTTAGGAGCGAGACTTAACCAGAGACCTCCTTTTTTGGCTAAATTTTCAAAAGTTAACTTACGTTTAGGTACTATAATCTTAAATTACATTTGTTATTTATTATAATTTTATGAAATGCAATAAATAAAAGATTAGCTTCAACCTTAAGGTCAAATGGTCAAAGGTCAAGAAAATTTTAGGACATGAAATAAGACAATTCTTTCAAAAGCAGGAAAAATTAAAAGTTTAGTACTTAGTAAACATGGTAAACATATTTTCATTCTTTAATTCTATATGCCCTTTGACCAAAGGGTTGAAGCCTATCCTTAGTCTATTGAATATCATTGAAAGGGACCCTTTTGGTAAAAACATTTATTTTAGCAACATAGTAAAAATACTTGTTGAATAGATATATGTCATGTTTGTATATATGTATATATATATACAACTCGTCTAAACATCAACTCAACAATGTTAGATCTGTAAATTTGCTTTCGCAAATTTTGTGTTCTTCCCTCACCGGGATTCGAACCCATGCTACTGAGATATCGTGACACCAAATCGCCTGCACTGTAGCCGTCCCACTAGACCACACGACCACCTTGACTTCACAATAATAAAACTTTCGGTGGCCGGGTGTTACCTTTCCTCGTCAGTTTTAATCTAGCGTCGTACTACAGTACATGATATATAAGGCATGGAGATGTTATTGTTACAGATCAGTTAAACTATCTACAGTAAAGGATCCTACAAATTAATGCAAGATACAGTCACAGAAAATAATTATATTTATATATATAAATGTATGTGAAAAATGATTAATGTGTTTTATAGTGGCAAAGTCTTTTGTTAATGGTTTTTGAAGAATGTAATCATAGACAGTTTTTATGGTTTTTCTACATATTTCTGATTTTGTCCAATGTGTTACACCAGATATCACATGAACAGCATCAGGTTTTATTGAATGCAGAGAAAGACAATTCTTTTATTTCATACCATCATTAACTAGAGCTCAATAAAAGATACCCTATCAACCCTGTCCCCCATTGGACTCAGTTAGGTCAATTATCTCCCTTGCAATATTTTTCATCGGGTTTATACTAATTCATGCACATAATAAATAATGTAAATCTTGTATTATGAAATTCAATAAAACTCAATAACTTTTAATTATTCGTTTGCACATTATCATGTTTTTTTTTAAAGAAAGTATAACATGGTCATGATGGTTCAGAGGGTACAAATAAATATAATCATATTCAAACAATCAATATTAAGACTTTCATCATAAAATATTCCAGTAAAGGAAATTCTAATTGAATTTAAGATAAATTTTCAGTGTAGAAAACAAGAGTGTACACTGAAATATCATACCTTCGTCAGTGTTCAATATTGACTATTGTTGAAGTTAAAAAAGAATAATATTACACTAAAAGTAATACATTATTAAATTAGCATTCCAATGATCAATGTATAACTTGAGATCAAGGCGAGATAGACACATGTAGGCTGGACAATCATTGCATACAACAAATTTGATTTAGAACAAACCACAACACGAAAACTGAACTTTGGCTATTGAACTACACAATGTGGTCAAGACAGACAGACATTTGCACCTTGCGATATATGACTTGTCACTTATATTATCTGAGAAATAAGCCAACATTTAAAAGATTTACAAGTATAAATAATTCGTGAAAATCAGGCCAAGATCAGATTACAATTCCAAATGGACATACACACTTTACCACACTTATTACCTACCAAAATATGGTTCACATGTCCTAATGTATCTGAAAAACATACCAAAATAGGGGAAACTAACATTTCAAGGTAAGATGACACCTGCCAGACAGATATATACACCTTACAAATATTATATAAACAAATGAAATATAGTTTACCTATTACTAACTAGTTAATGACAAACATGTCTAAACCAGAAAAAAAATGATCAATAAATCTTGAAAATGAGATCAGGATCAATCATACAATACAACACATATAGCAGACCTATTGCTTTTTGAATCTGATATATGGACATACATTTGTTCACTGGTACATGACATGTGATTATTGTTAAGTGAAAACTGTTTTACAGACATGCAGAACTTACAATGCATGCTCATATATAGATATCCTAGTATTCATAAGAGAGAATTAACTTGAAAAAACATTAAAACATAAATGATACAGGTTTCAAATATCTGTAATGCAGCAACAACTTTTCGCTTTAGTCTAAGGTTGGTCTAATCCAACATAATTCCTGTTATGTCTTCAGCTCCTGATGATATTGGAGCTTTAAGTACCACCTAACATGAAAACTGGTTGCCAGTTTCATGTTCTACAACAACTATCTGTTTGATATGAGGGATAAAATCTTGCCTAACTTGAATAAATTCATTGCAAATTAATTAAAACTTTTAAATTGAGCATTCTCAAGAAGAAAAGTTATAGTTATATCATTATAGTGTATGGTTGTAGATAGCAGATTTCTAAGACTGAAATGCATCAAGAAAATAATTACGTTATGATATATATGT
Source organism: Mytilus edulis (assembly GCF_963676685.1). Lineage (NCBI taxonomy): Eukaryota > Metazoa > Mollusca > Bivalvia > Mytilida > Mytilidae > Mytilus > Mytilus edulis. The sequence goes on along the minus strand of NC_092349.1, from coordinate 72,501,760 downwards.
CAGTTTTGCAGTTAGAATAATGATGGGATTTTAACTTGGGTACAATTTTCCCACATTTCTGTTTTTCATTATCCAGAAAGCAATGACTACCAAACACAAAGGGCTGTTCCAAAAATAAATGTAGGGGGGGGGGGGGGAGTCGGAAGACACTTTAATTTAACCCAACCATGCATAAATTTTTAATTAGACATAAATTTCCTTTAAATGTCCAAGCACTACATGTATAACCACAGCCCATCAAACTTTAATAAAGTTAAAGTTATGTCGGTAGCATGACAAAATCTCTAGTAACATGACATATTTCGTAACAGAAAAGAATTTGTTTCCTAAACAATTCCTTTCTTTCATAGATTCAGTAAAACACATCATTTAAAATCGGTCACAATTGGAAGATAACAGCAAACAATGTCTGTCATTAATCTTTTAAAACTTTACTTTCAAGATGAAAAATCTGCCTAGGTAATGAAAAATTCAAAAATAAATTAATTTCTGTTACCATCTACTATACTAGAATTTCACAATGTTCTGTGCTGTTATCAAAAGTAAAAAGCTGTCTTTTCATTCAAAATATTGTATATTATGTTGGGTTCTATTAAATTGTATGATAATAACTTATATTAATGCAATGGTTTACATATAGAAGATTAACTTTGTATTACATCGGAAAAATTGTCTTTTAATGAGGCTCGAGGGTATACAAAATAAGCAAATTTTTAAACTTTTTTATTCATCACAAAGTATATTTATTACACTATTTATATATATGTAGTTGTTATTTTATGATATGGTAAAAAATCAACCCCAAAAAAACCAATCATGGGTATCACCAGCCAAGTAGTCAACAATGTGGTGTTAACATGAATATCAATAATTTGGTCATTCTTATAAATTTCCTGTTTACAAAACTTTGAATTTTTCGAAAAAATAAGGATTGGTTTTTTTTTATCCCAGGCATAGATTACCTTAGCCGTATTTGACACAACTTTTTGAAATTTGGATTCTCAATGCTCTTTAACTTTGTACTTGTTTGGCTTTATAAATGTTTTTATATGAGCGTCACTGATGAGTCTTATGTAGACGAAACGCGATAACTATTTGGCCGTAAATGACTTTTAGAATGTTTATATCATTGAAAGAGCTCAAAATTATCACCCTAAAGTGATTTTGTTTTAACTCATCGGTGACCTATATTTTTTTTATTACTTTTCTCAAATAAGCTGTACTTAAACTTAACTATTGTAAAATTTAAGCGATTTCTGAAATTGAAAAATGCATGCTTCTTTTGCCATTGTTCACAGGCAGTTTGTGAGTTTAAATAAACTGTGATCCCATAATTTTATTCTATTTTTCTATTGGTATAGGATAAAGTTAATTTATAGAAAAAAGTAGCCTAATCCTATATTAGAAAACAGTGGATATATATCCGCGAGCCCCTTAACATGCTTCCTTTTACGGATTACGGCTTTGCTGTTACTTTTCTATCAAGTAACATGACAGAACGTAACACAAAAGAATTACACAGTTGTGTCCTTTTCTTTGAATTGTGTCGAAGTTTACTTCCATCTACATATGAATTTATTACGATACTTAAAAGAAATTTAATGTTATATTGCTGACAATCAAGTATTATCAGAAGGTACACAAAAATGCTGTAACAGGAGAGAGCAACAAAATAATTGTTCACTAAATTCTTATTTTTGGTGAGCTCGGATTTTCAAACTGGCTGCCATTCAAACAATACAAGAAGAGTCATACTCTCAGGACATGCATAATAAGAAATCAAATCAAACGTTTCCACAGGAGAAAAACCAGAGGTAACAAGAGAGAAATTACCCCTTGAAACAAAAATTATTTTTCTTTAATTTTCCAAATTTTATTACAGGCTTTAGTTATAATAAAAACTGACAAGTCAGGAACAAGTTTCTCATATGATTTTAAAATTTGTAAAAATTGAAACCCTGTTAACTTCATTTGGATATTATTTGAATGTTTTAGTTGTCAGAAAACAACATGATTTTTAAGGGGGATGAACATTCAAATAATATTTTATTGTAAGAAATATAAGGAGGAGTGTACAATTGGCAATAGTTGGTGCAATTTACTCTTGTTAAAACTGAAACATAAAATTTTCTAAAAAGATGGTTAAATAAAAAATAAATTGACGGTTGAAGATGGAAACCAGGAAAATAGACTTTTTTTTTAGGTATTGTCTCATTATTTTAAAATACTATCAATGCAAATTTGAATATTCCCACCCACTATTAGTTTCTATAATGGTCACGTGATTAACAACCTCCCTAGTTGAAAGTCAACAGGACCGTATGTACTAATGTAAGTACGTATTTTTTAAATGTTTATAAGAGTAATTATAAAAACAAAATCAAGTTAGACATTGAGAATGATTTATTTGTAAATATTGACCGGCCAATATGTATACGTATTTACTATTAAAAGAAATCAACTTTCGTTTTTGTTATGTCAGTCAGGTGGTCTATTGTTATAGTGTGTAATTGTGATATAATTGATAAAGCACATACTGCATTCCTCGCGTGTTTTTTACATTTGGTTATGTGGGGTGTTTTATAGCTTATTTTATGCTATGGATATTTAATTGACCATTGTTGAAGGTCACACGATGACCCTCGTCATTTGGTGTATGGTCAGTGTCAAATTAAAATTTATGTTCGTGTTTTTATTTTAAATTTATAATTTCCTTGTTTTGATAAGTGTTTTATTCATCCACTTAATCCGTGTTCACATCGACCTAAACACAGTGTTATGTTAGTATTATTCACATGTGAACTAAACATAATTTCGTTTCCATTGATAAAACTCAATGTTTACATCAAGTTTAAATCAATTGTTGTCTACATTCAGTCGATAGATATTGTAGTGCTTGTGTGGTTTTAGTGTACACAAAACTGGCTATTTAGAACATGAATTTTACCGTGTCTATTTAAAGGAGTAAAGATTTTTAAATTTATTTAATATTTATCGCTTCTGTGTGTGTTGAATTGCTGTTTGTTTTTTTTTGTTGCACTTTAGTGTTTCTTTGTCTTCCTTTTCTGTTTTATGTGTTTCCCGAAGTTTTAGTTTTTGACCCGGATTTGGTTTCTCTCAATCGGTTTGTGACTTTCGAACATCGGTTTACTACTGTTGCCTTTATTGAATTAAATTATCTATAGTATAATTTGTCTTAACTTGATATATTGCTTTTTTTTAGAAAAAAAAACAACGATAGCTAGCCTTATTAACCCGTTATCAAGACTCGAAGCATAATTGTTGCCAAACATAATTCATTTGAAAAGGTCTTCCCAAATGGACGTCATATAAATGTTTGCCACTGGTCTTTACACAATCATTGATTTACTCATACATTTTGTAAATGCATTACAAAAAAGAGTGTGCGGTAAATTGTTTTGTTTGGCTAGTATCTCATATCCTGTAAAATCTTAGAATAAAAAAGCATTAATTTGCAATGTACGAATAATTATTCTAAAGCCAAAGTCGTAGTATATTTTTTTTCTGAATCAATTTTTTCTTCTCGCGAGCCATTTATTCAGTGAACAATAACACGTTTGCGCGACAAAAAGTTTCGTCGCTATCAATCATTTTGTCTTCAGTATTTGTCACTCTTTAAGGTAAAGGGAAAATCTGGATTCTGGATTTTTTTTCGAATTGGGGATCAGAATATTTTTTTAAGGCTACCCCCCCCCCCCCCCTCTTTTTAAAAATGAATGGTTGTGTCCTTAATTCTAGAAAAATTGTCCAGAAATTTGCGTTTGCCTTCATGTACTGATATTTAAATGACGTATATTTTACAAGTGTAAGCAAATCTTACGTACAGGTAATCAAACCAGCTGTATGGATGTGAACAAGTTTAATGTGAAACCAGTGTACATAACATTTATCCAATTGTAAACTTGTTTACTGTATATGGCGTTTGGTGTGAACACGGCCTTATTCGTGTCACAGTATTTGTGATTAAAATAAAAATAAAATTATAATCAGAAACAACTTATTACTGACGGATTAAGGTAGGAAAGTAGAGTGCGTTAAAGAATAATTTTTTATGACATTTTCGTCACCACTACAAACAATTATGGCGCCGGTCCCCCATTTTTCTCGAGCCTTTATCTTCCCTTGACAGTGTATTAACATGCATGTTTATTTGCAAAAGCATACATATACAATATATGTATGTTGTTGGAAAATATAAAATGTATTTGTATGAGCTTTAGAAACAGGACGAAAAGCGAGGCTATGCCGAGCTTTTGTCCTGTATCGTAGTGAGTACAAATGTATTTTATATTTGCCGGCAATGTACATATATTGTTTTAACCTGAAATTACTTTTAACACTTGAATCTGTAGTTATTAAAATCAAAATTATTGTCTTTAATGTTTCGAAGAAATCAACATCGTTGAAACGCTGATCGCGAAGAGAACCCCAAAATGAACTAGTTTGAAAACAGAAATGTTCATATTGCCGTTTGCTCAGCATGTAATTTGGATAACAGGAGACTTTATTTGTACAATTCCTAATAAAGCAAACATTCATTTGTATACCTGTTATTTGTACAATAGATGGCTAATTGCAGGAAAAACAGCGGTAGTGTTGCTAGGGAGAAAATTATTTTTAATGGTGTACGTTATAGATAATGCATATTTTAAGGTTTTTCTTGTCGTAGAACACACCGAGGGGTGTCAGGATTGAGGGCTTTCTTTGAACAATCCTGACACCCTGAGGTGTGTTCTACGACAAGAAAAACCTTAAAATATGCATTATGACTTATTTAGTATCCTATTTTACCGACAACACTAAAGTGGGATAATCCTTTCTAATGTGTTCAGGTTTTAATACGCCCTGCGGCTCATTTAGAATGTGAAATAAAACTCACTAAATAATTTAGATATAAATCTTTTAAAAAATATTATCCATACACAATTGAAATATTACTTTAACTGCATGAAGTACATGTAAGACACAAATGTATTGTTACCATCCGATAACGGTGTATGACAAATACAAGACGCATTGTGAGTACTTTATTGTACCACTTAGCTTATGAAAAAGGGGGAGGGGTATGTTTTTTTCTTCTATTTGCTATGTTATTTCTATCACTGAAAAGTGGTTATTTTTTTAACAATATTACTTGAATCGAATGAAAAATTCAGAAAGATTGTCTTTTGAATAGCAATACATTTTATTAAAAGATAATCAGGATATAATTATATACCCTCCACACCCGACCCTTTCGTAAGATACGTAAATGTTATTCAATAGAATATAAGATTATCTTATTAGTTGATCATTTGATAGAGTAAAAGGTATACATAAATTTTAAAAAGTTAAGAACTGACACAAAGACGAATATAAATACATGTAGGTCACAGTATGAATTCCTATTCAGTGTGTATCGGTCTGAACATGCATGAAATATTTGCCACTGGACGTTCAGCAAGCAACCAAAAATCAATCAACCTATTCAGTTTGACTCAATAAGATTTTCAAAATCTTACACACGAATATGTTAAATCTGGATTTATTTTATGATAGTCTACATTAAAATTCATCTGTCATATATGATAATGTATCTTTATTATAGCGATAAATTAACAAAACTTCACGTTATTTGTCTCCTAAATTAAAATGTAGGACTACAATGACGGTTTCTTTTACACCTATCGTCGATTGAACTTTAAAAAATAAATTTCCAAATAGGCAACAAAAATCTATTAGACGAATAAAGTTTTGAAGTAAATCATAGATTACATGTTTATCAAGGAAAATAATGACCTCACACAGGTCATTATTTTATGCCTCGGAGCATATATCATTGAAAGATGGTATCGTCCAGGTTGATTCTGAAAAAGAATGACCTGTCGTTCTGAAAGAAAATTACTCCATATAGGTATATAAGTCTTAACTATGTTCAATGAGGACATATGAGTTGAGAAGTTATTTTTGTTGTCCGCATATTTTGAAAACCTTTTCAGAACAGTTATATGAAACACGTTTTATGCAGACTAAAATAATTTGCTATTGATCCTGGCCGACCGAAATTTTATTTAAAGAATTAATTTATCAAAAGCCGAACTCCTTGTCGAATTAAACTCAGAATCTTGAATAGCAAACATGTTTTAAGGGGAAATAAGATACCACTAAGTTGTAGACGCCTTTGGTGTTAACAATTCTCTTCTTGACTCTAGAGCTTGGCCCGTGAAAAAGTTCACCATGACTAATCCATCTTAAACCTTAGATTTAAAATGGGGAGAAAAATTTTGAGGACATCAAACAACAATTGTTTTATGTCTTGGTGGTGAAAGATGGACCCACTTGTAAGGGAAATAATTATTATCGAAGGTTCCAGGAATATTTTTAGTGGTAACAAGTGGTATAAATCGTATGAACCTAGACCTTTGAACTCATTGACGTGTAACTTGATAAGAATCGAGATTACTATTACTATAAACTTGTTTTGAGATAAACTTGAATATTGATATAGCTATTTTGAGTATCTTAACAAATTAGTCTGAAACAAAAACGTTAACAGCCTTATAAAAATGCAAATAGGTCAGACAGAATACAAAACTATCATAACTAATTAGTATCAGCATAATGTCTAACAAACAACTGTTGCATGGTTTTTTGTACATGCAGGTTTGAATTACTTTTTATTTTTGAACTCAAGGGCACAAAATGTTGACGATAATTTGGGAACTTCTAAAAAGGTAAAACTTTAAACAGTTCATTTTGTAGACCAGGAAGGATCTTCTGAACAATATATATATAGCCTTATTTATATTTGCATTAATAATATTTTGCAGTTTTGTGATATGGCCTCATCCTCCCAAAATTGTGGTGTGTGTGACCTCCGACACGTCAACAAACGATCCATAATCTGGTGTACGGAATGTGATGAAGGGCTTTGCCAAGAATTTCAGGAACACCATAGTTTGTCCAAGGGATCCAGAAACCATAATACCATAGCAATCACGGAATACCAAACATTACCTAGTGATGTACTACAAATCACTCAATACTGTAACATACACAAAGAAAAATTTATAATTTACTGCCGGAAACACGAACGTCCCTGCTGCAGGAAATGTATAGTCGAAACTCATAAAGAATGCCGGGATATCGACAATTTAGAAGACGTCATTCAAAATGTAAAAACCTCGAATGCCTTCTACTATATTGAAGAAACATTGGTTGAAGTAGCAGAAAATTTAAAGGAAATCTGTCAACATCAGCAGAAAAGTCTGTTGAATTTGAAAGAAAAAAAGGAAACAAATCGAAACGGAAATTGAAAAGACTCGAACAACAATCAACAACCATCTGGACAAATTACAAGAAGATTTGATAAAACAACTTAATGCTATTGAGGAAACCCAAGACTCGAAAATTTGTCAGTTGTTGTCATCACTTGAACAGAGAGAAAAAGAAATAACCAAGTACAGAGAAAACTTTGCTAGCATTAAACAACACGCCTCAGAACTACAGATTTTTCTTTCATTGAAGCAACTAGAAGAAGATATTGATATCGAAGATAAATTCCTACAATCCGTAGTGAAAGGTGAGGAATTGAAGCAATGTAATCTAGAATATAGAACCAACATTGCTATTCAAGATATCATGTCCAATATCAAAAGTTTTGGAGAAGTACAGATTGAAACTAAACCATTGGACATCGTTCTTAGCAGGAAGAAGACCAAACAAGCACAGATAATGGTACCTACCGCTCAAAGAAGATCCATTGAAAATATAAAGCTGAAGAAAAACAAGACAATAGCAACTCAAGGAATATCCATAAACGGATGTTGCCAGATACCAGATGGAAGAATGGCGTTTACTTATTTCTTTGATATGGCAGTTAGAGTATTCAGTGATACAGGATTAAAAGACTTTGAGGTGAGGATGCCATGTTACGCACAAGATATACTGTATATTAGTAAGGACGATACTTTAGCCGTATCATCTTGTGGTCATTTGAAGCAGTGTATTGCCATAATAAACGTTAAAAGAAAACAAATCACGAGAACAATTTCACTAGATTCGGAAATATATGGCATAGCACTTAGAGAAAATAATTTAATATATTCCGTTCAAAAAAAAGGAATACGAATTATCAATCTTTCCGATGAGTCTATTACTCAAATAGTCCAAGATAAAATGTCTCCTGTCTGTTACATTGCAACATTTCGGAACCAAATATATCACACAAACTCGGAAACACATGCCGTTACTTGTTACGATCGACAAGGTAAACCGCAATGGACATTTAAAAATGGCAGCATTCTGAAAGATCCTCGTGGTATTGATGTAGATATGGATGGTAATGTGTATGTTACAGGGATTGGTTCGAACAATGTTGTAGTTATCTCCCCTGACGGACAACGACATCGAGAATTATTGACAGCAAGTGATGGTCTTGATCGTCCTATTTCACTTTGTTATGATAATTCAAAGAAGCAGTTGCTAGTGGCTTACTTTGAAAATGAGGCACACTTGTATGCATTTATTTGAAAATATTTTGGATAAGCTATTGTTTATCAATTTTGATCGTCACAGTTGAAAATTTTGCGATGAAATGATTTGTCTGGCAAAAGACATAAATTATGCTATGAAAACTTCTTGATGTTTTAAATATGTTTTTATTAAATTGTTGATAAACAAAATAAATAAAATAGAACGATATACACGATCCATTCTTCACATAGTGTTGATTTATAATTTACAAAGTTGCAAAATATTCAGCATTCGGAATTTTGTTAAAGATCTTTAAATTTTAACCTTATTTGGGCAAGAGATATGTTTCCATAATGAAAAATATCAATATTAGCTAATTAATGTGTTAAAACTATATATGGAGATAATATCTTGCATATCCTACATCAGTGTTAAAGCTTACATTATGTTAACGAAATTTTTGTGTTGACACATGCACTGTTTGTTCTGATCAGAAAGGGCAAAAGGAATTTCGCCCTTTTTCAATGATTATTGTATAACAAAATCTGATAATTTTAACGTCGAAGAAAGGTATCTGATACATCAATTTTCATTCTACAATCATTGCATTAACTATGATATATTGCGATATATTCAACCTTCGTATTTAAAGTACCACAGGAAATGGTTTGTTGGTTAGGCTGAGAGAGGTTTTTCATTCAAAGCAACATCTGGAGGACCTCTACACGCAGCTTAGAATTAAGGTTTCCATTCCCAGAACGGACATGCGTACAAATACCTTTATTCCTCCCTCGCATATTGCCAAAATGAACAATCCTCTGTAGCATGGATTTTACTGCAGGATGGTGGTATGATTTATAATTTACTATTTAGAAATGAATCGAGTCTTTGATTAAATGTTATCACATTTGCTTACTTCGAATAAAGTTTGGTAGAATGGATTAAAACAGTATTGTTAGTACTTGCTGAACCTGACAGTATAACAACATTCGTGTAAAATTTCGACAGTATGAATTGTTAGTTCGTAAGGTCTAAAATTGTGCGCTTGGTTGTTATAAACCAGCTGCAACTTCTTATACGGTATGTGTTGTGTTCATTGCTGAAGACAGTGTTGTTGTTTATATTTAGAACTTTTTATGAAGTTTTGTCATAAGCACTTATACTACTAGTACCTCCCATCACCTTAATCTGCATAATTTTCAAATATTATAATCATAAACATTATGAGATGAGTTATGATTACAACTATCCACTAGAGACCAATTGTCGTTTATGTTAGCAACTATAGGTTACCTTACGGCTTTGAACAATAAGCAAAATCCATACTGTATAGTAAGCAATGAAAGCCATGAAATGACAAATGTTAAACGAAAAACCCAACGGCTTTATGTAAGGCAAAACAAATAACGAAAACAAATATGTCAGACAACAAACAATGACAACTATAAAATTACAGGTTACTGACTTTGGACAGACATATAAATCAGCTGTAAAATTCAATTGGAAAGGGGTCGACAACAGGAACACCAACAAAACACAACGCACTTATTATGTTTTTCAAGAAAACTTTTCAAATACATTTTAATAAATATTATTAATGAAATCTTATTATTAATACAACACTACAGACCGAACGGAACTTGTAAATGCTTTTTTCACAGACATAAGATGTATTAATATGAATTAGTATACAATTCAATAAATCGCCCACAAGAGACAGAACAAGGTGAAAACACTGTCTGCAATAGAAGATTGATAAACTACCTCTCAATATAGAAATTTTAGCATGAATTATAAAATTCATTGCCTAACCCCCTCTCAATATATTTTTTTAGCATGAACTCTAAGATTCATTGTCAAACCATTTGAGGTATTTCAAACGAACTTAGTGTTAAGCCATACGCTTATCTAACTGAATGTTTACATTTAAAGTTTGTGTCATCATTAATTGTACCTCTCTTTTAAAGTTATAGATTTTGCAAAAGAAGGGATGACAAACTTATTAAGATTCGCTGTCATTTGAATCACGTAGTTAGACGATACTTTAATAACGATTTGTGGTTTCATGGATACTCGTAGTTGAAAGGGGAGGGGGTATTCCTCAACACATACTGCTATTTCTGACAATGCTTCTACTTTTTGTCCCTTGCGCAACGCGGTGCAGGGGACATAGAAACACTGGGCGTGGGTCCGTCCATCTATCGACCCACCGGTATTTGCGTCCGTCTATCTAATCTTGTTATCGCTCTTATCTATGATGAGATCATTTACAACCACTGGGTCGATGCCGATGCTGGTGGAGTTTTGCTTTCGCGAGGGTATCACAAACCCAGTAGTCAGCACTTCTGTGTTGACTTCAGTTATCATTGATATATTCATAATTATAAATTATCTGTTAACAAAACTTTCAATTTTTGAAATACTAAGGCTTTTCTACCTTAGGAATAGATTACCTTAGCTGTATTTGGCAAAACTTTTAGGAAAATTTAGCCCTCAATGCTCTTCGTCTTCGAACTTTATTCTGCCTTTTCAATTTTTTTAATCGAGCGTCACTGATGAGTCTTTTGTAGACTGACGAAACGCGCTTCTGGCGTAAATAAAATTTCAATCCTGGTATCTATGATGTGTACATTTACTTATACAATTCTTGTCAGATTTTTATAACATTTATATCATATGTTTATATCAGCAATGTTTTAGAAAAGTTTGAAAATCAGTGCCAATCAATATGTTTTGACGGGTGAAGCCCCTGGTAAGGAGCATCGACTTAATCGATGTTATCTGAACTGATACTCTGTAAAAACAGGTTACATACTAATTTTACTGCAACATATGTGCGAGTTGACAATACATGTCTCATCAGTTAATCTCTAAGCTTAAATGGACAATTGACAAAACCAATAGACATAATTGATACAATAGTTCCTGATAAAAGATATAGTAGAAACCGGCCTACAATTCATCAGCTATAACTGGTAGAAAACATTACGTCTCAAAACTTCCTGGTAAAAAAAAAATATTTATTAACTTCGTGCGGCCGAAGCGAATTCTGGATTTATCTTCTTAAGGACGCGATTTTGTAATGATTATACATGGAAAAAACGCAATTTCTTTATTTGAATAGAAAGAAAAGCAAGTAATATGATATACAATAAAATATGAATAGCTTGCTTTTATAGAATTTTTCAGCTAGTGAAGTTAGTGAACAGAAAATTAGGAATTATCATAATAGTAATGTAATTCTATAACAAAATATGATAGCTTAACTACATTACTTTTTTAACATTATCTATCTTCGATAATTTATCCCATGACATAACAGTTTCAATTTTTGTTAATCATTTGAAACATTTTTTGTCTGGATTAGGTTGTTCCCAATCGATAGGGGGAGGGTTGAGATCTCACAAACATGTTTAACCCCGCCGCATTTTAGCGCCTGTCCCAAGTCAGGAGCCTCTGGCCTTTGTTGGTCTTGTATTATTTTAATATTAGTTTCTTGTGTACAATTTGAAAATTAGTATGGCGTTCATTATCACTGAACTAGTATATATTTGTTAAAGGGCCAGTTGAAGGACGCCTCCGGGTGCGGGAATTTTTCGCTACATTGAAGACCTGTTGGTGACCTTCTGTTGTTGTTTTTTTCTATGGTCGGGTTGTTGTCTCTTTGGCACATTCCCCATTTCCATTCTCAATTTTACCATTCATTTTAAGTGTCATTTTAATGACAAATTCCATTTCTGCATCACATGTGTTACTTTAATTTCCACGAAGAAAGGTTTAGTGTTAAAAGAAACAAAAACCTGCTATTAGAAAATTTTCGCGGTTGTGAAATCGGTTTATATTCCATTTGCTGATTTTGATTTTAATGGAAGATTTCAAAAAAGAAATATGACACGGTAGACATGTTAACAAACTGAAATAGTGGGAATACGTGTACTTTACAAAGAAAAATACTGTACACATAGCCGAGTTTATTGTTTATTGAAAAATACTTTTTAGTATCCACATAACGTACCGATCCCGTAAAGCCAAGTGTGAAAATGGTCTGCACCAGCTACCATCCTTTATGTTAGATATTTTATTTCATATTGACAGTGAATCAGTCATGCACTGATCAGGCTCTTCATTTTAAATTGAATGCTTCTTTTTGAAAATTTAATTAGATGTAAAGCATTGACCGAAGTACATTTTGTTTGAATAAAGCGCTGAAGCGCTTCATTCTAAAAATGCGCACACGGTCAACACGTTTACAACCCTATTAAATTACTAAAAGAATCATTCAATACTTATAATCACATTGTTTTGATAGGAATATGAAAAAAGAATTATATTTCCTTTTCTTTTTATTTACCTGTGCACTTTTTAAATTGCGGAAGCTCGTGTCATCACGATTGTTACATTTCATAGTGAAATAAGGATTGATTTCAGAAAGACGCGAGATAGCCATTATAAAATCAAAATAACTATCAACGATGTAAAACATCACAGTTATCTTTCTTTACATGAACATATAACTTTCTTGCTAAGTTGCTTTCTAGTTTAATGATAAATTAGATATTAATCCACTTCAGCAGATTCAGTTCATTCATATAATAAGATAGAATAGAAGTGATTTGAGACAAGGTTTGCCGATCAATAAGATATTGGTAAGACTTGAAAATCATTAAGACATGCTATTTCATACCCAAGAGAGAAGACAAACAAAAAACAGATTCTTTGTAGCTCTACATAAACTGGCATAACTAGAAATTATACATGTTGTAAGTCTGACATACATCCATACCAAGCACCAGGCTGTTCGATCGCGTTCATTTGGGGTATTTTTTCGATCGATTGGCAGGTGTATATTGACATTGATAGTTGCAAAATTTGCCTTGGGGTTTGATAGTTTTTATGTATTTTTTTCTTAAAAATTAAGGAGATTCAAAGGGTTCCCGTCTCAGAAACAGCAAACCAAAGACAAAAATAATCGATTGGAAACAAATTATTAATATATGATCAAACATCTACATTTTTACTATTATCACCATCTTTTCAATTCTCTATGGTCTTTTTTATATTTTTTTAATTTTCTATTTTTCTTATTTTCTTATACTTTTTCCAATGAAGTGAGATTGGTTTTATTTCATTGCAATCTACAAGCTGACAAGTATATATTGTACCAATTCGGTTATATATTTTACCTTGTTACTGCTTCGACACACTTTACGAAGCTTTTGGTTTCGTTTGATATTTACACCATATTGAAATTGTTTTTTCAACAACTATCGGTTCTGATTAGTTGCCGTATCATAATGTGACTGATATTCGATTGGCTTTAATGAGATATGATAGAATTTGGAATATGCTCCAAATAGAACAAGATACAATATACTGTTTGGGCATGCAAGACCAGACTAACATTATTGCTTCGTTTTGATGCAATTTATGATACAGCGAAGTGTTCCGAGTTTTAAAAATCATTAGATTTAGATTAATTTCAGGATGCCAAGAAACGGTCTTCTAAATATACTCAAAATACTTCACCTTGTTTCATACGCATTTGAAAGAAAAAAAATGAAATAAATTTCATATGTAAGGTGTTAACACACAAGTGTGTTAATATAAACAGGATAAACACCAAATATTATAGGTACCTTAACTATGCTTTTTTTAGATCTAAGCAAAAGTTATATTCATAGTTTGAATTTTGTGAATGCTCTTCAAATTCAAATCCTTGTATAGTATCAAAATGTAAAAAACTTAAATTCGGTTTAAAATTCAAATTTGTTTAATTCAAAATAATTACTCCATTTAGTAATCGAGCCACTTTTTACCGGTGAAAACAAGACATAAATCTATACCTTGAACTATGATATCGGCAATATGTTGCTTCTTCTTTCCTTCCATTTCGACTGAATCCATTGTTGCAGTTTCACTTTCACTTCTTCTTTTTCTCATTGTTAAATTAAATACTGATTGAAGTTGTTGGAAAATCCCGTTCTCTGAACAAAGACAAAGTATAAAATGGACCTGGTATTCGTTCGTCATCTATTATAGTCAGACGATCGGGGAGGGATGTCTGGTACATTTCGCCTTCTTGTCAGTCGTACTTAATGGGTTTATAAATGACAAAGGAAAAGTTCCGGTTGTCCCTTTGTTAAGTAAAAAAAAAAACATTTTGAAAATTGCATATCTATTTCTTTACTGTTTTTTTTTATATTATATGAAAGGTTGACGTTTTATCATTTAGACTGAAGACCGGAACTGAATCAAGCTGCGCATGTCGACGCAAAGTCAACCTAATGAAGCCAGTTTTATATTACATTTGTACGTTTATATTAGTAATTATGAGTAGGAAAACAAATATATCGAAGAATTGATTTGACGTTATAGAAACATTTTTATTGTATGCTTTTTACTTATCATGACTTTAATGCACAAAAAATATAAAATTTGGCTGCATAAAGGTGGAGGAATGATCCTTTGTTCCGTTTTTTTTTTGTATCGAAATTTGAAATTCAGAACAGTTTTAGAGGAGTGCGTACGGCGTTTGTTTCATTCATTGCCTTGCCCAACTAACATGATTATTTATAGACAGTGTCGAAAATTGTTCAACGATGAGGTGGAAAATATGTTTTGATATTATTGACAAATAAAAAGGGAAAACCCGGACTCTAAGAAAAATTCAAATAGGGAAGCTTCTTATCAAAAGACAAAAATCAAAAACAAATGTTCAAATCTATCAAACAAATGGAAAGTAACTGTGATACTAAAATGATTCTAGAATAGAAAACTGAACCCTTAATAATATTTAACATGTTTTGTCATAGGCTAGCATAAATATATACTTATTATAATTATTGTAAATAGTAAATAGCAAATCACATTTATAATATACATTTTTTCAAATCAATTCTATGCTAAAAAATTTACTCAGGACAAACATTTCTTGTAACAACTGACACTAAAAAATTTCCTAAGTTTCTAAAGAAATAAAATTAACATTTTAGAATCCAAAAAATCTGATCCCCAACTTGATTGAGAAAAAAACTATTGTAGTCAAGCAGATGACAAAAAAATGTATTCTGAATCCAGATTTTTCAATATTCTTCTGACTCAGACAAAAAAAACCTCCTGAAGTTAAAGGGTTGCTCCCTAATGTAGACCAAGAGCGGTTAATTAATATATAACGCTAATCCAGGACTCACTATCACAATCAATCAGACAATCACTGGGATCAACATGCTCCGGAAGTACACGATAAACAAGTAAAATAATATCACATCTGGCAGAAAAACTGACCACACTAATACCCGACTAGGATGGTATAGAAATATGGTCATCATCGGGATGCATAAATACACATGCACGCAGCCACGTGATATCATGCCTTGCGTAGAGAGATTGCCACATTCTGCATATTAAAAACCCTAACAATAACTCATTCTCTATTTCATAAGTATTATTACTTTTTCTGATTTTTGTTATCTGAATCCTTTGACTCATGCTGCCTATAGACAGAAATGTCCTTTTAAAAAGACTATATGTTCTGGTTTTATTTACAAGTGGCATATTTTTATGTCATCGTTTAAAGATAAATACCTAATTGATTGTACGTGTGTTTAAACCAATTTAAAATAAAAAATTTAAAAATAGGCATAATATTTTAAAATTCGAGATAAAGAACGGATATACAAGGTATACTAACACAGTAAACGTGTGTCAATGAATAAAGTGTACTGAGTTAATTGAACTTTATATTTGTTAATACAATTATAAATAACCAGCTTTTTTCTCCTGCCAGTTGATTATGTTCTTTTATTCATATTACGTTCATAAGAAAATACAGTATAAATTTTCCTTAAAGAGAAATATATGATGATGAAACAGTGAAAATGGTTGACACAAACGTATTGTACATACTCAAATTGGTACAATTTTGTTTTATCAAATACTTCTATATAGGCGAGCGCCAAAACAAGGATTCGGAGGTTTTTAATGCACCTACCTAACACACGGCTATATGATATATCATTCGAAAGGTCTTTTATCGAACATTCAGAATTGCCTGGTCGTCAAACTGGGAAATGGTCACATTTTTCAAAAAACGGCAAAAAAGGAGAAAAAAATATAAGTCATAATTTGACGATATTGTTCGAAAAATGCAGTTTAAGAACAAATTCATCTGCAATATAATATGAAATATATCATTTGACAAACTAAAGTCTATCTAATTTTTGTTTCTGAAATAATTTTTTTTCAAAAAGTGTTTAAAATGAAAAAAATCTCGTATTTTTGTGAAAATCATAATTTTTACGGATATTGACGCAAAACTCGCGGTAATATTGAATTTTGCATCTAAAAACACACAAATTCTATTGGTTTTATATTAGTAACATATATAACTAGTTTTTTAAGTTCTAATGTCTCGCCTAGCTTGTTTTTTATACCGACAAAATATTGATAAAACTATATTAAAACATATCTTAAAACTGCTCTAAAGCGCATATTTACCATGTTTACAGCACAGTTAAAAATAAATGTTATTTTGGTCTCCTGTTAGTTCGACAGTTATAAATACAATATGATTTAATTGTCTTAAGCTTGCCAACCACGTCAAGGCCGAAGATCACTAGCAAGGTGTTGTTTTTTTGTTGTTTTTTGTTTTGTTTATATCACTTGCAAGGTGTTGTTTCTTTTGTTTTTTTTTCTTAACTACCACTATCATCGCATACGGAACTTAACTATACAACCATTTGGTAGAGTTATTACAAAACACAAAATTAATAATAATATACATATTTACATTGAATAACAGTGAGGCAACTTAAACTTTATATTGCCCCATTGCTCAAATGCTCTTTCGCTATTAGTCAATGGTATCGTTTTCATCTTCATCATCGTCAATCATTTGATCTTTTTTAGAGGTTGATGTTCTCTTTAGAATAAATATTTTGGCAAGTATCACTGCCCTGACATGGACAAAGCTCCGTGCAAGACATTTGCTGCTCTCGGCAAATACATTTCTTGCTACGTATTTATTCCCTCTTGCAAGAACATACTAGATCTTGCAGGAAATCGGACTTCATCATGCCTAAAAAGTAGAATGGATCTGGGCCATGTAAACTCTTTTCCATCCGTATTAATAAGGAGACAAAGGATTTTGATGATCGAGATGTGAGGACATCCAAATTGTCGTTTGTTGAAATGACCGCAAAATATGTTCTTTGAATGCAGGTTCAGTTGAGTCTTTGCATGTTACAAGTTTAACACGTAACTTGTTTAAGTCAACATGTGATGAAGCGAATTTTTCTTTTAAGTCATACAAGCTTGAAATAAGCTCTATGGCAGCTGACAACGATGTGGAAAAAGCAATCTTGTCAAAGTTTTGGAGATTTGTAAACTTACTCGGAGATTTTCTTATCAAATTGAAAACAGTCTTTTTGCCAATCCCAATTATAGCAGAAATGGTATCACAACCAGTTCAAGCATGAACTACAGGGAGAATGTTAGCTAGTAAAGGTGAAAAAAGTTTACTTTACTCATGGATTGGTATGTACCTTCTACAGTTCCTAAGACAATTAGTTGACCCCGTCAAAAACCATATTTGTTCAGTCGACACAAGAATCTTGAAATAATGAACACAGAGCACAAGAACATCTGTATCGGAACACTTGACTATGATTGGTCGCCTTATATTCAACTGCTTAAAGATTTTATGAGAGTATAACATGAAGCAAGATTCTGGTGTCTGTGTCTTCATACGAACAGGACAGATCTGAAGATCTATTACATGCTCTCATTGAGTGTTGTCGCTCTATTCTGGATTGGAAAATGCGCCGTCAAGAACTAAACATTTGTTTTCATCCTGGAACATATCAGACAAATTGCTGCTCAGGTAATCTCAAAGGAAAGTTATCAGAGCTTGCTTGTTTTTGTTGCTTGATAGACATTTTTTCCAGTCTGGAACCGTTCGGCCTTCAGCGATATGAAACTTTTTCGTAGTTGTTGCCGATCGTCTATGTCGCTCTGCTGATTTTATGGAATGTTCAGTACTAGTGTCATAGCGATCGAAGACATCAACAATCTTGTCTGTGAATCGGAAGCATGATTGTAAATGATGGACGAAAGATACCAAAAGGGACAGTCAAACTCATAAATCAAAAATAAACTGACAACGCCATGACTAAAAATGAGTGCCTGCATAATGTAAGATTTGGCCAAGTCTCCAATTGTGGACATCCTTTGAACATCAAATGAGTGAAATCATGCCATTTCTTATTGGTACGGTAGCACTGTGATTGACTGGAGGAATGTTAGGGACTGATCCTACCTTAATTTTCAAATTCATGGGAAGATCAGACTTATTTTTTTGATTGAGTTTAGTCTGCCAATTGATATTTTATCGTATGTTTTTCTATGTTGTGATGTTATGCTATTGTTTCAGAAAAAGGGAGAAGGTTTGGGCCCATTAAAACGTTTAATCCCGCTGCAAATGTTTGCACCTGTCCTAAGTCAGGAATCTGATGTACAGTAGTTGTCGTTTGTTT
The DNA here is from genome assembly GCF_963676685.1 of Mytilus edulis. Lineage (NCBI taxonomy): Eukaryota > Metazoa > Mollusca > Bivalvia > Mytilida > Mytilidae > Mytilus > Mytilus edulis. Next base: position 72,482,753 of record NC_092349.1, on the reverse strand, counting down.
ATGTAATATATACGTGTTTCTCGTTTCTCGTTTTGTTTATATAGATTAGACCGTTGGTTTTCCCGTTTGAATGGTTTTACACTAGTAATTTTGGGGCCCTTTATAGCTTGTTGTTCGGTGTGAGCCAAGGCTCCGTGTTGAAGGCCTACTTTAACCTATAATGGTTTAATTTTTAAATTGTTATTTGAATGGAGAGTTGTCTCATTGGCACTCACACCACATCTTCCTATATCTATTATTTGTCTTCCTCATAATTCCATCGTCATAATATATGCAGTGGGAATGGGACAAATTAGATAGGACGAAACAGTTTCCACAGAAACGGCATCTCTACATTTAGTTAGAGATAGTGCACGGGTAAACACAAGCTCGGGAATCAAATGACCTTTTACAACTTGCCCAGATTTGCATTTTAGTTGTACTTTGGGGTTCATATCCTCACATGTCTTCAGTCCTGATCTTTGTCTGTTGATAGTGATGACTCAACAAATATCTTCCTTTTTGACGTTTTTGTTTTTCAAGTTTCAACTGATTTTAACAGTGAATCTTCAATGTCGTGACTTGCATGGAGACCAGTTGAAATGATCATATGCTGACGGGAGAGATTATCAACGTCAAATGGATTTGTCATATTTTCTGTTATATAAACAGTTAGATCGTCGACAAATGTTTTATCCCTTTTCATTGCAGCTGGTTTTGCTTCATCGTGACATTGGTCACCAACTTGGACAAGACACGCACGTGCTCTCATTGCCGATGTTATCTGACTAAGCACATGCCTTGTAAGATTCCATCTTATCAATGACGCCTTCCTCTTTGTTAAACCAACAATGCCTCTAACAACCTTAACACATCATCATGTCTTTGCCTTAAGCTAACAGCATTCATTAAGGTTGTGAAACCTCTATTAGTTGTCATACTAAGAGTCTCTTGTGTGATATTTTGACATATTATACAGCATTGCTAATTATGGACATGCGGCAGGCCGCAGCGCTTCATTGGAAGTGGCGCACATTTCACAGGACTTGGAACTCATCAATGATGAGTACTAGTAATTATAATAATATTCAAGAATATACTATTATACGAAATGCAGTCTGCTGCTTACATAGCACATGCTAATATCATTAGTAATGGTTAAAGTGGTCTTTTGGTAACACATATACGAATATGTATCTAGTAATATGTTGAAACACGACTTGTGTTTTGGAAACTCAAGTGTTACCTATGCATATTAGATACTAGATTTATATAAATGTTTAGCGTCTGGGATAAACACGATACAGATCCGGAATACCGTTTAATAATGCAGATTTTAGAAAAGTCGTCAAACGTTTATTATCCATCATTGAGCTTCGATGTGTGTCGCAATCTTTTCAGGGTATATGGAATTTATAAAAACAAAACATATAAGAGTTTTAATAAGTCATTGACACTGACAATCTAAAAAAATATGGTATTTTTTTTTACATTTTAGGGTTGGTCTTACAGATGCCTCAGAATCAACTAATTTTTCATAAAATCTTCTTTTTATTGGATTCCATGTCTTTTTAGAATGTATTCCAAGCTATCTTAGATAAAAACGAATAATATATTTACAACAATGCCGATATATGCAATGTTAAGTATCACCGTATAATCCAAAGTAATTCGACATGTCTGTGTTCTCGTGAGATTTGCAAGAAACGTGACCATAGGGAACTTTGACGACCACCCAAATCGTATGCTCTAGAAGTTTTTCTTTCGATTGATACCAAAATTAGCTGTGTGTTCGATAGGTGCATTAAAAACCTTAACGAGAGGCTTTTTCTCAAATCGGCGCTCGCCTAATAGTACAAGCATGAGGATCTTTGGGTGGATATTTGTTTTGTTTTCTTTAATTCAATTGCAACATCTCTATTCTTAATTGTTTACGTATTATTTTCTGTTCTCTATGTTTTAACATCTCATGGTTTAGTTTGTTTTTTTTTGCTTTTATCTTTTGTCCATTTTTCCTCTTTTTGTTAAGCCTACGCGACTTTGGGGTTCATAAAGTGGGAATCACATGAGAACCTCGAAACAAAAAACAAAGAAAAAGAAAAGTAGCGAATTTCATATAAAAAAATGACCAAAAATAAATAAAACGAACATAAAAATGAATCAAATTATTTTATCATGATAAAGAAATCTTTGATCTTTTGTATTCATTTACTTTTTTAAATGAGCGGATTATTTGATGTTTTCCTAAAATCAAAGTTATGTCTGCTTACCCTTCCGGAGCACCTGAGATCACCCCTAGTTTTTTGGTGGAGTTCGTGTTGTTTATTCTTTAGTTTTCTATGGTGTGTCGTGTGTGCTGCTGTTTGTTTGTCTTTTTCATTTTTAGCCATGGCGTTGTCAGTTTGTTTTAGATTTATGAGTTTGACTGTCCCTTTGGTATCTTGCGTCCCTCTTTTATCATACCATCTGATGTTTATCTTTATCTGATGTTGCACAGCAACGTATCATTGAAAGTGAGGTAGCTTTTAAAACTTTGGAAAAAAACCTTATAATCCTTTAATACCAAAAGTACAAGGTGTTCTGATGCGATATTCTGAAAAAAAATCCTATCGATTTCATTAAGACTTTAGCTAGTGTATATTAAAGCGATTATTTATATGTAGTCTTTACACGTATAACGTTTGAGTATGCGGGATGTACAAATATGCAGCCACATACGAAATGCACTCATTTTAAAGTAGCTCTCATATTATTGTCCTACATCCCAGTCGATCTACCTGCAGAACCTAGCTTTGGAATTTAAAAATATTTGTCACTGGGCGTTAAGCAACCTACAATCGACCTAGTGTATACTTAAAGCATTTATATGGATTCTTTACATGTATATCATCTGTTTTGTAAACCGAAACAATATTAAAATGAATCCAATCTTATAATTAAATCACTTGTCGTTTTCTTTCCATGGTTTAGTATTATGGCTTGTCGTGTAATCATGACATATTTTTACCAACTTCAATCATACTTCATTCACAAAGGTTGTTAATGGTATATAATTAAATTATAAATGTATCCTTCGAACTACATTTGTTCGGCAGTCTTGCTTAAACGGGACATACGTTTGAGAATGCGGGATGTACAAATATGCAGCCACCTTGTTCCGAATTGCAACGTGTTAAATGATGCCGTATCAAGGGAGTGTGTCAATGAACCCTTACAACAACTTCTTTCTGGTATCATACATGTCCCATAGGAAGGCTCTATTCCATATACGAAATCACTCATTCTAAGTAGCTCTCGAAATTATTGTCCTTCATCCAAGTCGATCTAATTTTGCAGAACCTAGCTCTTGAATCTAAAATATATTTGTCGCTTGGAGTTAAGCAACCTACAATCAATTCAGAATATCTTGCCGTTGTGATAATCAGCACTTTTTGGTTTACACAGATTCATATAAAGATATTAAGAATATCAGAAGAGCATAAGTTAAAGACCAAAATTAGCTAAAAATATTGATAAGTAATAAGCTCTTTTCAAGATATTTTTTTTCTTCTTCTATTGACAGGAAAAGGCTTACTCGGACTTTTATCCTATATTTGCATTGGGTTTTTTATGTCTCAAATCGAGAAAAAATCAGAATCTTCTTAAATTATGGTAGATGACCTTGCATTTTGGATCCTCAATGCTCTTCAACTTTGTACCTGTTTAGCTTTATACATATTTTGAAATGAGTGTCACTGATGAGTCTTAAGCCCCAGTCCCACTAGACCACGATCGCACCACGCTCACCGCGATCTAAATTAAATTCAGATCGTGGTGAGGTCGCGGTATGAGCGGCATGAAAATGTAAATTTTCGTTGCTTTCACGATGCTACTACGTCCTCATTACGCTTCCACAACGATCCCGCTACGATTATAACACGTTCTCACTGCGCTTATTCTGCGACCTCACTACGCTTATCAAGATCTTTCTACGCTGATCACGTTTTCACTACGACCATACCACGAGTTATCCGATTGCAACACGATCTTATCACGCTTCTACTGCGATTATAGCACGTTCTTACCACGATTACACTACGTTCAAACGCGATCTTACTGCGCTCTCAGCAATAACGTCAACATCGTGTCCCATATCAATACAGTATCATTCCTTCAGTTCTATTTCTGATTAATACGTAGATTTCTCGAAAAAAAATACAGTCATGCCACCAAAATCTACTAGAACACGTGGGCGTGGTGTTAGGGTTGATGTAGAGGCAAATGGAGCTCTGATAGTAACGAATCTTGATCAAGTAGAGATGTCGGACCGACCAATCTGACCTAAATTACAACCTATTGCTGGTCCATAAAGCTGAAATGACGATATTTTATTGTACGATAGCAGATATGAAACAGATGTGTCAATAGATATAGGAAGATGTGGTATGAGTGTCAATGAGACAACTCTCAATCCAAGAAACAATTTTTAAAAGAAACACCATTATAGGCCAAGATACGGCATTCAACACGGAGCTATGGCTTACACCGAACAGCAAGATATAAAAGGCCCCAAAAATTACTAGTGTAAAACCATTCAAACGAGAAAACCAACGGTCTAATCTATACGAAAACAAGAAGCATGGTTGAGCCGTTAGAGAAAATGGACAAGAAGTCCCTATTACATGCAGACAAACAAAACCTGGAGAGAATTAATATATTTTATGGGAAAATGACAATGAGAATAATGGTCGTAGTATGAACGTAGTCAGGTCGTAAGAAGAGCGTGATGAGGACGGCAAGGGCGTGCTAGAATCGTACTATGGTCGTGAACAGCGTGGTATAGTCGTAGTGGAAGCGTAGTTTGGTCGTGGTGAGAACGCGATGATCGTAGTGAGGTCGTAATAACGTCGCAATGAGATCGTAGCGCAGTTTCTCCGAATAGAATCACGCTTTCACTACGCTCTCACTACGATGGCACAGCGACCTTTGCGATCTTACTACGATATTATTGCGCTCTCACTACGCTTCTACTATGACCTGATTTCGCCACGACCGCACCACGATTGTTTTGAACATGTACAAAGTTTGCCACGCTCATCAAGATCTTGAAGACCTCACCACGACCGTGATACGACCTTACTGCGATCTACACGATCGTACCACGATCATTTAAATTTGCATTTTTTTCACAGATCGTAGTGCGATCGTGGCCTAGTGGGACTGGGGTATTATGTAGACTAAACGCGCGTCTGGCGTACTAAATTATAATCCAGGTACCTTTGATAACTGTTTTATCCTTTATTAGATTGGTGTAATGTTCTCTGAAAATCAAAACTGTACTTTTTATCTATCACAGTGAACTTATTAAACATGATAAAGAAGGACATCCTTTACACATCTGAATCATATTTGGACCAATTAGGGGAACAGAAGTTAAACAAAGGTAGCCAAGTAAGTTCGTTACTTATTCAATACTTATTCCTTATTCGTTACTTATTCAATTTTTATTTTCTTTCCCCTTTTTAATTCCTAACTTTTTTTAATCTCTGGTAATAGTTCTTATTTTGTTGAGGCGAAAGTACCCTTTTAACACGTATATATCTGTTTTTGTGCTCAACCGATCCTGTTAACATGTTCCTGATTTCAATACGTTCTGCCTTTTTACTACTTTATGTTCGTATGTATTGGGCTGTTTCTTGGTTAGAAGAGATGAAATAACCAGAATAGCGGGTGAGAATCGTTTCGGAGCTACAGTAAAACCGTGTTTTTAATTCGTTCCTTATTCGCTTATAATACGTTTGTTTTATGTTGTACCTTTAAAAAACATATTTTCTTTTGTTTCTTGTCTCTGGTAGTAACTATCGGTTTTTAGAGGTAAAACGAGCTTTTAACGCGTACGAAGCCGTTTCAGTGCTCGACTGATACCCTGTTACGTATTCGTTACTTATTCGCTATTAATACGTTTGTCATACGTTGCGCCTTCTTAAAGATTTTCAATTTTATTTCTTGTCGAACTATGGGTTCTAATTGATAACAAAGCCTATTAGCGTATATGTTCTCGTTTCCGCGCTCGACTGATATCCTGTTACTTATTCGCTTATAACATGTATAATACTTGTGTTATATGTTGCACCTACTAGGGTAATTTCTTCTCTGAAAACCAATAATTACCATTAGAGACGCGAAAAAAAAATGAAAATCTTTGAAAGGTGGAAAGTATAACAAACGTATTTATTTATGTGTTACATGTTTTATTTTTTTTTATATGTAAATAAGGCCGTTAGTTTTCTCGTTTGAATTGCTTTACATTGTCTTATCGGGGCCTTTTATAGCTGACTATGTGATATGGGCTTTGCTCATTGTTGAAGGCCGTATAGTTGTTAATGTCTGTGTGATTTTGGTCTCTTGTGGACAGTTGTCTCATTGGCAATCATACCACATCTTCTTATTTATGTGTATTACAAGCGAATAAGTGACGATTAGGTAATATGGTATCAGTCGAGCGCTGAAACGGTTAACTAAGCGCTTATAGGGTTATTTCGTCTCTGAGAACCGTTAGTTACCACCAGAGACAAGAACATAATTGAATTTATTTTAAAGGTGCACCGTGTAATAGACGTAATATAAATAGAGGGTTGTTTCACCTCTAAGAACCCATAGTTACTAAAAACGACAATAAATAAAATTGGAAAGATTTTTTTAAAAGGTTCAACGTTTAACACATCTATTATAAGTGAATAAGGAACGATTAAAAAAAAAAGGTATTAGTCTACCTCCGAAACGTTGTACACACGCTAATAGGGTTATTTCACCATTTCGAACCTAGAATCATCTCCAGACATACGAATATAAACCAGTTAAAGGGTAAAACGTATTAGAATCGAATAAGGAACATATAAGTATCGAATATTAAGTAACAGGATCGGTAGAGCACAAAGGCGGAAACATATGTGTTTAAAGGTTAATTTTACTTCTACAAATTAAGAACTATTACCAGAGATAAGATCTAAAATATAAAGAATTAAAAAGGGGGAAAGATGTTAAAAAATTAATTAATAACGAATAAGGAATTAGTAATTAGTAATGAATAGGTAACGACTAAGGAATATGGAATAAGTAACAAATAAGGAATAAGGAATAAGTAACAAATAAGGAATAAGGAATAAGTAACAAATAAGGTATAAGGAATAAGTAACAAATAACAAATAAGGAATAAGGAATAAGTAACCAACTTGACAACCCTAGTAAACCAATGTTAAATGTAATATTATGAATATCACTGTTGATTTTATCATAGTTGTCATTTCCATGGACAGTCACTTGACATTGAAATCTTATTATATTATCAAGTGTTGGAATAGATATAGGAAGTCTTTTTAGTGATGTATTCCGCTCCTTCATATCAGTGGCAAGTGTATATGGAGTTTAAATTTGCATCTTCTTAACTACGTAAGTAGTTGGGTAAACTTTAATCAGTTTACGTTAAATACAACATTCGGACAATTCTATTATACCTTTAACTGCCAGAACGGTCAATAAATCTTCTTATAATATCATGCCATCGCAATCACACAGGCAACTGTCAACTATCTTTGGGAGTAACATTTATAAATCCATTTACCTGGCTGGCTACTACACAGAGCGCACCGCAAATACAAGCGGATTCAAGTTTAAAAATCTATTAACCTGGTTCTCTGCTGACTTCTACTCCTTGTTCAGAGCTTACGGCAAATACAAGCTTATTCCAGGTTATAAATCCATTAAAAGAGGGACGAAAAATACCAAAGGGACAGTCAAACTCATAAATCTAAAACAAACTGACAACGCCATGGCTAAAAATGAAAAAGACAAACAGAAAAACAATAGTAAACATGACACAACATAGAAAACTAAAGAATAAACAACACGAACCCCACCAAAAACTAGGGGTGATCTCAGGTGCTCCGGAAGGGTAAGCAGATCCTGCTCCACATGTGGCACCCGTCGTGTTGCTTATGTGATAACAAATCTGGTAAATAGTCTAATTCGGTAGGTCACATTCATGAAAGGGAAGGGGATTGTAGTTACGACGTAAGGAACATATCCGATATCATTTGTGAAACAGTTATTCCATAACGGTCAACCAACTCGTGATGGCGTCCGTAAAATTTACGAAGAGATGATTTCAACTGCACCATTTGGAACTCTTGGTTTAATAGCTTCCTTGTCAGCAGCAACCCTCTATCAAGAAAATCATGATAAGAAATGCAAGCACGGGAATATCGTATCATTTGGTAGATGTATACCCCGTATGCAGGTGCTGCTGGAATGTTGCTACTTAGAAATGGAAAGTTTATATATAGTTAGTGAGACAAAAAGAAGATGTTTAAGAACATAAATTCCACTATTTGTTTTTATATTTTAATTTTACCGACATCGGATAATTATATATATTGTATCAAAAGTAATAATGAACACAAAAACAACAAATCAACATCTTCACAAATGATTAGGTAGAAAATGAATTCCTTTGAGCTTGACATTGATTATTGTCGGATGTAATAGTGTCTGACATTGTGGTCAGAAGATATATATATATATATAATTGAAGATAATTTTTGGGTTGATGTTTGGACGAGTTGTATATACATAATGTACACAGCCATGTATCACCATCACTGCTGGTGATCCGATGGATATATCTGTTATAGAGTTGTCACTGGCTCAGACGTACTTATGAATATAATTATTTTCTGTGACTATATTAATTTGTAGGATCTTTTTCTATAGATAATTTAGCTGATCTGTAAGAATAACATCTTCATGCCTTATATATCATGTACTGTAGTACGACGCTAGATTAAAACTGACATGGAAAGGTAACACCCGGCCACCGAAAGCTTCATTTTGAAGCCCAGGTGGTCGTGTGGTCTAGCGGGACGGCTACAGTGCAGGTGATTTTGGTATCACGATAACTCAGTAGCATGGGTTCGAATCCCGGCGAGGGAAGAACAAAAAAATTTGCAAACGCAAATTCACAGATTTAACATTGTTGGGTTGATGTTTAGACATAAAGAAAAGACATGAAACAATGGCGACCAATTAGTCTACTATGTGTTGATTACAAAATTCTTACCAAATTCTTAAGTAAAAACTTGTCAAAAATATTAAACAAATTATTAGATAAAAATCAAACAGGTGCAGGACCAGAAAAGTTATTATCAGACAATCTTTTATCTATAGAAAGTAAAATATTGGAGTATATGGACTTGAATGGCATAAGTGATATCGTTTAAATTGCATTTGACCAGGAAAAGGCTTTTGATCGGGTGGAGCATGAATTTATCATACAAGTGTTAAGAGCGATGAATTTTCCGTCGAACTTTATGAGATGGATTGAAATCATTTACACTAATATATCAAGTAAGGTTATTATGATTGGAGCACTAAGTGACAAGGTTGAAATTACAAGATCCATAAGACAAGGATGCCCAATAAGTATGAGTATTTATGATGTCATAATAGAAGCATTAGCCTGTAAAGATCGCAGAAACAATGATATACAGGGAATACAAATTCCTAATCATAACACAAATGTAAAACTTTTTCAAAACGCAGATGATTGTTCTATTATATCGACGAATCTAACAGATTATGAAAACAAAACAGAAATTTTAAAAATTGGAAATCCTGATACAAAAAACGTTGGCAGTATCAACAAACTAATCAAATACGAAATTAACTGGAAAAAGAAATATTATGGACTGATACAACAGATTGACAAATGAAAAAAAAAAAAGAAAACTACGATACAAAGTTTTAGTTCTGAACACTTATATAATTATTAAACTCTTGTATACTGCAAGAATATATCCACCTAGTGAATTTTATATAAAGAAAATAAATAAAGTGATTTTTGATTTTTTCTCGGACAAACATTGAGCTGTTAAGCAGAACAATTACCAAACAATATAAAGATGGTGGAAAATAAGTTCCAGACATCAAAATGAAATGTGAAGCCTTACTTCTATACAGAATATCTCAAGTTTTAACTGGAAGTTCATCGGTATGGACATCATTATTCATTTATTTCATAGGAATCTCTACAAGAGCCATACTTCCAAAATTAGCAGAAAATATGTATAAACATTCTATGGTCACTATAGGGCAATATGAAAGATTAAAATGCATTTATCTTAAATATCAAAGTAATATTATACTTAATAAGTTTTAAAGACGTTTATTTACAGCTGTAAGAATTGGACAATGTTATAAACAAGATTGAAATATTATACCCAAATGTAAATTTCCAACATATATGGATTAACTTACAAAGGGTGAACAATCTGTATAAAAGAGATTTTATCGATAAAGCTGTTCATATGATAATGCCAACAGGGGCGTGGCTCTCAAGAGGCAAACATATAAATGTAGATATTGTAATAAACATGTTGAGACGTTAGAACATCTATTTACAAAATGTGTTACTTTGACATATTTCAGGACCTTAGTTTGTAGTATTATACAAAATGAAAAAAATTGTCAAAATTTTAGTATGAATACAAATACTGGTATACTGGTTAATATTGATATAGACGTGTTTCCGTATATTTATGGATATGGACATAGTATTTGGGCTTGTAGATATATGCCAATAGAAGAACACTTATCAGAAATACTTATGTTAAAATATTATAAAGATAAACTTTTATTCAAACATTTGAATAATATTGTACAGTAGTTTCTTTTTGCTAAAAATAAGATTTATATGAGTATTTATGATGATTAAGATAAATAAGAAAAAAAGCACAATGATGAGAAAGTTGACAAAAATACATCAATATCGACCCTAATATAGGTGATTGAAATGATGTTTAAAAATGTGTTTTTGCTATAGAAATTTTATTACATTTAACATGTTTAAGTTGTATTCTATTTTTGACTCTTTCCTTTGACTTTCTTCTTAGCATATGTTATCACAACTAAACTAAACTCGAATCTTTTATAACCCGCTACTTTTTATATTTTCTTTTGTTAAATTGTGTGCTATTGTTTTACATATGAGCGTTATTTTTTCTATAAAGTCAACAACAATCTGAGTGCTATAGAAAAAAAGAAAGACTAAAAAATCATCAGGGATTATTTTCCAACTGGTAAGTAGAAGATGTATATATGCTGCTGTTGCAAGTTGCACTATGCGGATGTGTAAATACTTCATAGATTTGTATTACTGAGAATACAATGTGTATACTTGCTGGTGTTGCCAGTTGTAATATTGTGGAAGTGTATTATTTAAAGTGCACTGTGTTAAACTTTACCAGTTTGGATAATATTCATTATGTGGTAAGAGACATGTATTGTCGAAATGCGCATCTGTTGCAAGAAAATTGGTACCGTTAATTTTATTACTACCACTGGGTCGATGCCTCTGCTGGTGGACTATTAGTCCCCGAGGGTATGAATATTATAAATTAAGGAATGTATCTCCCTCATGCAAAGCTCTGATTCCTTTCACGGATTTGGCTATAATTTTTGGACCTTTTTGATTATAGCTCTTCATCTTTTATATAAGCTTTGGATTTCAAATATTTTGGCCACGAGCATCACTGGAGAGACATGTATTGTCGAAATGCGCATCTGGTGCAAGAAAATTGGTACCGTTAATTGTATTACTACCACTGGGTCGATTCCTCTGCTGGTGGACTATTAGTCCTCGAGGGTATCACCCGCCCAGTAGCCAGTACTTTGGTACTGGCATGAACATACGGATTTGTTGTGTTATTAAAATTTGCTGTTACAAAATATTTGAAATTATTATAAATTAAGGAATGTATCTCCCTCATGCAAAGCTCTGATTCCTTTCACGGATTTGGCTATACTTTTTGGACCTTTTGGATTATAGCTCTTCATCTTTTATATAAGCTTTGGATTTCAAATATTTTGGCCACGAGCATCACTGAAGAGACATGTATTGTCGAAATGCGCATCTGGTGCAAGAAAATTGGTACCGTTAATTTTATTATAGGGAGTTCAGCTATGTTTATATAAATATATTCCTTGTGCAATGAAGGAGATGTGCAAGTGTAACTGTCACTTTGATTGTGTGGTTAGTTGTATATTAACAAGGTGATACTACCAATTGGTTGACGTTTTAAATAGAAATTGTATATATGTTATTTTGTGTTCATACGTTGTGTGATACTTACCTTATGCATGTTGTGTAATAAAGGCCCGTATGCATGTTGCATAGTAATAAATTAGTGACATTGTGAATAAATCGATCTTAAACATGTTACATAGTGATTGCATAGTGACATTGTGTATATATATTTTGTTATGATACAGTGTGTCTATGCATTGTGAATGAGGTACTTCATCTTGCATTTTGATTTATGTGCATTGTGCTGTGTATATATTTTTCGATTTATTGATATGTTGATTGTTTTAAAGAACAACTGGTTGTGGTGAAAAAATTGAGTTGAAAACTTGAAATCCTGATGTATTCAGATACGAATCCATTGATCGCCCATTACAAGTTACACTACCTTCAGCTGAGCAATAGGTCAAACCCACACTATATGGTCAGATATTCAAATACCCGACATGAACAAGTATTAAAAAAAACAACGAAAAAACAAACGACTTGTTTTATAAAACAAGAAATGGAAAACAAATGGTAGAGCAACCAACAACTTTCACTGATTATAAGTTAAGTTATTACAACTGGCAACACCAGCAAGTATACACATTGTATTCTCAACTAATAAACTCTGTCTTATAATGATTATTGAAAGCTATAATTATATTTGAATATATGTGACGACAAAAGATTGTGATATCAATAAAACAGATTTTGTACATATTAAATGTAACCTTTTACATTGATTTAATTTAAAGAAAGAAGCCCATGTTTATTATACGACTAAACATTTACATATATAAGATATCGTACAATCAATTAAAAAAATAGGGTTGGTATGTTGTGACTGTTACATGAGACAACATCCTGAAGTTACTATTTGTTATAGAAATAGCACCCTACGAGGACAACACATTTACAAATATCGGTATAAGCTATCGTACGATCAATTGGAAAAAAATCTCGTTACATTTATGACCCATTGGTGGCCTTCGGCTGTTGTCTATCATTTTGTCGGGTTGTTGTCCTTTTTACACATTGCCCAATTCCATTTTCAATTTTCGGTATGTTGTGGTTGTGCATGAGTCAACATTCTGATGTAACTTTATGTTATAGATGGAGCGCCCGACGATGATTAGGCATAAACAGACATTAGCAATCGTACAATCAATGAGTACATGTATGTTGTGTTTGTTGCATGCGACAACATTCTGATGTAATAATATGTTATAGATAGCGCACCTTACGACGACTAGACATTACCAGATATTAGCATTCGTACAATCATTGAGACAAAAGGGAAGGTACATGTATGGTGTGGCTGTTGCATGAGACAACATTCTGAATTAACTATATGTTATAGATGGAGCGACCTACGACGACTAGAAAAATACATATATTAGCTATCGTACAATCAATAACGTAAGATGGTCGGTATGTTGTAACTTGTTGCATGTGACAAAAGTCAAAAGTAACTATATATCATAGATAGATCGCTCTCATTTAATTGTTTGACAGGTCTTCAATGATGAACCAAAAACAGACACACCTAATAAAGCAAAATGAAAACGCCTGCATGACGGATAGAAGTTTGATAACAATTACACTTAATTTTCTTTGTAATAAGCTCTTGTGATTTGTACCAAAAAAAACAAGTAACATTCATAATGTCCAAACATGAGGGTCTTTAGAAGGTAATATAATAGAGACAAATGAATGCAAAAAATGAATATATAAATAGTTCTATATTATTAAACATATGTTTATACAATATGTCAACGAGATTCAACGAGATTAAAAATCTTAAGTCGATCGACAACAAACACGAACCTACCAAAAACCGGCGTTGATCTCATGTGCTCCGGAAGAGAAGGCAGACCCTACTCCACATTCGGCAGTCGTCGTTTTACCACTATATTTTTTGTCAATACGATTTTGAAGGTGTGAATACGTTGTTGATATTCCTGAAAGTCGTAATTGAAAAGTGAGTTATATAAATAACTAGTATGCCTTAAAGTATGGTCATTGCTTGTCCGAAAAAAAAAACAATACTATAAAATCGAAGATTATCACAGGACACAATCCAAATATTCAAAATAATGTCTTGGTTAAATAAAATTGAAACAAGGGTTCAAACAAGATTTCAACTTTTAGTGCTGCCCTAATTTTTTTTCATTTACATGTATTGGAAAAAGAAATTTGTGTATAACGGCAATACATATAGTTTAGTTTTGTATGGGTTGAATTTGAAAAAAAACTTTATAAGTATGTTTTTTAAAAACAACCAATTGTTCTATTTTTTTTTGTTAACCCTTTTTCTGTATTCATATTTTTATCCATTTTTCTCTTTTCTGTAATCTTGATAGATTGACGTCAATATCACAGTAGGCTATCTTATAAAAATATTACATGTAAAAATAGCTGTTCGTGGTAAAAACTAAACGTTTATGGTTTATTTACATCTTTTACATAAATCCTAGATAACGGGAAAAGTAAAAAATAATCTAAATTATCAATATAGAAGTGGAGACCCCCTCAAGACCCCAATACATTATTCAAAGTAATTGAAATATTGGAAGAATGCTTTAATAAGTTCAAGTTATATTAAGTCTGCCATTGACATTTGTGTGGACTAAAAATATATGATATTAGTACTATTCCATAAACCAAATTAAGATTCTTTCGAAAAAGATTTAGCAGTTACCCTTGCTGGGAAGAGAACATTTAGTGAAACTGAGATTTGGTTCTCTCCAAATTAAACTACCTATAATTGTTTTGATGCATTTGTAACTTCAAATAAAGATATAAATTTTTGTCATCTCTTGGTATTGCTTATTGAATTAAAAATGACATTTAAGAGGATTTTAATGACAACAGAATCTTGTCTCTAATTTTCTGTCAGGCACGGTAGTTGTTTATCATACTGACATTGTATTAGAACTTTCCCTTCATTAAACAGTTACACACTAGTCAATAGACTGACAAAGATAAAGAAATACGTACCGGTATGTGAAAAGACTGTTCTTAAGATTTAACATGTTTCAAAGTTCATATTAAGTAAATACTGGTAACTGAGGCAATGGTTAAGAAAGAATTGAAACAGTATTGTCACGCTTCCCAAAAATGCTTCTGGTTTGCATGTATTGTTTCTCACTTTTTTATATTTTTCTTTAATTTACATTTTTATTGTATTCGTGTATGCTAAAAAGTTATATTGCTTCCTGATAATTTTGGAACATCTGAGCTGACCATGTAATCTATATTGGTTGTTTTTATTATCTATTTTGTTTTACGATGATAATTTTGTATTGAAGTTCTGGAGAATATGGACCAGATTGGTATCGGTGTTAGTGAGGGTCCGGGTTGGGTTTACAGAATAGAGAACAATAGACCAATATATGACAGAATAATGGAGCAAATAAAAAAAAAAGAACGGAGAAAAAAGGATAAAATAAAGAAAAGAGGATAATGGAGTTCCTTAGCCCTACCCTTTTGTATCACTTTTGAAATATATTTCAATTATGTAAGTCTAAATTTCAGTATACAATCGAATATTTAGAACAGTTGCATTACAATTCTGTTTAGTACACATGCATTTAAATTTGCAGTTATGGAGAATGGTTATCAGTGAAATCCTTGTCCATCAAGACTGTTTAATATATTTAAGACAGGGATTTCGAAGTATAAAAATGCCATTCAAGGTTAATTTTAGCAAAACCGTCACCATCTAAAAGTGTGGGTTTTTTTTCCAAAATATCTACGGACATGCGATAATTATGTATCCTTACTGTTTTCACAAAATAATTCAAATTTTGTAAAAACTAATGTATTTTTTTTTAAATCTTCAATAAAATGTCCTTATTAGTTCTATATTTAAACGTACTTTTAATCTAACTAACATTTATAGAAATTGGTAAGCAGCATGAAGTAAAATTTTTATCAAGTTTAAGATATCGTATTTAAACGGCTTTGGTAAACCTTTCTGTTGATCCATGTCCACGATTACATTGAAAAGTAGAGTTATGGATATAATGCATGCACTTTTGAGATTTGAAAATAAGGCTAACATTTTCTCTGACTATTGTATATAGCCCTATGATTTGTTTTAGAAGTTATATAGAAAAACAAAATAAGCCAAAATAAGCCACTCATTGTTGAAGGCCGTACGGTGATCTATAATTGTTTATTTCTGTGTCATTTAGGTCTCTTGTGGAGAGTTGTCACTACTGGCAATCATACCACACCTTCGTTTTTATACAAACAATTTATAAAAGATAGATAAACAATGTACGATTATATAGAGGAAAGCAACGGGTCCTTCATTTCTTTATCCTTTAAATTTTTATAACATTATTATATACTGTATTCATTTTGACCGATATTCGTTATATTTCTGTACCGTATTATCGCTATTCTTTATATTTCAGTACCGTATTATCTCTATTCTTTACATTTCAGTACCGTATTATCTCTATTCTTTACATTTCAGTACCGTATTATCTCTTTTCTTTATATTTCAGTACCCTATTATTCTATATTCTTTATACTTCAGTATCCTATCGTTCTATATTCTATGGCAAGCCGTTGTGGAATTCCTTGTTTATTAATATTAATAAAGTATTTATTAATATTAAATATTATTCTTTAATATTAATAAATCGAATTTTTAATATAAATAAATAGGTTTTATTAATTTTCTAATATCAAACAAATCATTTTTTAATATTAAATATTCGATTTTTAATATTAAAAAATTATTTGTAATATTAAAAAAATAGATCCTATATATTAATATTAAAAAATCATTTTTTAATATTAATAAATCATTTTTCAATATCAAAAATTCATTTTTCAATATTAATAAATGGTCTTATTTTTCAATATTAATAAATGGTCTTATTTTTCAATATTAAAAAATAAATATTTAATATAAATATTAAATATTCAGCTAGATGTTGTTATTAAAAAATCATTTTCTAATATTAATAAATGCACCACCTATTTATCAGAGTTGTTTGAACGCTTTTATGTACACAATAATCATACATTACTGCATACATGTAGCTGAACTAGATCAGTGGAAAATATGAATAACAAAATTATGTACGAAACACCTGCTTATCCTACTATCAATTAATTGTTGTATAAATAACAAGTTCAAAGATAATGTTTTGTTTATTTTTACTTGTACAAATAAAGCCTCTTGTACTCCACTTCAATATTGAGCAAACGGTGATGAGAATATTTCTGTTTCTGCTGTGACAGTTCAATTTCGGGTCCACTTCGCGGTCAGCGGTTAAACTATGTAGATTTCTTTAAAAAATGATTTAAAAAAACAGACTTGGAATGAAAAACTAAACTTGAAAGCGTCTGTAGGATATAAACAATAAATGTACATAGTCGGACATACTAATATGTGAAAAAACCTGGACACGCGTTGCTTTTCTTTCTGTTTCTAAATCTTGAACAAAATAATAAACAGGTAAATGTAATGACAGTTGACAAGATTATCATAGCTTTACCTGTTATATTGCTAATATTTGGCAAACGGTTAATTTCTGTAATAAGTAAACTGCCCCCAATAAATGTTGACATTACAGAAAAAGTTCTAAAAGTTTATTTTTATGACTGTTCAAAACAATATATTAATTCATTCACGACAAAAACAATTTGAGATTTATATTCTTACGGTTGCAATTTTTCTCTTTTTCTCTTATCTTGTATTCTAATAGTCACTTTTTACTTGAAAACTTTTAACACAAGACTTAATAAAATCACAATCCAGTGATAAGCAAACTATTTCTTTTATTAGATTTGATTAAGAAAGGACTTATATTTTTTAGCAAACGGTTGGTTTTTTTTCATACTACAATCTACAAAAACATTTGTTTTTGTATATTATGAAATTATGAAATTACAAGTTAACATTTACTAAAATAAATAAATTTGTTTATTAAAGTTTCACATATTGATGGCCATAAAACATATACAACAATTATAATATTTACATAAAATACAATCAATATCCAGCCATAAATACTGTCTTATGAGACACTAACAGTATAAAACTTATACAATAATGATCAATAGTTAAAACAACTAAACGTTACTCATTAAAATTGTTTCTTATACTTATAAAATTTTCCGATGTCGCAGTTCTTATTCTGTAAAATTTTCTTATATCAAAGTTTTTGAAAACAAATTAAAAGTCTGTATATATATAAACAATTTCTTGACTATGGTTAAAATTGACGTATACAATGTAATAAGCTTAAAAATTATTGCCTGTACTACAATTTTCTACTGGTAAAAATATTTGCGTGAAAGAACAGTTGTGAATTCTGATTAAAATGTATTTACTAGGAAAATAACTTTCTTTGAATAAAAATCTTATGTAATACTTTACACAAATAGTGTTGGATACTTGAACAGTTCATGGTTTGTATATTTTTTTTATAGAATAAGACAAGTCGTATACACTATCTCAAATGTTTAAACTATTTACAATTTTGTCAACTTCAAATGCCCAGCCCTTTTCTTCCTCGATGTCCATTTTAATATATAATATTCTATTTTGTTCGGTGCGAAGAAGTCTACACAATAGCTAACAAGTAATATATTCGTTGTTTTGTGTGACAAGATGTCCATCCCATATCAACACGAGTAGCTACATTCGAGGTCAGTTTTCTAAATGAGTGAAAATATTTGCAGGTTCTGTTTTGTACAGCTAAAATAGCACTTAAAGATGAGTGCCCAAAATGCCACTACCGTATAGTAATATCGGTTCCACCGTAGCTGTATAAAGTTTAGTGTACATTTTATGCGTCATTCCTCTTGCTAATAGGGAAAACGGTACTATTTATTCTGCCATATGCGACAATACCAACATTTTCTAAATTTACGAGTTTGTATAACAGAAACCTGGATAAACCAGTTATGTGTGGTGTTAGTACGTTATTACTCTATTTTAAAAGTTGGAGCCAAATAGTATCATGACCAATTTCCAACGTAGCTTGTTTATGTCATCCATGCCCACCGTCATTTTACACCAAATCTATGAAATTTTGGAAGCCTTTTCAAATAATTTTCTAGGAAATATTTCAATAGGTTTAAAAATTTATATTGTAAATTTACACACTGCAGTTATTCATAGATAAATAGAAAACACATATTGTACCCTTACATCCAATCACAGCTCTCCTAAGTTGACTTCCTTCACCTGTCTTGGGTACACAAAAGGCCAACCTAATGCTGGGAAAAAATAATATTACCGTTGTCCCTATACTGTGACACAAAGTATAAAGAATTCTTATGACACCATCAGTGCAATATTGTGGAAACCTTGACTATAATAAATACTTGTATGTCCCCATTACTTAAAGAAACATGGATCATTTCATGACTCCACCCCTACATGCTGATTTACCTCTTTCTCTACTTCTTTTCAGATAAGGCTTAATAAACAACCTGCATCTAACTATGTCTTAACTTATTTAAAAAGAAAAATAAACGGTTCCATGTAAACAGATACAAATGACAGTTCCATTTAGTTTGTGTTCATTTTATCCAAAATTTACAACATAAGCACAAATTCAAGATTTGTCATACTAATCTCCATTCCATGCTTTAGTATATGCCATATTGTGATTCAAAATTCAGAGCTGGTTATAAAATCCATTATTCTGTCTTGAAATGATATAAAACAAGGATATTAGACACTGTAAACATAAAATATGCAAAATACTCAGCAGTAAACGTGCCTTTGTTGTCTATATTAATATATGAAAAATATGAATTATGTCCCTTGGGATTATCAATTTCCAATAAAAGTCCTTTCAAACAGTACAAAATGACAAATTATATATGCCTGATATAATAAAAGATAGAAACTACAAAATGAAGCACTATTGAAATATTTGCTGCATGAATTGCCAATTGCAACAATGTGAGCAATTCTTTACACAGGAGAGTATAAATTCTGTCTAAATTTAGCCTCAAGTGGGCCTTCTTTTTTCTTAGATGAACGATTTTAACATTGAAAATGCTTCTAGTATGACCAAATACTGCCTTACTATATAAACAGTACAAACTTAACCAGCAGACAATATCCATTTTAATAGATTGTGTCAAGGGAAATACCCAATTGATATATTTAGGGAATTACATAGCAAAAAAGGCAAACATTTCAATTAAAAATATTTGCCGCGACTTGAATTCTTGGTTTTCCAATTAAATTAATCATTGCGAAAGGTGAAAACAAATAAAAAAGAACAATAGTTTGATGTAGGTTATACAATATAGTTAATATTGAAACCCTAGAATAAAGTTTTATATCAGTACCCATCAACTTGACTTATTATGATGACTCAGGATTTTTCTCAACACCGTACTGTACTCAGATAAAAATTTCTCTGTGATAAAAATCAAATGTTCTTATCAAATGCTTCAAAATAGTATAATATGACTGAAATTTGATTAATTGTGATTTCCTTTGCTATCTTGAGTATAGGGAAAACGGTACTATTTATTTTGCCATAAGCAACAATACTAATATTTCTAAATTTACCAGTTTTTATAACAAAAACCTGGATAAAACAGTTATGTGTGGTGTTAGTCCGTTATTACTCTATTTTAAAAATTGAAGCCAAATAGTATCATGACCAATTTCCAACGGAGCTTGTTTATGTTATCCATGCCCATCGTCATTTTACACAAAATATCAAATTTTGGAAGCCTTTTCAAATATTTCAATAGGTTTTAAAATTTATATTGTAAATTTATACACTGCAGTTATTCATAGATAAATACAAAAATATATTGTACCCTTACACCCAATCACAGCCCTCCTAAGTTGACTTCCTTCGCCTGTCTTGGGTACACAAAAGGCCAACCTAATGCTGGGAAAATATAATATTACCGTTGTCCCTATACTGTGACACAAAGTATAAAGAATTCTTATGACACCATCAGTGCAATATTGTGGAAACCTTGACTATAATAAATACTTGTATGTCCCCATTACTTAAAGAAACATGGATCATTTCATGACCCACCCCTACATGCTGATTTACCTCTTTCTCTACTTTTTTCAGATAAGGCTTAATAAACAACCTGTATCCAATCATATCTTATCTTATTTAAAATGAATAATAAACAGCTCCATGTAAACAGATACAAATGACAGTTCCATTTAATTTGTGTTCATTTTATCCAAAATTTACAACATAAGCACAAATTCAAGATTTGTCATACTAATCTCTATTCCATGCTTTAGTATATGCCATATTGTGATTCAAAATTCAGAGCTGGTTATAAAATCCATTATTCTGTCTTGAAATGATATAAAACAAGGATATTAGACACTGTAAACATAAAATATGCAAAATACTCAGCAGTAAACGTGCCTTTGTTGTCTATATTAATATATGAAAAATATGAATTATGTCCCTTGGGATTATCAATTTCCAACAAAAGTCCTTTCAAACAGTACAAAATGACAAATTATATATGCCTGATATAATAAAAGGTAGAAACTACAAAATGAAGCACTATTGAAATATTTGCTGCATAAATTGCCAATTGCAACAATGTGAGCAATTCTTTACACAGGAGAGTATAAATTTTGTCTAAATTTAGCCTCAAGTGGGCCTTCTTTTTTCTTAGATGAACGATTTTAACATTGAAAATGCTTCTAGTATGACCAAATACTGCCTTACTATATAAACAGTACAAACTTAACCAGACAATATCCATTTTAATAGATTGTGTCAAGGGAAATACCCAATTGATATATTTAGGGAATTACATAGCAAAAAAGGCAAACATTTCAGTTAAAAATATTTGCAGCGACTTGAATTCTGGGTTTTCCAATTAAATTAATCATTGCGAAAGGTGAAAACAAATAAAAAAGAACAATAGTTTGATGTAGGTTATACAATATAGTTAATATTGAAAACCTAGAATAACGTTTTATACCAGTACCCATCAACTTGACTTATTATGATGACTCAGGATTTTTCTCAACACCGTACTGTACTCAGATAAAAATTTCTCTGTGATAAAAATCAAATGTTCTTATCAAATGCTTCAAAATAGTATAATATGACTGAAGTTTGATTGATTGTGATTTCCTTTGCTATCTTGAGTATAGGGAAAACGGTACTATTTATTCTGCCATAAGCAACAATACTAACATTTCTAAATTTACCAGTTTTTATAACAAAAACCTGGATAAAACAGTCATGCGTGGTGTTAGTTCGTTATTACTCTATTTTAGAAATTGAAGCCAAGTAGTATCATGACCAATTTCCAACGGAGCTTGTTTATGTTATCCATGCCCATCGTCATTTTACACAAAATATCAAATTTTGGAAGCCTTTTCAAATATATCAATAGGTTTTAAAATTTATATTGTAAATTTACACACTGCAGTTATTCATAGATAAATAAAAAAAATATATTGTACCCTTACACCCAATCACAGCCCTCCTAAGTTGACTTCCTTAACCTGTCTTTGGTACACAAAAGGACAACCTAATGCTGGGAAAATGTAATAGTACCGTTTTCCGTGATACCACTATTGTCATTAAACTGTCTAGAGCACGACTGGATGCTTTAGCTAATTATTTTGAGTTCTTCGTAAATGTAAGATTTTCATCCATCCAGACACCAAGTTTATGAGTCACAATAATCGAGATTATTCTCCATACATTTAAAATTAAATTCAGAACGATCTAAAGACTGCGGTCGAAAATGAACGACTTTATAGTTTTAATCACATTTATGGACAGTTTCCTTGTTGTACACCAGTCAGACACAATATCAAGCACGCGTTGAAAACTACTTGCATCGGTGCAATTAAAGCTATGTCGTCAGCATAAAGCAGTATACTGAGACAACCATCATCAAGCTGTAATCCACACACAAGGTCATTGATACTTTATGAGAGGTCATTGATATACACAGAAAACAATGTCGGTGATATGATACAGCCCTGTTTCACTCCGGTCTCTACATTGAACCATGGAGTATGAACATATTCATTTTTTGTTCATTTTTATACACAAATTAGGCCGATAGTTTTCTCGTTTGAATTGTTGTACATTGTCAATTCGGGGCCATTTATAGCTGACTATGCGGTATGAGATTTCATCATTGTTCAATGCCGTACTGTGACCTAAAGTTGTTAATTTCTGTTTCATTTTGGTCTTTTGTGGAGAATTGTCCTATTGGCAATCTTTTTGTATATTTTTCTTTTTTAATCATTTTTTCTTTATTCTTTTTTTCCCTTCGTTCAGCATTGTTTGCTAATTATTCTCGGAACTCCAATCAAGACCTTCATATCATGAATAATCAAAAATATTTGAAAGAAACATAAGATCAACTCCGAATAAAATCAACTTACAAAAACAAACAATGAAAAACTCATGGTCCCAAATAGTTTTACTTTAAATCACAGACGCTTTTCTCAGAATTTTGTATCCCTATATACCTTATCGGATTGCTTTTTTCTGAGACAAGTGCTTGTGCTTTTAATGCACTATATGTAGTGGAGTTATACCATTAACCGTCCACTACTATTTTCGCCGATCTTTAAATTTTCCAAAAGTTTAAGCACAGATAGAAAAAAAAAATTGAGTGACCACTACATATAAGAGATATTGAAATAACTTGGTACCTATTGATTAGTGTTTAACTGCAGCTCTTACTCTTAAAAGTAAAAATAAGAAGACACCAACGATGGTCTAAAACATCTTTAGAATATATTGTCAACATCGTTTACGGTATCGTGTCGTTCTTGTGCTCGTTTGTGTACATTGTATCGTATCTATACCTTGTTTTTTTTTAACATTTTACATAGTAAACATTTCGATGTTGACAATAGCGAGACAATATACTGTTTATATTGTATACCAAGCCTATACATTAGTGTTTATATCTTTCACATCGTAGACATTGTGTTTATATTGTATACCAAGCCTATACATGTACATTAGTGTTTATATGTTTCACCTCGTAGACATTGTGTTTATATTGTATACCAAGCCTATACATTAGTGTTTATATCTTTCACATGGTAGACATTGTGTTTATATTGTATACCAAGCCTATAAATTAGTGAGTATATCGTTCACTTCGTAAGCATTGTGTTTATATTGTATACCAAGTCAATGCATTTGTGTTTCACATTGTTCACATTGTATACCTCAGATGCTTACAATTGAGTGTCAACATCGTTGATATTGTATACAAAGTCAATACCTTTGTGTTTATATCGCTCACATCGTCAACATCGTGATGTGAACAGTGTATGGCTACTACATTGTATACATTCCGATGATAACCAGCTGAACAATATATAACAGTTCTTGTAATTGCAAAGTTGTTTTGTACAGTATCTTATCTATACATTGATATTTTTCAGTTGTCTTTTTATGTTGTAATGTTTTACTGCTGTTACAGGTAAGGGTGAATGTTGTGCCTATTAAAACGTTTAAGCCTGCTTCATTTGTATGTCAGGAGCCTATTGTTCAGTCGGTGTCGTTTAGTTGTTGATGTGGTTCATAGTCTTTTCTATTTTCACGGATTTATATATATTTGACCATTGGTTTTCCTGTTTGAATTGTTTTACACTAGTGTTTTTGGGTCACGTTATAGCTAGCTGTTCGATGTGAACCAAAGCTATTATACTCTGACCATTATTGTTTAACTTTTCATACATTGGGACATGGATGGGGGGTTGTCTCATTGACACTCATACCAGATATTATTGTTAATATAGTATACATCGCGATGATGATAATACCGTGACAATTTAGGCAAAAATTAAAAAGACAGACATCAGGGTTGCGTTCAATATCGTAGCGGCTACACAAGGCTACTTACATTTATGACTATTGAACGTGAAGCTAGCCTATAGTTTCCACATATATATTGATAGTAGCTACGTAGCAGCTACATAACCGCTACGTAGCTGCTACGATATTGAACACGACCATGATAAGCAGTATGAATAACAATCAAAACACGATCATTCAAAAAATAAATTATTGTCATGAAACATATTTAGTCTACAATTATAGAGAGCGGATACTGGTATCGTTCAAGACCAACAGAGATCTAGACTCTTTAGAGCCTCTAATTTCACATGCACATGGGTGACTCTTTTGAAGGGACATCTGAAAGTCCATTTCCGACTGACAATTAATAAGTCAATTTTAACCTCAATATAACGTTGACTTCTACACAAATCAACGTCTGGCTGACTGGTTACAATGCAAATTGTTTACTGTTTTGAATTTCAACCATGCTTCGTATAAATACTCTGTACTATTATAACTATGACATGATATTATAAAGTTGAAGTCCGTTCTCCTTAAATTAGAGTTGACGAATCTTTCATCGTGGAATATCTTTATACCTAATTTCTGTGCAACCAGTGATACATAAACATCGTCGAGAAATATTGTTTTCATATAAGGAAAAGCAATTCTTAATTTTCGTGCTACATTTATCTGCGTAAGAACAGATCCACCTGAAAGAAACGGCGGTAAAATAGGTGGCTGATATTCTTCCTCTGATATATACCATTTTCTATACCTTGAGGATTTAGATCTCACCGGGTTTTGTGGATTACACTGCTTATGTCCAAACATTACGTCTTTGCCGTCCAATTTTTTCTCACGGGCGAATTGTAACAGGTTTGGTATGACTACAAAATAATCGTCGTCAACAAAAAAGACAAACTGACTATTTGAACAGTTCGATATAACCCAATCATATGCCATCAAGGTTTTATATATATTATTCTTGTATTCGTCAGTAAATGAACCTTGAACTATATCCTTGTGTTCAGCATATTCGATCCTTGCATGTTCAGTTAACTCGGCAGAATATCCGAGAAGGAAGACAACTCTTACATTTTCCCCATGACATTTTCCCCATGTGGCGCGAATCGCTTGTCTTTGGTCAAAATGTCCAATGTAAGACTTAACCAATATTATCAATTCGGTATAAGATGCACATTTCACATTGCATATTGTGTTATATTGATTGTATATATGATTTATTGGTTGGATAGTGGTCGTACCGTTATTCTTTAGTTCATTTAAAAAATCTTTCACATTGTTTAGAGGATAATTAAAATGACAGTCATAACAACGCTGCTGTTCAGCTGGTTGCTGGTTCGTATGTAAACAAATCAGTACAAATGTAATGATGAAAACAACTTGGGTTATAGTTCTTTTGCTCTTGTTAAGTTTGTTTCTGTATGAAATAGAAATCATT
The DNA here is from genome assembly GCF_963676685.1 of Mytilus edulis. Classification (NCBI taxonomy): domain Eukaryota; kingdom Metazoa; phylum Mollusca; class Bivalvia; order Mytilida; family Mytilidae; genus Mytilus; species Mytilus edulis. The sequence continues at coordinate 72,456,391 of NC_092349.1, read as the reverse complement.
ACTATCCTGTTCCTCTTCTCTTTGTTTTTAACTACTCCACCTACAAAAAAAACCCAAATATTTATTTATTACGACTGCTGACAAGATAAATACGTGATAGTTAGGCCTATGTGGATTATATTGACCGATGACGAAGTCTTTTATTCACATATTTCACTTGTGAATAGAGTATTATTGAAATGGACTTCAATGTTGAAGACCGTACTTTAACCTATAAGGTTTACTTTTACAAATGATGACTTGGGTGGAGAATTGTATCATTGAGACTCATACCACATATTCTTATATATATTCAAAGTTCTTTTTGTGTATCTTACATTGTATTTTGCAAGATTATTAATATTGACCGTCAACATATGTACAAGGTTATTACTCAAAATATCCGCACAACAATGTTAAATTTGCAAATTAGCGGAACCAATTTATTTTATCTTTCCGGGTCCAACGCCCTAGATCACTCAGCCTCCTAGACAGAACTAAAAATTGAGCTTTCGGTGGACTAGTGTTTCTTTGTCACTAGAATCTAGAGTTGGAACACATTACATGATATATTAAGCATGAAGATGGAACTAATTGGAGATTAGCTTAATTATCTATCGTAAAGAATCGTAAGATGTACGGCTGAAAACACATATTATATTAATAATTACTCTAGATCTTGATATCAGCACAACAATGTTGCAAAGGAGTAGGTCCGGTAAGGGCCGATTCTGGCCCCAAATTTCAAGATCAAGTGACGAAAATTTTTCGACACTTTATAAACACTTAAGTGTCTATTTCAGTTGATTCAATTATTTTATGTGAAAGATTGTAACTGATTTAGTCATGAAAATGCTCCGATTTAAGCTTAAATATGACAAATCTATCAAATATGCCAAAAAATGTCACTTTTCAAATGGTTTTTGTCAAAAATGAAAGTGGCCGCATCCATGTTCATCCTGAACCTTTATATATTTTATGTATTATCATCAAATACAACTTACATTTCAATATTAACAATGAACACAAATGCGGCCACTTTGATTTAAGACGGAAACCGTCTAAAAAATAACTAAAATGCTAAAATTGTGAAGATTTCAGAAATTAAGCATGACTTAATGATGCTAGTACCCGATATATATGTATTCTTTTGTCAAAAACAGCCCATATTTATGTAACAGAAGCATTCTACTCTTAAATAAATAACTAAAAGTTAATATTTAAACAATTATGTAAAACTGCTATATTTTGGAGCCAAAAAAGGGTCTTACTGGACCTACTCCTTTTATTCTTCTCTCGACGGGATTCGAACTCATGCTATTGAGATATATATCGTTACTTTACCATATGTACTGTGTCCAGCGCTCTAGACCACAACACCACCTAGACTGAACAAAAATTTCAACTTTCGATGGCGAAAGTAATTATTTAATAAGTACGTCTAAACAAATGACAACTCTACGATAACTCTGTAAATATAGAAACATAAATTCCGTATACTGGAAAACAAAAATAAGACTTCATGCACATAGAATACATAATTTTTTGAATCACGTGGCCATAATAACCAATGAAAGAAGAATACTATTCCAGATATTTACAGATATTTAGAACTCAGTACTTATGGTCATAACATCCAAATTATATATAAACTACCACTATTTTTTATTTAATAAAAAAAAAATAAAAAAAAATACATGGATTTAGACTAGTACCAGTACAGTTTAAATCTTATAAATAGGTTATGTAAAATAAGCTAGTCATATATAACAGGCTTACATTTTACTACGCCAAACGCGCATTTTGTCTACAAAAAACTCATCATTGATGCTCAAATCTGATAAGTTAAGTATGACAAATAAAGGACAACATTGAAGAGCATTTTGGGTCCACATTCCGAAATATTTTGCCAAGTACAGAACAATAGTATCTTATCTTGTGATAAAAAAATCCATATCGCTGGAAAATATTTGACATCTTGTAAACAGTTGATTAATAATCATGATAATATGATTTCATGTCATCACTTTTCTCCTAACTACTGGACTGTTACTACTTTCGAGGATAAAACATCCGCAAGCAGTAGCATCGACCTAGTGGTTGTAAATAACTCATCATATATACCAGGATTATAATTGTTTACAACATTTTCACGACAAAAAATTAAAAAGAAAAGTCAACCAATCCTCTCGGTCATTTCAGCATTCTTGTTAATCTTAGATTGTTGATCATGTTTCTTGGTAGAGTTTCTCAGTACCTGTCTAATATCTTGTTCGAGATAATAGACAAAGTAAATTGAAAGGTAGTCAAAATTCTCATGAAAAGACAATAACAATAACAGAAGGTCAAATTAAATAAGAACCGAAATTTATGTTTTTGACCATGATGGTAATAATTTTTTACTTCCTTTGAAATAAATTACCAGATACCAAAAAGGAAGTTCATTCCAAGTTTTTCTGAAACTTGTTTCAGTTGATAAAATTAATGCACGCCAAAAGACAAAAAATCACATGGCCTGCATGCAAGAAGACAAGTCATATTGAAACACTGGAAAATATCTCGAATTCGACATAAGTGGTATTCTCAGTACCAGAACCAGAAAAAAAGAGGCCTTTTGATGATGAAATAATAAATTCTGTCAACATAAGCAGCAGTTTACCAACTTCACCTGTATAAAAGATATATATTTCCTTATTCATCGGGTATTCAAGAGCTTCCAGCTACAAATCAGACGTAACAACAAGAATGTGTCCATAGTACACGTATGCCCTATCCGCACTATCATTTTCTATGTTCAGTGAACCGTGAAAATGGGGTAAAATCTCTTATTGGGCATTACAATTAGAAAGATCATGTCATAGGGAACATGAGTACTAAGTTTCAAGTTGATTGGACTTCAACTTCATCAAATCCTACCTCGATCAAAAACTACCTCGACCAAAAACTTTAACCTGAAGCGGGACAGACGGACGGATGAACTGACGAACAAACGGACAGACGCACAGACCAGAAAACATAATGCCCATAAATGGGACATAAAAAGTTGATGAACCAGAGGTGTGCAATGGAACTTCTCGTCCATTCTTATAAAAAAAAGTGAATCGGCAGATATCAATATCTTGTTGTGTAATATTCCGTATCAACTTCAAAAATAATAAAATTATTGTCTTGATACTCTAGGTTCTGATGTTGTTTATCATCTTAACTACGTGTTATAGTGATATTTTATTTGCTTTTTTTTAACCGTTTACGTTTATTCAAATTTTAGTAAATAATATCCTTTTGGGGTTGCTCGGATTTTATAAATCCCGTCACTGTGTTGTGCTATGGCCATGTTTAGTATTCTTTATTTTCTTATGTCCTTTGTCTTAAGAGTGTCTCCACGCATTTTGTTTGTTTGTTCCCATAGTTGTTTGTTTTATAGTAATTAAGATAACATCAAAATGTTATCTGCATAGCTCCAACTTTTTACATGTTTACTTATCATGTCAATATAATAGAATTTTATTCAACTGTCGTGCAAGTGGGAGGTTTAGCTAGCTATAATATTAAAACAAGATTTACTCACCATCTTCTACATAAGGAAATGTATTTACAAAATCAGGAATATAACAGAAGTTTTCCATTAGCTTGATGTGTTTGAGCTTTGGATTTGCCACTTGGTAATAATATGGACTTTTCGATTTGAATTTTTCTTGGAATTTGGTATTTTTGTTATTCTATTGTTTTCTATTATATCTAGTTTATGTTTTTGTTAGACAGGGATGTCGATGTAAGGGAATATATGCAACTGTCATACGAGTGAGAGGTTAAGCTATTTATAAAACCAGGTTTAATCCACCATTTTCTAAAGAAGAAAAATGCCTGTACCAAATCGGGAATTTGACAGTTATTTTCAATTCGTTTGATGTGTTTGACCTTTTTTCTATGCCATTCCCTTTTGAATTTTCCTTGGAGTTCGGTATTTTTTTTTATTTAATTTTTGGTGAGACAGGAAACAAAATTCAAAAACAAGACGGACTGTTTGCGACATTTGTCATTTCGGCAATAACTCCTGTAAAAAGTCATCTGACTGTTTTGAAATAAATCCACAGAAGGTATATTTTTCAACATTCTGGTCCATTCTTGTGCTATCAGATTAGCGGTTTTCAAGATGAAAGATAAAACCTTAATTTAACCTCATTTATTTTATTTCTAGCCATGTAGGCAATGTTTGTTTTCCAGTGGGATCGTCGGACACAGTTAAGAACTCCCTACCCAAATAAGCGTGTGGCTAAGTTTGGTTAAATTTGAGTTTCAGAGGAGAAGATTTTTGTAAAAGTTAGCTGAGACGATGAACGCCAGATGAGGATTTAAGCTCACTCAGCGGTATACTACTATTATCTTTATTTATTCAGTCCTTTTGAAAAGATGAGATAAACACAAACGAAACTCAGTATGAATTCCTACTATCTATCAATAGTGTGATCAAATTTATGTTAACTTAGGGATTTCAACAATTAAGAAAATACATACCGTATAGACAGCTATTAAAAGTTCCTTCCTGACATGAAAAAATGTGAAATACCTGAACGAGAAAATCAACGACTTGATTTATGAGAAACATAAAACGAAAATCAAACATGAATAAGTGGTTTATACCTTAAAACCTGTATTGAAGTTGACAAGCAACTCTATAAACTTGTCAAATTTCAAAACACTCAAACATTGAAAGATAGTTTTTATTAGTTTAAGACATTGCACCATAAAAACAACATGTGCATTGATTAACCTATAGGATTACTTTTTTTCCAGAAGTTATTTATTTGTACCCTGCATGCGACCATTTTAGTATACATGTACAAATACAGGTATTAAAACATATAAAATTGAGCAATAAACTATATCTCGCCTCATGTATGTGAAGTCAGCGGCCGGTTCGTTATCGTATTTCGATATTCAATATTTAACGGGCTGCTTATAATCTGTTCAAAATTATTTTTTTTCGATATAATATTAAAAGCATGATAATCATAGCTAAAAGGAGTTACAAACCTGTTTGTTCAGTCAGGGACTTTCTATACTAAATGTTTAGTATATGAATTTCCTGGTGCAGCTTTCATTGTTATTCAACAAAAATATGTATCTACTGTGACATACTTGGGTTTCTTATTTCATTAAAAAATATCTTTTTTGTGTAAAAAAAGAAAATTGTTATCTAGGATTGGTATGAATAATTTGTGAGATAATCAGTGGTTTTTTTAATGTATACTTCTCATATTTACCTTTTGTGAGACAGTGTTTGTTTGATCAAGCTTAAAAGGAGTTTCATTTCATCCTACTATGAAGCAGATATGTACTGATTTGCATAAAAACAAATATATATATATATATATATATATAAAAATTACTGTTCTAGGCCATCAACTTATAAATTGATAGAACTATTTCCTGGTGAAAACACAAAACGACTTTGTAACTTGTGAAATATATACTTTTCTCTTTAAGATAAGGAAACGGTTCAACTTTATTCTAGTACGACATACGTTTTTAGCTTGTCTCATCACTTTGCGTCCGGCATCCGGTGTCGTCGTCGTCGTCGTCGTCGTCCTTCGTCGTTAACTTTTACAAAAATCTTCTCCTCTGAAACTAATTGGCCAAATTAAACCAAACTTGGCCACAATCATAATATTTACAATGATGCGTTAACTAAACAGACACAATAAATAAAATAGTCAAAATATGGGTAGTAGTGACTTGCTCCAGCTGAAAAGGTTACCAATTAGCATTTCGGAAGCTGTCAAACGATTTCAAGACCCCCTTAAAGCTGATGACGTTTTCTTTAATTTTGATATGATTTGTCCCTATATAATACAACACACTGTAAAAATATTATTTAGAAAGCGCAGGTGGGATTTTTTGAAATTCTCATTTATTGTCTAAAAGAAATGCACCACGGAATAACTGTCTTCTCAGACCAGATAACCTTATTCGCATTTGTCACAACTTTTGGAATTTGGGTCCTCAATGCTCTTCAACTTTATAATTGCTTGGCTTTGTAACTTTTTTTTATATCTGACCGTCACTGATAAGTTTTGTGTGGTATCTAATTATATGCAGACAACATCCAACGGCAACCACGTTATTATAGTATTATGGCTTGTAACACGCTCATACAAATGTGTCGGGGTTAATTGGACATATTTTTGAGGATTCATGCCGCTAACGTTGTTTTCAAATATGCATTGATAGTAAAATAAGGGATTTAATAAGTATAGACACATTCATAAAAAAAAATATGAGACAAACTTAGTCGACAAGTTGATTATGTGGTATAAAAATAGGAAATTTCATATTCAGTTTATACCTTCTTTTTATAATCTAAACTATGTACCCAACGCCTGTGATAGTTAGATAGAGATAAGATAAATGTATGTCTACATATATGTTCATGTTTGATCTTAAATAGATAGCTAAGAATGAACACATATTTTATCATCAAAATAAAGACAATGTATGAATAAAGATTTCTTGTTTTTGCGTCGTATACACAGTTTTATTGCACATAACTGTTTTATATACTGTTTCGATGAAAACAATATATGTCGTTAACGGTTAAGCAACAAATAACAGATTTAACTTATCCATCCGTTTACACGTCCTTTATTCCTTTCATTTTTACTTCTATTCCAATTCCTTGCTAAATTAAATATAGAAAAAAGGGCAATTAAACTCAATTTCGTGAACTTTTAACGTTACACTTTGTACTCGAGGGAAAATGTATTTATAAAGATTCGATAGGTTGTTCATTTTACTATAAATTCGTTGTAATTTTCAAGAGCTGTTTGCGTTACTTTTCTTTGTCGATCTTCCTAAATATTGAGCGTCGTCTGTGTTACTCTTTCCTATATCGATTTTTCTGAATATTCGTTTGTTTGTACTATTTACTCTATCGATCTTAATGAATATTGAGCGTCGACTATGGTACTCCTTTCTCTATCGATCTTTCTGAATATTGATCGATGTATGCAGTGCAAGTTTCTTTATCGATCTTACTGAATATTGAGCGTTGTCTGTTGTACTCTTTTGTCTATCGATCTCTCTGAATATTGAGCGTCGTATGTGGTGCTAGTTTCTCTATCGATCCTATTGAATATTGAGCGTTGTATGTGGTACTATTTGAGTTGGTTGTCGTCTGGGTTTGTACACTATCACTGCAAGAGCTATGTACAAGGCAAGTAAAGACACGAGTACTCCGATCGAAAGACCTGAAAACCAGAAACATAAAATTATTTTCAAGCTGATTGGTTAAATAAAAAAATTTCTTCTTTTTTGTCTTACGACATCAATAGTCTCTTTTTTTCTTCCTTACATACATTTATATATAAATGTAAACAAATAATTAATATAATATCATCAAATAAGTAAACCATAACTATAGTAATAATTAAGATGTTCCGTCTTGCTTATCATGTTCCACTAGCTTGCCGGAGTCTGGTACATTTACAATCATGGTTTTTCAGTGAATGAATTTGGTTAAACTATTGTGGACTTTGTTGGCTTACATAAGTTTGATAGAACACTGTACAAGTACACGAAATGGCAAAATATGATCACATATAAAAATTCAAATTTGCAAAAAATAAATCAGCAGCCTGTTCAAGTGATGGTAATAAACGAAACACATATGATAGAACATAGCAACCTGAATAACAGGTAAACCAGCACCACATAAGAGCAAACTGGAAAGATCATTTATAAAGGAATTGACCAAGCAGATCGACACGAAGCACTCACTAAAAAAAGCAAGCTCGCCCGCCGAAAAACCCCCCACAAAATATCGATCTATTTAGAGTATTCGCAGTTATTGGTAATCATAAGTAAGTAAAAGCCAATTACAAATATCCAATAAGTCATGGTCCAAAAATACTGACTTTAGTGTGTCCCTGATAAAACTCACCAAGTTGTTGATTCTTTAAAACACTAATTTGATTTCCTAATTCAGACATTGTATAATCTCTCTTTTAGTCGGGATACGCCCCCTTTCTTCGGAACATATCTGACTTTATCAATAGATGCTTTTATCCGAGGAAAACGTAAACAAATCGTGGGAATGGCAGATCAAGAAATTGGAAAGAAAGGAAAAACGTTAGTCTGAGCTTCATGTCACAATTATCGGCAATTTTATTATACAGTGTAACAATTAACATACACCTCCCTTTGTTTAAAGCAAAACAATGATTATTATGATATGAAATAGGTAATAATTCAGCAAATGTCCCCCTTTTTCCTTTTTTATGATGTGAGCTCGTGGTTAAGACCGATGACCACAGTGCTGAAGGTCCCAAGGTCGATCCTCACTCGAGTTGCTAAAAATATAAGAACATCACAGGGGTGATTTTCGTCCTCGCCCACACATCTCTGGTACCTAGACCGTACAGTTTAAACTAGAATGGGTACTCTATGGGGGTCTTGTTTGCACTGTGCTTAAACGGCTGTGGATAAGTTACCCACAGCCCAAGATGGAGCCGCCTTGCGTCGGTTAGATACTTTTCTTCTATAGAATAACAATACCACGAATGCATCAATTAAACAACTAAATTTAAAAGTTGTATTAATCGTTTAGGGAAACCCCTAAACTGGAAAGGTGATTAAATTCTACAAAATAAACGATCGCATCACGATTTTAAAAAACACTTAGGCTGTCCGTAACTTCAAAACAACTTGTCCGTAACTTTTTTCATCATACCAACAGAGATGTCCGTAACTTTCAAAGAATCGACATTCGCGGATGTAATGTTTAAACTGATGATATAGATTGCATCGAATACATATTCACAAAACGAAGTAGATGTCTAGTATGATATAATTCATTGTATCGATGGAAGACAAAATTGGGAAAAATATGAAAAAAATCACGATAAATCCGCAAAACTCGGGTCTCATTTTGTATATCGTCGGGGTACCCGAATCGCCTAGATGGAGGGTTGTTTCCGATCATAGCAGATAAACTGTTGAAACATCATTGTTCGTTTTCATTTTTGAACAAGTAGACTACACAAGTATTTTTTACACATACATGTAGCATGTATACACTTACTGATTTTCTGCCAGCAACGACAAGGGTAGAATCCGGGATTTTGGAGGGGAACCCAAATTGCCCAGGCATGCAGTGGATAGACTATACCAGACTTAAGTGCACACACTTTTTTCGTCTTTTTGAAATAGCCAAAAACACTTTTCTCTCATCCCCACAAAAACAAATCCCATCAGCATTGACAGTAAAATAAAAGGGGTGTCAATCTGGACACACTGGGACGTTGCGCACAATGATATTGCAGCACCCTGGCCAAGATTTACAGTAAATGGGAAAACTTAAAAAAAGGACATTTTGTATAAATGAATAAACCTAGCTTCACAGCTAGCTGCATATTTCATTTGTATGCAAGTTGCATTAAATCTCATTAAACTGAATAAAACTAAAAGACACAATTAATAGGTAAAAGTCAGTGACAATAAAAGGAAAAGAGCAGTCAACATAGTGTAACAATTCGACATAGTATATAAAAATATAAATAACTACGTAGGACAACAGGGTAATTTAATAGTCTAACAACCCCTGATAACATACAAAGAGAGAAAAAAAACATACTAGGAAACATATTCAAAAAATCATAACACTATAACTAACTGGTGAGATGTATAAATACTGAGCCGCGTCAAAGAGTATTCATCAAAATACACATAGAAAGAAACAGAGGTGAAGGTAAACCGCAAACATACATTATGATTAAACTCAAAACATTAAAGAGTATGGAAAAGCCTTGGTCTGACAAGCGAAAAACATCGATAAGACGCACATCAGTAAATAAAAGTTCAAACCATAACCAGGATGGAGTACGACAAACCCCACATAAAACTTCTGTGGTGTTAGTATGATGCGTTAATAAAATCACATTTGGTGGTGAATGAGTAGTATAAATGGCCGCGAAGGATTCAAATAATGATGTTAATTGTCTTCTAATTGTTGAAATTATAATTCTTAAAATTTTAAATCAAAAGTTACCCACATCTAAAAATAAAGTTACGGACAGTCTGTTAGTTTCGATCAAAAAGTTACGGACATCTTATGCATTTTTAAAGCAATTGCTTTTATGCCGTCGCGTATGGCCATCTTTGTGACCCAGATCAGAGACTCCGCCCAGATCAAGCCATAGTATTTTGTTAAACAGGCTCCTGGTCAGTCATTCTTTAACACCTATGTATATGTTTTCTAATGCAATACATAGCTTGAAACTTTAAAAAAAAGTTAGTGGATTTAAGAAGTTTCAGAATATGTTCTTGTAGATGTATTTTTGTATTTAAAGGGTCAACCGTTTGACTATCAAATAACATAGAAGTCCGAGTGAAAAAAAGTACATTTTTATAAATGCGATTCCGTTTTCCGCCGTTCGTACGATGTTTCAACAAAATATGGATTCATTTCAGTTGTTGATTTAGTATTGAAAATTTAACTGAATTATTTCCTAATAAATACGGTTTTTTATGTTTAATTTGTGTTTCTTTAAGAGGTCAGGTGCTCTTGTTCATTCATAAAATTATCGTTCATTCATACATTTATCGTAAAATCAAAATCACTACACAGGTTAATGCGTAGTGTCAAATTATTACCTGTAATCTAAAAATAGACAAACTTTATTTGCGCAAATAATTTAGCGGAACGAAAACCTTGTTGAAAACACATAACAATAAGTTCGTTTTCCTTTTCTGTCAAAACTCCGTAATATTTATCGATCACCTTACTAATGAAATGGACCCTTCCAAACGTAGTAGATGCCAAGTCGGTCCAGATGAAGAGATATTTACAATTTGGAATTTTCTAGTTTATTGATACATAGATTGAAAAAAAGTACGTCTTTTTAAATATCATGATCAAAACTGGGTTTGCATAACAAATGTCAGATGAAACCATTATCCTCGTCTTTTCAGTGAACAAGTCTACTACGTTTGTTGACACTCGAGGGTCCACCGTGTTAGCAATTTTATTTCACATGTTTTCGAAATATTGAAGATCATTTCTCGCAATGTTTCCTGAAAATTGATAAATATCAAAGCAACGTAGAGCTGTTTGTTCTTGTTCGTATAATAAAATTGAGAATGGAAATGGGGAATTTGTCAAAGAGACAACAACCCGACCATAGAAAAACATACAACAGCAGAATTAAGGTCACCAACAGGTCTTCAATGCAGCGAAAAATTCCCGCACCCGGAGGCGTCCTTCAGCTGGCCCCTATACAATATATATACTAGTTAAGTGATAACGATTTAATGTCATGTTTGTCTGTGATGACCCCCCTTTTCGGGATTGCATGAGAATTGTAGTTATCTCGTACCCACATGCACTTGTTTCTATCCATAGGAAGGTCGACTATCCATATAAAACTATTTATATGGATAATCGACCTTCCTATGGATAGAAACAAGTGCCTGTGCTCGTACCGCATCAGAAGGACACATATCAAGTTTTAAAAATGATGACAAAGTAACATTATGAAAATATTTTTATTAAGCTGAAATATACATTTATTCTTTACATGTTTATGTCTTGTAAGATATTTTATTTCTTTCCCGTTTTTTAACATTTGCATCTGGAAAGTTGAAATGTTTTAACTTAATCATTTGTGTTAATGGTTAAATATAAATTAATAATGAAAATTGTTAAAATTAAATCAATAAAGGAAATTATTGCCAATGAAGTTACAAACACTACCAGGGGATAATCCATGATGATTTCTTTTTGAGTTATATGTTTCAGCACATGTATATTTGACCCCAACTTTAGCCTGGTAAAGGTGTTGTCTCCTTGTGAAATATAAAACATATTAAAAATGACTTTCTGCTAAAGTCTTTTATTTATATAAAGTTAAAACCTTCTTACTTTTAACTAGACAACACTCATGTCAGGTTTAATTCTTGTATATATGTGGATGAAAAATAAAAGTCCCCAAACATTAACATGGCAGCAATTGCTTTTACAGCCTTTAAGGCTTTGATTTAAAGTTGACCTTGCGCTTTAGTGAACTCTATATTAACAAATTTATGGTAATTGTTAGTCATTTCTTTATTCAATAATCCTATAAATATTTACATTCTGCATGAAAAACATCGCAAAAGGTACATTTTGTATGAATTAAATATCAACGAGTTTAGAGTTGGCCATCTTGGGCTGTGGGTAACTTAAGTTACCCACAGCCGTTTAAGCACAGTGGTTTGGTTAAAGTTGCTCCGGACTTGAAGATGAATCTGACTTTTCTGTTGATATTTTTTCTGTTTTTCTGTTCCTGTGGATCAGCCCAGTTGATCCCTCCGATAAATTCTGCTTCCTCCAACATAATAACAGATTCTGCTAGGTGCCCTTACATGTACATGTACACGTGCCTTACACTCAACTTTAATGTCAAGACCACATTTTAAAGAGTAAAGATTTTTATATAAAGTTAGGTTGCATAAATACATAATAACAAGGAAGCTTGAAGGAACATGAGCTTTCAAGACACTGGTTACTTAGATGATGCAATGTGTACAGCATGCACCATGTTTTATCTTTGATCTTGTATACTGTACATGTATGTAAATAGACATTACTAGCGCCTACGTAACGCCTAAGTATTAAGTACTCATTATTGAGTTTAACTACTATATATATCAATATGATCAAAGAAAAAGAAGAGAAGCTCTTTCACAGACTTAGTGATGTCCATAATTAATATTGCCTTTAAAAACATTGTAATTTTTCTGTCCATTTTCATGCATCTGTAAGCACATGTAAGTTTTCATAACTTGAAGAAAATAAAGGAGTTGAAAAAAGATTTTGAATTATCATGATTATTGGGCTGTTTTGTTTTAATTATTTAAAAGTGGCTATATAGAGTGCAAAAAGGTAATATTATGAATTTGAAACATCTCTGGCTTGTTGGTAGGCATGTTTTGTATGCTATTATTGTATGAAGTTTATTAGACCAATTTTTATCATCTTTCATTTTTTCTTTTGAGACTTGGACCACACATTACAGATATATATTTTGGGGGGTAAAAAATACCAGTTGCAATATTTAGACATCTTTTGAGACTTGGACCACACATTACAGATATATATTTTGGGGGGTAAAAAATACCAGTTGCAATTTTTAGACATCTAAAATATGACAAAATGTTAAAAGAACTGATTAGGGAGTTTATTTTGGTCTTAGGGTTCATGGAAGCACCATACATGTACTTTGTATATGGCTACAAAACTTAACCCAAAGAATTTAATTTTCTGGTAAATTTGATGTTAAGACAAGATTTTATTTTCATTTTCATGTGGAAATTTTATAAATGTATAATGCTGTTGCATATTTCTTCCTGTGTCTTTTTTCTGGGGATTACTACAGTTAAAGTGATCTAAATTAATATAAATTTTCGATTACGTCCTTTGTTTTTCAAGAAAACTACAGTGATCACCTCATTTCATTAATCAAATGTTTGTCAAAACCAAGAGGTACAAAATTTACAATACCTGCACATTATCATAAATGATCCATTTCCTGTTAGAATACATGAGGAGTGACACTTCAAAGTTCAAACATTGGCACACATTTGACTTTCACCACAAAACATATTTTGTACATGTTCATCAGTTCTGTAAATGTATTCACCTACCCTTGTCCAATGCTCATCAGTTTTGTAAATGTATTCACCTACCATTGTCCAATGCTCATCAATTCTGTAAATGTATTCACCTACCCTTGTCCAATGCTCATCAGTTTTGTAAATGTATTCACCTACCCTTGTCCAATGCTCAGTTTAGTTAAATATACTTTATGAGCTGTTCACTATTTTGTAGGTATGGCCTATTGTTGCCAAAGAAAGGACAAACCAAGGTCAAGGTTAAAAGTGTATTCGGTGATGACAGTGATGATGTGAGTAATAATTTGATGTCAGTGCATATTTGTTTTATTAAATAAGACATACTGCTATAAAAGCTTAACTTGGCCTAATTTTAAATGAAATTTTAACTTTTTCATTTATGTCATTAAAAAGCAGTAGTTCATGAATCATGAATGACTTCACAGTGAATGTATTAACACAAGTAAAGACAATATAATACTACTTACTTATCCTCTCTGTTCCCATGTTGGACATGACAATTCATTATAACTTTACTACAGGGTATATTTATTATGAAGTTATGCACATGATAGAACCAACAAAAAAATAACTATTATTTTATTTTTATGAACAATATCTATGAGGAATATATTTGCAAATATTTCCAATACATGTAATTCCTATAAGGTTGATTCAAAGTTCAAGATAACTTCATCTTGCAGCATGCAATTTATCAGAAATCAAATTAAATGAGTGTAAATCTTTTCTTTATTCATGTTATTTATTTATAATTTAATTTTGGATGTAACACGTCTTCTGATTGGCTGACATTGTTATGTTTATCAGCTGATAGACATAATTTTGTCATGTGACCTTGACGTCATCATGTTTTTTTATGGTTTACTCCGGTTTAAAATTGAATTTAGAATTTAAATATAAGAAATGACTGTAATATTTTTTCTGTCTATTCGAAATAACATTAAAAATGTGGTGCACACTTTAAATATCCCGCTGCATGGGTTATTTAGTGTGCACCACATTTTTAACCGGATTTTTGTGACAAAAATGTCGGTTATTGATTTGGGGATGTATGGCGGGCGGTCGGGCGGGCGGCAATCAAATGTTGTCCGTGCAGGAGTTATGGTTCTTGAAAGATTGAAAAATGAAGTTTCCAGTCGTGTCCGTGCATTTACGCATGAATTGTTCTACCAAAGCTTCCCAAATTTTAATATGTTGTTACTGATGACAAAATGTAGGTCAAGTTCAAAAATGACGATTTTGACTTTTACCGTTCAGGAGTTATGGTTCTTGAAAGATTGAAAAATGGAGTTTCCAGTTGTGTCCGTGCATTTACACATGAACTGTTCTACCAAAGCTTCCCAAATTTTGATATGTTGTTACTGATGACAAAATAGAGGTCAAGTTAAATAATGACGATTTTGACTTTTACCGTTCAGGAGTTATGGTTCTTGAAAGATTGAAAAATGGTGTTTCCAGTCGTGTCCGTGCATTTTCTCATGAACCATTCAACCAAAGCTTTTGAAATTTTTATATGTTGTTACTGATGACAAAATAGAGGTCAAGTTCAATAATGACGATTTTGACTTTTACCGTTCAGGCGTTATGGTTCCTGAAAGATTGTAAAATGGTGTTTCCATTCACGTTGTTGCATTTACTCATGAACCATTCAATCTAAGCTTTTCAAATTTTAATATGTTGATACTGATGACAAAATGGAGGTCAAATTTGATATTGACAATTTTCACTTTCACCATTCATCAGTAATGGTTCTTGTGATATTGCCAGGACACAAATAAATATTAATAAATCCGGTTTGCTGTCGTTGTGACAGCCTCTTGTTTATGTTATTTTTTACATAGACAGAAACAAATTACAGTCATTCCTTAAAGAAAATAGAGTAATCTTGGTAATATTTTGATGAATTAACATATGAATTATTATAAACCCTATTTTGTATTGGACTAAACAGATTTGGCTTATTATAATGTGCTTGTTCACAAGGTACATGCAACTGTCTGCAGGAAAATTTCAGCTTACAAGCACCTAATTCACTTTCAATCAATCTGTCTTTAATCTTTTTCCTAAGTGCTGATTGCTTAGCATATAAACAGTTAATACCATTTTCCAAATCATTAGTTTGGTTCAGTAGTGAAAAAAACATTCAGGATGACAGTCATGGCACTGCCAGGTGAAACAATACTTGAAATAAAATACATGTAGTTTTACAATTTAAACATTGCAACACCAATATCAATTTTAATTATTTCAGGAGAGTGCACATGATGCTATTAACACTTCAATAAAAAATGCAGCACAGAAATCTAAAATTAAAAGACAGGTTAGTATTTATCTCATAAAGTATTATTATTTCCTTCTGTATGCTCAGCCTGGCTCTGATAGTGACTTTTATTTTACGGAAATCAAATTTTAACCAAGATAATTTGAAGTTAGAAAAAAAGCTTTGTTACTTACTTCTATCGTCTTTCCTAATTTGATGCATACAAATAACAGTTTGTAAATCTTAATAAGGTATTAAAGATATAACTTTGGTTTTGCTTTAAGCCAGTTGTATCCCAAAATAATTTTATTACCATAAAAATTTATTATATAAATTTATTTTATGACTTGAAAGATCTGAGCATCCAAAAAAAATAAAATTGGCCAAAAACTTGAAAACAGCCATTTTTGCCTAGTGTGTGATTAATATGAGGCAGGCATCACCTGTAAATGGGGACGAAGTCTGTATGAATTATTTTTTTGTAACTTAAATATTTGTTTAAAAAAAAAGAAACGGAAATACCGTAACGTTTCCGATTTTGGTTCTGTTGTTAGGGATTTAGTTGTGACGTTATTTAAATTATGACGTCATATGCAATGTAAACAAAGAAACGCTATCATCAGGTAACGTTTTTTCATATCAAGGAATTATTAAAAATGAAATTGGTATTGTGCGTTCCTTCCTATTTTGTACTTGACTGATAAATATATATTTTACTCAAAGTTTCATACAAACGAGACCGGAAAAAGGAAGTACATTGTACATTTCTGCGCAGGTATGGGATTTCAAAACACGACAAAAAAAATTTGAACGATTTTGAGTTCATTATAGTACAATCAAAAATTCGGGAAATTTTCCCGTATTTTTTTTTTATTGAATTTTCTACTGTTATTGGGGACTCCGTCCCCATATAAAAGGACCAACCAAGCATTAACAAAGTTTTGTCAAAATGTCTTTTAAAAAACATGCCAACCATAACAAACAACTTCATCAAATGTTTAATTCATTTCCATATATTTAGAATATTTCATTGCATGAATAATGTAATTAATAATTGTTATTAACATTAAAAAAACAACCATTTAAAAACAAATGTATTGTTTACAAAGGGAGCTTACTCATCTGTATGCATGTCATTTTTCAGACTCAACTAGAAATAGACAGAGCTCTAGAAGCTGATCCAACAGTATATGAATATGATAGTATATATGATTCTATGCAGGAGAAAAAGGCTCAGCAGGTGGCAGCAGTCAGTAGTGATAAAGCCAATGTTGAGAAAAAGGTATTGCACACACTGTTCAATGTCAACATCTAAAATGTATGTGATAGTAGTTATATATTAATCACTGTAAATTCAGAAATGGTCTTATTACATAGATATAAGAAGATATGGTATGAGTGCCAATAAGACAACTCTCCATCCAAGTCACAATTTGTAAAAGAAAACCACTTTAGGTCAAAGAATGGTCTTAAACAGGGAGTTTTGGCTCACACTGAACAGCAAGCTATAAATGGCCCCAAAAGTGACTAGTGTAAAACCATGTATTCAAAGTTGCATTTATTGATGCTTTTTTGACAAATTAACAAAAATGTGAGTTTTGTTATTTTGATTTAAGGAAAAAGCTTCATATATCATGTATATATATATGTATCAAATATCAGAATACTTGTTCTCATTATTGAAATACTCACGAAGTCGCATTTTTGGCTTAAATACAAACCTCACACTAATTTCTAAAGGAGTAAGTTCGGTAAGGGCCATATTTGGCCCCAATTATAAAGTTTATAGTTACAAGACAATAAATGCTTTAAGTTGCCTTAAAGACATGTGAGAAAGTTAAACAGAACTGTTTTTGTCCAAGTTTCAATTCTAACACGTTGATTTTTATATCCCAAAAAGGTCAAGATAAGGGATTTTTGTGAAATTTGACAAAAACAGCTGGATTTCAACCAAAAAAAGGACCAGGAAACATAGAGCGCAGGCGTCGACAAGCTTAATATTCAAATAAGACATGTGAAATGTCTTCACAAACATTATTTTAAAAGATCTTTGTTGTCGACGTATGCGCTCTATGTTTCCTGTCCAATAATCTATGGAAATTTACCCATTTTCATTGATTTTTGTGTGAAAAATCAATATGAGTACAACTTGTGACGTCATAATGAAACGCAGAAACGTGAAATGTTCAATAAAATGGCTTATATCCTATCTAGTCAATGTATTAGCTACAATTTATCGTGATATTGGTAAATAAATCTGAATTTGAAATTTACGCTAAAAAAAGGGGCCATTTTAGGACCTTATCGAACAGACTCCTTTCAAGAATGAAATGTTTTGTTTCAACTTCCAAAACTCTGAAAGAGATTTTATTTGTATTTTACATTTTTCATTTTTGATTGATTGATTGTTGGTTGCTTTTTGAATTAATACTCAAAAGTTGTAACAAAATTGTCAACAGAAACAGTTATTATGATTAAGTAATTGACAAAGGCCTAACACAAATATATATATATATATATAACTCGTCTAAACATCAACCCAACAATGTTAGATCTGTAAATTTGCTTACATAATTTTTGTTCTTCCCTCGCTGGGATTCGAACCCATGCTACTGATATTACGTGACACCAAATCGCCTGCACTGTATCGATATCCGGTGCGCTAGACCACACGACTACCTTGGCTTCACAATAATAAAGCTTTCGGTGGCTGTGTGTTACCTTTCTTCGTCAGTTTTAATCTAGCGTCGTAATACAGTACATGATATATAAGGCATGGAGATATCATATAAACAAAAGAAAACAAGAGAGGAAATTATTTATTTCAGTTATCATTGTTTTAAAACACATACATTTGCCATTATGCAGAAAAAAATCCAAAATACATTTACTCACCAATCACAACAAGGATGGGTCTTCACATTCATTGAATTTATAAACCTATATATATTTTATATCCATCGATCTGGTTTGACTGTAAGCCATAAGACTATTGAGATAAAAAAAAAACATTGTATCAACCATAGGTCAGTTCTAATTCATCTAAAATCAATTTTGTAGTGAACTTGCATGAAAAATTTGCCACCTGTGTTAAGCAACCAACAATCAATTCATCTATAATCAATCTGATAATTCTTACAAAATCTGTTCATTAATAGTATTGCCACTTTTATAATTTGTATCTATTCATGACAAATGATAATTTTCAAATAATCTTTTAGTTATTTTCTTTTATAAAAAGTCTAAATACATAGGTGGACTATTGAAAGCATCAGAAGTAAGAAAAAGGGAGTTTGAAAGACAACAAGAAAGAAAGGTACAGAAGGAAAGAGAGACAGAAGGGGATGAATTTGCAGAAAAGGAAGTGTTTGTGACAGGTGCATATCGTCAAAAGATGCAAGAAATGCAGGAAGCTGAGGAAAAAGAAAGGCAACAGGCTCAACTTGAAGGTATTGAGTTTAAATAATGATTCAATCACTTTATAACAGTCTTTTAAAAAGCTTGTTATTTTAGAATAGAGTAACGAGCATCCTTAAAGTGTGATGTTTTGATTAACAATTGAACAATAAAAAATTAAACATATGCAATATTTAAAATAATCAATACCCAGCCAAACAAATTGATTAAAGAGACACTGTAAAAATATATTAGGAAGTTGTATATTAACATACATGTACTAGTGTCCATTTAAATCACATTGAACTGTTTTATCAAAATATTCTTTTTATGCCCCAACTACAATAGTAGAGGTGCATTATGTTTTCTGGTCTGTGCCTCCGTTCATCCTTCCGTTTGTCCCGTTTCAGGTTAAAGTTTTTGGTCAAGGTAGTTTTTGATGAAGTTGACGTCCAATCAACTTGAAAATTAGTACACATGTTCCCCAAAATATCATCTTTCCAATTTAAATACCAAATTAAAGTTTTGACCCCAATTTCACGGTCCACTGAACATAGAAAATGATAGTGGGAAGTTCAGATTTAAGTTTTGTTCAAGGTAGTTTTTGATGAAGTTGAAGTCGCATCAACTTGAAACTTAGTACACATACTCCCTATAATAAGATCTTTCTTATTTTAATTCCAAATTAAAGATTTGACCCCTTTTTCATGGTCCACTGAACATGGAAAATTATACTGCGAGTGGGGCATTGGTGTACTATGAACACATTCTTGTTTTAATACTGACTAAAAAAACTTCTAAGATTGACAATAGGTTGTAAATATAGCATTCACATAAGAGCTATTCCATTAAAATGTATGTGGAAGGGTAGGAAGGTAAGTTTAATTATTAAATGTGGGTTTCTGATCAGGTGATAAGATATTGTGTAAAATATCATTAAATTTATAAAATTTGTATGTGATTGTAGCCATGTTAGATGTCAAGAAGCAAAACGATATGACTGGTTTCTATAGATACCTGCTGAATGAGAAAACTGGGGAAAATATCAAAACAGAAAATGAAAAGCCAGAGGTATCTGTTAAAACAGATGAAGAAAAAACTTCTGAAAAACCTGACGGCAGCGAAAGTCCAGCTAATAGTTTACCAATGTATGTTAAGAATTTGTAGAAAGATTTGGTTCATCTGTCTCATATTTAAAAAAAACAATTTTATCAGGTAGTTTAGCATGATGTCGAAAACAGATCATCTTAAAACTTAGTAGGCTATTTTATCATAATATAACATAAGACATTGTGGTATTATTGCCAATGAGACAACTCTCCACCAATGATGTGTTTATTGGAGTTAATATTTACCAACTTAGGGTTTTTGTCAATATTTTATGCAACTTTGCTGTGTAAAATCTGTTTCAAAACATTTGTTAACATTAATTTCATAAATATCAATTCAATGATATCCAAATTTAAGAAGAAGATGTGGTGTGATTGCTAAAGAAAGACACAGCACTCTACAAGAGACCAAATTACACAGTATACATTTCAATTGTTAATTTCAATTTGAAATCGATTGTTAATAAGTTTAAGAAAAAAGTTATGCATATTATATAAAGTAACATAACAAACAAACAAAAAACTCTGAGGAAAATTTAAATCTAAAATTCATTTAATACGCCAATTGCAGAGTGAAAAGCTCAAATACATCAAGGAATGGGTAAAATAGGTCATATTTCTGACTTGGTAAAGGCATATTATTTTGAGAAAATATGGGATTAAACTTGGTTCTATAGCTAGCTAAACCTCTAACTTGTATGAAAATCACATAAAATTCCATTATATTGACAACAATATGTGAATAAAACTTCACAGATATAATGGGTAAAAAAGTAAAAAATAGGGGTAAAGCATTCAATGCAATATATTGTAGTCAAATAATAAATTGATGAACAATATTGCAAAAATTCATTTCACAACATGATACCTTGGTATGCTATTAAGTCATCAGAGAAAACTGATATACTCAATGAGAGACATATTTTATTAAATATATAGTACACTTATGAAATGCATCAGGTAATCTTGTGCTTAACATGTTAAATGACAGATGAATATTTTTAGAAGTTGACAGATATGAAGCACTGACAATTTCTAAATTATAATAATGTTAAGACATTTTTACATTTCAAACTTGTTTCCGCCTCTTGGTATTGGTATTTTTCACTTGCTAACTTTTTTATTATTTTCTTTTTATTTCAGAATAAAGAAAGAACAGATAACACAGAGAGAAAACAAAGAAAGGTACTTGACATACTGCACACACATCTTTAATTCGTTCCATACCTTGTTAAATATCTTAGTTTGACATCTAAATATCTTGTCTGGGTTGTTGGTTTGCTGTCTTGAAATATAACCCACATCACCTTTCAATCAATTTCTTTTCTTTTTTATCTTGAATTAAAACTCAACAGAAGGAATTACTATACACCAACTAATGCAATTTATTTTCACGATTTTTGCAAATAGAAAAATAATACACAAAAAAATTGTCTCCAATACCGTATGTAAAACTCAGATATTTCCTTATTGAACTTCACCAAGTAAATTAGAAAATCACACAATTTATAGCCATGAAGTGAACAAGATAGGGCAATAAGTTGGCATACAGTAGATTTATGTTTTACTTAGATGTCACAAAAAACATTTATGTCAATATTATAGTTTGTTGGGAATAAAAAAAAGCATAACTGACAATCTATTTGTTTGCATGGATTAAATTGATTATTTGGAGAAAATTAGAATAGAAAACTGATATACACTACTTATAGGAAATAATCAGTCAAATTGTTTATCTTTTAGTTTGACCATCTGTTTATGTGTTCATCTTGCTGGAACTCAATCTCATAAACCTCTGAATGACTTGCAATGATACAGAATATCTAGTGGTTGCTGATTTTTTTTTATTAAGTTTCCCTTCACCAATTTATAGACATGTCAACAAAGTTCAGGCTATTTATTGTATAAAAAACTGATAAAAAAATCTAATATAAATTTATTTATTTATGTATGATTCCAGGAAGCAATACAGACAGAGAAAGTCATCATCTTCATCATCATCAAGGTCTTCATCAAGGTCAAGGTCACCAGAAAACAGAAAAAGGTCATCACCAAGACAACAGAAAAAAGCAAGTGTGAATTCCTCAGATGAAAGTGAAGATGACAAGAAAACAAAACTTAGCTCAAAAGAGAAAGACAATTCTTCAGGAAAGGATTCAATTTCTAAAAAACAAAAAGACTCATCAGAAAATGATAAAAATAGATCTGACAAAACTACTCAAAATAGGAAAGATAAAAGAAAACAAAGAACAAGGTCATCATCCGGGTCAAGTTCAAGTGATGATGATGGTCCTAGTGCAGCAAAAAAGGATAAGAATGAGGAGAAAGAGGAAGTGAAGAAAGAAACAAAAATTGATAAAGAATTGACAATAGAGGAAATAAAAGCTAGATATGCTAGGAGAACAACAAAGGACATGATTGAATCTGCAAGAGAGAGATACTTCCTACGAAAGATTGAAAGAGACCAAACAAAACCTTATATATTTAGGAGTGATGAATAAATCATTGAAATGTATTCAGTCATTGTCATTGTGCTCTTTAAAAGTGTTCATTTGCAAGATGAAAAACATTGGCTGCCTCACAAATAAAAAGACCTTATCCTTATTTTCATTGTTCATTGCTCAGTATTCAGTTTTCATGGTTTATATGTGATTCTGCAATTCTATAGCAATAGTTAAGTTTTAGAATTACTATGGCAATAGGTCAACTTTATGTCTGTGCATGCTCTCATTTTTATGATTTATTGGTTTATGTTCAATTTTTGTGAAGACTTTTGTTGCAGAAAGCTTGACATAGGGATAATAGTAGTGATCTTACAGTGGCTTTAACCAACTTCTTAAAAGCTTTATTTTTTAGAAGGGGGAAACCTGGATGCTTCATTATTTGTATATAGATGCCTTATGTTACAAAGCTGTACATGTTAAAGTTTACCTGGCATGGATCATCTAACCTTGACCTCATTTTCATGGTTCATTGGTCAATGTTTAGTTTTCTTGGTTAAGTCTGTTTATCAGAAACTATAAGCAACTATATTTAGAGTATTGATGTGTTTAATAAAAAATTGAAGTACCAAATCTCACCATTGAAAGGATTTTTTTTTAAATTGGTGTGTTTATGACATGATATTGGAACAAGTGTGAAAATTACTGGACTGATGAAAGCCTCTGATAATAAAAATGTTATTAGTTCACTACTAATGAAGTCAAAGGGGATTTATGTTTGCACTACATCTGTCTCTATCTGTCAGTCCAGCAAATCAGTTTTCCAAACTTTTTTATGCCCCATTTATGGTCATTATGTTTTCGGATTTGTGGTTCCCTCTGTTCGTCCGTTCGTCAGTCCATCCTTTCATCCAACTGTCCCGCTTCAGGTCAAAGTTTTTGGTCAAGGTAGTTTTTGATGAAGTTTGAAGTCCAATCAAGTTGAAAGTTAGTACACATGTTCCCTATGATATGATCTTTCTAATTTAAATGCCAAATTTAGAGATTTCCCCCCATTTTCACGGTCCACTGAATATAGAAAATGATAGTGCGAATGGGGCATCCGTGTACTGGGGACACATTCTTGATTCTTCATGCTTCAAGATATTTATTTGATTTTTGGTATATTTTTATAAATTGTGCCTTGGATGGAGAGTTGTCTCATTGGCACTCAAATCACATCTTCTTATATCTGTCATCATCTCCTTTCTTTAATTTTATCATTGTTTTGTACTCCACCATACTTAAGCAAAATGTGTGCAATATTTTTACAGAAGGTGTCAAGCTAAAAAAATTCCTGTAAGATAATTAAACAGTAGAAAAACATTGCAACAATTTTTCTTCTTGAAAAATAAGAAACTAGATATTATCATGAAATTTTATTAAAATCATTATAAAAAATATAAAAATTTGAATATGCAAAACAACAGGAAAAATGAACAATTGCACAATTAGAGATTTGAGCAACAAAATACAATAAAAATAAATTAAAATTTATCAAAATAACAATAACTATCAATTATCTAAATATATGAACACTATCACATTATTGGTGGATTCATAGTATTAAAGTCTACAAATAACAGTTAAACTTTGTTGAAATTTATTGCAAGTGAACTTTGTGTAGAAATTTTTAGAATCATAATTTTCATTTTTTTCTGAAAAAAATAAATCATTTGTATGCTGTGTTACGCTGAACTTTTAATTCTATTTTTGAATTATTATACTTTCCTCTGAAAAATCTAAACCAAATTTTAAATTGATGATAAGGTAGTGGAAGTTAAGTTACAGTTGAATTTTATTGTTCACTAAATTTTGTTTGATTTTGCATTTTTCATGAAAAGGTGTCGGAAAAAAATATAAGCTTTTATTTTTTGAAAAAGAGTTCATAGATATGGAATAATTGTTATTTTTACTATAACAGATGCAAGAGTTTTACATTTAAGAGGCAAATTCAAAACTGTAAATGGAAATTCTTTATCTTTCAAATATTGGAATTCTTTTAAATTTCTATAAAAATGAACACAAAACAAAAATAGATAAAAATGTCAATAAAATCTCGTTATGAGGACAACATTTTAGATCACTTCAGCTGAACATTTGACAAATCTCCAGTTGTGACTAGACAGCACAATCACAGGTCTGTATCAGATCATTTAACCATTAATTCATTGGACAAATTCAGATGTTAAAGTATTAAATATTTACAGAACATGCTTTTTGCCAAAATATAATAAAATTTATGGGTCATAAGACTTTTTTTCATGCTTCAGGTTGTGTAAATTGTCAGATTTTGTATAGATTAGTCATGGAAAATCCAACTTTGTGGGATAAAAAGAAAACTTTACCATTAAATGTTAAGAAAAAATATGAGAAGATGACTCGTAATACATGCTTTCAGATAAGAAAAAGAAAAAATGGGGTCACTGGACAAGTTTTCTGGTTAGTTACTTATTACAATGGATAAATTCACAACTTTCTATTACATGTATAATAATTACGTTATCTGAGTTATCTCCCCTCTTGTTGCAAAGTTGAAAAAAAATAATCAAACAAAAATACAGTTGTAAATATGATAAAACACATAATTTTCTATATTAAGGAGGCTCGAGGGTATAAAAATTTCAGGAAAAAATCAAACATTTGTTTTTCATTACAAATTTTATTTATTTCCTTTTGTAGTTGTTACTTTATCATATGGTACAAAAATCATTCAAAACAATCAATTCGTGTTGGCCCCAGATGACTTTCAAAATGTATACATCATTGAAAAAGTTCCAAATTATCTCCCTTTGGTGGAAAAATGCCATTTTTTGGCTCTAAAATTGAAATATCTTTTTCAAATCATCGGTGATCTATCTTTTTTAATATAATTTCCATATAAGCTGTACTTAAACTAAATTATTGTAAAATTTTAGCGATTTCTGTAATAAATTTCTTTATTTTATGTCGATATTACCTTTATTTCTCCTATTACTTGAACAGAAAAAAACCACCTTTACCAAAATGTATGCTTCTTTCGAAGGCAGATTGTGAGCGCAAATGAACGGTGACCCCACTTTTTTATTTTATTTTTCTATTAACTATAAGATAAAGTTCATTTATAGAAAAAGATAGAGAAATCCTATATAAATGATTTAGACCCGCGAACCCCCTTAACATGATTAGTCTTACACATTACAGTGACTTGACTGTTAGTGTTGCTCTCCACCAATTGCAACTCATTCAAAATTTTGACCAAATTGCAATTTGTTTTATTAAACCAAATTGTTCAACTGGTCAGAATATTAAACAAATTGTTCAGTCAAAATGTGAAAGTGCAAGGTGATAAAATAAAACATACTTACAATCCTATAAGACTTTAACTCCACTTTAATGATGTTGTGACAAAATGAGTTTATCAGTTTGTATAGTTATATTATAGTCATTTCCATGCTGAAGAGGAACTGTTTATTTTGAATTGCTATAAAATTGTCCGAACTAAGCTTTCATATAGTTTTTCTTTCTAAAAGTATTCTATATTTATAAGAATCAGATATCATTTTAAATAAAACATCATATATTCAGTAAAATATGTGTGAAATAACAATATGCTATTGATAAGTTTTCAGGGGAGATAACCTAAAATATTATTCTTTTGAATAAAGACTTTTTGAAAGAAAAGTTATTATCTCCCCCATGGAAACTTCCTACAAACATATATTGCAATTTTACACATATTTTACTGAATATGAAATGTTTTAATTCACATGCAATTGGTGGAGAGCAACACTAACAGTCAAGTCACTGTAATTACATACTGCTCTCAAAATTTGCACATTTTTAAAAATCTAAACCAATTGTTATCTGCTACTTCTAAATCCAGAATGAAAGAAGACACCTCAACCAAACTTACATTCATCTGAGTAGATTTTGTAAAAAAATGTATAACAAATATGGTTTAATTTGAACATATTGTATGGTTCAAAACGACAAATGGATCCGACACAAGTTTTGTAACTTAGAAACGTCTTCTTAAAAATAACAAGACATATACACATTTATAAATGAACACAACAAATATTTCATACAAATAATTTAAGCATAAAGACATGAAAACAAAAGGAAACTTGTTGAAGCAAATCAATGGATTTTAATCGATATGGTGGTATATTTTTTTTTAAACTGCGCTATTTCAAATCGCATAGTACTATTTGAAAATACTGGCCATATTGTTAGTACACTGTGTAATTATTGGACATTAAATTCTCAATAAGAAAACAAGTAAAAAGGTAAATTTTGAATCACAAATGGGCATCATGTTTTATCATACATTGGAATGTAGAATGATCAGTTTTCACAATGTTATTTCCTCTCAATTGTCCTTTATATAGACTTTAAAGGATAATGCCGACAAATTAATAAATAAAATTATCGCTATTTTGTGCATTTTTCCTTAAGCTTTGATCTTTTTTTGTAATAATTTTCATATCATGCTACTCGCTTTAGATGGAAAATTGTCGCTAGAAACTAAGGAGGCACTTGGCGTTGCTAATGAAATTGACAATGTCGTCATCGGTAAAATAGCGATAAAACAGATTATCATTGTTCATCTCAACTCCACTTGAATTTCTCGCTTTCTCTGTACCAGCTCAAGCAAGAAAACCAATCTTGTTGAGATGATTACTGATAATCTATAAATAATTCATAACAAACAATAGCCCAAGATTTATTCTGTCGAAGACTTTTTTGATATTCTTGTGATATACATCTTGTAAAATACTCGGACAGCTCCTTTAACCATAATAGCTAACCAATACACTTGTAATACTAGAATTATAAGACAGCCTACATTACACTTTATAGGTATGTTCCAAGGGACCTCCCAGAATGATATATTGGCATGTATACTATACTTCCAGTAGAGATATGGAAACACTGTTACTCTGGTAACGGCGAATGTAACTATCATTAATAATCCTGATATCACATACAATGTTGTATCTTTCATGTTCAGCTGGAAATAAATATAACCAATTTAATTAAAATTTCTATCTGTAAATGTAAATTGCAGCCAAGTCCATCCATCAGTAAAAAAACGAAAAATGAAAAAAATATATATTTTGAATTATTTTGCTTATTTTCTCTTTGTGAATGTTATTCAGTTTCTGGTAAGAATTGTCTTGTAAACAATCATACTACAGCCTATTATATTTATACTGTATGAAGAACGGGAAACTTTATTTTCTTCACTTGTTTTTTATTTCAGGTAGTCATGTGTACATCATCCCCATGTTTATTTTTTTGGTTTTAAAAAAGAATGCAGACGCTAAAATGTCTCGCCTTACTAATCATTGATAGTGATGTTGATAGTCCTAAATATAAAGCTTTACAACAACTATCACATAAACTTAACATGATCCCCAAAAAAATGAGGTCAAGATCATATAAACTGAACAAGAAATAAATGTACACCTTACAATCATTCAATGCAATAAATATAGTTGACCTATTGCTTATAATTTCTAAGAAACAGACTTAACCAAGAAAACTAAATAATGACCAATGAACCATGAAAATTAGGTCAAAGTCAAAGAACCATGCAAGGCAGACATATACAGCTTACAATCATTCCATACATGTATAACAAATATAGGTGACCTTTTATTGACCTATTGCTTTTAGTTTAAGAAAAAACAGACAAACCACAAAAACACTGAGCAATGAACCTTGAAAATGAGGTCAAGGTCAAATAAAAGGTGTGAGACTGACGTGTACATAAAAAATATTTCCATCCACCAAATATAGTTGATCTCTTGCATAAAGCATCAGAAAAAAAAGACCAAACTCAAAAACTTAACTTTGACCACTAAACCATGAAAATGAGGTCAAGGTCAGATGACTCCTGCCCACTAGACTAGTACACCTTACAATCATTCCATACATCAAATATAGTAGACCTTTTACATACAGTACACAAAAAAGCTTTAATTCGACCCCTGCCACTGAACCTTGAAAATGAGGTCAATGACAGATGACACCTGCCATTTGGACATGTACACCTTACAGTCCTTCTATACACCGAATATACTAGACCTATTGCTTATAGTATCTGAGATATGGACTTGACCACCAAAACTTAACCTTGTTCACTGATCCATGAAATGAGATAGAGGTCAAAAGAAAAGTGTCTGAGGGGCATGAGGACCTTCCTCATAATAAGAGAGAAATTAACAATACAAAAGTGCTTAACTTTTTTTTTCAAGTAGTCACAGAACCATTAAAATGAGGTCAAGGACTATGGACATGTGATAGACGGAAACTTCATACCATAACGCACCTATACAAAGTATGAAGGCATCTAAATCTTCCACCTTCTAAAATACAATGCTTTTAAGAATTTAGCTAATGCTGCCGCCGCCATATAACTATCCCTATTTCGAGCTTTCTGCAACAAAAGTCGCAGGCTTAACAAAAAACAAACAGAACTGACTCACCTCTTCCTGTTTGAATTCTAGTAAAACAATAACCCCTTTTGAAAATATTTTCAAGGACAGAGTTTACCTGGGTTCACCTAGTACAGATTTATTTCAAAATGGTCCCTATGATAGTTTTACTCATAAAGCTAAAGACAATATGGAGCAGTGAACAATGCAATATTATTTCTAACATGTTTCATTCCCACTAACAAAATCAGAAAAAAAACCCCTCCTTCAAATTAAACTTTTCTATAAAATCGTTTTTATTTCTTGTAAACACCTTTTGTCTCTTTAACTTGTCAAATTCTTTATTCTTTTTACTCTAATTAATTAACAACTTATTTACAGAGACAAGATATTTAATTTATTCAAATTAAATTGCTATTGTACAAGCCAATAGATACAAATCATCATATCTAAACCTTAAACAAAAATCTATGATAGAAATCCAGGGCCCACTCACTATAGATTGTCTATTCAAAGTGCTTATATTGAAGGGTAAAGCTTGCTTTCAATTTGCAATTTTTGTGAATTTTTAATTAAATATCTAGTTGTGAATTTCCTAGGCAAGTTAAAAATTTTAATTGGAGTTATCTTTCTTCATTCATGATTCTACATTTGTAGTTGAACACATTCATGCATCATGCATTACTTATGTAGTTTTTATATAATAAAGTTAAACTGTTTTCTTGACAATGTAAAAATTCAAATTTATACATATCATATAGGAACTTAAATATCTAAGTATAACAATTCATAAATAAAATTGCATGACATTGATTGGTAAGATGTTAAAAATGATCACTTCACTGCTAAATTTTGTTGGAACTACCAAAAAATAGTGACCAACCCTGGAAAAATTAGATCTGAAGTTAGTACAAAAAAGGTTTTCATGGTATTTCATGCAATCTTCACCCAAAAATGAAAACTTTACCTCTGCAAGTGCTCCTCTGAATACTATAAATGGAATGGCTAACTCTATCTGATAAAATACACCAACAAAAAAATCTCCATACCCTTTTCTCAAAAGCTGAAATTGATAATTACATATTTAAGGTGTACTATTATGTGATATTGTATAAAAATTCAGAAATAATTCATGTCCAAACCAAAGCTCTTCTTGATTTTGTTTCTTATGTCATGTATGTAGTAAACTTTAAGTCATGTGTTTCAATAATGATAATTGCTATGTGCACTTAAAATACCAACAGTCAATTATGACAATCATCAAACTTTTAATGATCATAACTTAAACAATTTGTTTTCCTGAATTTAGGGTAAGGTCCAAATATATTGATCATACCAGAGAGAATGCAGAAGGTGAATTTCATGTTTTTTAACTTTAAATATTTTCGTATCTTTTATTTTCAATGTTAAACAGTCAATTATTCAATGACTGACCAACAATTATTGTAAATCATAAATAAAACAGGTAATTCAAAATGAAAGTTGTAATTCCTTAACCAGAATTTTCCGCATTTGGCTATAGTAAAGGTCCTTTTTGGTTTCATCAGCTCCTCAGCATTAAATTTGTATAAGGTTTAGATTTTCATTTTCCTCAAGTCATGCAAGTATTTTTTCAAGTCATTAATTGTTGAAACATGCAGGTATATTGCAAAACAGTTGGTACAATTGACGGAACATTTATTTAAATTATCCTGAAATACACACATGAATAAGATACTAAAGTAATAATTACGATTAATCATACAATTATAGCTGGATAAAAGATAATTGGTAGGACTATGTGATGTATCATCATGGCTTTGTTTCTTCTTAAGAAATGCTGAATTCCAAACAACAAAGGCTTCTTTTGAATTTCTTTATATTGGTGGTAATGAACCTCGTACATGGCTACAACATCATATACAAAGTATGGCAGGGCAAAGACAGCATAACTGTTGGTCAACCAGTGTCTAAAACAAACAAAATATTTACAGTACCAATAATGATGAACATCTGAAGATAAAATACATAAATCAGTTAATCAATTTCTGAAATAACATCAGATTAAAAGTATGTTCAGCTGACAGCATTGTAACTGTTGACCTGTCTGTATGTCTTCTGTGGGTCTTTCTTTGTGTCATTTGGCTGGTATCTAGTTTACATATAATGTGGATTGATTCATTATTATTTGTTGGATACCAATTTTAGTGGATTTAATAAGTACATGTGAGCCATAAAATTAAATGTTCAACATATAACAAATTTCCTATAGGCTTGGATGCAAACTTCGGCAAAACTACGAAAAATAAATATCCATGAATATGAAAGTTTTCCTTAATCCATGAAAATTGGTACCTTAAAAAACAAATGAATCCACAGTACTCCTTATTTTCTTCTATTGACTTTTCAACCAACCATTATTGGAAATTGTAAAAGGTACAAAGCTTAGTTACCCTACTACATAGATTTGATCCTGTTTACTGTTGATGATTTTGAGCACATATCCTACATGTTACAAAGATATCTTTTGTTTATTTGTGTTGTCTGGTGGCCGTCTTATTAGCATATCCCACATCTCTGTTTATCTCAAATTCATATGTACATGTACAGGCAAAAAACATAACATCCAGCATTACTAGACTGAAAAAGTTCTCATCACATCATTTTATCAAAATACTGCTTTTCTTTGATTTTTTTGTAGGGGGAGTACCATAAGTATGTTTCTATGTTGTGATGTTATACTATTGTTTCAGAAAAGGGAGAAGGTTGGTACCCTTAAAACGTTTAATCCCGCTGCAAATGTTTGTACCTGTCCTAAGTCATGAATCTGATGTACAGTAGTTGTCGTCATACATGTTCTCGTTTTTATATAGATTAGATTTTGGTTTACCTGTTTCAATGATTTTACACTAGAGAATAAGTAATTTTTGGGGCCCTTTATAGCTTGCTGTTCAGTGTGAGCCAGGGCTCTGCGTTGAAGGCCGTACCTTGACATATAATAATAATGGTTTACTTTTATAAATTGTTACTTGGATAGAGAGTTGTCTCATTGGCACTCACACCACATCTTCCTATATCTATGGTATAGGGCATAATAAATCATTTCGTTATAAATACCTATCTGTCATTATGTTTCCTTGGTATACCACATCTTCCTATATCTATGGTATAAGGCATAATAAATCATTTTGTTATAAATACCTATCTGTCATTATGTTTCCTTGGTATACCACATCTTCCTATATCTATGGTATAGGGCATAATAAATCATTTCGTTATAAATACCTATCTGTCATTATGTTTCCTTGGCATACCACATCTTCCTATATCTATGGTATAGGGTATAATAAATCATTTTGTTATAAATACCTATCTGTCATTATGTTTCCTTGGCATACCACATCTTCCTATATCTATGGTATAGGGCATAATAAATCATTTTGTTATAAATACCTATCTGTCATTATGTTTCCTTGGCATACCACATCTTCCTATATCTATGGTATAGGGTATAATAAATCATTTTGTTATAAATACCTATCTGTCATTATGTTTCCTTGGCATACCACATCTTCCTATATCTATGGTATAGGGCATAATAAATCATTTTGTTATAAATACCTATCTGTCATTATGTTTCCTTGGCATACCACATCTTCCTATATCTATGGTATAGGGCATAATAAATCATTTTGTTATAAATACCTATCTGTCATTATGTTTCCTTGGCATACCACATCTTCCTATATCTATGGTATAGGGTATAATAAATCATTTTGTTATAAATACCTATCTGTCATTATGTTATGGTATAGGGCATAATAAATCATTATGTTATAAATACCTATCTGTCATTATGTTATAAATACCTATCTGTCATTTTGTTATAAATACCTATCTGTCATTATGTTCCCTTGGCATGCTGTGGCTATAATATTACCAATTGTAAATGAAGCAATGGCTTGCAGACTGGACACAATTCTGTAATGAAAAAACTATCAGTTTTTGTAAATTCAGAAATTATTGCGTGCATTTATTAATTGCGATTTTGTCATTTTAGACTGATTTTATGCAATTTTAATTATTGCGATATTGAGAAAATTCCTGTTTAATTCACAATGATTCATATACAAAAATTCAAAATGTGACTTATTTCGATGATAAAAACCTGTTGCATTTTTTGCAATAATAAAAACATTGCAATAATTTCTGAAAGTTCGAGAATTGAGCAGTTTTTCTATTTGTAAAGGGGCGTAACTCAAGAATGGTGAAAGTGATATATTACCAAGTTTAAATTTTATCTGTATTTTGTGGTAATAAGCATTGTGTAGAATTTCATAACATTAATTGAGGCAAACTAAAGTTGAAGAAAAGAAATGAAAAATTCTGCAATTTTCCATTTGAAACATTGAAAAGGGCATTACTTTAGAACAATAAAAGTGACAACCCCAAATTCAAACTTGATCTGTATTTTGTGATAATAAGCATTGTGTGTACGTTTCATAACATTTAATTAGGGAAACTAAATTTTTGAGAACGGAAACGACTATTTCAGTGATTTTTCATTTGTATAGTGGCATAACTCTAGAATGGTTTAAGTAACGCCACCAAAATTCAACCTTGATATGTGTTTTGTGGAAATATGCATTGTGTATAAGTTTCATAACATTTGGTAGAGACAAACTAAAGTGAAAGAATGGAAACGCAAATTTCAACAATTTTTCCAATTGTAAAGGGGCATAACTCTAGAATGGTGAAAGTGACATCACCAAAAGTCAAATTTGATCTGTATTTTGTGGTCATAAGCATTGTGTATAAGTTTCATAGCATTTTGGTTGAGGCAAACTAAAGTTAAGGTTTATGACCCCCTTCTGTAGTTATATTTGTACAAATTTTTCAAACTTCAATTGTATCAAAACTACAGATGTAATGAATAATAGAGGTAGGCCATTTTGTACATATACCAAGGGGAAACTTGATGCAAAGCATTATTATTTATTGTTTCATTGCATTTAATAGAAAAAGAATACTTTGTGGATACTTTGTGGCAAATAAACCAAGATTTTTATAGAAAACCCACAGCCTTTAATACAGAGATTTTTGTTATAAAATTTGAAACATAGATTACTCACTTGCTTTTCTATGATGTGCTAGTGTTTATTTATTTCAAAAAATTCTAAGCAACCTGTTAATTCCAAAATACCTCGTGTGGAGTCACTAGAGTCGAGCGCACCCTAAAAGGTGTACTTGATTTGGTCCATATTTTAATTTGTTTTAACCAATAACTACATTAATAAACTCGTTTTAAGGAAATCAATGCTAGCACTGCATGCAATAATCTTATATCATCGATCATGAAATTGCTAGCAGCGGGACCGTAGCTCTTAGGTCCTTATGTTATTTTTTGACTATTTGCGGACCATCCACAAATAGTAAAAAATAACATAAGGACCTAAGAGCTACGGTTCCGCAGCTATGAAATTGCCAAATATGAGATTACAAGGATAAATGCTGTGGATTTTCTATAAAATTTCCATATGTTTAGCATTGAATCAACACAAGGGTCAGTCAGGGGTACTACTTGTACAAGTGTATTTTATTTACTTGAAGAAGTAAAAAAATATATACATATATAAGTAAATAAATAATGTTTAAATAATCTCCCCTTCATTTTCTCAAAAATTTACTTGTATAAGTAAATTTTTCTTACAATCCAACAAAAATCCTCAAGTTTTGAGATGTAAAATCATGCCTTTAATGATTTTTCCCAGGTTTGCTCAAATTTTTTAATTAAAGTTCAATGTTTCATCTCATTAGTTCAACAAAGAAACTGATTGCGCAAAGATCTTAAGTATTTGCGCAAGGCCTTCAAAAATTGCTCCTTGGGGGCTTGTAAATGAGCAGTGTTCTGAAGATAACAGACAAATGGGATTTTCATTGTCCATGAAATTGCACTGAAATGATTAGTAAAGACTTCTGCAAAGAGCAGATAATTTAAAATTCTATTAGAGCAAAGAAATCCAAAGATTTCAATAAAAGAAGATAGGATGACTTTTTTACTTCTACAAGTAAAAAAATCTGAATGTCTAAGGGACATAACTCAGCCAATTTTTTTTTTACCTATACAAGTAAATAAAATTCACTTGTATAAGTAGCGTACAAATTTACTTATATGTGTATATTTATTTTTACTTCTTCAAGTAAATAAAATACACTTGTACAAGTAGTACCCCTGACTGAGGGTACATAATCATTAAAGTACGGAGAAATCAAATCGCAAAATTTGTATAAATTATAAAAAAAAAAAATGACACTTATTTCTATAATGTGTACTCTTTGTCAAATATTTGCTGATGCCGAATTGACTTTAATTCAAATAGATGCCGATTTGAACAGATGCCGATTTATCCTGGTACCAAATTCGGATTTGATTTCGCCCCCAGTATTTCTATGCCTGTTCATACTACAGCTTGTTTCAAAGATTCTTACTTTAAACTCAGGTCACACAGGATGTCGATAGAAATTTTATGACTGAAACCTGACAATAATATACGTCTTATTAAAAGATATGTGCATGAGAACGTTGCACCCCCGGCCAGAGTTAGGCCGGCAACCTCCATCTTTAAACACTTATAAATCTGACCAATCAGCAACCCCCTTTCAATTATTGACGGAAGTAATAAAAAACGAACCAATAAATAATCATGTAACTTGGTCTGATAAACGTAAACAAAGCAAATTCACTGACAAAATATTTACTACACATGTCTACAATCATGTAGCATGAAACCAGAAAATACATGTTATTTGATACGCTCTAATAAGTATGAAAATTCTACTCGGCCATTTCACAAAAAATATGAACATACGAAAAATATTTATAACAGCTATATTTTTTTTTCAGTATGATCCACAGGGGTGTGTTACTATACACCTTATCGCTATTCCCGCTTGACCCGAGAATCTGTCCCGCTTGAACCTTTGACGTCATACAACAATCTCTTTTCCATTGTGGCGTCAGATATTTTCTTTTATGACGTCAAAATTTTACGGGAACTTGTGTGATGTCCAGTAATGGCGGACAAATAGCGATAAGGTGTATAGTCTATACACCTTATTGCTAATCCCGGCTGACCCGGCCGCTTGAACTTTTGACGTCAACAAGAATCACTTTTCCTTTGTGGCGTCACATATTTTTCGGGAACCTGTGTGATATCCAGTAATGGCGGACAAATAGCGATAAGGTGTATTTTCCGGGTTTACTATCCATACAAACACCAAAAAAATCACACTTATAACAAACCCCTGTGTAAATAGACATCTATTTTAGTATTTAGTTTATTCACAGTCGCTTGAATTTAAGTGATATATGTATGAAATTTTTTTTAAAAAAATACTGTTATATGAATTTTAGTGATATATGTATGAAAAAAAATTAAAAAAAATACTGTTATATGTATATAAGGCCAATTAAAATTAATTGATAGATTTTCATCCCCGCCCGCCACTCTGAAATCGCCCTGCCCCGAATTTTTTTATTTTATAAAATTTACGATTTCCCGATTTTGTTCATTCCCGTTACCGGTAACCGTTAAAATTTCGTTTCATTCAATGCTTCCTGTTTCAAATTTCGGTTTTGTACCTCGAGTAAATCTAACCAAAATGATTAAGTCTACCTTTCCGCTGCTCTATAATGACAACATCATCTTCCGAGAGTAAAGATTGATAACGAGAATGACATGAAATATTGGTGTTACGAGAAAAACGCTGTTTCCAAGACTGCAAATCGCGGTATGTCACAAATTTCTGTGATTAGAAAACTGCGGACTTTTTTATTTATGCAATGACTTTGTCTCAGGAAATTTAAACTGTAAATGATACTCAAAGCACAAGATTCGTGGAAACCATTGATACCTAAACATGACTGAATTATAGATATTGAAACACAAGCACGAATTTGTCAGATTTATGACCGTTTATTGAATTTAAAAAGTCGACTAACATACGCATTTTATTTATGCAAGCCCTTTGATTTTACCCATGGCTGTCTTTTTATGTTGACAAACAGCAAATTTCCCAATACAGCCAAAAAGACTCATTAAACAACAACTTTTTTTTAATTATTAGGTTCATGTTCTACATGATAATTATATTTTCATCTTGCATATAAAGTACCAACCCTATTATTTTCAACACTCTCTGAGCTTTCATTTTATTCTGTACTCATAATAATTGTGTTGCATACCAATGCATTTGCTTCATTTTATAGTAATACAAACTATTGTTTAGAAACCCAATACATTTTGTGTAGGTAGTCTAACTGAAGAGAGTATTTCTCACACGTTTTTGTTGTTTAAAAGTTTTTAAAGCCGCAGTTAGATATATTTATTTAAGGATTTGAAATATTATGTAAGATTCCTCATACTTGTGTATACATGATATAAGCTTATTATTACACTTGCATATACGAAGAACTAGTCACAAAAGGGTTTCATATGAAATAAAATTTAAAAAATAAAATCCTCCCACCCGCCCCATTATTTTCAAAAATTTGGATGAAAATCTACTAATAAATTTTAGTTGGCCTAACAGTATTTTTAAAAAAAAATTTCATACATATATCACTAAAATTCAAGCGACTGTGGTCTATTATAGACCAGGGACAGTCTAGGCTACAGTTTTTAATTTTGTTGGTTTACGCATTTTCTCCATGAAAAAGTCAGGTCGGTCGGTCGGGGAAAAAAAAGAAAAAAACATCTTTCAAGACAGAAAACTGATATGCAAAATAAATATATATTTCACCTTTCTAATAATATGTTTGTTATGCTATTTTGTTATCATTTCTTAAAGTTCAGTTCTATGAAATATTAATGCTCAGCTGTAATAAACATCCCATGACATTGTCTAATAATTTCCCGTAAAAAAGGGGGGTGCACGGACAAAGACGAAATTAAATCGTCATTTCACAAACAAGAAAAAACAGATTCATGTAGTTCTTAATCAGTTCCAGAAAACTTGGTGAATAATGATCTTCAAGCAAGCAAGAAAACTGATAAAGAAAAAAATGTAAACACTTCGTACGAAAATATGTTTCAACACACGTGTCAAAAACGTAATAAACTCGTCCACTGGAAAAAATGAGAATATTGGGTTAATATGTTGTCATGCATTCCCGTTTTTTATCCAAATGGACGTTATTTTTTTATTATCTATGAAACAAGAAAATTTCAAATGATTTGTTAATATTCAGTACTTTAACTTGATGTCTTGAACTTCGACCTGTTCACATTTGGACAAGTCTATTTCTATGAGAAGATACATCTTACGGCTTTTGACAAATAAGGGAAACTAACTTATTGTGTAATTGGTTTTAAACACAGGTTTCGTTCCGCATTTTAGAAACGTAAACTGGAAGTTTCATTTTTGTCAAGCCTTCGACTTTTGTCGAAAAAGCGTGACATAGCGATCCTACATTCTGTTGGTGTCGTCTTCGTAGGCGGCGTCCACAAATATTAACTTTGTGGTTACAGTTTTTAAAATTTTATGAACTTTCTCATTCTACTTTGGATTTGTACCAAACTTAGACAGAAGCTTGTTTATGATCAAAAGCTAGTATCTAGAAGGAAATTTTGTTAAAACTTTGTACCTGTGTATCTGTATTTTACTTATAAATGGACTTAGTTTTTTTCCAGTTAACATTACATACAATCTGCAGTTAAAGTTTTTAAAACATTTATCACTGGCGTCAACGTGATTATCGTAACTGCAGTTACGATCATCCCAATATGGCGGACACAAATATAGGGAAATTTTATAAGGCTGATTCCTCCACTTTAACAGCTTATTTTCATATTTGTATTATTTTAAGAAACATCTTTATAAGCATTGCCATTGAAATATTTTTTCGGACAGGATGGAAAAGCAACAGGAAGAATGAAAATCGAGATTCAAAAAATCACGATGATGATCGTAACTTGTATTTATTTTTATCAACGATGATCGTAACTTGTACTTAAGATGATCGTAACTGTCTGCTCCCACGAAGCATTTTCTGATAAATGAGGACAATAAAGCTGTCTAGTGTGCGAAAAAATGTACGTAATCAGCTGTTATTGTGATGATAATGAGGAACGATCACTGAGGTGAGGGTAACGTCCTATTTGTAAGTGCACAAATGGTTATGACTTCGCGAGATTTGGTATATCTGATTTATCTTGTTCAATATTTAAATGTATTGGAGATTAACAAATTTATTTTGATTTCATAGGTTTTACATAAATAAGGTATTGGACAGGTCATATTAATGACCAGTTTGTTAAAATTGAAGATTTTTTTTGATTTTTTCCCTACACTTTATAGGGGCAATAGTACCTTTCGAGGATCTGGTATTTTTGTGGAATTAAGACTTTATAGTTTCTTTTATCAACAGATTTACGATTTTTAAGGGAGAGGTTGAAAAAATAAGTGAAATCATATCTGTTGAAAAAAAACAACAACAATGAAACCGTCAATAAAGAGAGCTACTATTTGATTTATATTTCAGGGGGAGGGGCTAGGATGAATAATTTTTTCCTGCATTTTTTATGTTGAACTCTCTATCCTGCGTTTTTACTTTTCCTCTATTCGGTCCTGCTTTCTTTCATCCTGATTTTTTTACATAAATTGTCATCCGGCCCTTTTTTTACTCAAATCTCCTGTCCTGCCCTTTTCCAAATTTAATCCCCCCTTATAAAAATCAAATAGTAGATCCCTTATTGATATGTTTGGCTCAACACAACTTCTTCGACCAACTTCAATAGTACATGTCGTACAAAAATGTATACCGTATAAATGTAAGAATTTGTAGCTTGAAAAATGAACGTGTATAATATCTATTTCAACTTTTCCTTCTTTACATAAATAGCCAACCCATGGTAAATATAGGCAACAGTAGTTCAGTGGCGTAGCTAGAGATTTTCAAAAAGGGATTGGGGACTGACTTCCTAAGAGTAGGCCCGCTACAGTCATGCTTCATTGATCCCCTATACAATCAACCAAATTTCCCCCACAAAAAAGGTGATGCGAGCACCTTGACCTTCCCTCGAAGTCCACCTCTGTAGTCTACCAATTTGTAATTATAGTCATTAGTTTGATAAGAAAAAACCAAGAGCAGGAAACAATTTAAAACTGATAGAAAGTCATC
The DNA here is from genome assembly GCF_963676685.1 of Mytilus edulis. Classification (NCBI taxonomy): domain Eukaryota; kingdom Metazoa; phylum Mollusca; class Bivalvia; order Mytilida; family Mytilidae; genus Mytilus; species Mytilus edulis. Next base: position 72,415,913 of record NC_092349.1, on the reverse strand, counting down.
AAAATAATATAACTACATGCCGTCCTTTACTTTATTAAGTAAAAGTTTTGGCCTGTATTCTTAAACTGTATCATGAGAAGGATATTAATATCAACTTCATATCCACGTAAATCTATTTTGAATGTTAACTTAATTACTCATAAGAAAATAATATTGAGGGCAGTTGCATATATAAGTCTGCTAATCCCCCTTATATCATTTCTTTTTAGAATAGCGGTTTTCCGATTTATTCTTTGTTTGATTTTAAAATAATATTTTTTTTTATCGTGACTGCTAAATAGGATGTTAATTTAGTGGGGAAAAAACATTCGTAAATTTTGAGTTACGATCATCTTTTTATAAAAACAAGTCAAAGTTACGATCATCTGTAGACGAAGTTACGATCATCATCGTGATTTTTTGAATCTCGATTTTCGTTCTTCTGGTTGTTTTTCTATAATTTATGAAAAACACATTCAATGGCAATGCTTATAAAGATTTTTCTTGATATAAAACAAATATGAAAATAAGCTGTTAAAGTGGAGAAATCAGCCTTTTAAAATATCCTTATATTTGTGTCCGCCATATTGGGATGATCGTAACTGCAGTTACGATCATCACGTTGACGCCAGTGATTTATTAGATTCATAAACTATCCTGGACTTTATCAAACTTGGATGGAAGCTTCTTACAATCAAAAGATAGCATGGATAGTATCAAGAGGAATATTTTCATTGATTTTTTTCCTCTTTTTTGTTGAGCCTGCAATTAACAGCCAAAGTAGGCGAGACACTGAGTTCAGCGGAACCCTTAAGAATTTTTTTCACAACACTTACAGAAAGTGTGATCGATTTTGTTAGTGATTAATGCATTTCATTTCATAAAAAAAGGATATTTCAATTATTTTTCAGGGATAATGCATTTGTGTTAGGGTCGGCGGGAATAAAAAAACATGAAAAGTAAATTTTATTTTTATTCTGGAAAATGGCAAAATTGGATCGGCGGATCCTTAAACCAACAAATTAAAAAATCCTGGCCCTATAGTAAGTCCCTGTTTGGTTTAGTTTAAACATTTATTTATAGTGGATTGGGAAACAAGTTTTGCAACTTATATTAATCCCTTTCCACTTTGTGGGTGCGAGTGCTGCCTTGTAGCGGCATTATCCTGCTCCTTTTCGAAATCTACAAGGTTGTCTTTAACGTGCAAGAGATGTGGCTCTCTTTTCACACGGGTCAGCCATTTATCGTCCCCCTCCAACGGACTATCATAGTTTCCTCAAGACCTTACTCACAAATGGTGTCAAGGGAGAGCCAATAATTCAGTTCCTGAAATTATCATCCCGAAGCAGGAATCGAACCAGGAACCTTTGTGTCAGTAGTCTGACCCAAATCGCCATATATACCATTAACGATAGATTCCGACCTTTGATTCCACACTCCCATAAACCAACAGTCAGGGGTTCAAATTAGTGGTGGTCAGAGTTCATGGACTTATCAGAGATGTATGGTTGAACTTCTGATTTTGCATCTTGACAGATTTCCAAGTTTCAGATAACATATATCATGAATTTCTATATCAAACACTTTGTAATTTTAACTTGTAAATTGATGCCATGGATATGTTAATGTGTCAGGATGAATTGTGCTAAATCTTATTTTAACTTATTGATCCACTTCCTGGTTTTTAATGATACAGCATATCAGATGACAATTTTGATTGATAATTTCTGTGTCATTCATTTGGGTCTTATGTGGAGAGTTGTCTCATTAGCAATCATACCACATCTTCTTTTTTTTCATTGACTCATCTGATTAAAGAGAAACACAAAAGCAACTTATGAAAGACTAGAGATTCAAAACACTTTTGAAATAAACATGATTAAGAGATTAAAGTTATCATGGATCTAAACACTATATATATTTGCTCTTATTTACTTCAACTTATTAGGCCTGTAGTTTTCTCTTTCAAACTGTGAACTGTTTCACATTCTTCAAATAAGTCCTTTTATAAATGATTAGTTGGACTATATGGTATGGATTTTTCTCATTTTTGAAGGTCAATGAAGGATGTACAGTATGTGACCTATAATTACTTTCATCTTCGTCAACTTTGAAATTCCCATTTGTCAATTCATGGCTCCTTTAATCCAAACCCTTTTTAAAATGGCAAGCCTAGGCTAGCTTATATTCCTTATCTTGATGTAGGTGTTTGGTACATGTAAACTATTGTCTATAGTATCAACCATTGTTAATGTTGAATCCTTATACATGTACTTCGACAAATTTGTGTGGAAGCCTTAAAACTGTTTATTCAATTTGTAATTTGATGTAAATAAAACCAGTATTTTTTTAGCTTCACAAAGGTAAAAACTTAATGTCACTGACATCATGGGATTGTTTTGACAAGCTCCAATAGGTCAATTGGTACAAAAACGAGGTAAAACTCTGAATTTGTGTATTTTTGTCAAATGACAAATCCTATCTTTATGTGATTAGTTTTTAGTCCTTTTATTTTTATACCTGCAGATAATATTGGAAAACAGTCATCCATTTTACTTCTGGAAGAAAATTATAGCATTGTAGCAGAGTGATAGAAAAACCGACACATAATCAATGGGTAGAACAAAGACTATCAGCGGTGGAGGTGGAACGAACAGTCCGTCGTCATCAGACAGCAATCCAGCTTCGAATACAGCACAAAAATCAGAAACTAGAATAAAGGATTTACTGAAGGAATTGTATACTTTAATTCATAATGTTCAGGTATATTGTTTTTGTTCAGAAATGAATTGGGTTTATTTCAATATCTTCTACCATGACAGCTGATTACTATTGTTTCTCAAAAACCTGGAATTCTTTGAATGAATATATCTGTAATGGCGACAATTACAATTGTACTTTCATTGCTAAGTTTTACTCATAACAAGTGTACACAGACTGACTTGTAATAAAAGAAAATCATTTATCTTATCAAAAAATCTTCAGAAATGTACCGGTGTTGAGTTAATGTCCTTCCATACTATGATTCACTGATAATTTCCTACATACAGTGACCTTAACTACAGGACCTCTCATCCTGGTACAAAGAGATGTACAAATAAAAATTACAAACATTAAAAAAGTCATTAAAAAAACATTAAACAATGTAAAAACAAATAAAAATAAATCAATTAAAAACATTAAAAACAAATTAATTTAAAGGCAGAAAAAAATCATCAAATAATATACATTAACAAAGACTAAATGTATTCTACATTTTCAAAAAAAAGTAAAATTTCAATTTTAAAAGAAATTCTAGTTACCTGTACAGGTAAATTTTAATAAAACATACAAGCTGAAAACTTCAACCTTGATTGTTTTCAACACAGGTAACATACATGTAATTAGATGAAACAACTACCTTTGTTTAATAACTCCAATAAACGGCCAACATCTCAAGATTGAATACCCCAATAAATGTTCACCATTTGATGTTGACCATACAAAAGGGTGGACATAATTAAGAGGATGTCACAGGTTGTGCTGTAATCAAACAGTTTTTTATATGATTTTGTAAAAAAACAGATATCTTTTATGTTTTAGGATGAAAGGGCTCGTGGGGAACACAACTTGACAAATATATCAAAGACACATGAAAGAATGCAACAGGAACAGAGAGGTATATAAGCTTAGTGACTATTGTTCATTTGAGGAAAGATTTAAGGGGGTAGACTAGTCTGCACCGTTAGCCACTAGTTCGATGCCCAAGACTTGTAAAGATTGATTCGGTCTAGTAAAAATTTTCAAAATTTTATATAGTCATATAGGGACAAGTTTTGATATTTCGAGTCTGGACTAGAAAATGAAAAAGTTTTTGGCGCAGACTGCAGTAGACCTAAGATCAGGGAGATAACTCTTTTAAATCAGTTATGTGTTTGTAAAAGTCAAGTTTCATCAATGTATTTTATGGGTTTGCCGGAAACAGATTAGAAATAATCTATGTGACACAGAAGCTTAAAATATATTTATGAAAATGGTTTTCCAAAAGGTTCTAATGATTTTAAGAGTTATTTCCCTTAACCTAGGTCTATCTCCTTAATATATTCTTCAGAGTGTGTGACAAATCTGAAGTGTTGCTTGCATGATAAAATATTCTCACAAACTGCCACTATTGTCTTGTAATGTAATGTGCCCTGACTAGATAAATAAAAGACATGAAAATGGTTTTTGATTCGGTTCCACCAAATGTGCACATACAATTTCAAGAACAATCCACTACTATCCAGCAAAGAGGCACAGAATAATATATCTTATTGAATGAACATTTTCTCTAGCTTACTCTTACCATGTAGTGATGTAATTTTAATAGCAACTTTCTGTCTCTTTTTATCCATCTATAGTATATAATTGTATATAAGGAATGGTTTGTTATATTTTTCATATAAACATATACATCCTTATGGTGCTAATTTTGGTTATAAATTCTGTGTTGGTTAATAAACATCCATCCATATCTTACACACAGCAGAGTCAGATTAATCAGGGCTTACATATATATATTCCTAACTTTTTGTTCATTTCTTCGTCAAGCTAAGTTGTTGGGTTCATTGTATAAATAATCTCCAGGTAAACATTAAATTTAATGTATTCATGTTGGTAATACAAACATGAACAATGAATTACAGCTAAAGAATGAAACTTAGAATACACTTTTATTTCTGTTCCTAACTTTTCAATCTACAAATCAGAATACCCTGCAATTTGATATCAACATTGACATGTGCATGTTATACAGTCTAATTTGTATTCAAATTTGGTGCTTTTTTACATCCTGTTCACAATTTAGTCTTGGATCCTGACACAATTCTAGTTTGAATATATTTGAATTTAAGCTTGTAAAATTAAAAATATTTCATTATGACCTGGTCAGTTTACCAGTCTCTTTAGCTGAGGGTTTAATTAGTGAGCAATTTCATTAGGATTCCAGGTCAGTTTACCAGTCTCTTTAACCGAGGGTATAATTAATGAGCAATATCTCACAGTTTCACTTTAACAATTATTGTATGATCTTTTCAGTGACACCCTACTACAAGACTAAATTGAAAGGCCTGTACAAGACAGCCATGCAGGATGCTGAAGTAGAAGCAGAGTAAGTGTTTCTCTCTGTATTTGTCATATTGATGTTAAGCAGTGTTATCACAAAACATATCATAAAGGAAGGATTGGAGGGGGCACGGGGAAGGGTGGTTTGCATTCTTTAGTCCGTTTTCTGTTCTGTCTTCTTTCACACTCCTTTATCCTCTTTTAATGGCTAGATTTTTGCTCTCATTTGCTCAGATGTCAGAATTGTTTTTACAATATATACAAAAAAAAAATTTAAGGGGCAAAGTTTTCATAATGTTATGAGCTTAAGAAGACCAGCAACACAAGTATTTCCCATTGAAATTCTCTAGAGCTGTTGGTGATTGGGTTTGGGGGTTGAACATTGGAATGCGGTTCTATTGTAATATTTGTATTTTTAAATAACAAACATGACATTGACAGATTTTTCTTCTCTTGTATAATAATGTGGTAAATCTGAAGTCAATAGAAACTTTCAAGTAGCACAGAAATGAGAAATTAAGAACCGAAAGTGCCTAAAAACATAATACATGGGAGATAACTCTGTATTACTTATCATCGCATCCTATTTAACTGCCTGTATTTAGGGAGTAAAACAGATGTATAAAAGAAATTCTTTTTAGGAAAATATTATATTTTTGTAATTTAAATGTATGTTGTAAAGTTGAAGATTGATTCAATTAATTTTCTAACAAAACACAAAGGTCATCATTAGCATCTGTGAATTCTGAAGTGTGGCAAATATTTAAATGGACTTTGATACTGTATTTTAATTTCAATCATGAAGATTTCAAATACAAAAATAATTTCTCTTTTATTTTCAGACTTTTAAGGAAAGCTTTAGATAAGATATCAGAGATAAAGTCTATAAGAGAACAACGGAGAATTGGTTTGTATTGCCTATGTCATATGCTCAAAATAACACATAATATCCATGATATCTGTCTGTCCAACACCTTGTGAATGCAACTTCTGTGAGACCCTTTGACAAAAAACTCTAATCATATCAAGGTTATTTGACATCATGTGTAGCTGACGTATTTAACCACCGATTTGGAAACACCAATGTTTATTGGAGTTTAACCATTGTCTTATAATTAAGTGAATGTTACACCTTGTGAACACAACTCCTCTGGGACCCTTTGACAGAAAACTCTCATACTTAGTAAAATTTAGAAAGGAAATTGGGAATGTGTCAAAGCAACAACAACCGGACCATAGAGCCAACAACAGCGGAAGGCCACCAATGGGTCTTCAATGAAGTAGGAACTCCCGCACCTTTAGGCGTCCTTCAGCTGGCCCCTTAAAAAATATGTATACTAGTACAGTGATAATGGACGTCATGCTAAACTCCGAATTATACACAAGAAACTAAAATTAAAAATCATACAAGACTAACAAAGGCCAGAGGCTCCTGAATTGGGACAGGTGCAAAATTGCGGCGGGGTTAAACATGTTTATGAGATCTCAACCCTCCCCCTATACCTCTATAGTATTGTTTGCTATCATGTTAAGCCAAGGATCTTTGTTGAAGACCATACTTTGACCTATAATGGTTTTCTTTTACAAATTCTGACTTGGATGGAGAGTTGTCTCATTGGCACTCCTACCATATCTTCTCATATCTATATATATATATTATTATTTACATATGACCATATTAATGGAAATTATAGGACTCTGGCTTTGTTTTTGTACCACTATGACACTTTTTAAACACAACTCCTCTAACCTGATATTAAAGAGAACTGCTGGACTAGCCCCATCTGCACAGGTGGTATTGTAGAAGGGTTGGAAATTGTGGAGCAAACCATTCAATCCACTTCCGGGTCATCCCAAAGACAGTGACAATCAAAGGAGGATAACTGTGTCCCTAGTCCAACGTGCTTAAAATATGTTTGTCTATGTCTTACAATTATTTTTAATGTCAAGATTAAGCTGGAAAAACTCCTGAGAATAACACACAGTAATACCTCAGAATTAATGACAGTTGGTAATCCTTTGTTTGATTATAGACAGAGCTCATTACTGTAGAAAATTTAAACAAAACAAGTAAAACTTTTATTTAAAAAAAATATTACATTTTTTTTTTCTCAATCAATAGTTTACATACATTTTCTAACATCTTTTTCAAAGCTACAAAAAATGTATAGTTAGCACAAAAGCAAGCATTACAAATATTTCTATCAATCATTAGCTGTCATTCTTTGTAGCAGATACACACCAATCAAGAGGGTATTCAGGTCAATTTAAAAACTACACAGATTTTATAAAGTTGACTGTACACTGACAAATTTGAGCAACATTATAATGTAAATTATAAAACACTTCCTAATTCACATATAGATATCAATCTAGAATACAACAGGTTAAATTTTGATAAATGAAGTTTTACACTAGTTTAGGTTATTGTGGATTCATTATTATTCATTGGATACCAATTTTCTTAGGTTCCTTGGGTACATGTGAACCATAAATTCTAATATTCAATGAATTACAAATTTTATATGGGCTTTATATGCAGAGACTGGCAAAACCACAAAATTAAATATCCATGAAAAATGCAAGTTTTCCTCAATCCACGAAAATTGATACCCACGGAACCTATGGGGAAAAAATCATTAAAGTGGTCTTTATATTTAAAAGATGTACAACAAAAGGTCTTTTTTTGTAAGACTAAGTGATATGCTTTTCTTCTACTATTTACAAAAACAGACTTGACATAAAATGAAGATATATTTATATTAAAACAATGTATATACATGATAAGCACTCTAACACTGTTCTCCATCTTCATTTCTCTTATTAACTACAGCATTCAAAGCTTTTCTTGAGAGTCAATACTGTAAACATTGACTTCTGTCTGATTAAGTAAATTTAAGGGTTGAATCTGTTGTCAGAATCATTTTGAACATTGACTTATTCAATGAAGATTTGATATTTTCATGATTATTTTAAAAAAATCATTAAACAGCTTTATAAATTAAAAAGGACAAACGAAGAATGTTCTGCATAAGAGTAAGAATAATCTTTCCTGTTTTACTTCCAGCTGATTCAGATAGACCTAAGCCTATAATGAGAAGGGGTGTCCTGATGTCTATGTTACAACAGAATGCCAGCACACTGCCATTGTGGGTTAGCAAGCCTGGTGAAAAGTAAGTTTTGATGAAAAGTGTACTGATAATTACTTCTTAAAAACTTATTGAATATCTGATAGGTCTTAGTTTCAGATAGATCTGTGAAACATTGAGGTAAAAATAGTTTGAACACCCTGCTTTTATGGCCAAGCAAAAACCCTTTAAAAAAATCCAAATTGATTATAGATACAATTCCTTGTACAAATAAATAAAACAAATAGATAAAAACCGAAAAATATTTGAATATTAAATATTACTGTGGATTCATAATAATTGTTGGATACTTATTTTAATTGATTTTGTGGGTAAAAATTAAGAACAAATTTTAGTGTTCCAACAAAGGACAACTTTTCTAACTTTTTAACATTTAGTTCTTGTCTGACATTATGAAAATTGTATATTAAACATTTCAAAAGTATGGAGACATGTTGAGACTTAAAGTCTTCTATAATCTTGAAAGTTATAGCAGTAAACATGGTAAAGAAAATGAAGGAGGACAATTTTAACCAATCAATACTTAGAATGGAACATGTGCAAAATGTAGAACAGGGAACAAAAATACCTATACCCACTGACCCTTAAGAAAATTTTGTAAAAAATACCATCCAGGTGCTTCAAAGGAGGCTTATAATTTGGAAGGATTTTACAATGGGGGTCAATGTTTATTATGGATATTGTATTATAGGATTATGTTTGTTAAAGATAAAGGTATAAACTGGTCAAGAAACATTTTTGTTCTGAAATCAAGATCATTTACTTGATATTAAAACTTTCTTAAATTATTGATTTGGTATACAAACTACATTGTAACTCAGATAATGAAATACAGAACAATTATGTGTCTGCAATGTAGACACATACATGTACAAATGTGATGAAACATAAGACAGCCAGGAGTTGAAAAATTTCATGAGTTTGAGATACTGTGGATTAGTTAATTGCCTTTATTCTAAATTATTTTGAGATTCAGATAAGAATAATTAAAAACAAAATTTGATATCAACAAAATAATAAATGAATGTGATCTTTTACTTTGTATTTTCAACATATAAAAAGTCTATATCTGAGATGTCCGTAGATTGATCTGAGATGAAATGATCATCTGCATTACATGATTTAAAATTCATAGAACCACTGGTAAACAAGATGCTTTCCTCCATTAAATCATTGGTTAAATCACTTTTTATAATGTCTCTATTGCTAACAATAGACAGCAGATATTGAAAATCATCATTGTTCAATAACATGTTGTCAAACATATTGTCATCATGGTATTCATTGTTCAGGTTATTGTCTTTTGATGCTGTATTTGATAAGTTTTCTTCTGTCACAGCCTTGTGAATATGGACATCTGGAGATATTATACTTCCAGTGGTCATTTTAAGTGAACTGCAGAAAAGAGGATAAGGAAAGTTTGATACATAGCTAATCTAAAATATCTAAACAGATTGGATTCCATATCATTTTCTTCCGTAAAATACTTGGTATTATTTGAAACTGACTTCTGCTAAATGATCACAAGAAAGATATCTTATTGAAAAGAATAATTCTAGATTAACAGTATGCAGCTGTCTTGGGTTGAAAAATAGCATTATTGAGAATTTTTTAACAAATATCAAAGTCCAAATATGTGTTCTGCTCAATTCACTCTTTCAATTTAACCCTATAATGGAATATAGCTCTTTATTTAGGGGCCAGCTAAAGCACTCATCCAGGTGTAGGATTCTCCGGTTACATAATGAGTAAGAATGGGATATCGCTTGATATCAGCTCAAGTTATTTCAATTAACGTTATCCAATTTTCACAAGTTGTTAAACCTATTTGGCTTATGGTCAAAATCCTGCAAAATATGGATCTAGTCTTTTGCACATTCCAGTATGACATCATATGTCCTTTAACGGTGTGAAACTTTTAACATCAGACATTTTAAGATTTTTTTTACGCTTCAGAATGTAATAAAATTTGACGAAAAAGAAGATTGTCAGGTGAAATGTGTTCTTTGCTGTGGAAAAAATGTACATTGTTTTAACCCTTTGAAAGTCATCATTGACCTAACAAATAAACAATGGAAATGCGGTAATATCGTCTTGTGATGCTGGATAAGCCAATAAAGTTTTTCATTTCATTTTTTTCTATCACACTGCAGTATGATACTAGAAATATCAATTCATGCAAGAAATAGATAACCAGCAACATTCATAAGAGAAATTTCTTTTTACATGATTCTATATCTGCTGTGTTATTATACCTTTTTTTATATACCCTCTTCTAAAGCCCTCTTGCATAAAGTTATCATCAATGTAGGATAATAACAGGGCAGATAAATGGAAAAAAGCATGTATTAAGGTGGATCTTCATCTGTTCATTAGAGAACATTGTACCAATCATGAATTCATGATATCATTTTTATGACACCTTGTAGCTTCTCTTCGATCCTATATTATTTTTTGATATGACTTTCCATTTGATAAACTGCTGTATGACTCTCAGTGTCATTATTTACTTGTTAAATATTTATTGTAAGTACCTGTCGTGGGAAATAGGTGGGAACTCAGATGGCTGATATATGCATGATGTGTTAATACCCATACACAATCCACTTTCAATAGGACACATTGCCATAGGTCTGCTTATCTGAACACATTGATTTATTGAATTACCAGGCAGGGATTTCTGGATGGATTTATCATCAGTAGAATTAACCGATTTGATGGTAGAAATCTCAGCAAAATCTTCAAGTGGTGGTATATTACACAAAAAAATTTCAGATGTCTTTGCATTTATTAGGCAGTTCTCATTCAGTATTTCTTCACTTTTTTTAATTTCTTCTTTTGTCTTTTTATCTTGATATTGTACCTCTTTGAATGTGCTGAAGTCTGGTTTGTAGCCATGAGTTGTTATCTTTATTGGTTTTCCATTCAATTCAAATTTTATCTTAAATGACACATTGTAACAAAAATAAACATTTTTTTATGACACATCCTATAAAGGAATTAGCATAAGATGAGTAAATAGTCCACTTTTTCAATGATGATCTTTTGAAGAGATAATGAATGGAGTTTAGCACACTTATTACCAGGCTATGAAATCTGTTGTCAAAACTTTTTTTTCAGTAACAACTGATGCTACACCTGCATATATTTTATAGATTGGTATATATCTGTGTTCTTTAAAATTTTGACAAACAGTTATAAATAGTCTCAACTGAAAAAAAAGTCTAAAAGATGTTATTAAATTATCAAAAACTATCATCGAAAGATCTGCCTTAAAAAAATAAAAACTGTACATATTAAAGAACATTAAAATTTGACACAAAAAACCTATTGAGGGTGTTTCAAACTTTCAGTAGAAAATGTGGCTCGGTTTAGATATTTTTTTCAAATTCTTCAACCTTCGATCTTTTCATCTCAATCAATAGTTTAAAAGAAGTAAAGGTATTTGAAAGAAAGTAACAATTGAAGCTATATTGTACCTGTATTTCTGATTTTGTTCTCAACAGTCTTTCTTTAGGTGAGATCTTTGGACTTGTTGTCTACAATTTTGATAAAGTTTTTTTAATAGAGTTTAATTTCTAAAACTATACATGATCTTTGATTATATAAGAGTATAATGAAGCTCAAACAAGTTGTAATGTGGTTGATATATTATATAGAGACTCTCTATATGATATATCAGTGACTGTTTTGGATAGTTAAGTTGGAATCTACAGTAAATAGCAAATACAAGTTATTTCTAGTATACATTTATGATCATATTATACAGTAAAGCACTTAAATATCAAATTAATTAAAAACAAAAATAAAGAATTTTGGAAAAAAAAGGTGAGGGCTAAAAAAATTGTCCTGTCCCCAAGTACCTAAGGTGAATAGAGAAAATTTAACATTTTATGGATATTCAATTTTGAGGTTTTGTCAAGTCTGCATACCAGCCTATAGAACATTTCTAATTTGTTGCTCATTTAGATTTGTGGTTAACCTATGCCAATGAAATCCATGAAAGTTCAGCCTTTGGCAATTGTTGAAGAAAATCTTTGATTTTGAATTGGAACATAAAGAATGATGATATATATGTATGAATTTCATAAAATACAAAACCATAAGCAAACTGCCCAAAAAGTGTGACTGGTGCTGTTGTTCCTCCTGTATATGGACATAGTCAGTTTATCATGTTTATGTAATGTGGTTAAAAAAAACCACCCAAGAGTTTTAAAAGCAAGAAGACAAAAGTTTTTTTGTTTCAGCTGAAATTGTAGTCTTTGATATCCAGTTATTTCAGCTGTAAATATCTATAAAAGAGTACAAGACTAAGTTACCAATGTATTTACAAATTAATTTATAAAGTTTAAAAATCATCCTTATTATTAGTCTTTCACAATGAATTGTACCTTTATATTCTTTGTTTGTGGTCCACCAGTGGTTGTTGAGCATTTCTGTTTTCTTTTCTACAAAACGTGCATGTTTATTTTTTTTATAATAACAAATCAGATGTTTAAGATGGATATGAAAATAAGTTTTGAAGGCTGCAGAGTAAAGAAACCACTAATCAATCAATCATTATAATTTTGGAATAAGAGAAAAGGGAGGTGAAAAAAATTGGGGGTGGGGGTACAACTTTTCAGATTTCAGATTTCAGAAATTAAAAAGAAATTTTCTTCAAATATTTTGTTTTGAGGGGATTAATATTCAACAGCATAGTGCATTGCTCAAAAGCAACACAAAAATTGGAGTTCATTAGACCACATTCATTATGTGTCAGAAACCTATGCATTGCTGTTTAACTATTTAATCACAATCCAAATTTAGAGCTGTATCAAGCTTGAATGTTGTGTCCATACTTGCCCCTTCTGTTCAGGGTGCGACCTCTGGGGTAGTATAAAGCTGTACCCTGTTGAGCATCTGGTTTATATTCTAACATGTACATCTTTAAATTATGTATACATTAAAGATTTTATTTCTTCAAATAATCGATCATGAATATACACTTTTTGATTAAAACTTTTAACAAAATCATGAAATTCATTATATGACTTCACAAAGCATATAGGTTTTTAAATATTCTGAAATAACTGTAAAATATCACTTTTGCTATCGACCATTTAATATCTACCTTCGATAAAAACATGTGACTATCCCTGAAAGATGAATCAAATTAGTTAAAATATACAAATTAATCAAAAATATTTTTTATGAATATTTAAAGTTCCAATGGAAACTATAATTTTAGTCCGAATGGAGCCTGGTGAACCATCAACAGATTCAAACAAAAGCAAAACTTAATGTATGTAATGTTAAATTCCTACCCTGGAATCAGCAACATGTGCAGTCTGTGGAAGTTTTGTCATCCACTTGTCTGTTTTTAGCTGAATACCTCTTTCTGAAAGCATTTGCATGGCTGCACAAAGAAAATCTTCTGACTGTAGTATTTTAAGGTTTTCTTCAACGATTTTTACATCATGATGAAGAACATACTCTTCTAGTAAACAATGTTGTATTTGTGGACATATGATCCATTTAGTGCAAGCATCAATATATGACCAATGGTCAAGGAGTATTTTGCTTTCAGGATATTTCTTGTTACAATATTTTAAAAGGTCATTGAAGAAGTTTTTAAGATGCTGACCTTTCTTTTCGTTATGAGGATCTTTAAATTCTTCAAACTCTTGTGGCCAGTCTTCTGGAGATTTATACATCTTCACTTTACAACCATTATTTGCAATTTTACACAGCACACAAGAAATGTGACGGAAAGCTCCCCAACATAATTGAGACAGTTTTCTGTTTTCATCTATAGGGTTAAATGAGAGCCATTTGCGAAAGTTAACATCATTTATTTCTATTCCTAATAGCTGAAGGCTTTCTTTGGCGCTTTCTGAAAACTTTGATATTCTTGCAATCTTAGATGTTATTTCTTGAACTTTTTCGTTAACACTGTTTGATATCTGATGAAGTTTGAATAATTCTTCAAAATCACAAGATTGCCAAGCTTCAACTTCATTTCTCACTTCATTAGAGAGATTATCACTTGAATTACAACAGACGATTAAAATGTCTATTAGTGCTTCTGTTGGGAGACATTTATATGTACAACTATATACTTTCCCTGTCTCAGGATTGTGAAGGAAAAAGTCTGCATTTCTTGTCCAAAAATTATTAGGAACTTTCTTACATTTAATTCCTTGGTATAATTTTAGTAATGATGCACATAATGGTTGTAGTACTTTGCGTAATTGCTCTGAAAATGTTTCTCCTACAGGTCCAGGGTTCTTCTCAATGTCATTTGCAATCCATAACAAGTGCAATGCAGCTTTTTTGAAGTAATAAACAAGGCAGAGAAACTGTTTTAGCTTGGCCCGTTCTATAGAGTTAATTTGAAGTAATTGTTGCACTGTCGTAAATACATGTACCTTTATCAGTAACTGAAACATTTGTATTTGCATTTGATGATCATTCTAATATTGTCAAGAGAATATTTTTAACAGTATGGTACATCACTTTTTGCTCTTGCATTTACTTTTAGTTGATTTAAAATGTTTCTTTGTTAACTGGACACAGCATTTCAGCGTTCTCTCTTCCTCACTTATTTGCTGGAATCAGGCATTTGGTAAAAAGCTGAAATGTGTAATGCAAATTTGTAATTGTAATGCATGGTAAAGCATTACATTTTTCCAAGTAATTGCATGTTATGTGTAATGCAGCAATTTGTCCATTACATATGCATGTAATTGTAATGTATAGCATTTCTTGAGATAAAAGTTGTGTAATTTCATGCATTACATGGCATTACTGGTTTTTTTCACATTTTATATATCTTTTACAGTTGAGAATTAGCTAAAGCAGAATTTAAGATTTCTGGAATTAATTAAGAACAGAATCTTTTGGATATTGATTATTTTAATTGCAAATGCATTACTGTAAAAGTGTTTTATTGTTGTCAAAGCATAACTGAATGCCTTGTCAGGATTAATAATTGTCATAAAACACTATAAATTAAGTTTGTTTTAAATTCAATCTTTTCACCATTTTGACACTTGATCATAAATAAAGCTATTTGTTTATTATTTAATTAGGAAAGATATTCTTATTTCATATTTTTGATCGGAATTATTAAAACAAATGTTTATTTATAAATGTGAAGGTACGTAACATAAGTTAAAATAAATATTAAATATTAAACTTCATCTCTATAATTTCATTTTTTTTTCATTTTTGAGAAAACACAGAGATGTATACCAAATAATGCAATGTAATGTAATTTACCCCATGTCTGGCTGGAATGTCCAATGAACTGCTGCAATTGGTGTCAGTATATTCTCTTTACTTTCTACTATGAAGAAGTTTTCAACCTTACTTATAACTACAATGTGTTCAGAATCAAATTTTACTTGAACAGCAAGGTTGTTAAAGTTAAGGTTTGAATGTTATTGTCCTGACACTATGTTGAAATATGCTGCAATATATAGATATTAAATAGAAAATACACACAATCAATAATTTGTTATTAAAAACCTATTTATATTCTTTGCAAGGTGTGCCAAAAAAAAAAGATATTGATGTGTCTGTCCCAAGTCCAGAGCATTTAGCTCAGTGTTGGTCTGCGCTTTAAGTTTCTGGAAATTGGCATTATTTTCTGCGAAAATAAACCTGATGTTTCTCATTAGGGAAAAAAAGTCTACGTTTCCGCAAATAAATATCTTACTTTTCTGAGAAATACTTACTATTGCGGAAATAATAAATGAACACTTTTCCAGGAAAAAAATTAAGGAATACCTGTTTACGAAAGCAAAGTTAAATAAAAATGAACTAAATATTTTTTGTGTTGATATTGAATCTGAATCTAGGTTATCAAAACATGCTTTAAGACCTTTAGACTGAATTTTAGGCCACCAATTTTGTCAAAAATGAAACTAATTAAACCTACAACAACTGATTGTAGCAGCATGAAATGTTTTTGATAAAGCAGTAAATAGAATAAATACGGTATATCTAACATATATTCAAATATTTATAATCTACTACCAGGTAAATATCAGGAAAAGTAATAAATACAGTTCCTCAAAAACATATACTTTAAGTTTCAGAAAACATAGTATTGGAACTTTGAAAAATTAGCAGAAATGCAATACGCCAGTGTTTGTGGGTAGATCATGTCTGTCCTATTTATACAGTCAAACCTGCTCAAGATACCACCTGTATTAAACAAAAACCTTTGTTATAAGACCATTAATTTTAGATTCCTCTGTAGTACATTTCATATGAATTGAACCTGTATAAAAGGGTTCATTCTGGCTATTCCTACATTTTGAATTTTATAGGTAAAATAGTAAAATTCTAGATTCAGATGCAATAGTTTATTAAAGTCTTGTACATTTGGACCAGTGTGTAAAAATATTTATCCACTGTGGTTTCCAGCCCATGTCACCTGACACAGCATCGTTTGGGGTATATTTACCCACACCCATGTAGAAACGCATGGTGCGATTCTGTACTGCAGGGATGCATGAGAAATCTCTCGTGCCCCAAATAGATGAGCCATAATTTATGACTGACCAAACCATCGTATCAAATAGCTTTGTGTAGATATTGTGCTGAAAACCACCATGTGCTTTACATTTAACAATAAGTTAACCTAAAACCCTACTTGCTGACCGGGCTACAGCTTTTGCCATTAATTGGTAGTCTAAAAACTCTGTTAACAATAAACCTAAGTATTGGTAATTTGAAGCAGGAATAGCCAGAATGTTTATGTAAACAATGGGATTATGTAGGATAATGTTGTAACAACACTATATATCTAGTCTAATGAATCAAGGTATCCAGATAAATCTTGTGGAAAATATAGAAAAAGAAGAGTTTATATTACGGCTCCCTATACATGTATTACAATATTTTGTTTACAGTGACTTGACTGTTAGTGTTGCTATTCACCAATTGCAACTCATTCAAAATTTTGACCCAATTGCAATTTGTTTTATTAAATCAAATTGTTCAACTGGTCAAAAATTTGAACAAACTGTTCAGCCAAAATGTGAAAGTGCAAAGTGATAAAATAAATCATACTTACAATCCTATAAGTCTGTAACTCCACTGTATTGATGTATTTCCTAAATCAGTCTATCAATCTGTATAGTTATATTACAGCCATTACCATACTAAAGGTGAACTGTTTTATTTTGAATTGCGTCGTCCGACGTCGTCGTCGTTAACAATTTACATTTTGAACTTCTTCTAGAGAACCACTGAATGGAATGGAACCAAACATGGCATGACTGTTCCTTATGAGGTGCTGACCAAGTGTTGTTACTTTGTAGCCGATCCATCATCCAAGATGGCTGCCAGCGGGGGACTTAGTTTAACATAGGACGCTATGGGAAATGCATACAAATGACTTCTTTTAGAGAACCACTGAATGGAATGAAACCAAACATGGCATGAATGTTCCTTATGAGGTGCTGACCAAGTGTTGTTACTTTGTTGCCGATCCATCATCCAAGATGGCCGCCAGCCGGGGACTTAGTTTAACATAGGACCCTATGGGAAATGCATACAAATGACTTCTTTTAGAGAACCACTGAATGGAATAAAACCAAACATAGCATGAATTATCCTTATGGGGTGCTGACCAAGTGTTGTTACTTTGTAGCCGATCCATCAGCCAAGATGGCCGCCAGCGGGGGACTTAGTTTAACATAGGACCCTATGGGAAATGCATACAAATGACTTCTTCTAGAGAACCACTAAATGGAATGAAACCAAACATTGCATGAATGTTCCTTATGGAGTGCTGACCAATTGTTGTTACTTTGTAGCCGATCCATTATCCAAGATGGCCGCCAGCGGGGACTTAGTTTAACATAGGACCCTATTGGAAATGCATACAAATGACTTCTTCTAGTGAACCACTGAATGGAATGAAACCAAACATGGCATGAATGTTCCTTATGTGGTGCTGACCAAGTGTTGTTACTTTGTAGCCGATCCATCATCAAAGATGGCCCCCAGCAGGGGACTTAGTTTAACATAGGACCCTATGGGAAATGCATACAAATGACTTCTTCTAGTGAACCACTGAAAAGAATGAAACCAAACATGGCATGAATGTTCCTTATGGGGTGCTGACTAAGTGTTGTTACTTTGTAGCCGATCCATCATCCAAGATGGCCGCCAGCGTGGGACTTAGTTTAACATAGGACCCTATGGGAAATGCATACAAATGACTTCTTTTAGAGAACCACTGAATGGAATAAAACCAAACATTGCATGAATGTTCCTTATGAGGTGCTGACCAAGTGTTGTTACTTTGTAGCCGATCCATCATCCAAGATGGCCGCCAGCAGGGGACTTAGTTTAACATAGGACCCTATGGGAAATGCATACAAATGACTTCTTTTAGAGAACCACTGAATGGAATAAAACCAAACATTGCATGAATGTTCCTTATGAGGTGCTGACCAAGTGTTGTTACTTTGTAGCCGATCCGTCATCCAAGATGGCCGCCAGTGGGGGACTTTTGAATGAAATTAAACATGTTCCTTTCCTTATAAATGAGGTTGTGTTGTCACTTTTAGCCAAATTTTATATTTTTTTATATGATTTCAAAAACCCAAGTAGAATCAGGTGAGCGATACTGGCTCTTGAGAGCCTCTAGTTTTATATAAATAAGGCCGTGAGTTTTTTTGTTTGAATTGTTTTACATTGTCATTTCGGGGTCTGTTACAGCTGACTATGCGGTATGGGCTTTGATTATTGTTAAAGGCCGTGCGGTTACCTATAATTGTTAATTTCTGTGTCATTTTGGTCTCTTTTGGACAGTTGTCTCATTGGCATTCATACCATATCTTTTTTTAATTTATTTTAAAATGCTTTTACTATTTTTTCTTTGAAATAATATTTTCCAGACTATTTTTAAATTTACTTTTGATCTAATGACTAACACAACATATTTTGCAAAAACAACATTTATTGTTCTTCCACTAATCCCCCATGTAAGAATAGCAAGAATAGTAAAATACAAAATGTAGGAATAGCAAGAAGACACCGTATAAAAGACCACCTGTCTAAAGAGACCACTTTTTTGCTCTCCCTTAAATGGTCTCTTTAGGGCATCAGTTACAGTTTTTCAATATAGGTGTAATCCCAAGAGAAAATCTGGAATTGCACTGGAATCCCGGCTGAAATTTTGATGGGATTCCAATTGGGATCCCACCTAATTCCACCGGGATAAAATTTTGGGAATCCCACTAAAAATCCAGGAATCCCGATGTAAATCCCGGTTGAAATATACTGGGATCCCACTGGGATATTGTGGGATTTCAATTGGGATCCCACTGGGATAAAATTTGGGATTCCCGCAAAAGAAGCGGGATCCCAGTGTAAATGTACAGGGATAAAATTTCGGGATTCCCATAAAAGAATGCTAAATTTTTTACACCATATCCAGATTGCTTAAAATATTTATATCATGTATATAATAAATTAAACAGTCCATCATAATTAGTCATACTCCTGACTCGAAAAAAAAAAAGTTTGATTTCATGAAAGGCAGTGAGTTTATCTATTTATACTTTTTCTGTTAAGGCCAACTAAAATTAATTAGTAGATTTTCATCCAAATTTTTGAAAAAAATGGGGCGGGTGGGAGGATTTTATATTTTAAATTTTATTTCATATGAAACCCTCGTCACGAGTTCTTCATACCGCGGAGTATATGCTAGTGGAAAACAAGTTGTATAATGCATATACATGCTGTATAAGGAATCCTACACTATTTTGTAAACTCTTAAATAAAAATCCCTGATTGGCAACCACTGTTATACATGTAATTTACGCTTTAGAAATCTATTTATAGTATACATCAAAAAGAAGAGAAATGCTCTCTTCAGTTGGACTATACCTACACCAAATTTATTTTGCTTTCTAAGTAATGGTTTGTAGTCCCCATAAAATCAATAAAATGTATTGGTACAATTGTATGCAACACAAGTATTATGAGTACAGAATAAAATTTAAACTCCGTGTTGAAAGTAATTATGATGTAAAACATGAACTTAACCAAAAAGTAGTTGTTGTTTAATGACTAAATTGAGGGTATTGGGACAGTTACAGAAGGTGTTTGCTGTTTGTCAACAAAAACAACAGCCATGGGTAAATATAAGGGCTTGTTATAATTAAAATGCGTGTTTGTCGACTTTTTGTTCTCAATATACGGTCATATTGTGTCAATTTCTTTAATCCAGTCATGTTTTTTTTGTACCAATTTGTTCTACAATTCTTGCGCTTTGGAAATCATTCAGTCCAAATTTCCTGACACAAAGTCATTGTATAAATAAAGTAAAAAACACGGTTTTCGATTCACTTGTGACTACCGCAATTTGCGTTCAAGGACAAGGCGTTTTACTCGTAACTCGAATATTTCATGCCCTTCTCGTTATCAATCTCTATTCTCGGTAGATGATGTTGTCATCATAGAGCAGCAGAATATGTCGACTTAATCATTTTCGTTAGAAGAAATACAAAAACGAAATTTGAAACAGGAAGTTTTGAATGAAACGAAATTATCGATGGTTCCCGGTAACGGACATGAACAAAATCCGGAAATCGTATTTTTGTTAAATAAAAAAAATCGGGGCGGGACGATTTCAGAGGGGCGGGCGGGGATGAAAATCTAGCAATTAATTTTAATTGGCCTAAACAAAAGCTAAATTGAAACTAAAGGATAATTATATTTCTGAGGTGAGGCCAAATAAAAAGATATGTGTTTCCTATTTCCCTACCTACATTTTGACCTACCCTTTATTTTAAGCTAAATTTCTCCCCCATAGACTCAATGTAAAAAAAATGTAAAATAAACAAAAATTCCCTACTTACCTACTCTATTTTTTTCAAAGATGTACGTTATAGGAAACACACATATTATTTTATTTGGCCTAATCAAGATAATGGGAAGTAATTATTTTTGTTTTGATCTTATTACTGTGAACTTTCAGTCTGAAAATCAAATGTTGTCTGATATTTAGAAGGTAACAATCTGTTTGATATAAGTGATTTCCTAAATTAATTTGAAAAGAATAATAATAATTCCTTAATATATCATGTTACTGTAGAGAATGAACAGTCCTGACATATTTGATCATGTTGTCTTATGATCGATCATGTTTGCATTTCATGACCTTTAAAATATGTAATATAAACTGCTTTTATGCAAATGTATATAATATTTATATAACTATGCATCATGTTACTGTAGAGGAACATAAAAGTGTAAAAATAACTATAAAATAAAAATACTGTGTAATAAAATTGACAATTACCTGACAGTGTTTTATCCACTTCAAAAAAAGAAAATATGGCCGATTGCACTTTTCAGATTATTAGTATATTCTGTTTGGTTATTACAAAGTTTACAGCCAATAAAAAGGCTCATTTTGTTTGAGTTTATTTTTAGATCTTGATTTTCCACAAATTATTTATATGTACCGGTAGCCAAGGTCTTTAAAGCAACAACACTTTAAGGAATGCTTCAGTAATTTATTATGATAGATAATTCTAATTGCCACCATCATCAGGATAGAACAATACATAAAATTATGCTGATGTTCCAAATCAGATTGAGATATTGAAATGTCACAATATTGCTTTGATGAGTAAGGTTATATAAATAGCAGTTGAAAGAGATAGTGAAAGTGAAAGTAAGTATAAATGGAAGTAAGGTTGCAGAAACCAGTTTATATTTTATTGATTTTTATACCACCGCAAACATTGAAAAATTTTTGGTCGTATATTAGTATCAGGTTGGCGTTGTCATCTGCGTCGTCGTCGTCTGAAGACTTTTGTTTTTTCGCACTATAACTTTAGTATAAGTCAATAGAAATCTATGAAATTTAAACACAAGGTTTATGACCACAAAAGAAAGGTTGGGATTGATTTTGGGAGTTTTGGTCCCAACAGTTTTAGGAATTAGGGACCAAAAAGGGCCCAAATAAGCATTTTCTCGGTTTTCGCACTATAACTTTAGTTTAAGTAAATAGAAATCTATGAAATTTTTACACAAGGTTTATGACCACAAAAGAAAGGTTGGGATTGATTTTGGGAGTTTTGGTCCCAACAGTTTAGGAATTTAGGGGCCAAAAAAGGGCCTAAATAAGCATTATTCTTGGTTTTCGCACAATAACTTTAGTATAGTAAATAGAAATCAATGAAATTTAAACACAAGGTTTATGACCACAAAAGAAAGGTTGGGATTGATTTTGGGAGTTTTGGTCCCAACAGTTTAGGAATTAGGATCCAAAAAGGGCCCAAATAAGCATTTTCTCGGTTTTCGCACTATAACTTTAGTTTAAGTAAATAGAAATCTATGAAAGTTTTACACAAGGTTTATGACCACAAAAGAAAGGTTGGGATTGATTTTGGGAGTTTTGGTCCCAACAGTTTGGGAATTAGGGGCCAAAAAAGGGCCCAAATAAGCATTTTCTCGGTTATCAAATTGGTTCACATTGAGGTCTAAAGGGTCCAAAATTGAACTTTATTTGATTTCCTCAAAAATTGAGTTCTTGGGGTTCTTTGATATGATGAATCTAACCATGTATTTAGATTTTGGATATTGGAATACCACAAAGGGATGGTAAGAATTGTCTTTGGGAGTTATGGCTCAAACCGTTAAGGAATAAGGTGCAAAAAAGGGGGGAAAAGTGTTTCCAGGGTAGTGGACAATTACTTAAGTACAAAACACAATTTAAAAGCAGTGTAAGGTTGGTAATTGAAACTCATTTTAATATCTCACCTAAACTGCTCTTAAATTATGTATATTAGAAATTTGCCAAAAACTTTATTATTAATAAATTCCATTGGAAATTTGCCAATATAAAATGTTATTTTAGTTTAAACATATTTTATTGTTCCAAAAAGAGACAAATGGATTAGACACAAGTTTTTCAACAAAAGTATTTATTTCATTTATCATTAAAAGCCTTTGTGATGAAAAATTGTTACAATATAATAAATAATGTTTAGCATCTTCATTGATGAAGCCACGTAAACAATTGGCATCTGGTACTAAGTTTGCATTAAACAAATCAGATTGAAGAGTGATACAATGGTTTCACAACCTTGCATGTAATACAGATAATATAAAATGTTGCATTGGAGTTATCTTTCTTTGTTCAGAATAGTAGTTAAATCAACATAAATCATGACAGTATGACATTTTATATTTTATGATGTATTTAAATGAGTAGTTATTGTTGAAAACTCCATAAGAAATTTGAATTGGGATCATTTTTGGAATAAGGGAAAGGGGGAGGTGAAAAAAATTGGTGGGGTTCAATTTTTCTTATTTCGCGCAGATTTCAGAAATGAAAAGGAAAATTTCTTCAAATATCAAACGATTAATATTCAACAGCATGCTGAATTGCTCAAAAGCAAAAAAAACATTTTAAGTTCATTAGACCACATTCATTCTGTGTCAGAAACCTATGCTGTGTCAACTATTGAATCACAATCCAAATTCAGAGCTGTATCCAGTTTGAATGTTGTGTCCATACTAGCCCCAACCATTCAGGGTTCAACCTCTGTGGTCGTATAAAGCTGCACACTGCAGAGCATCTGGTAAGATGTTGATTTTAAAATAAATCTTTAGAATTTCATGAATTTATGATTTCATTTTCTTGAAAAATCATTCAAGCTTATATACAAATAAAATGTATGAAATCCCCAACCTCTGTATATAACTACTCACTTGTGTAGTATTATAAAAAGCCTAGAATTAACATTCATTTATTTTTTTCAGTCCACAAGATGTAATTATATACTTCAATGCTTAACTATACAGAATCGTATAAAAATACATGGAGGCAAATGAGGCAAATTAAAAAAAAAAGTTAACAAAAGCTTGTCTTCATATCAAATTGTTTTCAAGGCGAATGTCTAGTAAAAAACAAGTTATCTTCAATCTCTAATTTCATCCCTGCAATGTGTTTCGTTGTTGATGTTTCTAATTTAAATTACTTTAAGTTTTCAGTGTTTTTGGTCTATTGTTTGTAGTTATGTGTCTTATCTGTCCCCAGTTATGTTGAATCAAGCAGTTCTAAACGTATTATACTTCACTGTCACTATATAAAAATTCAGTCATTAAAAAAAATTCACCAAAGTCTGAATATGATACAAGACCAGAACAGACAGATACAGTACGTATTAATGATTATGACTGAGAATTACGATTTTTGCTTTATTCTACTGTAGCATATATCAGTCTTTTGATGTTGTCCCTAAAACCTGTTTGAATTTTGTCAATATAAGCTAAGAATTATTCACTTGCAAGTGAATAATTGGACCTAATTGAATCAGACTCAATCAGTATTCATGTGCACTTTAATTTAACACATTAGCAAGAGATGGATACTGCATTCATTGTACATTTTCTATTATTTAAAGGAAAAGATTGTCAACATTGAAAGTGAAACAAAGCTAGGTAAATCATTTGATTGACTGATTCAATCAACAAAAAAAACATGCTTATATAGGGGATATGGGGGGAGGTTGTCAACTCGACAGTTAATAAGATGGCGTCTAGCCTAAAAAAGTCATGAAAAGAATCTACATATTTTTGAGCCCATGCCTGGTTTATTGTTTATTTTAGACTATTTATAATTTGGATAAATGTTTTACATTGTTATAAATCGAGTATTAGAATTTGAGTCAAATTGGTACACATGAACTTAACAGCGTAATAATGTCAAAATATTCAGTGCAAAACTGTTGAAGGGCTAGGTAGAACCTTGCCATTCCCAGTTTCTCGATCAGCCTCATACTAAAAAGTTTATATTTTTCTGACATTGACCTAATATTGTATATTTAAATAAATGAATTTTGCATTCACTGCATTCTAGTGGCCTTGGGTTTTTGTCGAGCCTGCAACTTTTGTTGCAGAAAGCACGACATAGGGATAGTGATCCGGCAGCGGCGGCGGCTACAACGGCAGTGTTAGCTAACTTCTTAAAAGGTTTATAATTTAGAAGGTGAAAAACCTGGATGCTTCATACTTTGTATATAGATGCCTCATGTTACGAAGTTTCCGTCAGTCACATGTCCAATGTCCTTGACCTCATTTTCATGGATCAGTGACCACTTGAAAAAAAAGTTCAGAATTTTTGTAATGTTGAATTCTCTCTTATTATAAGTAATAGGATAACTACTAGTATATTTGGTATGTGCGTACCTTGCAAGGTCCTCATGCCCGTCAGACAGTTTTCACTTGACCTCGACCTCATTTCATGGATCAGTGAACAAGGTTAAGTTTTGGTGGTCAAGTCCATATCTCAGATACTATAAGCAAGAGGGCTAGTATATTTGGTGTATGGAAGGACTGGAAGGTGTACATGTCCAACTGGCAGGTGTCATCTGACCTTGACCTCATTTTCATGGTTCAGTGGTTATAGTTAAGTTTTTAACCGGATTTTTGTGACAAAAATGTCGGTTATTGATTTGGGGATGTATGGCGGCCGGGCGGGCGGGCGGGCGGGCGGTAATCAAATGTTGTCCGTGCATTAACTCATGAACCGTTCAACCAAAGCTATTAAAATTTTAATATGTTGTTACTGACAACTAAATGAAGGTCAAGTTCAATAATGGCGATTTTGACTTTTACCGTTCAGGAGTTATGGTTCTTGAAAGATTGAAAAATGAAGTTTCCAGTCGTGTCCGTGCATTTACGCATGAACTGTTCTACCAAAGCTTCCCAAATTTTAATATGTTGTTACTGATGACAAAATGGAGGTCAAGTTTAATAATGACGATTTTGACTTTTACCGTTCAGGAGTTATGGTTCTTGAAAGATTGAAAAATGGAGTTTCCAGTCGTGCCCGTGCATTTACACATGAACTGTTCAACCAAAGCTTTTGAAATTTTTATATGTTGTTACTGATGGCAAAATAGAGGTCAAGTTCAATAATGACGATTTTGACTTTTACCGTTCAGGAGTTATGGTTCTTGAAAGATTGTAAAATGGCGTTTCCATTCAAGTTGTTGCATTTACTCATGAACCATTCAATCTAAGCTTTTCAAATTTTAATATGTTGATACTGATGACAAAATGGAGGTCAAATTTGATATTGACGATTTTCACTTTCACCATTCATCAGTAATGGTTCTTGTGATATTGCCAGGACACAAATAAATATTAATAAATCCGGTTTGCTGTCGTTGTGACAGCCTCTTGTTGTGTTTTGGTCTGTTTTTCTCATACTTTATGCAATAGGTCTACTATATTTGTTGTATGGAATGATTGTAAGGTGTACATGTCTAGCGGGCAGATGTCATCTGACCTTGACCTCATTTTCATGGTTCAGTGGTCAAAGTTAAGTTTTTAAGTTTTGGGTCTTTTTATCTAATATTATATGCCAAAGGTCAACTATATTTGGTGTATGGAAATATATTATGATCTATATGTCAGTCCCGCAGGTTTTATTTGAACATGACCTCAATTGCACGGTTCATTGCAAGTGTTAAGTTTTTGTGTTTTGGTCTATTTTTCTTAAACTATAAGTAGAAGGTCAACTATATCTGTTGTATGGAAGCTTTGTTAGCTGTACATGTCTGCCTGGCATGGTTCATCTGACCTTGACCTCATTTTCATGGTTCATTGGTCTTTGTTTAGCTATCTTGGTTAATGTTAAGTTTATGTGACAGTTGTAATAAAACTTTATACTTAGGACTATCAACATAATATCAATGATTAGTAAAGAAGGCGAGACATTTCAGTGTGTGCACTCTTGTTAAAGATAGCAAAACAGTAAATGATAATGATACATTTTCAAATTCATTTCTAAATAGTATAATAAAGGTACTTCAGTCAACTGTGTATGTAGAATTTTGGGAAGTGTTTTGAAAATTCTAAAAAGGCTATCATCATCCCTTATGGGACAGGAAATACTAAAGTGCTACCTCAAGTAGCAAACTTATATAATAATTGAAATAAAATATAAATACAATGTTTTTGTTGTTAAAACGTTTGGTAAACCTATTCAACTGTCATGAGTTTAGCACTCTTGCACAGTGAGTTGAAAGAATTATACAATAAATTATTGTAAGTTCACAGTGTTCTGTATAAACTTTGTGTTCAATTAAAGTCTTAATTGTTTTCCAAATATTGACAACATTTTACTAGCGACTCCTTACCATTTCGACTGGCTTCCCTTTGCCAGAGGTATACTACCCCAATCGCATCGGGAAAACAAAAAATTATGAAAAAGAGATATGATTTTTCATTTCCTATCGTTAATTATCCATTTTTAGATGGTGATGTTCCCTACGTCAATTTGTCACCATCTTATGGTGTTTATATATCTCAACTTGTACGATTTGCTCGTGTATGTAACTACGTATTTGATTTAACCGAGAGAAATTTATGTATTACTGAAAAATTATTACACCAGGGTTTTCAATATCACAAACTGAAGTCAAAACATTTACTAAATTTTATCATCGGTATAAGGAGATCATTCATAAATATAACTCAACATGCAGACATATTATATGTTCAGGTATTTCACATCCAATTTTTGATGGTAATATTCTTTACAAAGCACAAAAATGTCAGTATTCACCTCAAAAGCTAACAAAACCTTTAAACAGACTTATAAAGAGGGGATATAGTTATGATATTTAACAGTTGTCAGGTCATTAAAGATTACATATTTTGGCTTTGATATTGATTCACTTATAGGGTCTTTGCATCTGAATTAAACACATTTATTCTAAAACCAGTTGTTGGCATGAGTCGGGTTATGTTCTTCTCATATATTTCATGATGGTATAATACTAAACCCCTAACAGGAGGGATTGTGCCTGATATTCATATGATGACGACCTAATCTTTTAATCAGTTTAATTGAGGTCTGGAGCTAGCATGTCAGTAACTGCTAGTAGTCTGTTGTTATTTTTGTATTATTGTCATTTAGTTTATTTTCGTTTGTTTCATATTCTGACATCCGACTTCTCTTAAACTGGGTTTTACTGTGCATATTGTTTTGCGTTTGTTTTTTTCTACATTAGTTAGAGGTATAGAGGTATAGGGTTGAAATCTCAAAAAACATGTTTAACCCACTGCAATTTTGCACCTGTCCCTAGTCAGGAGCCTCTGGCCTTTGTTAGTCTTGTATGATTTTTAATTTTAGTTTCTTGTGTATAATTCGGAGTTTAGTATAAATTCCATTATCCCTGAATTAGTATACATATTTGTTTAGGGGCCTGCTGAAGGACGCCTTTGGGTGCGGGAGTTTCTAACTAAATTGAAGACCCATTGGTGGCCTTCTGTTGTTGTCTGCTCTATGGTATATGAAAATAACAAAGAAAATAATGTTTAAATTCTACATGATATACATGATAACAATTTTCCATATTGATTAACATTTAAAAGGAGTAGTAAATCATAAAAGTCAATTACTTTTATTTATAGCATGCTTCTGAACAAAGTGTGATTTTTAAAAAGCAATCGATGCTGCCTTTTTAAGTCTCACCATTGGTTACAATTCTTAAATATGGGCGAGTAACTAAAAAAAAACTCTTTTTACATTTTTCTAGGACACACTAGATATCATAGGTACTTTGTTTCTTTACCAGTAATTGCTCCCAGATATAATCCCCATATATTGTTTCGTCACATTCTGAGAGAAACAGCTAAGAATCTTACCAGTATATATAGCTATTAAAACTCTGAAAAAATGTGTTGAAAAATAACGCACCAACCGGATTGTTTTAACATTTTCAAGCATCCAGTGATAATTAGCAATAATGGGTATTGTGATAAAATACCTATGGAACAAACATTAATTTTATTAAATCCAGCATAATGTCAGGATCAAACAAATTAATACAGGATGCAGTCACAGAAATAATTATATAATAAGTACGTCTGAACGAGTGACAACTCTGCGACAGATTTTATTCATCGTATCACCAGCAGTGATCGTGATACGAGGCTGAAAATACATTCTGTATATATATAATAATTTGTCTAAATAAATATATATATTCAAAAAACAAAAATGTTTGTCTCTTCTTTTTGTACCTATTCCTTTCAATACCTCCTAAATCATTATTTGGTACTTTTACTGCACACAATAGCTACACCATACTCATGCTTTGGGGATTTATGGATGCCACATTTGAGTCTGAACATGTAAATTTTAATCATGCTTTATATTATATTATAAATGTATATATCATTGGTTTTCAGACCTCCACCACTTTGTGGTGCTGTACCTGCAGACAACAATTACATAGCCAAGCCTGGAGATAAGGTTGCTGCCAGAGTGAGGTCAGACGATGAGGAGAATTGGATCTTGGCAGAGGTCGTGTCCTTCAATGCATCAGCAAATAAATATGATGTGGATGACATTGATGCTGATGAAGGAAAAGAGTAAGATATATGTTAATATTGTATTTCCAGTTATAGAATAAATAAATAAATAGTGACCCGTTTCTTTCATATATTCAATTGTTCTAAAACATTAAGACTGTGAACTTCTTATATTATTTTAGTAAAAAGAAAAGATAGTCAGATTTTCTTTAGCAAACATGGAATATATGCCATTTTAGCTAAAGGATTTGACATCAACTGCTGGATTTAAGTAAATCATTTCAAGAAATCTTTAATCTATAGCTTTAAACATGTGTACTTCCTGTTTTATATTTTGACTGGAATGTATGTTTTGAGTTTTCCATGGCAAAACATGGATTTTACTATATATGTGTACAAATAGGAAGAGCAGAGGATGAAAATTTGTGACCAATATTCACAGTTTACAGTTTTAAGAGTTCCTATATTTATGTTTATATCTAATAACTATATAAATATAAGTGGTAGTATCCAGTTTACCAACCTGAATACTATGTACAATGATAGAAAACATTATATATTCTTGATTGAAAAGGAAGTTAAATGTTTTCTGAGTCTAACCATTTCAGATAATTTAAAGCAATTTGTTGAATAATTTCGCTACACAAAAAGTAGTCTTTGCATAAAAACAAAATATAAAATAATGTATTTGTTAGAAAGAATTTTAGTTAGACAACTGGATGTTTAAGAATTCAATATTCATAACAGTGTAGTCAGATTTCTATAATCAAGATAATTTGTTTGGAAAAATTAATGGACAATGGGAGATAACTCAAAATTTTTAATGCTGTAATATTTTAATTCTTCAATATTTACCAATAAAGCAAAAGTTTTTTTTTCTTAGTATATGACTAAATATTTATAGGGGACTTAAGTTTTCTTTGTGTTCTTCACTTTCTTTATCCATGTATTCACTCAAAGGATTTTCAATAAACCGGTTTCATAAAACATTTCTCTTATGTTGAATAAAAGCATGTGTTGCATGAATAATATACTGAATAGCAAAAGAAACATACAATTTTTGCATGAATTGACACTTATATATGTTACAGAAGACACACATTGAGTAAAAGAAGGATTGTAGCACTACCAATATGGAAAGCTAATCCTGAGACAGATCCTGCTGCTTTGTTTGGTAAAGGATCTGTAAGTAACAATAGGAATAGTTAAACATACACACCTTCTGTTTAGATGTAAGTGAGTCTTCCATGGAAGATTCAAATCTTATTAAATCCCATAATACATAGAAGGCTGTGTGTACTGTAAATTCAGAAATTATTGCACTGTTTTAATTATTGTGAAAAATGCGACAGGGTCTTAATTGCAAAAATGTAAACTCGTATTTTGAAAAATTTTATTTGAAATAAACAGGAATTTTCTCAATATCGCAAAAGTTAAAATCGCATTTTTGTCTGAAAGGACAAAATCGCAATAATTTCTGAATTTACAGTATCTTTTTTATCACTCTTTTCAACTGCACACTACCTCTGTGGTATCATGGTAGTATGCTGGCATTGAGTGTAGGGGTCAAGGGTTTGACTCTATGCCTTGTTCTATGGTCAGGTTGTTGTCTCTTTGACACATTCCCCATTTCCATTCTCAATTTTACTTGTCATACAAAAGACTTCTATTGGTATTCCCTACTTCTTTTATTAACAACCTGTATAAAGAGTAAGAACAAGGCTAAATTCCTAAGAGTCTACATAATGTGTCTAAGATGACATGTCTTCCTGTGGACTGTTGTTAACTTTAGAACTAGCTTGTTTAGAATTCCACTCAGACTTTCGTTCTGGTACAAAGCAGGGATTATATTCATGTTGCAATTACATATCTTCATCCTAAATATGCATTCAATAAATTAATTATTTGCTTATGATCATATTTTGACTTTTAGACTGTTTCTAATACTTGTAAGGTAAATCCAGAAGAAGAAAAAAAACATTTCAACATAACAACGAAAGAAGTGGCACTATGTTTTCTGGTCAGTATGACTCTTTATCCGTCCATCCCATAATAGGTAGTTTACAATGAAGTTGGGGTCACACAAATAGGAAAATAATTAATATAAAAAGAAGATGTGGTATGATTGCCAATGAAACAACTATCTACAAGAGACCAAAATGACACAGAAATTAACAACTATAGGTCACTGTACGGCCTTCAACAATGAGCAAAGCCCATACCATAAGCAGTTATAAAAGGCCCAGAAATGACAATGTAAAACAATTAAAACTAGAAAACACAATGGTTTACTACACATGGACTTATGATAGTGTTAGCAGAGAATGGTATATGAACACAGATTCTTGTTGTTTGTTTAACTTTTTTTTTAAATTTGTAGTTGGTGCTGGCGTTATATCCACAGACAACCTGTTTTTACAGAGCACTTATACATGAACCACCAAAGAAGGTAAAACAGTTTGTTGAGATCAAAATTAATTTGAAGATAACATAAACGAATAACACTTTTTGCTTGAAAAGAGCATTGAGAATGGAAATGGGGAATGTGTCAAAGAGACAACGACCAGAACAAAGAGCAGTTTTATACAGCCCTCATCCACCAATGGGTCTTCAGCTGTTCAAGTTTTAAATTTAATGCAAAACTGTTAAAGCTGTCTAAAAAGCATTACTTTGAGATGAATATGAGCAAAGGGTGTATCAATTTGCATCAAATATCTTTATACGTTAAGCCTTTGCTGGGATCTTTTTTTGTAAAAAAACCCTGTAAAATTACAGGTTTTTAGTCAAACAGTTCAATTTCAACTTGTTTTAGCCTCGTGATATTACAAGTGACCCTCCTGTATAAAGTGTCAAGATTATATTAACCGGTAAATTTATCAATGAAATTCAAATACTTTTGAAAGTCTTGAATAAGTTAACTATGATTTGTTATCTATATTTTTAGCAAGGAGATGAATACTCGGTACTGTTTGAAGATACATCCTACCCTGATGGGTATTCCCCTCCACTGATGGTTGCTCAAAGATATGTCATTCTGTGTAAAGAGGATAAAAAGAAATGAATAGTCCTATAGTCATCAAAATAGTATATTTTAGAGATTATGTATCCAGCTGCCATTTTTCGCAGTATATTATTGCAAACTTTGAAACAGCATTTATGTTTTTTTTCGCAAATTCAAGATGCCAATCAAATTGAATGCTTACATCTTTTTAGTGTATATTTTTAAAATGTAAGTTATTAATGCTTTAAGCACTATCTTCTGAATATAAAGGGTGAGGAAAATGATAATTTATATGTAAAAGAATATTGTTTTTGTTCTTCTAGTTGTGTTTATAGAATATAATTAAGGACTGTTTATATTGTTTTATATTTAAATATACATACATTTGTATATAGAATAAGGAGATAAGTTATGAATGTTAATGAGACAAATATTCATCAGTCCAAAT
The DNA here is from genome assembly GCF_963676685.1 of Mytilus edulis. Classification (NCBI taxonomy): domain Eukaryota; kingdom Metazoa; phylum Mollusca; class Bivalvia; order Mytilida; family Mytilidae; genus Mytilus; species Mytilus edulis. The sequence continues at coordinate 72,382,900 of NC_092349.1, read as the reverse complement.
GATGTGGATGTTTATGAACTCAATATCATATTTCACACCGATAGAGTACTTTGAACATTTAAAGCAGTGGTAATGTTCTCCCACAAACTGAATAACTGGTAAAATATTTTAACAAATTGCTCAAGTGAAAGCTTATTAGTATGAAGTGAGTGCTGTGATATAAAAAGTTACCATCCAGCTTCAGTTATTTTTCAGGAATGTAGGAATTATTTGGTTATCATTTTCTTTTATACCAGATTTTATTTCTGGCATGAGCTATATTAAATTGGTCTTGTATTCAAAACTGTAATCAGTTGTTTTAACAAAATAAATTTCAATTCATTATTTCTCATCATCTCTCTTTCTGCATATTTCAATATTATCATGTCATGTTATTTTTTATGCCCACCTACGATAGTAGAGGGGCATTATGTTTTCTGGTCTGTGCGTCCGTTCGTCCGACTGTTCGTCTGTCCGTTCGTCCGTCTGTCCTGCTTCAGGTTAAAGTTTTTGGTCAAGGTAGTTTTTGATGAAGTTGAAGTCCAATCAACTTCAAACTTAGTACACATGTTCCCTATGATATGATCTTCTAATTTTAATGCCAAATTAGAGTTTTTATCCCAATGTCACAGTCCACTGAACATAGAAAATGAAAGTGCGAGTGGGGCATTCGTGTGCTGAGGACACATTCTTGTTTAATCTATTTTATGACTAAGATTAATTATTGTTTCTTTGTTTTAAGTTATACTTGTTTTGTATTGATAATACCATACATAATGTAGTTCTGTATTAGTTTTTTATATCTGTACCAAGTACAAGATATTGTAACATGTATTGTTGGAAAATAAAATTAAAAAAAATATTCTATTTGTTTACTCTAGAATATTTTGTGCTGTCAAAACTGAATGACATTAAATGTTTTAATGATAAATTCACATCAAGAATACTAATCACAACAATCCAGAATTGGTTCGTTTTCAATTTGGTAAATATTGCAGGTTCTCCGAGTCCAAGTATTAAACTTGGAATTGATCAAAGGGATATTGTGTATAAATTCAATACAACCTTTCTCCGACTTTGGTTTTTAAAGATTTTGCTCTCCTTATACCCATGTTTATACAATTTAACCAAATTAATTGTTGATATTCATATTGATCAAGTAGTGAACACAACGGCATCAAATCACAGAAAGTACTTCACATGGAAAGATACATCAATAAACATGTTTCTATAAATTTATCAGATGGCACTTATTAAAATGAGGAGGTATGATATACATTGAGACAATTATCCACCATAATCCATATGAAATGAATTTAAGCAAATAGAGTTTTGACAATCAGCAAAAGCTGTGCTTTATAGTTTATTGGCAAGGAACACCATTTTCATCACTTTTAGCACTAAAAAGAAATCTAAAAATTTGGAGAATTGGAAAGGCCTATTTTTATACGACCGCAAAATTTGAAAAAATTTTCGTCGTATATTGCTATCACGTTGGCGTCATCGTCTGCGTCGTCGTCGTCCGAATACTTTTAGTTTTCTCACTCTAACTTTAGTAAAAGTGAATGGAAATCTATGAAATTTTAATACAAGGTTTATGACCACAAAAGGAAGGTTGGTATTGATTTTGGGAGTTTTGGTCCCAACATTTTAGGAATTAGGGGCCAAAAAGGGCCCAAATAAGCATTTTCTTGGTTTTCGCACTATAACTTTAGTTTAAGTTAATAGAAATCTATGAAATTTTGACACAAGGTTTATGACCACAAAAGAAAGGTTGGGATTGATTTTGGGAGTTTTGGTTTCAACAGTTTAGGAATTAGGGGCCAAAAAAGGGCCCAAATAAGCATTATTCTTGGTTTTCGCACAATAACTTTAGTTTAAGTAAATAGAAATCAATGAAATTTAAACACAATGTTAATGACTACAAAAGGAAGGTTGGTATTGATTTTGGGAGTTTAGGTCCCAACAGTTTAGGAATTAGGGGCCAAAAAGGGACCCAAATAAGCATTTTTTCTTGGTTTTCGCACCATAACGTTAGTATAAGTAAATAGAAATCTATGAAATTTAAACACAAGGTTTATGACCATAAAAGGAAGGTTGGTATTGATTTTGGGAGTTTTGGTCCCAACAGAATAAGAGGCCCAAAGGGTCCAAAATTAAACTTTGTTTGATTTCATCAAAATTGAATAATTGGGGTTCTTTCATATGCCAAATCTAACTGTCATGACTGTGTATGTAGATTCTTAACTTTTGGTCCCGTTTTCAAATTGGTCTACATTAAGGTCCAAAGGGTCCAAAATTAAACTTAGTTTGATTTTGACAAAAAATGAATCAGTTAGGTTCTTTGATATGCTGAATCTAAAAATGTACTTAGATTCTTGATTATTGGCCCAGTTTTCAAGTTGGTCCAAATCGGGGTCCAAAATTAAACTTTGTGTCAGAAACCTATGCTGTGTCAACTATTTAATCACAATCCAAATTTAGAGCTGAATCCAGCTTGAATGTTGTGTCCATACTTGCCCCAACCGTTCAGGGTTCAACCTCTGCGGTCGTATAAAGCTACGCCCTGCAGAGCATCTGGTTATGATATTGATAAGAACCTGTTTATATGCAAGAGAAAGTAATCCACATAATATTATATAATAAAATTACTCTTCAGTGATTCTCAATAATCTTCTAACTTTCACTGTTGCGTCATTGATTGATTATTTGTGTTTTATAGCCACTTTCCACACTCCAGGCTATATTATGGCGGCGCTATATTATGGCGGCAAGTTTTTACGGGTAGAAGTACCATGAACACCTAGATAAAATCTAAGACCAGCATCATTGTACATACTTGTATAAAGCAAACAAATATATTGACAGTGAAAAATAGTATCTGGTATTCTGGATGTATAATTGCCTTGCCTATTGAATACTTTTCCTTTTAAGTTTAGAAATGTGATTAAAAAAAAATACCAATTTGTCACCCAAATATTGTGTAAATTGTAAGTTATCAACAATCATGGTAACAAACCAAGTTTTTAATTCCTTTTACGTCTATTCTGTATACTCTGTACAGTTTTAAAGAAAGAAAGACAAAAATATTCTTATTCCTATACATTTTTAAACACAAAGTTGTGAATGATAATGAGGCAAAATTGTCAATTAGACAGCAAACCAACACAAAAGCTTTCAAGAATAATAAATATTCACATATAATGTCACATTATATTTTATTTACAGCATGTGTAAACTAATAATCTTAACAACTAATGCAATAAATAACAAGGCTAGAGGAAGTCATCGCAGAATTCCATATAGTACCACAAATGAGTGAACATATCCATGATTTTACAAGTGTATAGTTTGAATCTTTATAAAAAAGTCTGTTGGTATCACTACTTTCAAGAGATTCACATCAGTCTTAGTAAGTCTGATTCATGACAACATTTCAGTACAGCAATGCTTAGCACATTTCAGTAAGAAGTGTTCAGTATCTTCTATGGTTCAGGTCCTTCGTCTACATCTTCATCTGGTGCACACTACAAAATATAAAAAAAGACTGTTTTCAAAGACCTCTACACATATTTTGGATATTTGTGTCATTGTGAAATTGGGTAATAATCTAATTTGGTATTAAAATTAGAATGATTATACTATAGGGAACATATGTACTAAGTTTCAAGTTGATTGGACTTCAATTTTATCAAAAACTACCTTGACCAAAAACTTTAACCTGAAACTCCCACTTTCATTTTCTATGTTCAGTGGACCGTGAAATTGGGGTCAAAAGTCAAATTTGGCTTTAAAATTAGAAAGATCATATCATAAGTAACAAGTCTACTAAGTTTCAAGTTGATTCGACTTCAGCTTCATCAAAAACTACCTTTACCAAAAACTTTAACCTACTATCGTAGGTGGGGCATAAAAAAGAATTCTTGAAAATAATAAAGTCAATTTTAGATCTTTCAGTAAATGAGGTCAAATAGATAGTGATGTGGCCTTGACTGATGGCTTCAACAAAGATATCATATACATGTAAATAATAAATAAACTGTAGACACAGAGAAATGTCTCACCTGTGTGTTATTTCAATAGTATAGCTTCAATATTGTATCATTCCTTAATCATTTATTTAAAACAAAATCGATTTTAAAGTCTAGACTATCTCCTTAGTACAAAGTTGCATAATCATCACTGTTAAATAAATTTGCATTAGATTTAATCATGATTAAAATTTCTACTTAAGGAGGCTGGAGGGTACAAAAAATTCAGCAAAATTTTAAACATTTTTTTTTTCATAGCAAATTTTATTTATTACACTATTTTTTGTTACTGTATGATATGGTACAAAAATCAACCCAAAAAATCGATTCGTTCTGGCCCCAGATGACTTTTTAAATGTTTATATCATTGAAAAAGCTACAGATTATCTCCCTTTAGTGCAAAAATGCAATTTTTCGTCATTAAAATTGAAATATCTTTTTTAATTCATTAGTGACCTATACTTTTTATTATCTTTTTCAAATGAGCTGCACTTAAACTAAACAATTGTAAAATTTAAGTGATTTCTGTAATTTAGGTTCTTTTTTCATTTCAATATTACCTCTATTTCTCCTATTAGTTCACAGAAAAAAAGTACCTTAACAAAAATGCTAGCTTTTTTTCCAGTGCAGATTGTGAGCGTAAATAGTAACCCAATTTATTTATTTTATTTTTTTATAAAGTATATTATAAAGTTCATTTATAGAAAAAATTGTGAAATCCTACATTTAAAAAAAAAAGTTTTTATACCCCGTTTACAGAAGTCCTGATTCATGCAGTGAGCCACACAATACATACATAAAATTCTACAAAGCAGACTTGTCCATCTTCATTCTTGATCATAAACTGTAATGAGAGGAATCCTCTATTATCTGTTCTGATGGATACTCTTGTGGATAGTGCTAGTGCTTTGACCGAAGGCTTCAATAAAGATATCTTATACCTGTAAACAAACAATAAACTGTTGAAACAAGATCTTTATAAAACTTATATCATGGGTTAATATAAGATTTATCTCAGGATTGTTTAAAATGTGTGCCAATCAACGATTTTGAAAATAGTTATGCCACTTGGAAATATTAATTATATGGCAAATTGCATTGTAAGCACTCTCACATGTACAATTTTTGCCACACTTTTATCAAATTAAAATCAAATACAAGAGTTATGCCCCTTGGAAATATTTTCAATATCGGAAATGTATTGTCAATTTGCTCTTAAGACTTATTTCTCTTAGGTATTTCCAATAAAAAAAAATTAAGATATATATCATCCTCAGACAAGAAGAAATATGTGCAACGCATTGGGACTCTGATATTGTTTTTTTTTATCTTTCTGTCATTAGATAATTTTTACATGCATTCTTTTAAATCTCAAAACTTTTGCAACTGGTCAAATTTTCTAAATGATGATACAGACAGTATACTTTACATAAAAAATATCACTGGCTTACCCTAAAAGTGAAAAGTTGAACTTATGTGAGGTCTATCAATTTAATTCCTAAACCAAGTTTGAAACAAGAATGTGTCCATAGTACACAGATGCCCCACTTGCACTATCATTTTCCATGCTCAGTGGACCGTGAAATTGGGGTCAAAACTTTAATTTGGCATTTCAATTAGAAAGATCATATCATAGGGAATATGTGTACTAAGTTTCAAGTTGATTGGACTTCAACTTCATCAAAAACTACCTTGACCAAAAACTTTAACCTGAACTTCGCACTATCATTTTCTATGTTCAGTGGACCATGAAATTGGGGTCAAAACTTTTATTTGGCATTAAAATTATAAAAATCATATCATGGGGAACATGTGTACTAAGTTTAAAGTTGATTGGACTTCAACTTCATCAAAAACTACCTTGACCAAAAACTTTAACCTGAAGTGGGACGAACGGACGAACGAACAGACGAACGGACGTACAGACCAGAAAACATAATGCCCCTCTACTAACATAGGTGGGGCATCAAAATTCAAATTTGTTGTTAGTTGCTGTATATCATATTTGTTTTTCATTTATTATTTTGTACATAAATCAGGCTGTTTGTTTTCTAGTCTGAATGGTTTAACATTTGTCATTTAGGGGCCTTTTATAGCTGACTATGCAGTATGGGCTTTGCTCATTGTTAAAGGCCATACAGTGACCTATAATTGTTAATTTCTGTATCATTTGGTCTTTTTTGGAGAGTTGTCTTATTATATTAGCAATCATATCACATCTTCTTTTTTTTTAATACCTGTTTGTTTGTGTCTGTGTACACTGGAATGATTCCATCATGTCTGATTCCTTAGGAAAATCTGACTGAAATATAAAGTTAACATTTCAGACTAAAATAGTAATACTGTAAATTTATAAGAAAAGGGTCAAGAATTATTTTTTAAAATACAATGAAACCTGTTTAAACTGAACTCTCTGTTGAGACTTAGCCGCATTAGAGGGACAAACAAATAAATTCTGCAGTCCAATAAACATCTGCATAATCTTAACAAATTAACAGACTTGCATGCTGTGTTTTATGTAATAATTTTAGCTTAATTAATCATTTAAATTGTGAAGTTTTTATATAACTAATTCTATTGGTAATATGTGTAGGATAAGTGTTCTGTAAACATTTTATATTTCTTTTCAAAAAGTTTTGTGCCAAACCTACAAATTAAAGCTGAAAATTTCAAAAAGAAATTGTAAGTGGTCTTGGAAGATGACTAAATACCTTCTGTATGTTAACTTTTGTCAGTATGCAACTGTGTATAAGCCAAAACACTATATCTCCTTGAACTGTTTATTTTCAGTAAAGCATTCTGTTCCTCATACTGTGGATTTCTGAACTTTTGTAGATACAGATTTCAGAAGATGGAGGGAAATTGTTTTTTATGTGAATTTTTAATTTTGTCAATCTGCAAAAGTCTGCATACAAGCCTCTAGAAAATTGCTCTTAATTGAACAATCAATTTCAGGGTTTATCAATACCAATGAAATAATTATGCAATTCAGTAATAATTTCTTGTGCATGTTTTTAATTTGTAGGTTATCAACAGTTGTTTCCCTTAATCATGTGTTAATTGCATATAACAAGACAAAAGTATCAATGATTTATTTCAAGATATGTTTGGTACAACCAAATAAAGCAACAGTGTCAATCATACTACATCTTCTTATTTTAATGTTTGGTCATTTTGTGTGCTAGACAGTTTGAGATACTTTTAAATGATCATGAAATATTCATTTTGAAAATAATGCAAATAAGTGGCATGTACAATAGGTTAAACAATTAAACAACCTGACAAAACAATCATGTCATGGAAATACACACCTTTTCACAAAGCTGTATCAAATCAAAACGTTCCTCTCAATAAGTCTTTTACTTTGAATTTAATGCTTGAATGAATTCTATTTTAATATAGTAACATAAACATATTGACAGACTGTTAAGTTTGATAGATTTGATTCTTCATTTTTCTAATGAATCCCTGAAAAAAAACTTTAAAACTATTTTAACAAGAATGTGTCCATAGTACATGGATGCCCCATTCCCCCACTAGCACTATCATTTTCCATGTTCAGTGGACCATGAAATTGGGGTCAAAACTTTAATTTGGAATTAAAATTAGAAAGATCACATAATAGGGAACATGTGTACTAAGTTTCAAGTTGATGTGACTTCAACTTCATCAAAAACTACCTTGACCAAAAGCTTTAACCAAAACTTTAACCTGAACTTTGCACTATAATTTTCTATGTTCAGTGGACCGTTAAAATGGGGTCAAAACTTTAATATAGCATACAAATTATAAAGATCATATCATGGGGAACATGTGTACTAAGTTTCAAGTTGATTGGACTTCAACTTCATCAAAAACTACCTTGACCAAAAACTTTAACCTGAAGTGGGACGAACAAACGAACGGACGGACGGACGAACGGACCCAGACCAGAAAACATAATGCCCCTCTACTATCGTAGGTGGGGCATAAAAATTGCTTTGTAAAGCTTCAATTTTCTGACTGCTATGAATCACTTCTATATAACCTTGAATTTGGAATAATTTGTACTCTTGCAGCTACTGTCTGAGTAACTAATTATCTCCCTTTACTTACATGTGTACTACCAGCATTACCAAAGGTAGACAATCTGAAGTGTGGAGAGTCGGGTGACATCAGGAACTGTAGTATATCACTGCTCATGTCTAACTCACTGAATGCTTCCTTCAAACATTCTGACTAAAACAGAACAAAAGGCATTATAGATATATTGTTCAAAAATATAATTTGAAACTTTCCTTAGCAGAAGATTTGAGGTATACAAATGGTAACATCTTCCTCAAGGAACATTTTATTTAGACATACTATATGAACCAGCATTAAACTGATGAATAGCCAAATAAATTTGAACACAGCAATAGCAATGTAATAAACTAATTGTATCTTTAATCAAAATGAATACATGACTTTAGACTGTTTATTTGTGGAGACTGTATTGTCTAGCTCTTTTAGATATTTGTGTTGAACAGACTAGGACCAACATCTCCTAATGTCCATTTTATGCAAGATGTTCAGAGACGAATTTAGTGGGACAGGGGTCAAGCTCACCTTTTGGAGCTACATAATTATATGGTTAATGCACAGACTTTTAACATGTCACACTCCAAACATTGTCTAGTTTAGGGGTCCTACATTTACTTGTTTACAAAATCTTGGATCTGCATCTGCTGTTTTGCAAATTTTAGGAGGCAAATTTTCATCAACAACCTAAATGATTTACAATTTGAAACAAGATATCAAGTTTACAATTTGATCAGATTATTGCATGAGAAGGAAGAACTTGCATACTGTTCTGAAATACTATTACAAGATTAAACATATTAGTCTTGCATGTTCAGGACCTATAGATCAATAAATTATTATAAAGTGTTGAATTACTACATTCTATAGAATAAAATTGAGAATGGAAATGGGGAATATGTCAAAGAGACAATGACCTGACCAAAGAGCAGAAATCAGCAAAAGGAAACATGTGTGATCTTAATACTTGTAGACAGTGAGTTTGTTGCATGTTCTGGTTATGCCTACTCAATTTGACTTGGAATATAAAAATATTTCATATTTTTTCTTCCTTTTTGAAGTTTAAGGGAATTCTAAATTTAATATATTGAGGATAAATATACATGATATACATGAATTGGCATGGTAAATTTAAATTCATTAGACCTACCTTCATAATAATTTTATTGATAACATTTGTGCTACAGAAGTTGAAGTCTAAGATCTCATCAGGTTCTAAAGTCTTAATACTGCAGTCTGTCAGAACACCATCTTCTTCTAAACTGGAATATTAAATGATTCAATGCTGAAAATTGAAGTTTAACATCACAGTACATAGGACAATGTAGGAGGTTTTACCTTTTTTTTTTGTTGATAGTGATTTTGAATGTGAATGGTCATTATTGTAGGTGGGTTTTCTCCTTTGTATTGATTCAAAATACATTTTAATTGGGCTTTTTAAAGCTCACTATATGGTATGCTTTTACTCACTGTTGAAGACTATATAGTCATAATTAACATATTTGCCCTTTAGTCTCTACTAGAAAGTTGTCTCATGGAAAGTAGTTTACCGCAAGTCCTTATTTTCATTTTAATACTGTGCATATTTACACTTACTTTAACTGGAAGTAACATATATACTTACACAAGGATAAGAGGACATCCATAGCCAGCATAACACATCTTCAGACTGGTACTTTCTCCTGGTGTCCCACCAAATATTGTCAGGCATTCCTGTCAATGTAAATCATACTTACATGTTGAATAATTTAATACATTATCTTCTTCTTGTTAATTTGATACCATATATACTTTCTGTATGTTTATTGCAGTTAATAAATCAAATGAAAATTCAAAACAAATAGTAAAATTTAGATGTGTACAGAAGAATCCCTGCTGATATTAGATAATGAAAGTATGGTGTATTTACTCACAAAAGCATTAAATCCAATGCTTGTATTGCTGCTCTTCATATTCATACAGTATGTTAGTGCATTTCATCCACCTAAAAACTTAAGACAACTATACATTGCGGTGACCTACATTTATATTTCATTTTATCTTTGTCATTTGAACTTTTTGATACATTTGTAGTTGACTCATTGGCAATTATACCAGGCTTCCTTTAAAATACTTTCATGTAAAAAGATTTATAGAATAAAGGTTCATGTAAGACAACAATTTTGACATGCCATTAGAAAAAATGCATCCTGATTCCCATGCCCTCATTTAATGCCTGATCACAATTGGATAACATGAACAACATGTATTACTAGATGTATCACTAGACTAGAAGGAGAAAAGATAAGAAATGAACTCGATTGTTTATAAAAGTTTTGTTTTTCATATGCCGACCGCGGCTATTTAAGCTATTTAAGGTCTAGGTCATAACCGTTTAATGAGCTCTGCATCTAATAAAAACGAATAACGGCACTGTTTCCTGATCAAAATACCGAAAATAACATGAATTTATTTAATCATATACGTGTATTTATATCAATATTTAAAGATAATATTTTTTCTTTATCATTGCAATTTTTTTTTTATATACATTAATTTTATATCTAGATGTCTAGAGTATATCTTCCAAGAAAACAAAATTTTAACTTATACATAAACACATTATTCGCTTTTGCCAGACAGACCTGAAAAGTAAAAAAAAAAGAATTATAGTTTTAAACCGACGTGCTGATACATGTTACATAATTTTATTATTAGGCTTAAATTAAAATATTGTTTGTTTGCCCTTTACCGACCGACCCTGTCAATTCGTTCCGCCTGAAAATCTTTTATTTGTATTTACCAGCAAGATTTTATTTTATCTTTTCGTTCCTACCAAAAATCTTATATTTGTATTTCCCGGTCAAAACTTTTTTACCGGAATCCTCGGGTTTTATCTTTACCGTATAAGGTCTAGTCCGTTTGGTATCTCGTGAGCGTTTGACATGAACACTTGCATATAGAGTTTCAAAGCATTTGTTTGAAATCGATGTTGAACGCTTTGAGAAAACATGATGATATGACGTTAGCTGCGAAAACGTAGCTCTTAAGGTCCTTTTGATGATTTTTGATATTTGCGGACCATAGATCTATGGCAAAAAAAAAAATCAAAGGACAATAGAGCTACGTTTTCGCAGCTGGATATGACGTACGTTACTCTGTATCTTTATACTTGGAGAGCAGGGTTCACTTACAAAAAATTTCGTTTAAATTATACAAAATTATCAACGTGTGTACAAACTTTTTTGTAAACGGACGTTGTATTCTATGTACAGTAGGGATGGCCTTTTGTGATCCGTAGATCAGGATGATTATGTTAAAGATGCCTTCGACCAGCATTGCTGTATTATTTATATCTGACATGAACCAAAGGTGGCAAAAGCCTGTAAAGTGGAGAATATTTGGCAGTAAAAGCTCCCAAGTTTTCCAAACAGATCATTTATAAATTGCGGATGTAGAATATGTACCCGAATGGAATAGACTACCAGACAATCTCGTGTGTGCTAAGACAATTGAGAGCTTTAAACTTCGGTGGCTCTCACAATGTTGGATTAATTTTCCAGCGCCTCTCTCCCGTTGCCACTGATGCCATATATACTGGCCCTGCAACGTACTTATTCAGATTCAGAATTGAGTTCAAGTCTTGTAGCATTTTTATTGGAAACCCAGACACACACAAAATTTAAACACTCTAGGGACTTTTTCTACTAGTAATGTATCTCTGCCCGGACATATTTTACCAGGACTAAGTAATCGCTTATAATATACAGAAAACCTTTAGGTAGAGGTCAGCGTACAAGGTACGTAGTACAGAATATTAGTGCAAGTTAAAACTCTTCAAAGCTCCAGGCATATACACGTTGAAAATATGCGGCACAGCTCTAAATTTTGATATTTGAAAACAAAGTCGTCTTGCATATGAATTAACTTCACATTCTACATGATATTTTTTTTTCAAAACTTCCTGGGACTATTATACTACTAGTCCCATCAACTTATTAGCAAAAGCAAAACAGACAAAAATGACATTATGCAGATTTTGTATATTATGTTTCTTGTCACTTGTGTATACAATGTACTATGTTTGCATTTTAACCCGTCAGGGTTTCTTATTTTTTTGCAATATAAAATAAAATATTATACCTACCTGCCTACCCATGACAAAAAATATACCGAGCCAAATTATTTTTTTTGGGAAAAAAATAAAATATTTTACCTACCTACCTACCCTGTTTCAAAACATATGGTCGGAAAAGGGCAAACAAACAATATTTTAATTTAGGCCTTATGATAACAGCTCATGCAGAATTCTATCAAACGCACCAACTGTGACACCTTGAACATACATGTTATTAAGATTTACCAGCGATGGCTCACCTATTATTACTACATGTATTTGAATAATCACCTGGTACAATTGGCACATTCCAGTAAGCTTGCATGACTGGGGACATTTAATCCGATAATTACGTTGTGTATTAAACAAACAGAAGGTGAACATTTGATCAACATAAAGGTAGACCATGGCCACCATAAATTTTATGGTCGACATCCTTAAGACAATGTCACGGGTAGTACTGTATTAATACATGTATAAATACAAACCAGTAGCACTGTTAGATTGATTTTAAAGGTGATCTGGTCTTCTTTCATCACAAATTCGTGGAACAGAGCTTCCTGAATAAAGGCATTGGCCTGTACACACTTAGAATCTTCAACTGTCACCTTAAATCCCATAGAACTGGCAAACACTGTTGCTGACTGAAAAAAAGAAACCAAATACATGTATGATATATGACTTACTTTTTGATTTCTTACATGTAGTACTTTATGAAATAACTTTAAATAATCCCAGTTATTCATTCAAATTTGTTAAAAATACAACTTTTCTGACTACAATTATTGTTTGGTTGTTGTGACAATTCACTTTTCTTTCTTATTCTCCAACTTTCAAACATTCAAATTCTTAAGCATACAATCGTAGAACTTTTTAAAACTTAAACATAAAATAGAAGGTTCTAATATTATCCTGATTATAATTTAAAAGAAGCATGGGAAAGCCAGACTTAAGCTTTATACAGGGCAAAACACTTTAGTCCTCTTAGGGTGTAATCATAGTAATTTAGACTTCTGAAATTTCTTTGAAATAGGGGGTGGTGGGGTTTGTCCCTGCACCTGCACAAGTACAGTATTTTCAATGCTGATCTACATTTTGTACAACAGGCTAAAATGAGGTGCACATGCATGTTTCTCTCTACACTTGCTTCATCCTCTAGAAAGACCTGTTGTTGAGTGGAATTTTAATGGCTGCTTTATTATTGCATAAATTTATCATGTTTACATATACAATGAATGCATATAATATAATTTTATTATTGTATTCTGCATTTACAATATACATGATATATATTGTTGTTGGCTCTGATTCTTACTAATGTTGATATACTACGTGTACTGTATATGGACCATAATTTGCTATTGGGCTCGTTTCCTATAACTATAGAAAAGTGATAAAAACGTGTATTACTGTAAGAAAAGTTGTAACTACATCTAAAGATGCCATTATTTTTATCAACATACAAGTGTATGCTACTCTTCCCTAGAAAAAAAATTGAAATTAACAAATTTTAAAGATTATATGACCGTATTTTTGTGTCGTTTCTCGCGTTACTTTTCGCTTCCGAAGTGCATAACGCTGACTGATTTATAGATAATCGTCACCGGCATTCGTAACTTTTGCTTTCAAATAATAAAGAACATCGACCAATAAGAATAGTCAGAAGAAAATGCCGAGAACTATAAGTATTTCTGTAACAGGTGTAAGAACACTAGCGTTACTTTGGTTTCCAATTTCGTAACGCAAATTTTAGATGATGTAATCTGCTTTGTTGTAATAGAATTCTTTCTAACAATATGCAAATTTTTGACTTTGTCAGTAGTATACAAATAACTGTAAAAGAGGGACAGTCAAAGTCATAAATCGAAAAAAACTGACAACGCCATGGCTTAAAAAGAAAAAGACAAACAACAGTACATATAACACAACATAGAAAACTAAAGAATAAGCAACACGAACCCCAGCAAACTGATTAAGTCCAGATAATGAAGAAATCTTGCAGCTAAACCGAGCAAATCCAGATAATGAACAAATCTTGAAGCTATCTCTAATCAAGACTTATTACACTTATTACACTGATTATGTGATGATTATAAACATATAAAATGTGCAAAATTGTCATATTGCTTCCATAAGGTAAACATGCCTTTTCAATGGATATTTATGCAAGTGAGTTTATGCTTGTGTTCTTTAAATGTTGGCCACCATTGAAAAAATAAAAGCACAGATGTAGTTTGTAGTTTTAAAATATATTCTGGTAAATGATTCTTAAACTCTGGTTTAACTTTATTGCTAATAACATAAATTAATAAAACAGGCTGCTATTTCTTTATTTCATATTTTACTGTATAACAGGTCTTTTTCAAAACATTTTTTTTCAAAATTTCTTTGCAGGCAATGATTTCAAGAAAGGGCCAAAGAAGATTGACCTGTGAACTGCAATGCAATGACTAATCATTATTAGAATATCAATAAATTGAATTAAAACTAAAATGTGTAATCTTGTTTAAAAATATAAAACATTAATGAATTGTCACGATTAAAGGCTAAAAAACTGCGACAGAATCCATTTGTATCTAAAGGTGTCAAGGTTCCGACATTGTACATTGTTCTATTAATTATGGGATTGCAATGCAAAGTTTTTTTTTGTTTGTTTTCTTTATTGAAAGACAATCATATAAAAATTAGACATTATATGCCCTAATAATTAAATGGTTGACAAGTTTTAACTGACGTCTGTCCATGTTACATGAGACTGGCTGATGAACCATTGATATTTTACTGCCTTCAGTTATTTTTTCTGTTCATATCAGTTGCCTTTTTGCTCATATATATTATGCTACATATGTAGATCTGTCAATATTAGGAAAGAAACAATACTTCTGCAAGTCTGAAAGTATTTTTAAGATAACTTTAATGCTTGATGATTTTTTTCAATTAAATTTTATGCGATTCTACACCTTTAAGGTAGCAAAATTCACTGTTTTGAATGGTTTATGATTTTTTTTATGAATGACACATTGCTCTTACATGATAACAGTTCACAATTACTCACTTTAAATTAATAAAACTCTTTGGAACCTTGAATAAGAACATGTCTGTCCATGTTACATTAAATAACGTGCAAGACCTATTGAACTATGCAGAAATTAATGATGAGACATTATCTTATCCATGGATGATATTTTTTGAATAAATACAACCCATAGCTATTAAAAAATGACTGATACTGATGTTTTTGGCTTAGTTTTTAATTTTCAATGGTTGTCACAGCAAAATGGGCACAGAGCAGATATGTAGCCAAATATGAACTCTCGCGAGATGTTCAAACAGGTAAATCAGAGATGATTTACATTCTAGTTTTGTTCTTCGTAATAATTAAGTAAGAAAATGTCGTTATCGTTATGCGTTACATTTCAAACGAAACAGAAGTCCAGTTATTTCCTTTTTTTATTAAAATTGTTTTTGTCGTTAAGTTCTAATCATTTCCGGTCATACGTGAAACATGTGACTTACATGTGATCACGCCCTTACGGCCGGATGTATGAAATACTAGGTCTAAACATTGTTTTTGTTTCCAACGGGATGTTAGCAAACATAATCTGTAGACTTGTTTCGTCTTGTTTAAAAAAGGAAAATACAATTTTCAAAGAGATTGCGCCGGGGGTCTATTATTTTTCCTATGTGCATAATGTTACATACGATATTGTGTGAAAATAAATGCCCAATGACTTGACAAAATCGATTTCAGATTTGACAGACATTATAACACACTTTGTTTCCTGATAACGATGTAAAGGGTCCTTTGAAAATTCAATAGACATTACGTCTCTTATCATTGTGCCGATGCTCGTTAGATTGATTTTGTTTCAGCAGTAAATATTAATGGATATTTTAGGTGAATAAAGATAATTTAATAAAAAATACATGTTAATATACCGTTACACTTGGAATGTACAAAGTTGGTATCTTTGTCACAATTTTTAATTATTTTTTTTTATTCATGTTCTGCAAACACTTTTCAGAAACGCAATAAACTTGTCAAAGGAGAAGTAAACTTTTACCATGCATGACTTGAAAGGAAGTACTTTATTGATTTTAGCCCACTAAAGTAGGTTAAAATGTGGAAACCATGTAGATGGTGTACAGGTCACAAATATCACATGGTGCCTATTTTAAAGATTTTAATTCCAAGTTAGAGTTTTTTTCTTTACTGGATTTAAAGAATTTTACATTGCCAATGATTTGGAATTAATTGTATATAACTGGAATTTCAAAACCAAATATAAATACATTTTTTTGGCTAAAACATCAAGATACAACGATTATGGTATCCTGTATCAATGAAGAAAATATGGAAATTTCTGAATAAATTGTACTAATTGTTTTCAAAACAAGCACATATTTAGGAGTTTTATAATACTGTTACATTTAAGATGGATTTTAAGAAAAAGTTTACTGTTCAGATTATTTTAAGCAGATTTTGCAATAAAATAAAACTAAAGAAATGCTTTCGGTTTCTTTTGGTTTCCTCATTGTTCCTGTCGCGTTTAAAAAAACTTTAATTTAACATTGAAAATAGATTTCAAATATTAACATGAAGCAAGTAACACTATTAATGGTGTTCATTTATGTCTTTTGAAATATATTGTGCAAAATAAAGAAAATAAAGATTGGTTTCCTGTTTGGTTTCCTGTCACGTAAACGGTGAATCAAAATGTATTATTTTTTTCTTGAAAAACTCAATTGTTCCATTAATACTATTCTAACACCAACACAACCCACAGAATAAAAGTTAAAGTTTTAGAACTTATAAAAAAGGATACAAAAAGAAACCAAAGGCCGAATACCAAATTATGGTCCATATACATTTACATGTACACTGTAATGTGTATTGTTGTAATTATCAATAATCACTGATGTAAAGGAACAGATTTAAAATTAATTTTTATTAAAACATTTTTAATGCCACTGTGTGACTGTAAGCATATCAACAACTAACATGAGTTGCTAGACACTTTCAACTTATAACATGTATAAATTGGTATTAAAGGTATATAAATGTCTCAGAAAAAGAAAATTTTTTTTAACATTCCAACAATATTCATCATGTTCATGATATTCTTTATACTTTATTTTTAAAAATGGGAAAGATTTCTGAGCTTCCTTTATGTTCAGTGGCCACACAACTGATGGATTTCTCAATGTTAATAGACTATTTTTATATTACCGACTTTTGACTCCAGTTTATATTATTTTTCGACATCTTGGTACTCAGTCAATTTTAAACATGATTAAGAGCAACATAAAGAAGTTACATCACACATTTAACCGATTTGAGGGGAAATTTTACTATTTTCCAATGAGTTTGTTGTGTAAAGAAAATATGAAGTAGTATATTTTCCCTGAGAATAGTACCGATTAAATGTTTGATGTTACTTCTTTACATTGATTCAGAGTAGATCTAAGGTCAATTGAGCACAAATTTTACAGCTGAGTACCCAAAGTGTAAATACGTTTATTCAGCACCTAATGGCTAATGAAAAGTCAAATCGACACCTGGTCAAATCAGCACCTACAAAAGGCTACATTTACATGTATAGTCAATGTAGCACCAGGGACTTTCATTAAGTAAACACTACTACTAAACAGACAGAAAGTCACAGGCAGAAAGTCGAAAATTTGATAGGACATAAAATAAGCTCTAATGAGCTTAAACCGACGGATTTGACCACATGCCGAAGTGACTATCTGTGACTGTGTGTTGTTTGTGTTTCACAGTTAACTTTGATCTCTCATTTACCTCTTTAAAATGAATGGCTTTCAGAATGTTCGATACATTTCTCGCATTGTCTATTTTAGCTAAAAGTACATATCTATCATCATTTTCAGGCTGTTGCGTTGAAAGTGCCATAGTCAGATAAATTTGGTTAAAATTGTCAGAAAAATCATTTTTTTGTTTTCCCCGCCATTTTCAATTGAATTTATTTTCCTTCATTCAAGGAGAGTGTAAAATTTGCGAGTAAAGGAAAGATTTGATCACCTGATCACAAAACCCTTTATTTTAAGAAAATAGACTGGAATTCTATGTTGATAAACAAGAACACATAATTAGACGAGTAATTTTGTTAAAAAGGGAAAAAGTTGTTAAAAAATGTTTGAATAGGACTGAGACTACTATATATACATGTAACACAGTATATAGTCATCTCAGAATACGGGATATAGTTGTACAAATTATACTTTTAAATTTATTCTAATTTCTAAAGTCTTCAATCAGAGACATATATAATTAATACATGTATTATATGTCTCATACGTCTCTGCTTCTATACACCGCTTGTCCATACAGTGACAGATCCAGGAGGGGGATTCCGGGAGTTGTGACCCAATTTTTTGACGATCAATGGAAACTATACCCCCCCCCCCCTCTTCTTGTCCTGAGAAGGGAACTCCCTTTCAAAATTGCTGGGTCCGCCCCGGTATATCAATCCTTTAAAATTTCGTACGATCTTTTGAAACAGTTTAACCTATTGATTTACGTTACAAACCTTCTCCACTCCATTTTTTTGGTTCACCCAATCATACGGCGTATATATAGAAGACTACACTAGAACGTTATACCGGCGGGCAGGGTTTATTTTTTTCTATGCGAATACTTGAAAATATTTGGATATATTTATCCTTGTAATTGTGCATGTTGTTTGGTTTCATCTTTTGAGTATTGTGTTATAAGGTAGTCAGTGGAGGATCCAGAGGGGGGTCCTGGGGGTTGGAACCCCCCCTTTTTTGGACGATCAATGCATTTGAATGGGGACGTATAGTTGGACCCCCCTTTATCATGGGTTGGGAACCCACCCCCTTTTTAAAATGGCTGGATCCACCCCTGGGAGTTCAAATGGTGTTTTTTTTATAAAAAACAAAGAGGAGGGAAAACTATTAATACTGAAATAACAGTGTTCTGATTTTGAATGTTTTGATATAGCTGTTTTTTATATTATCTTAAGTTGGCTAGGTTTTTTTTACGATTAGCATTCAGATATCTCTTCAAAAAAGTCTGTGCATGCATAAGTCTAAGCGCTTTTGTGATTATAACATTATAAGGTATGGTAAATATATGTTACTGTCATTGGGATATGTGCAACTGTACTAATTTGCAAATATAGAGACAAATTATATAACCTTGGCATCATTGTAAGAATGTTCTGCTTAGTGTGAGCATGGAAGTATTCTATTGAAGATATTACATGTATAATGAAATTATAACTCCGTGTTCCTACTTAATTTCGTTAGTTAACGGAAGTCACACGTAGGGATTACTGTGGCGGAATGTAGGACAGAAAGTCACAGACAAAAAGTCACGGACAAAAAGTCACCGGACAAAAAGTCACAATTCATTTTTTCTGATTATTTTCTTTAAAGAAAAAAAGCTTATTTCTACAAAAATATTTTTGTATTTTTCTTGAACTGTTGTATATATATACCAACTTTGTAAACAAAATTAATCAAAAATATATCAAAGATAATCAAATAATTGTTAAAAAAAAACAAAATGTCAAAGTGACTTGGCACTTAAATGGCTTCATGGTGCCAAAAAATATATCATTTGCATGATTAAAATTAAATGAATCTTGATTTTTCAAGCATAATGACACAATTCCTAAACTTTAATTTGAATATATGTATTAAAAAGTAAATATTTCAAGATATTTCTATTATATATTCAAACAATTGTCAACAAATTATTTGTGACTTTTTGTCCTACCAAATTTGTGACTTTATGTCCTGTGAGTAGTAGGGACGGTTCAGTTTTAGGCACCCCCAAAACACAGGGCGCTAGGGCGCTGACGTCATATGCGCATGCCCCGCCCCCAATATGATATATGGGCATATACTAGCCCTAATGACGTCAGTGTAAGTAAGGAAGATGAGTCATACCGAATGCACGCCGTCCATATTTGGTCATGACGCGGTGCGACCATGAATCATCAGGATGCAAGATCAGGGCATGACTCACTACATGATAATACGGGCTATATATCAAAACGGAAGCACCTGATGTCGGATTATGACTCTTGGACCACCATATGATGAATCCCATATATGGAAAGCGACCACAATACCCTATGACCATATATGGAAATTATGACCAAATTTGGTAAAAAAACTTATTTTCACTCAAAAATCGAAATAAAATACATGATCATATATGGAAATCGACAAAACAACCTATGACCATATATGGAAATCATGACCAAATTTGGTAAAAAAACTTATTTTCACTCAAAAATCAAAATAAAATACACGATCATATATGGAAACCGACCAGATACCCTATGACCATATATGGAAATTATGACCAAATTTGGTAAAAACTTTATTTTCACTCAAACATCAAAATAAAACACATGTCCATATATGGACAACAGGTCACGTGATCGTATCGAGGAACGTTAACTCTGGTACAAAACAAGGGAAGCAACTCTGTATATATATCTCTCTCTCTTGGATTGACAATTCAACGTTCGAGGCAAGGTCACATGATCATATCGAAGAACTCTGGTACAAAAAAGGGAGGCAACTCTTCAAGGTGTGAACGTCAATCACCGATTAATCGTATCGTGTTCGGGGCAAATAGAAAAAAAAATACCAACGCAGATGTCAGTTTCATATACATTTACTACATTCATTCGTACAATGCAAGCAGTTTGTCGTCGTTACTCATCAAGTCACTAGGGGAAAAATCTTTCACAATGTCTTCCATGCTAATGTTTCTATATCTCATCTTCACGAAATGTACACAATAGAGTCCGCACGTATCGGATGATCCCGGTTGCACTTGAGTCGTACTGAATCTGTATTGAGGTCCATTGGCGATGAGCACGTTCCTGAAGCGCGATGATAATACTCCGGAGAACGTCCGAGTGAATCGAAGAATTCTGCCGGTCCCGTGGATGGAAAGTGAAACGCCACCCAATGCTTCCCCGGTCCATCGCAGGTATCCGTGTTGACGACATAGGTCATCGGTCGGTGCGAGATGTCTGCGGGTAACTCTTCGGCACAACGTACGTCCACCGGTAACCCTTCCAACGCTTCTTCTAGTTCTGCGTCGCTCATGGGAAGTATGTCTTCGTCCGTGTCGTATTCGGAGGTATCCTCGCTGCTGTCGAGCCTCCTCGCCTTGGAGATCCTTTCCTCCTCCTCCCTGCTGCACGCATGCTCCTCCAGTCCGCGGCGGTGTACAAAGACCAGTCCGCATTCTTCGCAGGCGATCAGATCGTTCGTGGTCGTTTCTTCCGTTTGGGTCGTCTCCTCCTCCTCTCCCGCCCCCGTCAGGACGTTCGTGCGCAGTCTCTCCGTCTCGGGGGTCTCCGGTTTGACGTCGACAAGGAGATAACCGTGTCGTCTTCTCGTGGCCTCGTCGAATTGTCGCAGGAAATGTTCGGATCGACCCGGGTACATCTGTCGTGCCAGGGTGGCCACGGGCTGTCGATCGATCGGATTGTC
Organism: Mytilus edulis; assembly: GCF_963676685.1. Classification (NCBI taxonomy): domain Eukaryota; kingdom Metazoa; phylum Mollusca; class Bivalvia; order Mytilida; family Mytilidae; genus Mytilus; species Mytilus edulis. The sequence continues at coordinate 72,361,228 of NC_092349.1, read as the reverse complement.
AAAGAGGACCATGTAATGACAGTTTCTTCTCTGTGTGGGGTCCTTTCCAAAATACAGGTTCTGGTAGATGGCGATCACGGAAAGATTTCGATGGTGACTTCCTTCGGTGAAGAGATCGTTGATGCGGGTGTCTTTGCTGGCGAGGGTCATCAGATCGTCCAGGACCACCATGTTGCGCACTCTCGGATCGAAGAAGTCGTCGCTCTCCAGGTCGGCGGGGATGCCTCTCACAAACTCCACCGGCGGGTGCACGCCGTCTCGTACGACGTCGTAGAGGGGTTGCCACCTCTTGTACAGCCAGACGATTCTCTGCGGTGCCGGTTCGCACATCGCTTCCGCTTCTCGGAGGACTTTCGCCACGAAATGCGTCTTGCCGCAAGACGTCGGACCCGAAACGATCATAGTAAACGGGTGTCGAAACAGGAACGGACCGGACGGCGGTTGTTCTACCACCGCAGGCACGGGCGGCGGCTGTTCTACCACCGCAGACACGGGCGGCGGCGGCGGCGGCGTATCCCCATTACCATGCTGATTGCGATAATGTCTCAACATGACATCTCTCCTGGAAAACCGTCTATGGCAGGTAGGACATTCCATGTTTATACATGTACTTCGAAATCGAATCCGCTATCCTCTTATAACTTTTTTCTAAAATGCAGCAAGCAGAATACGTGATCGTCCTTGAATCGGCACACTCGTAATCTATCGTCTCTGACGGTGATTTCCAATAGTGTCACCTCGCCTCCTCTCGTCGTGCGGTAGAGTGGTCTCTCGAAGACGACTTCCATCGTCTCGTCCCGTCGCACTGCTACGGATTGAAGTAGTGGTAAATACGTGTCTCTGACGTACGATTCTTCCCTCACCACGTCGGAACATAGGTAGACCCTGCGCGTGGGTATTTCGAAAGTAGGCACGAACGTCATTTCCAATAGGGCACACTCCCACGTTCCATTCGTTAAGTGTGATCGAGGTAAACGTACTGAGAACTGACCTCCCCTATTCTCGGGAAAGAGATCGAGCGAGTCTCCGCTATTGACGAATAAATAAAACTCGTCCATGATTAGATGAAGCCCGTGTTCTCTCCTTCTTATAAAGTTTTGAACAATACCGCCGCCGCCCCGCCGCCCCGCCGCCGCCGCCGCCCGTGTCTGCGGTGGTAGAACAGCTGCCGCCGCCGCCCGTGCCTGCGGTGGTAGAACAACCGCCGTCCGGTCCGTTCCTGTTTTGACACCCGTTTACTATGATCGTTTCGGGTCCGACGTCTTGCGGCACCGGCACCGCAGAGAATCGTCTGGCTGTACAAGAGGTGGCAACCCCTCTACGACGTCGTACGAGACGGCGTGCACCCGCCGGTGGAGTTTGTGAGAGGCATCCCCGCCGACCTGGAGAGTGACGACTTCTTCGATCCGAGAGTGCGCAACATGGTGGTCCTGGACGATCTGATGACCCTCGCCAGCAAAGACACCCGCATCAACGATCTCTTCACCGAAGGAAGTCACCATCGAAATCTTTCCGTGATCGCCATCTACCAGAACCTGTATTTTGGAAAGGACCCCACCCAGAGAAGAAACTGTCATTACATGGTCCTCTTTGACAATCCGATCGATCGACAGCCCGTGGCCACCCTGGCACGACAGATGTACCCGGGTCGATCCGAACATTTCCTGCGACAATTCGACGAGGCCACGAGAAGACGACACGGTTATCTCCTTGTCGACGTCAAACCGGAGACCCCCGAGACGGAGAGACTGCGCACGAACGTCCTGACGGGGGCGGGAGAGGAGGAGGAGACGACCCAAACGGAAGAAACGACCACGAACGATCTGATCGCCTGCGAAGAATGCGGACTGGTCTTTGTACACCGCCGCGGACTGGAGGAGCATGCGTGCAGCAGGGAGGAGGAGGAAAGGATCTCCAAGGCGAGGAGGCTCGACAGCAGCGAGGATACCTCCGAATACGACACGGACGAAGACATACTTCCCATGAGCGACGCAGAACTAGAAGAAGCGTTGGAAGGGTTACCGGTGGACGTACGTTGTGCCGAAGAGTTACCCGCAGACATCTCGCACCGACCGATGACCTATGTCGTCAACACGGATACCTGCGATGGACCGGGGAAGCATTGGGTGGCGTTTCACTTTCCATCCACGGGACCGGCAGAATTCTTCGATTCACTCGGACGTTCTCCGGAGTATTATCATCGTCGCTTCAGGAACGTGCTCATCGCCAATGGACCTCAATACAGATTCAGTACGACTCAAGTGCAACCGGGATCATCCGATACGTGCGGACTCTATTGTGTACATTTCGTGAAGATGAGATATAGAAACATTAGCATGGAAGACATTGTGAAAGATTTTTCCCCTAGTGACTTGATGAGTAACGACGACAAACTGCTTGCATTGTACGAATGAATGTAATAAATGTATATGAAACTGACATCTGCGTTGGTATTTTTTTTTCTATTTGCCCCGAACACGATACGATTAATCGGTGATTGACGTTCACACCTTGAAGAGTTGCCTCCCTTTTTTGTACCAGAGTTCTTCGATATGATCATGTGACCTTGCCTCGAACGTTGAATTGTCAATCCAAGAGAGAGATATATATACAGAGTTGCTTCCCTTGTTTTGTACCAGAGTTAACGTTCCTCGATACGATCACGTGACCTGTTGTCCATATATGGACATGTGTTTTATTTTGATGTTTGAGTGAAAATAAAGTTTTTACCAAATTTGGTCATAATTTCCATATATGGTCATAGGGTATCTGGTCGGTTTCCATATATGATCGTGTATTTTATTTTGATTTTTGAGTGAAAATAAGTTTTTTTACCAAATTTGGTCATGATTTCCATATATGGTCATAGGTTGTTTTGTCGATTTCCATATATGATCATGTATTTTATTTCGATTTTTGAGTGAAAATAAGTTTTTTTACCAAATTTGGTCATAATTTCCATATATGGTCATAGGGTATTGTGGTCGCTTTCCATATATGGGATTCATCATATGGTGGTCCAAGAGTCATAATCCGACATCAGGTGCTTCCGTTTTGATATATAGCCCGTATTATCATGTAGTGAGTCATGCCCTGATCTTGCATCCTGATGATTCATGGTCGCACCTCGTCATGACCAAATATGGACGGCGTGCATTCGGTATGACTCATCTTCCTTACTTACACTGACGTCATTAGGGCTAGTATATGCCCATATATCATATTGGGGGCGGGGCATGCGCATATGACGTCAGCGCCCTAGCGCCCTGTGTTTTGGGGGTGCCTCAAACTGAACCGTCCCTACTACTCCTGTGACTTTTTGTCCTGTGTCTTTCTGTCCGTTTACCCTGTGGCTGTATATAGCTTGATACTGTGAAAGGTTGACACCAGTGACAATAAACAAGAGTGGCCGTCTTTGGTCAAATACTGGCATCAGATAAGTATTTCCTGTGACATAATATAGAGTTATATCCTCTTCTCGGTAATATATATTTCAAAGTATAAAAATGACTTTCTGCATTCAAAATAAAGTTTTGAGCACGGGTAATCGTCTGAATAATCAATAAAAATACTAAGCTGAGACTATTACTACACATAGAACTGTTAATTATAACTGATTGCAACAATGTCAAATATCGAAAAGAGCGGAGAACAAAAAGTGAGTTTTGAAGAGTTCTCGACGTTTTCCAGCCATGAATCAGCACCACTCAGGGTTGATTTACAGGAGACGTTGAAAATTGAAAGAATTATTGTTAAGAAATCGACACCAAAAAAAGTAAGTTATGATAAAATTAATAATAATTTATATTTTGTCGATTTGTATTGTCTGCTTGCTCATTGCAGTCATTCATTATACGTATTTTTCTTTTAATAATACTTTGTAGAAAATGATATTACTGACGATATATCACAGGCCTCATTTACGCCAAGTTACTTATAAACTCATTACCCGTTATATTGCTGTTACTTTAACTTCGCCTAGTGAACACTGTCAGGATTGGTCAACGGAAAAAAAGTCACAGGAAAAAAAGTCACAAAACCTCTAGGAAAAAAAGTCACAGGAAAAAAAGTCTCAAGAAAAAAAGTCACAGAAAAAAAGTCACAATTAATAAAATTATTTGAAAGAAGTATATAAAATGTATTTTAAGAAGTATGTTGGAATGCACATGACAAAAGTGATTTTGTATATCAGCTGTATGAAATAAATAATTAAAAAAATTGCAGTTTTGTTAAATAAAAATAATACTTCTTGTAAAAGTGTATCAGATCAATTATTTTTAAATTAGAGCTTTTAAAATTTATATAGTTAAAGCGCACATCGATATTAACAGATTTCGTTTTATTTATGGCTTAATAAAATAAAAAAATATATTCTTTTCATCATTTAAAAAAAAAAGAAATACACTAAAAAAAATGATAATGGTAAAAGTGTAATAATTTATGTTCTCTTTTTCAAAACAAACTCTTAAACAAACAGGATAAGCCATTTGTTTCCTTTTCATTCATGATAAGCCCTAGTTGTTTTTCATGGGTAGGGCTTCCTTCCAAAAGAGGAAGTGAAAGGTCTACAAAAAAGGGAAAGGTGCCACAAGAAGCCACTAATTAATCTCAACAGTCACTGTCAATAAATGTTGTAATTACATAATTATTGTTAATGGGGATGCTTTGTTTGTTTAACATGTAATTGAAGGATTCTCATGATATTGGTAAAAACACAGCTATAGAAACCTGTTGGTGAACGTCTGCTGTTGTCTGTTCTATGGTCGGGTTGTTGTCTCTTTGGCACATTCCCTATTTACATTCTAAATTTTATAATAAAACAAAAGGATATGGGGTACAAAAAACACAAAACCATACTTGCACATGAACAGCAGAAAAAAACCACACACAGACAAAAGTCATTACCAATATTTAAGTGCAGATCATATGACAGTTTTCATACAAAATATAAATTGTGACTTTTTTCCTGTGACTTTTTTTCCTGTGACTTTTTTTCCGTGACTTTTTTTCCGTGACTTTTTTTCCTGTGACTTTTTTCATACATTCTCGGGATTACGGCACAGATTGAAACGAAACGACAGTCATGATCAGTCCCTTACATAGGCGGATCCAAGGGGGGGGGGGCGTGGGAAAAATTTGGTTGATTATATAGGGAATCATTGAAGCATGACTGGAGCGGGCCCCCTCTTAGGTCAGTCAGCGGGCCCCCCTTAGGAAATGTTCTGGATCCGCCACTGGGCTTAATCAACTAAAATTTTATTTTGGAATTGGTGCAATCGTATACTTGTATCTTAAAATATCAGGCGCAAATCATTGGATATACAAGGTCGTTTGAAAAGAGTTGCACACATGTATCATTGCCAATTGGACAACTCTCCCCAAGAGTACAAATGAGGTACAGGTCAGTCACCGTAAACCCTTCAACAATGAGCAAAAACCATACCCAAAGGTAAGCTACAAAATGCCCCCCAAATGACAATTGTAAAACAGTTCAAACAAAAAAACTAAATGGTCTGATTATAAATGTGCAAAATAATAAAGAAAATTAATACCTGACGTCTGTGTTTCTCTTTTGGGGTGTATTGTATCTTGTAAAATGGCATGGCCGTCCAAATACTGAGACAACCTGGAAATCCAAGTCCAACATTGATCAACATTCTCTCCCGAGTATTTTCCACAGAGAATTGACCATCACCGTTTACTCTCAGCAGCCAATACATTCGAGGATGCAGTTCAAGATCGGGTTAGACCCAACGACAGAAGGGATACTACCTATTGCAAGCTTTCAGTAAGAGAAAAAACTTTTTATATGAAAATTTTCGATAACATTTTATTTATTTTTGTTCGTCGTACCATTGAAATTTATGTTTAAAGTGACTTATAGACCCAAAGGGTCGGGTGTTCTAATTATTGTTTTTATATCTCACTGTATTATATAATATTTTGTGAAAAACACATGTCACTATAATAAATAATTTACTTACTTACTTACTTACTACCGTAATACAATTTGACTTGGACATTTTCAGATATTGCTTTCAAACCGACAAAGATGTGATATTGTATTGCGCAGATGACTTTTCCAAACTTCCATTAAGTGAGAGCTGGTATTATAAGATTGACAAAAATGGATGTGGCTTAAAAATTAAATTTCCTGTTCGACTAACACCAAAACTGAATATGAAGAAAATATATGTAAAATTGGAGAAAACGTCGTTATGAAAAGAAAGCCTATAGAAACAGTCCACTTGATATCGGTCAGTGGCGTGTTTGTTTAAAATGAAAATATAGAATTTTTAAAAATCTGCTTATTGTTTTCATGCATGCACTAGTAAAGCGAAACAACGAATCAGTACAGACGTTTTCTATGGTAACAACGTATGGTATATAACAGCGATATGGTATCCGATATTAAAACTTAACAACTTAACACATTTAACCAACATGTGTGTTACATATTGTTGATTACAAGTCAAAGAAATTGATTATTTGATTTTTTTTATCCTGCTTTTCTTACGTATTTCTGTATGTCTATAGATTAGTAGAATGTATGTGTTATCGTTGTATGTTTTTTTTTACTATATTGAGTTAAATAAAGCATAGTATACACTAAGCTGATTACTGACTCTTATATCTATAGTTTGCCATCGTTATTTTATACCAAATATAAAAAATAAGATGTGATATGATTGCCACTGCGACAAGATACAAAAGGACACAAAAATTAACAACTATAGGTCACCGTACGGCCTTCAACAATGAGTAAAAGCCCATACTCTGTGACAATACTATTGATTAAAAGGTTATTTTATAACACTGTCTTTTTCTGATCGAATTAAAAAAAAAACACCAAGAGAACAAAGTCAAATCAAACAATCTAGTTTTACGAAACCCCTCTGTCAGCAGTGTTAGGGGTTGAGCTCTGATTCTCGAAGCCACTGTAGGTGTGTATTATAGAAGATCATAACTTATATGCATTACTGGAGGCCTTAGATAAATTAACATCATTATTTCACCGACCACCCACCACAAATCAGCTAGAAAAAAGAATGTGTCCCCAGTGCACGGATGCCCCACTCGCACTATCATTTTCTATGTTTAGTGGACCGTGAAATTGGGCTCAAATCTCTAATTTGGCATGAACATTATAAAGATCATATCATAGGGAACATATGGTTGATTGAACTTCAACTTCATCAAAAACTACCTTGACCGAAAACTTTAACCTGAAGCGGGACAGTATATACTACTACTATAGTAAGTGGGGCATAAAAAGTAAAAATCAACTATGTCCACCAACATTTTACTAAGTTTTGAAACCATATATCAAGTCAGCTGCAATCAAATCTTGAATATATTTTCATAAACCACCCTTTATACAAACATATTAATTTTCACGCAACTAGACTACTTGCATTTAAGAACCGGATAATACTTGCAAACGACCAAGCAGAATTGGAAAATGTTGAAGATACACTCTGACTTCTTTAATCTTATAAAACATAATAAAAAGAAATATAACGTTACTGAGCTTAGGTCAAATAGGATAGTTGGTTTGATATACATCTGTACTTCACATTGCAAGACATTTGAATCCAACGGATTGTAGCATATGTTTTGTGATTGCATTAATTTTAAGAATTTACAAGTGGACCCCACAAACGAAAATTTCCAGCACATAATAAAAGCAGAATAGCCGGTTTCACGTATCCTTGTGCAAAAATAAATTATATACATTTTTCCCACTTGTTTGTGAAGTATTTCACGTCAATAACCCGAACCTCGATCTCCTATTTATCTAACATTCCGCTGCTCCGAATGACATACGAGGAAAGGTTACGAATGTACGGTCCAGATAAGAACAATGCTATCTAACATATTCTACAAATCTTACTTAATTTACTGCTTTTACTGTCGAGATAAACATGCTGTATTTCATTAAATTTAAAAGTCAAATTTGTAACACATTCTTACTAATTGAGAAAGATCGTTAATTCCATACTAGATCAAAAGACATGCGTCGAATTTCTCGAATTGCGGACTAGTTTTCATTAATGTAAATTATGTTGAATAAAATATGTTGGAATGTACTTATTGTTTAATATAGGCCTTCTATCTTAGCTAAGAGGAACACCTTTTAAGAAAGAAGACTTACAAGAAGAGAGATTTTAGGGGGAATTATATACATGCGAAAATGTCGTCGTCCTAAAACAAACAACTATGTATAGACAAACATGAAAGATGATTTAGGATTCACATTAAATGGACAAAACCCAACTACACAGAAACAAGTATCAACGAGCATCTCCAATTATGAAATATTGCCGTTGGATGGTAATTGACCATAACTCTCTCTGTCAATGCCCCCCCCCCCCCCCCCCCCCCCGTCAATGGTATCACTGTACCGAATGTCTCCTAAACAAGAAAGGAATTATGAAAATATATTACAGAAATTATATCGAATAGGAATTTTATATTTATATTTCCTGGTAAAACTAATATATAAGATTCCCTACATTAGAGACCAATGATCATTTAATATGAAAAACTATATATATATTTATAAAGCTTTGAGAAAGGCCTTTAATCGCCAAAATATATTAAAATGCTATTATTTCGAAGTAACAATCGGTAAAACATATCCGAGATTTGTTAAAATAAGTTAAGCAGCGTCAGGGACAAGGACGTGCAAGTTAAATGATAAATAATTGAATTTTCCTTATAAGATTTTGTTTCTTCAAAATCCATAATACCCCACTTTTCCTTCAATTGTTTAAGATCCGTATACTTATATGCTGTGTGTGATACAAATCATTTTGGTCGTTATCAAAAGATGTAAACAGACACGACATATTCTATGAATACATTTATTTACTTTTCTGGTATCGGTATTAGAATGTGAAGGACTCTTTTGTGTTTAAACTGAAACTGAATAAAAGTATATAAGTTGTATCAAAAGAAAAAAAAATGAAAACATTCGTTTGCATTTGAAAAATCACCAATTCTGCTTTTGTTTTTCAATATTCTTAATTCAGCCTTTAAAAGCACATAACATATATATGTATTTATGTAGTTTGTATCAATGATTTTTCCATCAAAATACATATTATAAAATATTGTACAAGTTATAAGTGAATTTTCGTCAAATTTTGTACAAATTGTAATTTGGACAGGCACGTTTTGTACAAATTACAATTTGTACAAAGTCAAAATACAAATCATAATTTGTACAATATTTTTGTACAAATTATAATTTGTACAAAATGATAACTTGTACACAACATATACACACTTTACATGAGATCATTGACAAAACGTCCAACTACAAAATCAACTAAATATTGACCCTTTTTGATTGATGGTTTTGATGAAAATAAAAAATAAAACAGTATGTATATTTTTTTCTAAAGTATAATACATTGATTACATCCCAACAGAAATATGTTTAGTAACTTATGTATATTAATTATTTTCTGGTATCACCTAAGTTGAACAATGGTATATACAGAAAAGTGTAGCATTTTACATTACATTGCGGTTAATAAAACATAAATATGAGTTACACTATAACAGAATCAGGAGCAGCACAGTCGACAGGTAAAACATCAGAGAGAATTCAGGTCCTGATAAATTGGCACAATTTTTGAAGATACATTAGATTAGATACATGGTATAACTTATAGTGTCTCTGATATCAATGCTATAAACAGGGGACCCGCAACTTTCGATCGATCCTTATCAAATATGAAATTGATTGAATTTAATCGTAAGACAAATGAATTATTTTTTTACTTCTCAAAATTTAAAAATTGCAATTTTCTTGATATTATTTTTTATACATTTTGATAGACCTTACAACGAACCCACGACACATCTATGCAGCGCCACAACATGCAATTTGTTCAAATCGCGGATCATCTGTGATCGTATGACGAAAATTGGACATCATGCGATTTACAATTTCAAATGTTTCATTCCACTATTTAGCAAACATTGTAAGGATTATTTCATTTCAAGACAAATTCAGACACAGCTATGTGTATTACACTGGATGATCTTGAAAGCATAACATCATTGGTATGTAACTTGAAAAAAACAAGCTATCCATTGCTTTAAAAGTCTTAACATGTGACAAGAGCACACATAGACATTCGAATTGTTATATATCTCATTTTATATTCTGCTGACAAATGCTTCCAGTTAAAATCGTGGAAATTTGTTTCGAAAAAAAACGTCACGTTTGAGTGCAAATAGCAGTAGATATTTGACGGATTTATCTGTTTACTCAAAGGTCTACGTTCGACAATTTGCATGTGAATATATATCATGCGTGTTTAACACCTCAACAACGTCATCTGTCTATTGTTCATTTGTACTTCCAAACAATTTATCTATTTAAGTTGAACATATCTATGTTCTTGCCTTCATACACGTCTGTGATGATATAGCGTTTTTTAAAACGAGGAGGTCCGATTTGACTTATTTAAGGAATATTTCAATCCACACTTTTGTTTAGTCAAGTATTATATTCAGTTTTTGTCTTTGATGTCGCTTTTGTTATTGTCTACTTGTATCGTGATATGACTCGACCCTTTCGTCAATTTGAATTTCCCCATATCAATACCTTGAAAAAATCGTGTAACTTAAATAAAGTTTTTGGTTTTAAGTAAAGCAATTAAGTAAGTTATTCTGTAATTTGTTCGTTAGGTATCCTCTTTTCAAAACGACCATTTTAGACATATCTTTAGGGCAATTAAAGTTAAATCGAAACATATAAAAAAAAAAAACCACCATAGCTTATGCACAAGTGGATCATGTGGATCAAAACATGATAATTCTTTCAGAGCACCTGTTATAACCATACATTTTTGGTATTTCTCAGTCTTATATTGTTATGTAGTGTTTTGTAGGCTGTGGTTTTTGTGTTCGTCGCTTTTTTCGTGATTGTTGGTTTTGATTTTGATATTGTCGGATAAACCACCACTGTGAATGACTAACAATTAGTGTAGGAAGAATATAAGGGGCTTTGAAAAGGCAGGCTTTCTCTGCCCTAACCACTCTGTAGTGACGGTTCCTTGTTTTGCAAAATATATATTTGATCTAAGAGCATGATAACTTGTAAGTAGAGCATGTTCAAGAGTTGCTGCAAATTGTCATAATTATGTTGAAATTCGTGTCATTCTCATTGCCATGTGTTTATGTACACGGACGAAATATATTTGAATTGAGTTACGATACTGCCTATATAAAGAGATCAGTATAATTTTGGTATTGACTTTTGTTGAAACCAGGAGATGTCTTAAAGCTTCGTATTTTTATATTGTACTATTGACAAATGCACATCAACCCCTTATTTACAATATAATTGGGAATAGAAGCATATCAATTGATTTGTTTTATTACTGTGCTGCTACAGTAACAATTGAAAAGTTTTAGATTAACCAGCAACATTGCATAAACTAAAAAAAGAACAAAATTGATAAGCTGAAAAAATATTCTGCACTCTAATGTTTAACATTATTATCAAGATCATTGTACTAGTGTGACATGTAAAATGATTTGTATATTAATTTCTTATGTTATTTTCTATACTTGCTAAATTAATCTAACTTAGATATGTAGCAAATAGAACAGTAATTTACCGATATTTCAATGTGTTATCATATTCATTCATAATATTACAAAAAATATGAAAAAATATGAAAAAATAAATATTAAGTTTAAAAAAAATAAAATTAAAGAACAATTTCTTGATGCACGTGGTAGTATGATGATGCACATTTATATGCAAATGTAGAGTATACCTCTGTAGCTTTCCATGTCATAACAAGATAATCTTAAGGGAAAGTTGTATGACGGCAATTTTGTGTTTGCTCGTTTCCGATACAGGGTGTGAATGATATCATTCGGCATGTGTGGATACCAATGGAAAGTCAAAGATACGAGATATAAACACCCGGTTAATTGACAAACAATTTGTCATAGAAGGAAAGTAATGCTTATTGATATATGGAAACTGAAATCAAGTTAAACCCTTATAAATGAGATTATAATTTGACAAGTTTACGTCAGGATCCAGGTATAAAATTGAACCTTTTCCTTATTTCTGTCACTTTAAATTTATAGACAAACAAAATGAACTTTGCAAATTTAGTATCTGGATTCTGCATTATTTGTGGAATATCATTGCAGGTTTGTTTTTTTATAAATGTCCAAGGAATGAATTTCATTTGCATAAATTAATCACGTTTCATTTAGTCGAAATTATATTGCTGTTTTGAAATATTTTCATTAATAATATCATTACAATTTTTTTATGCATTAAATTAAATTGCACCTCTCTTTCTGGTCAAGTCATTTTGCTGGACCATCTTATTCGCTTTGTAATATTATTGTCATGATATGCTTGAAATGTTTGCAATTGAATGTTTAAGAAGCCGAAATGAATTGATGGTACTAGGTTTTAATGGTTGGTTGATTCATTTAATTGTTTTTACTGCCTGCCGAGCAGAAATATCTACTTTTATGCAAACATTTTTTTCAATAAAAATAGCACTTTATAATTGTTCTTTTGAAATAGCTTTAATTAACTTTAAGTACTTGATTTTTTTTATTCGATGAGTCTTTTGGAAACGAGTTGAACGTCGGGCGTACTATTTTTTTTTTATTTCTGGTATCTATCAATAGTGTATAGTCAAAATGAAATAATGCTTTTCGAATTAACTTCCCTTTTCTGACGATTTAATTATAGGAATTAGTTTTTTGAAGATGCCTGATTATCTGCATAAAATGAAGTTTATACATGCCATTATTTTGGTTTTCAAACACGAATGAGATATTTTCGCATAATTAAATGTCTTTTATTTACATAGAAATAATGAATATTAATGTTACAACAGGCACAAATGCGAGATGCATGGTTAATTTCTGTGTAAAATGTATTGTGCATTCGAATTAATGTTATATATGATTAGAGTTCATGTCGAAAGACAATCCAATAAGATGGACAGGAAAGAGATAATAAGATTCTAGATCAGCAAATTCCACATGCTTCAATTTTGATAATAATTTAAATAGTTAAAATTTTTCTCTATTTGTTTTTCTACAGGTCACAGATTCCAAATTCTCAAGAAATTCAACATTAGGTAAATAATTTGTTTAATGCCAATTTAATATGTTTATATACTAAAGTAAAACAGTATAAGGTATGACATACATGAATGATAATATGCTTATACAAATACTACTGGTTAATGTTATATGCTATATCTCATTACTTGAGAACGACTAACATTGTATATATGATAACTTAAAATGAAAATTTTTTGGATTCATAAAATATCGTGATGTTGATCTATTTTTCAAGTTTTAATTTTCTCAAGTAACAATATTACTTTCAGAAAATTATGCAAAAATAAACACACGTCTGAACCAAAATTTACTCGGCAGTATCTTAACCTAACTTGCAAAGGACTATAACATTTTCATTATACTTTTCAGATAACTACCTGCAACATAAACTACAGTCAATAACAAGATGGCTTGATAGTAGGAAAGATTCCACTATATTCGATTATATTTATCAAGTTAATTATGGTAAGTCTCATTATTGTATTTCGAAAGGTAGAAGAAACATAGTATTCAGCTTATTTTCTTGTCATGTAGATATTCTTTTGTCATTTCGTTTACATGCATTTAGACATTACATTTTATCGACATGCCTAGCCTAGACTTTTACATGAGACAAAACATACAACATGATAGAAACCATGTATAACATCAATTACAGACAATGATTTTGTTTGGTGCCGTGACTATATAAAGTCAAGATTTTGCTAGAGTAGTATATCTGATTATAGTTCTTTTTTTAGATGAATATAAAAGAGTACAAGTCTTAGTAATTAAAACTTAATAAATTATAACAATTTATTAGCTTATTCTTATTTCAATTTCAGGAATGGGCTTAAATCTTTTTCAAGGTGATATAAAAGGATATAATCCACGAGTGAGTACAATGCACATCAAGTTTTTAAAATATTTCTGTTTTATACATGCAGTTTATTAAAACATGATACACATTGATGTGTTATATTGTTGACGTATTCTTTTATCGATCTTTAAAGAGAGAACTGTATGTATTTTGTATAGAGTTTTCACTATCCACTATTGTTTTGCTGTCTAAAAACTCATCAATGATACCAGGCAAATAATTTTCCTACAAACAACGGCATCATGTAGACTAACCAGATGCGCTCGAATGAGAACAGCAGCAAACCAAAGCAATTAAGAAATTAATGTAATCACGATAAAAATATAATGTGCAATAGATACAAAAAGAGACAAAAGACAGCTGTTTTAACATTATAAGTAGAAAAGGCTGCACAGAAATAAGAAACCATATTTAGAATTGATTAGAAAGTTAAAACATAGTTAAATGCTTTAGTATCAAATTCAATTTGAAGAAATTTTGTTTATCAATAGTTTTTTTCTCTTTCTTTTCAAATAGCACAGAACAGCTGTTAGAGATCAAACATATCTGTGGAATACTCGCGTTATACCGTACTCATTCGATCCGTCTTTTGGTAAGTTTTGCTTATCAATACTTTTAGAATCCAATTATGTGCTGATATAAGTGACATCAATAGTCTGTCGTTATAAACCGGTGCAATATGTTTTACTTATTCTAATTAGAATTATGTTTCTCCCAAAACACAATGAAATCCCTGGCAGACAAAATCATCTTTATTACGATAGCCTATTTCGTAATCTTTTAGTGATTACGCTCTGAAATGTTACAGAATGTGCCAATTTAGTTTTGGTATTCTTTTGTAAATTATGACAAGACTGAAGTATACAATGTCGACTGCTACATTCGTATACATCTTGGAATATGCAGTGTGGGGTAAGTATGACGTATACTGAACTAGAACACATTTGTTTTGGTGGCTAGCTGATGCCGACCTCCGGGTACGGGATTTTCTCGCTGCGTTGAAGATCCATTGGTGGCCTTCGGCTTTTATCTGCTCTTTGATCGGGTTGTTGTCTCTTTGACACATTCCACATTTCCATTCTCACTTTTAGTTATATGGTTTTAAGGGTCAGAATATATATATAGGTGAATAAATGTTATTTGAATAGATGTCTGTTGACAACAAAAACATATGAACAAATAGAGACAGTAGTTAGGTTCCATTAGGTTGCCGCACAGTCTCAGCTGCAACATGAATTGAGATGTTGGAAATAGTGTTTTTTTATATTTTTGATATCAGTTACAACATTTACGATGCTAACAGAATCATTTTTTACACAAATAATCCAAGAAATTATATTTTTAATAATGTTTCCTAATGCAAAAACAAGATTGCAAAAATGTTTCGCATAATGACGTCGACCTTTAATGAGAAAATGTGGGTTTCTTCCATATACGATCATTTAAGTATATAGCTTTTCATGCATTGTAGATTTTGATAGTTTTATGAAGTAGTTTATTTTTTTATCACACACATTAATGATAAATGACAAAGCTACTCAATCTTAAACGTAATATATATTACCTTAAGTCTAACCCTTAACCTTCTTTGTATGTGATACCTGACCTTATAAAGTAAAAATAAAATTCAAATGTGTTGACAATACGCATTGTATTTCGGTCAACGATTAAAAAGAAGTAAAATAACAACAAATTGCCGAACTCTGAGGAAAATTCAAAAAGAAATGTTCCATATCAAATTCCAAAATCAAAAACAAATCAAACGAATTGAAAACAACTATCATATTCATGATTTGAAAAACACATATCCTTATGTATTAGAATCGGGGTTTTAACTGGTTTTATAGCTAGCAAAACCGCTCACTTGCATGACAGTTGCATACAACTCCATTATATGGATTACAAATTGTGATCAAAACAAACAGACATAATTGGTAACAATGTATAACATTTCTTCGATGACAAGAAATAATATTTATGTTTTAGCTCCTGATGCAAGACAAGATGTTCTCAAAGCAATATCGCAATATCATGACAAAACTTGTCTCAGATTTATACCAAGGACAGATCAGTATGATTACATTGTATTCAAACATATATCTGGGTAAGAATTAGACAAGTACATACATGTGAAAATATGCTTTATTCTTAAATAGTCATATGGTTAATGCTGACTCTTATCCTTCATTTCGTCTTCGTGATATATTTCTAATGAAATCTGGTTAGGATTGTGCATGATATTTTGAAAATGATTTAATGATCGAAAGCAGATTTTGTTTTTAAATATACTTCTTAAACGTACTTTGTATTATATAAAGAAACATTGTCTTTATTTATGCAATCTTATATGACCAATATAATTGCAAAAATTATAACAACATCTTATGTTCAATTATACTTTTATTGTCAGATCATTTTCAATATCGTTTATTGGTGTTAATTGTTTGCTTTTGTAATACTTTGGTTATTGAAATTTGCTGAGTTTATTTTGAAATAAAATATTCAACCTATGATACATCCACATTTGATTTCTATTTATTATATTATTTGCCGTTTGTGCCATCACATTTGTTATATTCTGTTATTTTTGGTGATTTGGGAAGGAAGTTAAATATGCTTTACTTTTATTTTACAGTTGTTATTCAAATATTGGAAGACAGGGAGGACCACAAGATATATCATTAATGAGTCCTTGTTTAAGGATGGGCACTGCAATTCATGAAATGATGCACGCATTAGGATTTTGGCATGAACAAAGTAGACCTGATCGGGACTCCTGGGTGAAAGTCATTTTTGCAAATATAGAAAAAGGTATATAAATATAACTTAATAAAATGTCTTGTTTTTTTAATAAAAAAGGGAAAAAAATCCCGAACGTTCGATAATGTTCAGAAAGACTCTTAAATTTAAATTGCGCTATTATCATTTAAATTGATGCGACTATTTTGTATGAATTCCTTTCACAAAAGGGTCTTAATGGTCTGAATCTGTTTTTCTTAAAATAGTTGTTTTAAACTTTATCAAGATTTTTTAGGATATAATTTTATAGTACGTATTTATCTTTTATACTGTCTTAAGTATGAGTAAAATTATTTTGAATAACACAATCTCATGAAGATACATGCTGCAGAGATGATTATTTTGTATTTACTTTTTCATTAACAAATTCTTACTCAAACTAGATGCTTATCTTTATTGGGGATTAAAGTGGTCATGATATTCCGGAATACGCCATATACAAATATAAACAAAGGTTAAATGTGACAATAACGTGGTTGAAATCTATAAATAAACATGAACGAGGGATGATAAGTTGATAACGTCTGAAAAGAATGATCCAAACATCCATATTTAGCACATACTTAAATCCTCAAGTAATTGTTGACATTTTATACATGATGATAGGAGAGCAAATACAGGAGTTATTTTATAAGTCACCATGATTTGTTTCAGATTGTTATATAATTACAAAAATAAACATAAAGATCTTTGGTGACGTTTAAAATGATAAAAATAAAATCATGATAAGAAGAAATGTAGTTACCTTTAGTTGGACAGCTATCATCATTTAAATAATTTTTCTCTGCATTAGGTTATGAAGAAACTAGCTTTCATTAGTTGTAAGATAATCATCATCGGACTTATCGAACAAAGATGAAATCAAAATAAAAAATAAGCTGAGACATTATGTCATCCTTTGTAATTTCGTCTTTTATATAAAAACTTTAAAAAAAACTTTCAGAAATCAAGATAAACAAATAGCGCATCATCTTGAACAGAAATTATCTTGATTATGTAAAAATAAAAAATATAAAATTTCTAACAACCAAATAACATCTTAATGAAACTTATTCTATACCATCCTGTAATTATTTATCTTCAATTTGATAAATAAAAAAAAAAAATAAAAAAAATACATTATTATTTCTTTAAAATTTTCTTTTGTTTTTTTTCTAGCAATTTCTATTTTTCCTTGGATAATACCTACAGAATACAAGAAGTTTAAAAAAAACACTTAATTTAGCACATTGACCAAAAGAGTTACTTTTTATGTTCCTGTTTTTTTTTAAATGCTCGATATAACTAACATTTTAATTAAGTATTAAAAGAACCTACTGATAATATTTTGTTCATTTTCTTTAATAATAATAATTATGAAAATTTATAAAGCGCCCTAGAATATTTCTTTTTAAAAATACTCTAAGGCGTTGTTCACTCAGCATGATAATTAAACAAATCAAAGACAAAAACATAAAACATACACTATCAGATTCAAATATTTAAATACAATATACAAAAAAATGCCTACCATAAAATAAAAGGTCAATACAAAAAAACTTGTTAAAACCAAAAATAAATGCTACTGCTACGTTTATACTTTTAGGAATGTTGGTGCGCAATGCTCTTCAACTTCGTACTTTTTTTGGTCTTTTTAACTTTTTTGGATTCGAGCGTCACTATTAGTCGTTTGTAGACGAAACGCGCGTCTGGCATAAATAGAAATAATAATCCTGGTATCTATGATGAGGTTATTTAACTATAATTAAGTTAACTGTACAATATCATAATTTGTTTCAGGGAAAGCATTTAACTTTGACAAACTATCAGTAGACGAAGTTGATACTCTTGGTGTGCAATACGACTACGGAAGTATAATGCATTACTCAAAATACTCATTCAGTAAAAATGGAAATCCAACTATACAGCCCATCAGAAATACTAATGCTGAGATTGGACAACGAGATGGACTTAGTGATCTAGATATAAAGAGGATCAACACTCTTTATCGATGTGGTAGGCGTCAACTATTTAATATATATCTTTTTCTCTCTCTTTTCTCTCTCCAGAGATAATTTTATTTATTTAATGTGGTGTTATTGTATAAGACAACCACCAAACAAAGATGTATACAACTCGATGTTACTTTTTTGGCAGTCCTTACTTAAGGATGTTCTTATCCCAAGCATAAAAACTTAGCCGTATTTGACACAACCTTTTTCAACTTTTGATCTTCAGTGCTGTACAACTTTGTACTTTTTTTCGCTTTCGATCTTTTATATCTGGGCGTCACTGGTGAGTCTTATGTGGACGAGGCGCGTTTTTGGCGTATTAAATTTTAAACCTGATGCTTTTTGTTATTAATTAATCATGTGTTTCTTTGTCTAATACGTTTTCCTATTTATTTGAATTGTAGTCCTGTAATATTATGTTGTCATTTCTATGTTATATTTAACAGTGCCATTAAAGTGCGAGGTTTGGCATGCCACCAAAACTAGGTTCAACCCACCATTTTTTCCTTTAAAAATTTCCTGTACCAAGTCAGGAATATGGCCATTGTTATATTATAGTTCGTTTCTGTGTGTGTTACAATTTAACGTTGCGTCGTTTGTTTTCTCTTATTTTTGAGTGTAAATTGACATTGCGATAAGACGTGTCACGGTTCTTGTCTATCCCAAATTCATGTATTTGGTTTTGATTTTATATTTTTTATTCTCGTGGGATTTTGTCTGATGCTTGGTCCGTTTCTGTGTGTGTTAGTTACATTGTAGTGTTGTGTCGTTGTTCTCCTCTATATTTATTCGTTTCCCTCAGTTTTATTTTGTTACCCCGATTTTGTTTTTGTCCATGGATTTATGAGTTTGAACAGCGGTATACTACTGTTGCCTTTATGTAAAGTATGAAAAACAATCTTATTTTGATCTCCTTATAGTTCAAAGACAAACATTAAACTCCTTCTCCGATGTATTTATGTACCTTTGGATTAGGTTTTTAGTAAAATCAATAACTATCGTTTTGTCATAGTCTATGAATTTTGTTACCTAATGTAAATAAAATAATTATATTGCAGATATAAGTATACCTGGCCAGTTTCTTCCAACTACCTCAAAACCAACATTACAACCTCAGACGCAACCGTTAGCAACTCACCCAACCACCAAACAACCGACACCGCCATTACCAACTAAGACAACTACTCAAAAACCGACAACACCGTTACCAACCAAACCATCTACACAACAGCCGACACCACCATTACCAAGCAAGCCAACTACTCAACAACAAACACAACCAACACAAACCAAACTAACAACTGAATCAAAAACACCACCAACATTACAAAAAACACCAACGCCTCAACCGACGATGAAACCAACACAACAGCCTCCATCACCAACAACTGAGAAAACAACATTGGTGCCTACACTACAACCAACACTATCTCCAACACCAAGACCGACACCAGGACAGATAGGATGGTCTTCTTGGTCTTTTTATACACCATGTGATCTGCAGTGTCAACGTAAAAGATATAGATTCTGTTTCAATTTGAACAGCAAATACTGTCCTGGAGCTAATTCTCAGACTGCTATATGTGGAAAACCTTGCAAACGTATGTTTTATATCTCTTTTATATAGATTATATTCACATATTGTTACTATGTATAGAAGTAATATCAAACCTGAAGATCTGTACATGCCAATCCAATTATCTGCTTGGTTGGTTTGATAGATTATTAATATATTCAAAGGCTTATCTGACAGTCGAAACCCTTTATTTACCTTCTCATAAGTTACACGTGTACCTGCATGTCTTTCGACTCATGGATGTATTCAGGCAACATGACAGTCGTCATGCTGCAACTAACAGACATTTCATTTCCTATGACAACCATTCTGATGTTTTCAAACAAATATCAGACAATCAAATTCACAACGGTCGGCAACTTACTCAGTAAACCAATTGTAACAACAATGACAGACATAATTTTGTAAACAAATCGTCTAATTAGTGAACGTTTTAAAACATCAACAATTTGCCGACGTTTAAATTATGTTGTCGACGAACGACAATTTAACGATTAGCTGAGTAATTCTCTTTAATTAACTTGGCTTTAATTTTAGTTTATCATTTAAATGAATTGAGAATAAAAAACCACACACACATGGAGCTATCAAGACATTGTTTACACATAAAAAGACATCAATTGCAAAAACATTTTTTAAAAGTCTAGTGAGAAATTCTAATGCCTTCATTTCTTATGAGTTATCAAAGTTTAATTATCTTATTTTATTGTTTTACAGCGGCATCATACTTAGGATGCTGGAAAATTAACTTGGGTAATTTATCAATCCCGTCCATCGAGGGTAAATACCCTGATCTTACAGATAACTACCAAGCCCGGACAGCAGCTGTTCGGAAGTGTGCTGATGTAGCGTCTGTTAAAGGATATACAGTATTTGCATTGTTTGACTTCGGAATGTGTTTGACCGGGCCTAATGCTGTTAAGGCATTTAGCCAATATGGTCCTTCTACAGACTGTGGCTACAGAGGAAAAGGTGGATCCACTGGAATTAGTGTGTACTCTTTTCAAAAAGGTGATTATGGTATACACGTTTCTAGCGTTTACTCGTATAGTTTTGAAATCCTTAAATATAACACACAGCTATGAGACAAATATCTGCACTCAACATTCATACAGAGTTACTTTTCTACATTCTATAGATGATAGATTCAAAAGCCAATATAACATACTAGAGGATACACAACTATGCCTTCTTCAAATTCTAACTAATGTTAACATTCTTAACCCAATTTGTCATTCAGTACATATAATTTTGACAAAGTTTGCAAATAACACTTGCAAAGCACTAACCAGAGAAAACACAGGTTCACTATTCACGTGTGTTGATTGTAATACAGGAATACATTTCATTTTATGGCCTACAAACAAACTTGCACAAAGTCTTAATGAAATGGAAAAAAAATCAATGAAAATATATATCTTACAGATATTGATGGTCAGTACGGTCTGTGGACAGATTGGGGACAATGCACCAGGACATGTGGTGGTGGTGAACAATATCGTTATAGACAGTGTAATAATCCTCCTCCAATAGGTGAAGGAGCACCCTGTAAAGGACCAGGCCAACAACTCCGACCTTGCAACAACGAGCTTTGCAGTAGTAAGTATTAAGATTCCGAATTATACTAAGTAAATTCCTTTGGGGGAAGAAGATAATATCAAGCAAGTATGGAAAGCTGAGTATACACATTTATACATTCTGGGTCAAAAATAGGGGGAAAAAATGGTTTTAGAAATCTAAGAAAAACAGTGCGCCTGAGAGACACTAAAATTATTTTTTTTAAATTAAAAAAGAAGAAAATATTGTGTGGTTGGAATAGCTATTCCCGAACAAGTAAAAATGTAACATTTTATGATCATTTTTAAAGACAAAATCAGCAAACATTCTGTTTTATTTAACAGCTGATGCTAAATGTGGCGTTAAGTATTACATGGGCATGCCAGGAACAAGCGGCAAAATCCACCTATCGAATTACGACAACTACATGACATGTGACTACAAAATAGAGACAGTGGACGCTAATACCACCATTTCATTGGCCTTTTCAAGAATTGATATTGAATATAGTCGAGGATGCTTATATGATATACTAACTGTAAGTATACAGAATGTGAAATGAATTTATTTTCAAGTCAAAATAAAGTTATTCGTATTTTTGTAACTTTATAAACCGACTTACATCAGTAGAATTATGTCAACTGTTACTAACGATCTTTTAAATATATACATGTTCTGAATTCCAACGAAATGAAAACTAACACAGCAACAAAAGTAAGCGTTTCAGTAAAAAAAATCACAACCAACATGGAATATTAGACATTCGATAAATATACAAATCAACGATTGGTATGATATATTAAAACATGACTTTCGTGAGTCAAACACTGATAAGTCATATCGTTCAACCAATTCATTGTTTTTCTTCATAACCCTGCTAGATATATTTTGGTTTTAAGAGCATATCTCTGTAATTGAAGTATGTATAATGTAAACATACTCACTCGAAACGTATTGAGATCTGAGATTGCCAAAATCTAGGCAGAGAATATATATTACTTTTAATTATTTCCGTATGCAAGAAATCAAATTAAAAGCACAAATCAGCCCGGATGAAACAAAGCATATACACATACTACACATCAAAACATACAGTACTTTCTAAAAAGGAATTAAATGGCGAATAGGAGAGGCCCATGTTATGATATTTATACATTCTTGTACTTTATTTGGCCTTTTTAACTTTATTGGATTCGAGCGTCACTGGTGAGTCTTTTGTAGACGAAACGCGCGTCTGGCGTATATATAAAATTTAGTCCTGGTTTCTATGATGAGTTTATTTGCAACCAATCAGTGTTATCCCCCATGAAGGATATTTGTCATAGACATTTGTTGTTTAATACAGGATATTTAAAATATGTAGATATACAGCATACACTTTTATAAATGTTGTCAATTTGAAAGTATTTGTAAATGTTATTTAACTTGTTATCTATAGATATACGATGGACCAGATCAGTTGTCAACACCAATAGGAGAATTTTGTGGAAGCAATCGACCCATTCCATTTGAATCATCGTCTAACTCCTTATATTTACTATTTCAATCTGATGCGACTGGAACCGCTGGCGGATATACAATTGAGTACACAATCAACAGCCGAACACGTAAGTTGTAAGGTGCCGAATAAAAACATGAAAAATCACAGTTTGTAAAGACGAAACTAAATTTTTAATACAAAAGTAATATACAAATGTATAGATACTATTTTAATAATCCAGACATAAAGGAGTAAACAAATGGATAAACAAACAATATCTTCGTGTTCATTGACTCAAACTTTCAAAATTGAAAAAAAATATAGAGAAAATGGTGCTCAGGTATTCAGTAATACTGTTTTGATGAAATACAGGGCTTATGATTATATAAGACTCGTCAGCTCTTTTACAGAAATTAGATAAGTTTTTCCACTTTGTAGATATTTCAATTTTTTAGTGCGCTTTGTACGATCATTTTAGATTCGAAACGTATTGATAGTTTTCTGTCAATGTTAATAAATTTCAACCCTTTATTCTCAATAACATTGCTTTTCTTTTTACAAGCATATGCAAATTTCGTGTTTTCAATGCAAATAAATAACTGGTTTTGCATCATTCCATGTGATCTATAAGAATGTTAATCGAGGTATTTATGACTACTTTCACACCCATCTTTGACACATAATTATGTGTGTTTCATACTTTTTTATATTTTGTCTAGGAAAAGCCTGTACACAGATACAACAACCAGCACACTCTGTGGCGATAGGAACATCTAATTTTGTCGGTGACAATGTAGTATTCGTGTGTGACCCCGGATACAGAATGCTCGGGACGTCGGCAGTAACATGTGTTGACCAAAAAGGATTTGCGGTGTGGTCTGACAGAACACCATTTTGCATTAGAAGATTTAAACGCAGTGCATGTAAGTGGAAGCATTTAAAATGCTACGAATTTGTTGAATGAAACATTTTCAAACTGAACCCTATGCAAACCGCATATTAGTACATCGAAAGGTGAACACTTGTATTAACACAAATGATAGCATTACAGATGTTTCCGATTAAAACCTTAATTTCTTTAGAAGCTCAGCTATCGGGTATCACTGTATTTTAATAAAGTTCCTTTTCAGGAGAACACCTCCGTTTTTTGGTGGGATTCGTCTTTCTCAGTCTTTAGTTTTATAGGTTGTCGTTTGTATATTGTTGTTTGTCTTTTGGACGGTTTCCATTTTTTGCTATGACGTTGTCAGTTTGTCGTCGACTAATGAGTTCAATATCTTTTATTTCTCTTACACCAATATAATATGTTTTCTACTCGGTATTTCTTTTGATAATTGCAATTTATTATGTCTGTTTTGTTCACGCATCGTTGTAAATAAAACGAAATTTGATGAGATTGTCGTACAAGTGACAGGTTAAGAGCTATATAACCAGATTCAATCCACCATTTTCCACATAGGAAATGCCTGTACCAAGTCCGGAATATGACAGTTGTTATCTCTTCGTTTGATGTGTTTGAGCTCTTGATTTTGCCACTTAATTAGGATTTATATCTAGAAAATGATTATGAGAGTCAGTTGAAAACAAAACGTTACGACAAAAGAAATGATTACAGCTTCCCAATAGTGAAGCATTGGGAAGTGAAATCATAACTTCGTAAATTTTACGGACGCCATCACGAGTTGGTTAACCTTTATGGAATATCTGTTATAAAGATGATATCGGATATGTTCTTTATGTTCGCGTTCCCTTTTCACGAACGTGACCTACCGAAATAAGACTTTTTACCTTTATTTTTGACATTTTTACCAAGTGTGTCTGTTTGTTTTGTTCACGCATCATTATCAAAATTAATAAATTTGATGCGACTGTCGTACAAGTGAGAGGTTTAGCGCTATAAAACCAGGTTCAATCCACCATTTTCAACATTTGAAAATGCCTGTACCAAGTAAGGAATATGACAGTTGTTTTGTATTCGTTTGATGTGTTTTGTTATTTGATTTTGCCATGTGATTAGGGACTTTCCGATTGAATTTTCCTCGGATTTCAGTATTTTTGTGATTTTAATTTTTAATATTTTTGCAGATATGCCAGTGATAGAATACTGTAACTTCGAAGGAAACTTGTGTGGATTCCAAAATGGGGAAGATGATGACTTGGATTGGGATGTTGAACGAACTTTGAACTTGGAAAATAAACAAGGTATATATGTCAAGAGAGAGAATACCAAGGTAACAAAAAACTGATATCGAAGAAATAAACACATTTCACAAAACAAAAACGCCTTCCAAAATATTATTTTGATAAAAGTCAATACTGCACCAGGTAGAACCTAATTCGTATGGTTACAACTACGTCCAGTTATAAAAGTTTCGATTTTTTACATTAAATAACATATGTATTGTTTTGTTTAACCAAACACAATCATTTCTAATGCACCAACCAGTAACCTAACAAGTAACCTGACATAAAGAATAATACATTAATGCTTATAATTTCAGAGTTTTATTTAAAGACAACATCAGCTAAAACACAGGCGCCAGGAGACAAAGGAAAAATTCGATCAAAAGGTTATGAAAGTTCAGGCGAAACATGCGTTCATTTTTCATACAGATTATTAGGAAATGATAACACTCTCATCAAACTTTATATAGAAGATAACCATAAAGAGCAACAGATACTGCTTTGGACAGGAACTGCAAATGAATATGAATTATGGACAGAGCATAAAACTTTTGTCTTTATAAATAATGAGTTTAGGGTAGGTATAGACACACTTACTTTAATCTTAAATTTGACTAAGTAAAAGATAAATAAAGATGAACTCAAACCTCTCGATGATTCAAAAAGAGTTCTGAAGTACTTTATTATAATCATTATATTTTCAATATTTCAATTGTTCATTGTTTTTCTCATACAAAACCATAACAAATATTAATTTTAAGAACGAACTTGTAGACAGTTTATCCTAAAAGAAAAACCATTGGTTCAAGTGTGGTTCTTATTCATAACGGCTAGGTCCTTAATAATTTTCGTGTTCTGTAAATCATAAAAGGTTTTCGACAATGCACAAGTAGAGCTTTTGCTTTGGTTAAATCTTCCAGACACATATATTCAACATGTTTATATAACAATTTATACATGATTACTATATAATAAAGCTAATGTTAAAAAACAAAAATGAAATATCTATTGGATAAATCTGAATGATATTGTTTTTCCAGATTGTATTTGAATACATCGTTGGTGAAACAGTTTACAGTTCAGCAGAAATTGACAATATAACAGTGAAAGAAGGGCCATGTTGATCTTAAACATAGCTATGACGCCAAGCCATGTGCAGACTTGTAGATTGTTATATGTTATTGTAAAATGTTATCAAATAAAAATAAAACTCAATATAGTTGTTGTGTCCGAATCCATTTTCTAGATATGTTTCGTCTATTATTGGTAAATAAAGGTTATATGAATTGTATGATACTGAAGACTTTTCCTGGAAATATGTTTGTAAGAAACTCATACATACCAAATGAAATGCAGTGATATTTAAATAACTATCGAACTAAGTATAAAACAAAATTAAGTGTCAGTTATGCATTTGCTTATACACAGACACTTTATGTCTGAGCATATAAGTTTATCCCATAAATATCGTGTTCTTGTATAACTCAATAGTTCTTAAATACAAATCTTATGCAAAAATAAAGCGTACATTTAACATTAGACAGATACTCTTCAAAGTCAAAATTTGTTTTGTTTTCAACATCTTTGGACCAATTGAAATCGTATGTATACAAAACGGGCATATCTCGCACTGAATGATAACCAGACTTTGATTGTTTTGAAAAACCTGTAGAATAATAATTTGCCCAAATCTGGGACTGTTTTTGTATGGTACTTGCAGGATATATGGAATTATAATATCAAACGTAAGAAAGCCCAAACAAGAGAGTATGTAGACTTTAGCATTAATGAGGACAAATAAAGGCAACAGTAGTATACCGCTGTTCAAAACTCATAAATCCATGGACAAAAAACAAAATCGGGGTAACAAACTAAAACCGAGGGAAACGCATTAAATACAAGAGGAGAACAACGACATAACACTAAAATGTAACACACATAGACAAAATCCCACGAGAATAACAAACAATTTTATTAACATAAGAGAGAGAAAAAACTTATTGAAAATATCATTACTGGGTATACACAATTACCAAGATATCCATGTAATGTTTGAGTGTAAAGAAACCCACCATAGATACAAGGATTTAATTTTGTATTTAGGCCAGACGCGAGTTTCGTCTACAAAAGCCTAATCAGTGACGCTCAAATCCAACAAAGTTTAAAAGGCCAAATAAAGTACGAAGTTGAAGAGCATTGAGGACATAAAATCCTAAACGTTTTGACAAATCCAGCTAAGGTAATCTATTCCTGACGTAAAAAAATTTGTAAACAGTTACCTTATAAATATGACCATATTAATGAGCATTCATTGCCTACTGAACTAGCGATACCCAGCGATAAAACAAACTAGAATGTTTGAGATATTTTAAATAAAAAAATCATTTCTTCAAATAAATGTGAAAGGCAGCTGAGGATGTAACATTACCTGGAATTAAATAAACATGCATACATAGATCTAAGGAAAACACAACACACAAAAACACCAAGTCATCAACAAGATACAAATTTGTCATTTTTTACTTGGTATATACATTTACATTATATTTAATGAAGGGTAATAACAAACGTGATCTATACGAAATATTAAAATAAAAAAGTTATTTAAACACATTTACATTCTGAACCATTTACACTGATCGATTTAACATTATCAGCAATAGTCTACTTCCCAAGAGCTGCAGAACCATATAATTGTTCTGAAATAATTTATTCTGTAATGTTAGAAAATATTTCTTAGTTTTCTAAAACAGCAAACCATAATAAATTCCATATTCCATATTCGAAACACATTCATAACATCTTCAACGTAAGAAGTCGTTTTAGGGTACCGACGCATATACAAAGTGGTTATGAGTCCAAAATGATTGGTTTGTTTTGATTCATGTCTTTTAGATTTGCATTAGACTATATATTAAGATAGGTAGTGGATGTGTGATATCCATGGAAAATAAACAATTAAAAAAGCCTGAATTAATTGTATGAATAAAGGCAACAGTAGTATACCGCTGTTCAAAAGTCATAAATCGATAGAAAAAAACCCAATGCATACACAGGTTAATAGGAATCGCAAACAATATTCCACAGTACAACATGTGACTGCAACCCTCAAAATTCGATTACAATATATTCGAAATTACTATTGATAAAATAATTTGAAGAAATAACATCCTGCAATTGCATATGTTGAACCTTTTAACAAGAAGGCAAGATAGAAATTGATATCAAGTAGGTTGTTTTCATATCATGAAAACTATGCGTTGACTACATGTTACACATGAGCCAAATGAAGGTAGTTAACGAAAAGAACTAAAATTGCAACGGGGTGACCTACAGTTGCTAACTTCAATGTTATTTGGTCTCAAGTGGATATTACCATTGACACTCCTTTTTTTGACCTGACTTGCAATTAATATGCATTGCTGTTTTTAACAACTACAAACACGTATTAACTTCCTATAAACACCAAGTGTTCAAAATGTGAGGTGAGTAACTTAACTGAAATAGCTACTAAAGGACTTAAAATCATAAAATATTGTCAAGGTGTAATACCACCATTGCTTTTCCTATTAGTCTATGTAAAATTTGCACTTTTTGAAAAATTGTGCAGAATTTATCTTTGTTTCAAATAAAGAAATACTTGGCATGAGTAAAGTTTTATTCTGTCCAGTACAATAGACCAAATTTCACATAAGATTGCATTGCATAAACGATTATAATTAGCACTGCACGTTCACCTATATACTTTTCACCCCTTATTCACTGAGTACAAGCGGAAGTAACCATGTAACCTGAAGCTTCAAAAATATTCAATAGAAACATCAAATAAATATAATGGTGCTTTGAAAAGCACCCAAGATATATGTTTATTATTCAGAAATATTTTACTGCAATGGAATGATGGATTAATTTCCTACAACTGGTAAATTCAAAGGCTTTTTATTTCCCTTTTACGTTTGAAACCGGATATGACGTACTATTATTTTTTGGTATTACACCACAAAAAGATGACGAATGAGATAAAATACAAATATTACAATCCATTCAAAATATTATAAACATTAAGTAAATAACGAATTAAAGGACAAAGGCTTGATATGATTGTTTATCGATCAATTGACACAGCATCTAAAGTTATTTAAAGCCACATTTCTATCACATAATGTCTTGTTAGCTTTCCAAGTGTTTATAACATTTTATCCATGACGATCTTCTGAGACTTTCATAATACCTTTCTGTATAAATTTTTAGTAAATTTTTTTTTGTAAAAGATAGAAGGATGATGCAAAAGAAACAGTCAGGTCAATGGTAAAAACTAATTGACAATTCCATGGCAAAAAAACGAAAAACGACCAAAGAAGCAAACAACAGTCTACAAAACACATCTAGTAAGAATGGTAGTCATTCCGTGTGTCGATCGTTCATCATGTGTGTGTTATATCAGATCGAGAATGGATATAAGTTAACAGTTTCATTTCGACCAAGATTTTGTTTTTGATTGAACTTTTTTGTAGGAAGAAAGTCAGAGGCCAGCAAAGAATAGCTAAAACAATAGGATAACATATATAGCAGGAACACTGGCTTTAGAAAACAACATTTTGTATGCCTGGCACCTTTTAAATCTTTCATGATGGAACTAAAACTTTTACATTTAAAATTGAGAATAAAAGTTGGGGATGTTTCAAAGAGCAGAAGATAGCCGAAGGCTACCAATGTATCTTCAACCTAGTGGTAAAATCCCGCTACTGCAGGCGGGCATCAGTTGGCCCCTAAACAAAAAGAACAAATGTACAACCAGAAACATATTCAGCATTCAATTAAGTGACTTAAATTTCTCTGTTAATGTTTTGACGTCACCGTCCTTCATCAGCTTGGTGACGTCTTCTGAAAACATAGTCTGGTCTGGTTCATAGACTTCACATGTATATCGAAGCTGCTTTGATCTAGTCCAACTATATTCATTATCGAAACACAAGAAATCTGAAATGAGAATTAAGAAAAAATACAAAAGAATAAAATATACAGATGTCACATCGCTGATATATATCTGTTATGCATTTTGTCCGTGAAGAATATTATACATCCCTCTAATTTATCAACCATTCACCTACTGACTACGTGACCATGTAGTCAATTTTTTTTACTGAATCATTAATGATTTTGTTTTATAAATATTATGACATGGTTCCGGTCGGTTTCCACCGTTACTTTGCACGGTTATTTTATTTTAGACGTAACCGCTTCAAATTTACGGTTCATAACTCTTCCCGAGAATTGTTAAAAAAAATAGTTATGAAATGTATAAATTAGAAGATGCATAGCGGCAAAATGAGAACAAACTATAATTTAATTATGTATAAGCCGAACAAAACTTAATAATATTAACTACTCACATTTTCCAACTTTTTCACAAGTATACGTGCCATCATGAGTAACAACATGACTATCAGCTCTTGTCACAGGTATAATGGGAATGTACTTTTCATTTTCCTCATAAAAAAGTCCAAATTCTATGTCGTGATCTTCTGTTTGAAATTCCCAACTGCAATTAACCAAAGTACAGCTGGTAAAAATTGTATAGAATAATAATGATTTCCGGACAGACGCAACGTGCGTCCGGAATGATCGCAATCACCTGTATGGACACAACAAATTAAATAAGCTGTAACTTTAAATTGTTTAAGGACACGAAAATCAAATTTGCATACTCAGAACAGCTAGCGCAACGTAAGGCCAACTTTACTAAAAAGGAGATTAAAACATTCGATCATGTACCGTTCAACGGGACCAAAGCCCTAAGTTATTTTTGTTGATATATTCCAAACATTTATACACAAATTGATATATAAGAACATTATAGAACGCAACATATCAATATTTTATCCTTTACCTACTTTTTTACGTATCAGATTATCTATACTTCTTTTTGGGTTTGAGCGTTCCTGATGTAGATAAATGTAGGAAATTAGTTTTATATTTAACAAAATTATCAAAGTTATCTTATTAATTACCTAAGTACACTCAATGATCTATCTACTTTAGCTCCTATGTATATTTTCCCAGCTCTCGGTACTGTTACAGATTCCATCTGATCCTTTAAATCTGCATTATCAAAATAAAACTCTTCTGGTACTGGTCCACCTTGGCAAATCTGAAACATTTGTCATCACAGTAGAGTAGATAAAATTGAGAATGGAAATGGGGAATGTGTCAAAGAGACAACAACCCGACTATAGAAAAAACAACAGCAGAAGGTCACCAACAGGTCTTCAATGTAACGAGAAATTCCCGCTACCGGAGGTGTCCTTCAGCTGGCCCCTAAACAAATATATACTAGTTCAGTGATAATGAATGCTATACTAAACCCCAAATTGTACACAAGAAACTAAAATTAAAATAATACAAGACTAACAAAGGCCAGAGGCTCCTGACTTGGGACAGGCGCAAAAATGCGGCGGGGTAAACATGTTTATGAGATCTTAACCCTCCCCTATACCTCTAGCCAATGTAGAAAAGTAAACGCATAACAATACGCACATTAAAATTCAGTTCAAGAAAAGTCCGAGTCTAATGTCAGAAGATGTAACCAAAGAAAATAAACAAAATGACAATAATACATAAATAACAACAGACTACTAGCAGTTAACTGACATGCCATCTCCAGACTTCAATTAAACTGATTGAAAGATTATGATTTCATCATATGAATATCAGACACAATCCTTCCCGTTAGGGGTTTAGTATCATACTATCATAACATATATGAGAAGAACATAACCCGTGTCATGCCTAAGGTGTTTTGCATTTAAAATTTATCGTGTAAGTAACACCGGAAAATATAGAGTTTGCAATACATGAAAATCAAAGTAAAATCGGGTACTGTGATTCTTTTTCGCCAAGTCTCATTTATTGTGCTGTAACATAACATGTAAACAGAAACAAGACAACAATCAATTTGGAACACAACATCATTCAAATTAAGTTTTTTCCAGAAATTAATATAATTTGTTATGTTAATGATTAATTATATAGATAAATAAAATTCAAATCCTATATACAAATCACTTTCAAAAGACAAACTTTAAAGACTTAACGATAACTATTTTAGAGTAATTAAATCAGTGAAAATACCAGAGAAGCACTCAGGTTGTCAGTAAGTCAGTCGAAATTAATGACAACAATCAAAGTATTGATATAGTAAGTACTCTTAATGATTATCGTGAGTAATTTGTTTTGTCAGATCTGCAAGTTGTATCTGCGGCATGCGAGTTTCTTCCTGCAAGGTCTGTCTCAAATGTTTCTGCATGGTTTTTCTTTTGGCTTAAAACTGGATTCAATATAGGATATTTAAACTTCCAGACCTTGCGGTCATAAAACTTTCGAGTAATTTTTTTTTTGTACTCATACTCCAAAATCAACCAATCAAAATGTTGAATTTCATGTTTCGAGCATGATTTTCGTGCTCCGAGCACTAAGCAAAGTTTTATGATTTCAACCTCTGGTCAACGCAAATAAATACTGCTCTGAATGAACCAAATACATCAACAACTTGTCATGAGTAAACGATTTCATTTTATTTCATTTTACCCTCAAACAATACAAGAAATACATTCGTATATCCCGAATACGAACTAGAAAGGTGAGAAGTTTGACACTGTCAGGAATAAAAGAAACTATTTTGTGTTAACATTTGAGTGCTTTAAATACTACCGGAAGCGACAATAGAATTGATAAAGAAATCTTTTATGTATTCTGATCCATTATTGTGGAACAGACTATAAAGAGAATATTCATCATTTCATCATGTTTATTTTTTCAAAACATTTAATACAATTGTATTGAATATAATCATTATAATTGAATATAATACTAAAAGAGAGGCGAACGATACTAGAGAGACAGTCATGTTTGTATAGATTATCGTTGATCATCTCAACGAGATTGATTTTTTCGCTTGAGCCTGGACGGCGAAAGCGAGAAAGGCAATCGAATTGAGATGACCAATGATAATCTGTTTATTGCTATTTTACCTATGACGACGTTGTCAATTTCATGTCAATTTCGTTATCAACGCCACGTCCCTACTTTGTTTCTAGCGACAATTTTTCCATCTTAAGCGAGTAGCATGAAAAATCTCCAAAATAGCGATAAATGTAAATATACAGGTGATATATGCCATGTATATAGATATAATAACATGTGGTATGAGTGCCAATAAGACAACTGATATGTTCGCATTTTTTTATTAAACTTTTTCTATGATGAGGGACTTAAGAAAGATTATTTATATAGTTATCTGTATAACCGTCTTAAAGTAAAGTCTTTTTAATGTTGTTTTTTGGTTTACTCACCATTGTCGTACAATTAGCATTTCCATCTGGATCAGTTAAAGTACCACCATAACACGCCGGTAAGTTTTCGGCATCAATAAAACTTAACAGTAAATCTTTATAATTATCTACAATACAGCAAAATGTTTTAAAGGTTTCTATTCTAACGGTTTGGCATAATTTGAATTTTTGTGGGCACACGTTTGGATTTATTATATAGATAAAAGTTTCTTAAAAAGGTTTCCCGCCAAAACGAAAAACCAACAACAAATTTATAATCGATTTCTGAACTTTCACTGTGCTGTTCTGTACTGTACCATCATCGTCAACATTTAGAGAAACATATGCTATTTTGAATGGCACAGTGAGTGCTACCGACAAGTTTTTTTAAAACCGTTTGAATCATTTGTATGGGAACGTAAATGCTATAGTTACGTAGTAAATCAGATGCAGATTTAAAAAAAAAAATATTTTGAGTACTGAGAGTAGTACAAATGTTTACTCGTTGTCAGTTTTGTAGCCATCCCTGTTAAGAATTTACCTCGGAGTCCGGTATTCTTGTTTTAATTATTTCATAACCATTTAATTGGTTCCCTTTTTACTAATTAGATCGAAAATTATAAATAATACAAATTGAAACAGTGTTTCATACCAACATACCTCCTTTAACATATAGTTTTTGTCGTGTATCTTCACTAAGCAATGGCCTTGCAATTTTATGAAGTAAAGGAAATATCAATGGTGCTGAAATGTAAATATTGGATGGAAAATTAGCGAGACTTTGCAAGAAGTAGTCATAAGTTGAGAAATCAATTAACATTCCTGCCTAATTACCGGTGTGTTTCAGATGTGTGACAAATAACTTTTATTTGTTTATGATATCGGTCAGAAAGTTTTTTTATGGTATTAAATTAATTGCAAAATTTTTATCCTACGTACATTTGAGTTTAAATGAATGAGTGGTGGGATTATATAAATGATATTCGACATAATTCCTAGTTCTTTCCGGAATTAATAACTAAATAAATATTGCTCTGTTTTATATCTGAATATATTCTGAAGTGTAGATGCAATAATGTAATAGTGTCTTCCCTTTTTGCAAATCGAATTTTCTCAAAAAAAACTTATGGTTGTTTATGTGAGTTTACACACAGACAGATATATTTGCATTTATTATCATTCACGATAAAAACAAAGAAAACTCTCTTACGTTTGATATATGACAAAGAGGCCTGATTCTTGTTACTGATTCCTATTGACTTTTTAGTTAATCAATGAACAGCGTGCTATTATACTTCAATATGGTTAACCATAAAAACACACTTATTCCTTGTGATATATCTTGTTTAGATAAGTTTTGACTAACGCAAGAAGAACATTAGTTACTTTCCGTTTGATGCTATGTTGGGGGTTAATGTTTTCAAATCCAACTTGTTTCAATGAAAGCCTTTTTTTAATAATTTTATCTTTGCTTGGTCATATACGATCTAGCAATAATCATGATAATCAGACATGTATGTAATGTATGTTTCAAGTCAAATAAGAAAATCAAATCCCTCATAAAAATAGCAGACAAGGGAAATAACTCCAACTCAATTTAGTCATATCAAATAATAGACCTCATATTTTTCCGAGACCGCAAGAACTAAAGTTCACCACAAAAGTTTCGAATAAAATTGTACCAAATTGTTAAGTTTTATTACTTGTAATTTACTGACCATTTATAACCAACAGTCTCTTCAACATTTCAGGATAATTGTCTTCCAGGACCTTTACTAAATGAAGGTGCAGCTTTATACCTAGACCATTAAAAACAAAAAAACAAAAATGATGAAAATAACCTTCTCATTATTGTTACAATTCTTGTCATTAATACTTTAACTGGTAAGTGGTAAGATTTTCAAAAATAATATTATTTTTTTATTTTTAGATTTCAGAATATTTCTTAAGAATAAGATACCTAAAAATACACACAAAGTTAACGTTTCGAGTGTTTTGTTAAAAAAAACAGAAAACAATAATAACCACCGGACGGAGGACAGTTTAACTGTTTTAATTCTTTTTAAAAAGGAAAAAAAAGTTGTTTGTAGAGAAAAGTTTCCATCGGAAGACTTTCTAACTTTACCTGGAATCCACAATGCTGATGTTCCTATGTCTGCCATATCACAAATAACTGTCATCCCATCTACTGGTCTACCCAACTATGTAAAGAAATATGTGTGTTTTAACTTGAATTGTTTATGATTGTTGATAATTATGTATTATGTAAGGTAATGA
Organism: Mytilus edulis; assembly: GCF_963676685.1. Taxonomy (NCBI): domain Eukaryota; kingdom Metazoa; phylum Mollusca; class Bivalvia; order Mytilida; family Mytilidae; genus Mytilus; species Mytilus edulis. The sequence goes on along the minus strand of NC_092349.1, from coordinate 72,325,044 downwards.
CAATTATTCTATGTAATAAATGCGATGCATTTTTCATTGGAAAACGGTCAATATTTTAAGGCGTCGCAGAAATTGAGGTTTTGATATTCTCTTATATCAATGTGCAACATCATTTACAGGGAAGGGATCACTATATCCTGCTCTGCCGTTTGACGAGCCTAACTATTGATAATACATAAAATCGAAGTTTGTAATTTTTATGTGAATAATTAAAGCGGTTAACTTAAATAGGCTAATTCTGACACAATAAAGCTAGTTTGGGGATCTGATTTCAATATGAGGTGCAAAATTATCCTGCATGAATGGCTATGCAGCTCTTGAAAGAAAACGTGCAGCATATTTTCAACAACAAAAAAGGAATTAAAAAAATAAACAGATATAGAATAAGCAACCAATCTATAATTATTGTCAGTTGTCTTTCAAGATATTTTGTTTCCCCTCAAAATGTAAGTACAAATTATCTTTGTTGAAATTTAACCCAAACGGTAGACCTGTAGAGACATATGACTGCATTGCATAGGCCATCAGACTGCATAACCCATGCACCATAGGGGCGTTTTAGATGGGTGAACAAAAAATATCAAAGTTCGGTAGAAATGGTGACGCACCAAAAACGTTTCATAATTATGACATTTACTAACAATTGTATACTGGGCATAATTCAAACAATGAACAATCAGTGTGAATCATATAATTACAAGCAAGATGAGGCGAAAAGTATCAGCTATTTCATATACATACTTACCTTTTTGCTTTGTTCTGCCCAGTCGCTCACAGTCCACTCACATTCGTGTAATTTATTCTTTACAAAATCAGATTTCTTTGTAGATCGCATCAGCCCTTTAAGATCAAGATTTCCAAACAATTCTACACGTATTGGTGAACCATCTTTAGCATGACCACAAAATCCCCCAGTTAAATATTTTCTCATTACCTTATTTAAAAATTAAATTTTAATTTTGTGCATTAATGATACAGATGGACAAAGTAAAAAAAGAACACATGAGAAGACAATTAGAGAAAGTTTTCTATAGTTTTGCAATATATGCCATCCTTTTTGTTAAAAAACCAACATCATGTAGAAATTATAGATGTTATAATCCTGGTCTATATGATGAGTTTATTTAAGTAACAACTTGACAACTTTTTATGGTACAAAACTAAGGACACAAAAAACCTTCTAAATGATTTGTATTTAAACCAAACCTGATTGCTGTTTATACATAGACCTCTTAATAAAATGTTTCTTGTGACGTAGATTTCTGTCTCGTTAACGTTTATACAAAGTTGACTTTACGACCTATTACTAAAATAGTGGTTGTTACAATCTCATCGATATATAGCTCACGTTATTATTATTAATAACAAAGAATATATAGTAGCAAGTCGAACAGGATAACGTTAACAGTTCTAACAGATTGACCGACCATGAGTTTAAAGATAATAAATGAAAATGTCAACCCTAGTTGAATAGAATTATCAAATTATCTAAATTTACACCTCAACATTCTGTATGTGGCAGTAATACAGTGGTTATAGTTTGTTGACTTATGTCATATTTGTTCTTTAGTTTAATAGTTTGTACATAATGAATCAGGCAGTTAGTTTTGTAGTTTGAATTGTTTACATTTGTCATTTCGGGGCCGTTTGAACCCTTACTAGGCAATATGAGCTTTACAAATTGTTGAAGGCTGTACGTTGATTTATAGTGTTTAATTTCTATGTCATTTGGTCTTTGCAGGAGAGTTGCTTCACTAGCAACAATACCATATCTTCTCATTTTTATGCTAAAAAAAAATCCATAAACTGCAATTCGTTAATAAATAAAAGAAAATAAATAATTGCAAAGGTATTCGATTTTTGTCAGCTTTCGCTGGAAACGAGGTGTGCTTATTCCTGTTCTGTTCTTGTTTTTTCCTTTATGCTTCGTCTTTCTGATTTCTTCTTGTCCATTATAACCTTGTGGCTCCACCTTGTTGTATATACAAACTTTGTTTCTTTTAGTAACAGTGCATTTTATAGTCAGTGCAGCTTTATTTGTACATTTTGTTATTTATGTATTCCATATACGTCTTTATGATATTGATGGCATTGAAAAATGTGCTTGTTTCAGTCTGAATCAGAACCTTAATGTTCAGTCTTCTCTGTACCTGATGCAATTCTTTTGGTTGTTGTTTTAGCATTTGCAAGCTTCTCATGTTCTTGACTGTCATAAGTAGGAGGTTTACTAAAACATGTTAGATACAACATAAGGTTTAACCCGCATTTGTCTCCAGAAAATACCCTTCCAGGTCAAGGATAAGACTGTTTTTCTCCATTCTTTCCGTAGGTTGATATAGTCTAACGATTGATGTTGTCACTTTCTTGGACTACCATCTTTTTGAATTACCTCGTATTTTGTTAAAAAAAAACCTTTTGCAATTACATCGAAGCTTCTTCTTTAATTTTTTTTTAGTTTTAATCATTTTTTGTATATTTTCTTGTGCATTTGTGTTTGACATGTTTGTTTTACATTGTGCTCTAATTGTGAGGAACAAATTACCTAGGAGGCATTCTTGTATCTAAAATTGAAATCTAATTTACTTAAGATTGTATATAATAATATGAATATACTATATTAAAATACCTCTGGTGACTTGTATTCTTTTAATAATGTATTGACTTTCATTGTCTTTCTAAATTCAACACTCTGTAGAAAAAAACAAGTATTCAACCTTGAACTATTTTAATGGTTGAGAACTAAACATATATTTATATACATAAATAAATATTGAACAGGTAGTAACATACATTTATTTTAGTTCATTTAAATTTATAAATAATTTATTAGTTTAAATGACCTTTATAACATAATTATATGACCTTTTCGGAATTAAATCTGTTTATCGTAAAATTAAATGACTTGGCTTTTCTATAAATAATTATTTTATTATATATGTGTTATATGCACAGTTGTTGTTCTTTTATCAACTAGCATCTGAAATAGATGTTTACATATATGAAACGTGTCTGACATATCAAATTATGATCTTGAATTCTTAAATAACAATTTTTTTCACTTTCGTTTATTAGCCCGTGTTTTGTCTCAGTTTTAGTTTGTGGACCGGATTTGTTTCAGTTAAATCTATTTATGACTATTGACAAGCGGTATATTACTATTGCCTTTATTCTGTGTTTTTGTTAAGATTGCATCAAAACCAGGATATATTGATTAACAAAACAAATTCATTGTCGTTGTTCTGGAAGAGAGGAATTGATGGCTATGAATTATACGTATTAAACAGTGTCTGTATTACACTTTTCTTGAATTTTAAGCAATGGTAAATAAAAAAAACCAGACTCACCTGTGGAATAATTGAATAAAACAAAATGGAAAATACAACATAAAAAAAAACTATTTGATATACAATGTCTAAGTTCCATACAAAACATGTATCCTTTGTACTTAAAATTAAACAAAAGACAGAATGAGCAATCTAAATGAAATGAATTGAGTAAAACTTACATTCCGTAACATTTGTTCCGCCTTCTTAACGTCAAAACAACGAGCTGTAAAGTATGAAACACAACCATAAAAAAGTCTAAAGACAAAATGTGTTTATATTAGCATACATGTACAATATCACTGTATAATCTTCACATTTTTAAAATCATAATTTACTCAATGAAAAAAATGATGTACATTGATTCTGAAGCACTGCAATTTGAAAAGATTACATTTAATTACTCATAGTTTCAGTTAACAAATTCTTATTTATTGAAATTCGCCGGAAATGAAAAACAATACCTATTGCATAACTGTTTGTAAACATGGTTATTGCAACATACATGATCTGTTTAATTGATTGATTGTGTGTTTCTCGTGTTCTATGTAGCAGCACAAAGCCCTCTTACTCACACGAATGTATTATATAACATGAAAAACACACTTTTTATTTGCTTTCCAAAGTCAGGTGCCAGTTATATTGATTTCTTTCCATTTATTTTGATTTTTCGTTCAGATTTTTTATCTTTTGTTATGTTTAGGCCAGTAAAAGGTATAATACAAGTTTTTTTTCCTCATTGTTGAAGACCATAATGTGAGCTTGCTCTAATTCAGTTGTTTACATTAACGTCATTGTCTACAACTAATAAAGATAAGTTCAAATACAGACTTTGATGGTACTTAATGATTCATGACGGATGATTCTATCTATAAACACAAGTCATATATTATGCTACAAGTTGCGAGTCTTACCTCGAAGAAACTTTTCCAAATCATAATTAATTTGATCCACTACGTCTTTCGTAAGCTCCTTGAACTAAGAAAACAAAATTAAATATGTCTGACATCTTTTAAAAAACATATAGAAAGAACTGTAATACATATAAGTTTTACTCATCTGATTTAAAATAAGTTATTACCGTTTCCTAATTAAAAATGAGGCTTTCAATGTGAACATAGGAAACTAAAATAACCTGGACTACATCGAATAATAATATAGGAAGGCTGTCATTATAATTGTAAGAGCAGAATTGTTCTGTTAATAAAAATGAAAAAACGTGTTGTTTGAACAGCATTTTTGCACCTTGAATTCTAAAATTAACAGGAATATTTCATACAACAATAGTATGTCATCGCACAGAAATTCCAAAAACTAATTTCACCAATGACAAAATAATGCAAATTCTATTTGTATTTTCGCTGCTGACGATTGAAACTCAGTATATGTTCTTGCAGAATTAATTCCTAGTTCAAGCAGCATAGTTATAAGACGGAATTGTTATATATCATGATTTTTCTGCCCTTGCATGTGACATACCTGTAGAAGTGCGTGTTCCTCCTTCTCAGTCAAAGGTTTTTTCTTGTAGTTATTGTTCGTGTTATCATTGGCCTCGCTCATTTTGATTAATCCTGAATATTAAAGTACACACATTGTTGATTTTTCGACGATGTTTTCTTTTTAATGATACGGTTTGTGTAATAATAAAAATATATAACAACAACAGGTAATCGATGACAAAAGATTTAAATGTATATATAAAATATTTCTATATGAATAACGGTATTCAATTTAAGATTAAATAACCTACTGGTAGTTTGCGAATAAGACATTGCTCCCGTCATGAAGTGATCACATGGACCAAATCCGATTACTTCTGCCCCAACTATAGGATAAGGGGAGTAGATTATATATTGCATTCACCTTATCCGTCCCATTATTCAAAAAACATTTCCCTCACTCTTTTAGTAGATGCTACAGAACAGAATGATCATACTTAGTCCACAACTCGACAGTAATGAGTTGAAACTCATGAGTGGAGGAATACTTAACACAACAACGGTTGTAAATATTTTATCTTAAATGCAGAGTTTATGGTATAGAACAGGGTATTAAAAGAGGGACGAAAGATACCAGATGGAAAGTCAAACTCATTGATTGGAAATATACTGACAACGCCATGGCTAAAAATAAAAAGACAATGAGGACAAAGTATAGAACAGAACACATAACATAGAAGACTCCAGACTAAGCAACACGAACCCTACCAAAAACTGGGGGTAATCTCAGGGGCTCCGGAAGGGTAAGCGGATACTACTCCGCATATGGCACCTGTCGTGTTGCATAAGTTATTACAAATCCAGTAAATAGTCTAATTTGGTAGGTCACATTCGTGAAAAGGGAAGGTTATTGTAGTTACTACATAACGAATATCCGTAGTATCTGTGAAACGGTTATTCCATAACGATCAACCAACTGGTGATGGCGTCCTTAAAATTTACGAAGGGATTAAATGAGACTCCATCTTCAAAGATACACAATTGTTTTACACGAGGTCCCTATGGATCTGAATTGCTCTACTAAATCAAAACTGAATTTGAATAGTTGTAGAGGGACGTACTTCAAGTTAATTTTTTCTCTAAATTCTTTCGATTTATATAGATTTTGAGTAGGTAAAATAATGATTTTGAGTACTTCCTGTCAGTTTCATTTTATTTTATCAAGGTAAAGTTACAGCTGTATACATCAGTTTCTCTAATTCTTCGTCAATTTATCCCTTTCTGCATCAATTGTATATAAAAAAAATAATCAACGTGTGGTTCGTTTGATCTCAGTTCTTCATTGGTTAAAATCCAACTATTACGTCGAATTTTCTTGCTTTCCTCTGAATTTCCTTTGTGACGGCATGAACAAAGGCGACCATGCCTGATGACGTCACATAGAAAGAATACATCTTTTTGCAGATCATTCGAAAAGAAGGAATACGTTTGCCTGCATATCGTTTGAAAATCATTAGAGAAACAGATTCTACCACCAAATCTCGTGTAATACGATATTTATCCACTCTCGTCAGTGAAATTTTAAATATTTAAAACGCTCGGCGAGCGTCGCGTTTTAAATTTAAAAATTTAACTGTCTCGAGTGTATAAATATCGTATCACACTCGATGCAGTGGTAGAATCTATATTTTAATATAATGTACCATACGCAGGTTGACGCTTTATATCAACCAGTGAAAAACTCAATTCAAATATTATAAAAGGATACCCATTATGTCGAACTGTCAAACTAAAAGACAAAAGAAATCAAGATACATTAACGTACTAATTCAACTTCTTCAAGTAAATTTGAATATCGAGAAATAAAATCGCAGGGAAAAGGGACAAACAAGGTTTAACGCGAAGTAAAGTAACCGCGAAAAAAGTTGGTTTACAGTACCTAAAGAAAAGTCCATCTGTACTGCATGTTGATCTGTGTAGCCAGAACATATTCATTAATATTAATTGTTTCGTTAAATGAGATATGTATTATATGGCAACGAGACAGTATCGCTAGCACACACGAACAAACAATGTCAACAACATTGTAAACATTGAGATTTAGAATTACCCTTATAGCTGATAATAACATTACAATAGGCTAAAAATTCGTTGAGTACTAAAATTTATGTTGGTAATTAAATTCGTAAAATATAGAGTAATAAAAGTATATTTGATATTCAACAACTGGTATACTTTGTTTAGCCTCACAACCTTGAATAGCCCTGGATACACAACTTAACTTACAATCAAGAATTTAGATAAAAATTAAAGGTATTGGAACTTTTCCCTGATCTAAGTGTACAACATCATTGCTTATATTGTTTTAAAGTTGCCTCCCATTATCTTCAGATAACCCATCGTAAACACTTGTTTATTCGTAAATAAGTAAAAACGAATCTGAATCCTAATAAATGACAATTAACATTATTATTACTATTTAAACTGTTCAGTCTTGTTCGAATTTTACAGGCAAAACGTCAGCAATGGCTTCAATACTTGGATGGAGAGTTGTCTCATGGGCACTCATGAACGTGTGTCGACTTGAGTTATCATTGATATGTTCTTGATTATGATTATGTTCCTACAATACATTTGTTATACTTAGAACTTTCAGTCTTGTACATAGAGTTGTCAAGATATCTACATAGTTTATACCACACCTTCATATATCTATCAAATAAATTTGTACAATACATTTGTTATACTTAGAACTTTCAGTCTTGTACATAGAGTTGTCAAGATATCTACATAGTTTATATAAAGCAATCACTAACCTATTACCACAGAGGTAAGGAATTCGAGGTCCGCTAATGGCACGAACATTACAATCCAATTTCCACGTCTGGTGTAAATCTAAAAATCTAAAATATCAACGCTAACTCAAGTAAACACAGAAGTGCTGATTACTGGGCTGGTGATACCGTCGAGAATTAAAACTCCAAGAGCAGTGGCACCTACCCAGTGGTTGTAAATAAACGCATCATAGATACCAGGATTGAAATTTTATATTTACGCCAGATGCGCGTTTCGTCTACAAAAGACTCACTAGTGAAGCTCGAATCAAATTTTATTTAAAGGCCGAATAAAGTACGAAGTTGAAGAGCATTGGGGACCACACGTTCCTAAAAGTTTTGCCAATTACAGCTAAGGTAATCAATTCCTGAGGTAGAAAAGCCTTAGTATATAAAACATTCCAAGTTTTTTTAACAGTTTATTTATAATCATGAACATATCAATGATAACTCAAGTCGACACAGAAGAGTTGACGACTGGGATGGTGATACCCTCGGGGAATTAAAACAGACCACACAAAGTGAACTAAGACTATTACAGTTTGAATACAGGCATTGGAATAAACATCACAGATATTGTCAACATTATAAATTTAATTAGTTTTTAATCGGACACGTTAAAATGCTCCTTATGGGGTAAAAAAAGAAATGTCTTTTATTATAACTTCATTTTTTAAAAACCTTCATTTAAAAACGTTCAGTGAAGAATAACGTTATAAAAATTCATCAAAGATGCTAGGCTTATAAAATATGATGTGTGGAATGATATGCCTTTCAAGTCAATACAATAATGCATTAAACTAATGAGGTGTTGAATACGCTATGCATTGAATCTAAATACTTTCATGAATGAATTACTACTTTTTGCACTGTAAACCACTCATCTGTGATAATTTAGAAATCTACATTAAAAACTGACGGAATTTCCTTGTGCAATATTTAAGATGGTAATTTAAAATCTTATTCAGGGTCAGATTGAGTTTTGGAAGTGTTACAAATATATGTAACATGTTTCAATATAGTAATAATAAGACTTTTTATTCAACATTTTTTGCAAATCATAAAGCCGCATCCCGTTGTTTAGAGGAGATAACACTGATATTCAAATAAAGGCAACATTAGTATACCGCTGTTCGAAAGTCATAAATCGATTACAAGAAAACAAATCTGGGTTACAAACTAAAACCGAGGGAAACACATCAAATATACGAATGTTGAATGTCGATGGTAATTTAAAATCTTATTCAGGGTTAGATTGAGTTTTGGAAGTGTTACAAATATATGTAACATGTTTCAATATAGTAATAATAAGACTGGTTATTCAACATTTTTTGCAAATCATAAAGCCGCCTCCCGTTGTTTAGAGGAGATAACACTGATGTTCAAACAAAGGCAACATTAGTATACCGCTGTTCGAAAGTCATAAATTGATTGAAAGAAAACAAATCTCGGTTACAAACTAAAACCGAGGGAAACACATCAACTAAACGAATGTTGAATGTCGATGAATCTATCCTAGCATTCTGGCGTTATCCACCAATAAAACTTTTAAAGTCGGTTATTGTGTGACAGAACATCATCAATATATGTGAACGTCAAATAAAAAAAAATCTCGTGTCAGGATGATTTTGTACTACTGCTTGATTTTTAGAAGGTTTTGTAGGAATTCTACTTCAACATGTTCAAGGAATATATATATATGCCAATTTAGTATTGGACTTATATATCGACTGTTCTGTGAAATATGAACCCATCAAAGTCAATAAATATGTTGTAAGTCTAAATTCCAGTATTTGATGATAATCGTCGTTGTGTATTTGATTTTGGAATCAGAATAGTTCTTCACTAAGTCATAGTTCGTGACAAAAAAGAGAATGTGTATCTTTCCAATTTTGTAGAAAACGCATGTTCAAATGTGAAGATGTAGTCGATCTTTCAGTTGAAGAATAGGAATCATTGTGATGTATATCTAAAATATATCTTAATTTTTGATATTACATTTAATAATGGATATTATTGAAATATTTTTTTAAAAATCCAAATCCCATTGACACCACTGGACGTGTAGACCTCATTACATCTGCATCCATCAGTAACCTTTAGTTTCCCTTTTAGTTGATGGACAAGGTTATGCGTTCGAGATTTCAGACAATTGGCTTACAGCTCTGGTAATCATTAATTGTTAACGAGAGTAGGGAGAAATATCGAACTTGAATGTCGGATGATGGCGTTATACCTTTGTAGGACACAGAAAGTAATCGTTAATCTGTATCGTAAAAAAGAAAACAAATCATATTTATATAAAATAAAAACATAATTTTAATATAAATACTTCAAATATGACATGAAAATAATATAAAAGCAAATGATACACAGATATACTTAAAACATATATAAATTGTTTGGTAAAGTAAACATTCATTACAAACTTGTCTTGTCTTTTCTTTTAAATCCAATACGCTATATCATTTTGTTCTCATGTTGCGCAATTGTTTTGTATAGTAAATTATTATTTTTATAATGCAAAAAATAGGATTTAGCTAGCGAATGGATGACAATGTATTTTGATAATTTTTTCAATGATATAAAAAATCAGAAAAATCCCAAATGAATAGTATTAGAGTTTGGTTCACTATAACATGTATAACAACGCATGAATATGAATTTTTTCTTTTCTGTTCACCCATAATTTAAACAGTTGATAGTCATTACAATACTATATTCCCATATAATCAGTCATTAACTTGAAAATAATACATCTTATTCCCTTGATGATAGATGAAAGTAGCTCAAATCATATAAAAACATTTTCATAACTAAAAAAATAAACCAGAATATTACAAAATAAACCTAAAGTTTGTTTTGATAAATTATCATCTAGTTGATCTCTGGGAAAATAAAGAAATGTCTTAAAAAAACTACCACAACAAAGAAACAACTCTTGATGATGTGTTAAAAACAGGCCCGTAGCTTTCCTACAAATGAAACTCACTTAAATTTCTAACAGTTTTAGTAACTATGATTTTATATTGAGCATTTAGTAAATGAGTATATTCATGGTAATACACATAGATAACTAATATTTACTCTTTCGTCACTATGGCTTGCCTGTTTTAATACGGTTACAAGGTTTCATGCGATATGAACATTTGTATCAGCCCCACGTTGCAATGGATTTAGATAATACAACACAAATACACATGTTTTACTCTAATATAAATGTAAATACTATTTATTATATATTTTGATTAGTCTCAAATAAATAACATATTTTGATATGACCTGCGTAGAATGACTGACGATCATAGTGCAGGTGGTAAAACATTAGTTTTAAATCTCTCCAATCCAAGCAAACTATACTTCAAACTATAAGTTTACTTCGTGAGTATTCTTGTACCAATATATTCATTCCCATGTTTCGTCAGGTATACATTCCTGAAATATTTTCTTCCGATTGTAAGCTTTGACATCAAATACGAACAACAAAAAATAAACAAAGCTGTTCATAAATGAGTTGTTTCGAATTTTTCTGATAATGTTTTCCAATCACAATCTCCCACCAGTTTGTTTATCTCCTGAATCATTGAGGTCTCAACAGGGGCAAACACTTCACACGTATATCGTAATTTCTTTGATCGTGTCCAACTGTAACTGTTATCAAAGCACAGGAAATCTGAAAAATAAGAATAAATATTTATATATTGCCATTCAATTGGTTTCTTTTGTTAAACACATATCAATAGTTACCGATACTTGAAGGAATTCTACGTTATCGTTAAAAAAGACAAGTATGAATGGTTCACTGTATATGTCCTTTACCAAGTCAGGAATATGGCAATTGTTATCAAATAGTTCGTTTATGTGTATATTGGAGTTTGTTTTTGATGCACTTCAGTGTTCCAGTTGTTCCTTTGTTTTCTCATATAGTTGATGTCTTTCCTTCGGTTTTAGTTTTTAACTCAGATTTGTTTATTCTTAATCGATTTATGACTTTTGAACACCTGTATACTACTGTTGCCTTTATTTATAATAAGACTTCCGTTATCCTTGGATATCGGCGATATAATTCCCATTTCAGTTACAAATCATACGATACAGCATTTATTTTGTCGAAATGAAAGGGCTTATTTAACTACAACTTACATTTATTAGGCTTTCAAAAGTTTTCTTTTCATTTTCTAGCGCTATAACTTTTATTACCCACCCAGGAGTACGAGCGACGGTATTGACATGATTTACAACGAACCTTTTCAAAATTTTATGTTGAGGCGTTCACAAATTATTAGGGGAAAAAGGTTCCTACTCGATCCAGCAAAGCAGACCCTATTTAAACAGTGTTATTCTAATTTTGAATCCGCTTTATGATATCAAAATGTTATCTAATATTCTTAAAAATCTGTTTTATAACTGCATCTATAAACAAATAAAAAAAGATTCTGAAAATTATCCTTGCTGGACTATAGTAGACATGAAAGTACAAAGACAAATAATATTTATTCATATACTAACAGTTTTCATTTATTTGTCTAGGTATATAAACCTTTTGGTGTATGACTCTTGTTGTTGGTTAGTATTTGTGCATCCAAATTTCTGGTTGTTGGCTTTGAGTTCATCTAATTGACATTTGTTTTCAACTATTAGCTGAAAGATTACGACACAATTATTTTAAGATACTTACACTTTCCAACTTTGTCGCAAGTGTAGGTGCCATCTTGAATTACTACGTTACTATCGGTTCTTTCAATAGGTAATATCTCTTTGTATTTTTCATTTTCCCATAAGAACAGTCCAAATGATATGTCATGTTCCTCAGTTTTGAATTCCCAACTAAAAACAAGTTTGAAAAATGAAAACAGTTTAAAAGTATTTACACTTTTGCAACTTGTGCTGCATTTTGTTTCCGAATGATCTCAGATCTGCTTTTATTAACTTTCTGACACCTTTATCCCTTTTTAATTTAAGATGTCAGTTTTTTTAAATGGTAATGTCAAATGTTACGAGAACTTGTGTGATGTTAAGTGTAAATACGTTTATTTATTAAAAGATATACCATTTCTTCAAATAGAGTAGAATTATACAGAAAGAGAAAATGATGGCATTTCGAAACAAAGTTATGCAATCGATTGTATACAAAAGTGCCAACAAGACAATGTTGAATGAATTTCGAATGCTTGATACCAAGTATTGCTATGTTTACCAGTGACGTCTTTTCAGGTAGATCATACAGTTTTGTCAATATGATGAAACTATATGCTACTGTCATGCAAAATTGATAACTAGCTAGCTATAAAACTATGTTTTACCCACCCTTTTCTCGCAAAATGCCTGTACCAAGTCAGGAATATGAGATGTTATTCAGGCATTAGTTGATCTAACCGAGCTTTTGAATTTGTCCTGTTTATGAACTTCACCATTTTAGAATTTACCTTACACTTCTGTGTGTTTTCTGATTTTTTAACACATTTCTAATTGTGGTTCTCAAAATTTGTCAATTGTTCATTTTGCCGCCACAACTCCCCATACAAAATTAAAATAACCAAAGCAACCAAATTGTATAGCTAAATCTATATGTACCTATAAATAAATGATTATCAAATTACCTTAAAACACTCCCTGGTTTTTCAACTATATAATCCAAGTACAGCCTATCACCATTTGGGACAGTTGCTGATTGCAGTTGTAAATTAAAGTCAGTGTTTTCTAGATAATATTCTTTTGGCACTAGTCCTCCTTGACCAATCTTAAATAGAATTGGATTTTTATATCTTTCTTATCCCTTAGTATTTTCATATCCTTTCCAAATTCTTCTTTGTAGAAAATATCACATGTACGTCAAATAAGATGATGTAAAGAACACTAAAATAAGTGATTCGCTTTCCCTCAACACGGAGGGAGATCAGAGACGACAACTCGATAAGTGTCTACTACTATAAATGCATCACTAGCCATGCGAATCCATACTAACCCACAAATTACGATAAGAAATAGGACACTTTCCTAATAGGCTGTAACATGTAGAGCAGGATCTAATTTACCTTCCAGCGACCACTTAAAGTTTTATTTGTTGTTCGTGTTGGTTAGTCTCTAGTTTTCTATGTTATGTTTTATGTACTGTTGTTAGTCTGTTTGACTTTTTTTTAGCTATGGCGTTGTCAGTTTATTTTCAACTTATGAGTTTGAAAGTCCCGTATCAGTTTCTCTTAGACTTAAATGATCTAACCACTCCACATATGAGTCGTATAAGTTTCGTTCAGACTTGCATGATCTTCTAAGTCACCACATGAGCCGGTATCAGTTTCGTTCAAGCTTACATGATCTATTAACGCACATAATGAGTCGGTATTAGTTTCGTTCAGACTGACATGATCTACTTACTCGCCACATGAGTATGTATTAGTTTCGTTCAGACCTACATGATCTATTAACTCACCACATGAGTCGGTAGCAATATCGTTCAGACTTACATGATCTATTAACTCACCATAGAGGCACAATTGGGATTTCCATCTGGATCTGTTAACTTTCCACCATAGCAGGCTGGTAAATTGTCTGCATCAATGTAACGTAATAATAAGTCTTTATAATCACCTGAAATAGTAAACATTAAGGTAGTTTCATTTCATGATTTTCTTCAATTCCTTTAGTTATTGACCGTTCCCTTACAACTGTTTTCTATGCAGTTTCATAAGGGTTTGAATATTCACAGTCCCATTCATAATATGTAACGTTATGATGTAAAACAAATATTCGTAAAGTGTAGGACACTAAAGGCCCACTTCGACCTTTAAGACTAGAATAATTCATCATTAAAATATTGTTTGCTTTAAACTTGTATAAATTATCATGTTTCTGATTAAACTTTATCTATGCATTACAGCTATTGCATAATCTGCAAAGAAGATAAAGATGAAAATGCAGGATTCGCGTAGTTAGGACCGTAGTTAAGACCGGTTTGTGATTATAAACATTGTATATAACATTTGGTTAAGGCAAACTAAAATGAGAGAACGGTCACGACAGATTTATCAAGGTTTACAAATATAAAGGGGCATAACTCAAGATAGGTAAAAGTAACGATACTCAATTTCGAACTTGATCTGCGTTTTGTGATTAAATTCATTCTGTATAGATAAAGGCAACAGAAGTATATCGGTGTTTAAAAGTAATAAATCAATTGAGAGAATACAAATCCCGGTTTCAAAATAAAACTGAGGGAAACACATAAAAAAATGTAACTTTTGTATAGACAAACAATTCCTGAAGTTGACCAATGTGCAATAAAAGCTCAGGTCCAATATGACAAGAAATGTAGAAACATTTAAAGTAGACAAAATATGTTAAAGCAACAAAATTGATAATATCATACAAATAAATAAAGCAAAATGTACGACTTACCTCCCTTGACGTGTATTTTCTGTTTTGTGTCTTCGCTAATAAGCGGCTTTGATATTCTATATAGAATCGGAAATATTCGAGGTGCTAGAAAATAATAAAATAATAAATACAGCTTTTAAATAGGAACTATGGAGTCGCCTAGATCATGTCTGTTGGTCTTCCCGTTCGAATGGTTTTACACTATTATTTTTTGGAACCCTTCATTCTTGCTGATCAGTGTTAACCAAGACTCTGTGTCGACGACCGTACTTTGATATGATGCCTATAAAGGTTTACTTTTACAAATTGTGACTTGGATTGAGAGTTGTCTCATTGGTACTCATACCACATCTTTATATATATATATTGTCTCAAGTATTTTAAACCATGAAGTTTCTTGTATTTATATTCATTCTTATAAGTTAGGAGTTGATTCATTTGCCTATAAATTTGAACATGTTACATAATAATAAAATTGAGAATGGACGTTACATAATAAGTATACTTATTAGGCCCTCTTATAACAACATTAGATAAAAACAAGCAGTAGTATACCGCTGTTCAAAAGTCACAAATCAATTGAGAGAAAACAAATCCGGGTTGCAAACTAAAACCGAAGGAAACACAACAACTATAAGAAAAAAACAACGAAACAACAGAAACACTGAAGTGCCACAAAAAACAAACAACAATGCAACATACATAGAACGAACTATAAGATAACAACTTCTTTTTTTCTAACTTGGTACAGGACATTTTATATTAAGAAAAAAAAAGGTTTGAACCTGATTGTGTGGCTAACTAAACCTCTCGCTTTAATGGTAAAGTTTATTATAACATAATAAAAATATCAATAAGAATTGATATTATTATATGTACTTACCATTGATTACTAAAAGTCTCTTCAACATTTCTGGATAATTGTCTTCCAACATCTTTACTAAACTTAAGTGCATCTTTATGCCTAAAAACAGTATATTAGGTTGTTGTTTAAGAAGGAACTATACAATTGGTGTTGTTGTGGTCCTTTTTTAAATATGAAAACGACCTTTTCCCTCTTCCATAAGTAGCGCTATTATGGTGCATTCATTTTGAGTATTGATTGTAATGATATTTTAATTTGTGACATAGAATGAAATTCAAAACAGTGTGGCTATGGCCATTGATTGACACATTAAATTCATCCATTGACTGGGACAATTTACGTGAACGTTTGTCTGTAACGACCACTGTTCACGACGTACCTATGATAGACATTTAAACTGTGGGGTCACCAAAGGTTTCTTAACGCCTTTAATTATAAAATAATTCGAAAAATTTATCAGGAATAACCTATATGTTTTGATTTATATAATTGATATAAATCAAAACATCGTGTTATTTCTGATTAATTTTTCGAATTACTTTATTAAGGTGTTGAGAACCTTTGGTGACCCCATAGTTTAAGTGTCTTTAAAAAGTACATAGTGAGCAGTGGTCGTTACATACAAACGTTCACCTAAATTTTCCCAGTCAATGGATGAATTTAATGTCAATCGATGGCCATAGCCACACTGTTTTGAATTTCATTCTATATTGTTGAAATATTTTAATCTTTCCAAAGTTTATACATCTCTAATGTTAGCCAAGCATAAAATATAAATTGTATGATAATTCTATTCCCAATATAACTTACCTGGCAGCCACAGTGCCGACGTCCCGGTGTTTCCCATATCACATATAACTGTCATTCCGTCAACTGGATAACCCAACTTTGTATGAAAAAAAATAATCTATTTCATGATTTAAAGAAAATATAACGATACTAATACAAAGTTGTACTTTTGGTTTCAGGGTGTAGTTAATCCTTTTTTCGATATTGACACAGATAGACGACTCCATACTAGGATCTATGACAAATGTCCTGATTTCAACATTCCAATTGTCAACTTTCCATCTCTCAGCAGCAACATGTCATTGTAAAACATTTACATATACCACCCAATACGTTAGGCGCGTAAATTTTCTCATTCTGCGGACTTCATTGACAGGTGCGTGTTCTTTACACAAAACACCCTGACACCGAATTATGAAGAAGACCGACACAGATCAACCCTACATAACGTTTACAGTCACCAGAAAGGAGTGAATGACCGATACAAGGTGTCGGTGTCTCAAGCGACCTTAGATCTTTAGTTAAAAGAAGGGCGTTTGATCTGTAACTTTACCGATTCTGTCCTGTTCCCAATTGTGGCATTTTGATTGAGTGTGAATTCGCAAGGCTGGTGATACATGCATAGCACGATATGATAGCACTGACGACGCACTTATTACGCTCTTTTTGTGATGTATGCAAGTCCTTCAGTTTCAGTCTGTTTGTTACTAATTTGATTTGTCTATTCTCATTCGAGTAACGCGATTTGAACATCGGTGAACTACAGTCGCCTTCATTGATAGTGTATAGTGTTGTTTTTATTTCAATGAACAGTTTGTTGCAATTACATTATTTACATTATAAGAAATAATAACTGACATATAATTTTGTTTTGCAAGTTTGTATATACCCTTTATTATAATAAATCAATATAGTTAAGACATAATCCAAATTAGATATTAACATATTTTTTTTACATACAATTGGATACAGTTTGAGGTGAGAGTTTTTCTTTTCTGATTTTTAAGAAATCTAAGTTAACTTTTTTCTACTTTCATTTTAACAAAACAATGTATTCAGTGTTTAGTCAAAAAGGTGACTTTAAATGAATATAGCCACCAACAAGTCATTATGAAATTATAAATTATTCGAAACTCCGATGAAAATTCAAAACAGAAATACCTAATCAAATGGCAAAATTAAAAAACTCAAACACATAAAACGAATGGACATTAAATTTAGAATATGGTAGATCAAACTAGAGGCTCTCAAGAGCCTGTGTCGCTCACCTTGGTCTATGTGCATATTAAACAAGGGACACAGATAAATTCATGACATAATTGTGTTTTGGTGATGGTGATGTGTTTGTAGATCTTACTTTACTGAACATTCTTGTTGGTACAATTATCTCAATCTATAATGAACTTGGCCCAGTAATTACAGTGGAAAATATTTTCTAAAAATTTACAAAAATTTATGAAAAATGCTAAAAATTAACTATAAAGGGCAATAACTCCTTAAGGGGTCAATTGACTATTTTGGTCATGAAAACTTATTTGTAGATCTTGTTTTGCTGAACATTATTGCTATTTACAGTTTATCTCTATCTATAATAATATTCAAGATAATAACAAAAAACGGCAAAATTTCCTTAAAATTACCAACTCAGGGCAGTAACCTAACAACAGGTTATCCGATCCATGTGAAAATATCAGGGCAAATAGATCTTGACCTGATAGACAATTTAACACGTCAGATTTTCTCTAAATGCTTCGGCTTTTGAGTTATAAGCCAAAAACTGCATTTTACCCCTATGTTCTATTTTTAGCCGTGGCAGCCATTTTGGTTGGATGGCCGGGTCACCAGACACATTTTTTTCAATTAAATACCCCAAAGATGATTGTGGCCAAGTTTGGTTTAATTTGGCCCAGTAGTTTCAGAGGAGAAGATTTTTGTAAAAGATTTCTAAGATTTACGAAAAATGGTTAAAAATTGACTATAAAGGTCAATAACTCCTATAGGGGTCAACTGACCACTTTGGTCATGTTGACTTATTTGTAAATCTAACTTTGCTGAACATTATTGCTGTTTACAGTTTATCTCTATCTATAATAATATTCAAGATAATAACCAAAAACAGCAAAAATTCCCTTAAATTACCAATTCAGGGGCAGCAACCCTACCACGGGTTGTCGGATTCATCTGAAAATTTGAGGGCAGAAAGATCTTGACCTGATAAACAATTTTACCCCCTGTCAGATTTGCTCTAAATGCTTTGGTTTTTGAGTTATAAGCCAAAAACTGCATTTTACCCCTATGTTCTATTTTTAGCCATGGCGGCCACCTTGGTTGGTTGGGCTGGTCACGCCACACATTTTTTAAACTAGATACCCCAATGATGATTGTGGCCAAGTTTGGTTTAATTTGGCCCAATAGTTTCAGAGGAGAAGATTTTTGTAAAAGATTACTAAGATTTACGAAAAATGGTTAAAATTTGACTATAAAGGGCAATAACTCCTAAAGGGGTCAACTGACCATTTCGTTCGTGTTGACATATTTGTAAACCTTACTTTGCTGAACATTATTGCTGTATACAGTTTATCTCTATCTATAATAATATTCAAGATAATAACCAAAAACAGCAAAATTTCCTTAAAAATACCAATTCAGGGGCAGCAACCCAACAACAGGTTGTCTGATTCATCTGAAAATTTCAGGACAGATAGATCTTGACCTGATTAACACTTTTAACCCTGTCAGATTTGCTCTAAATGCTTTGGTTTTTGAGTTATAAGCCAAAAACTGCATTTTACCCCTATGTTCTATTTTTAGCCATGGCAGCCATCTTGGTTGGTTGGCCGGGTCACGCCACACATTTTTTAAACTAGATACCCCAAAGATGATTGTGGCCAAGCTTGGATTAATTTGGCCCAGTAGTTTCAGAGGAGAAGATTTTTGTAAAAGATTTCTAAGATATACGAAAAACGGTTAAAAATTGACTATAAAGGTCAATAACTCCTAAAGGGGTCAACTGACCATTTTAGTCATGTTGGCTTATTTGTAAATCTAACTTTGCTGAACATTATTGCTGTTTACAGTTTATCTCTATCTATAATAATATTCAAGATAATAACCAAAAACTGCAAAAAATCCCTAAAATTACCAATTCAGGGGCAGCAACCCTACCACGGGTTGTCGGATTCATCTGAAAATTTGAGGGCAGAAAGATCTTGACCTGATAAACAATTTTACCCCTGTCAGATTTGCTCTAAATGCTTTGGTTTTTGAGTTATAAGCCAAAAACTGCATTTTACCCCTATGTTCTATTTTTAGCCATGGCGGCCATCTTGGTTGGTTGGCAGGGTCACGCCACACATTTTTTAAACTAGATACCTCAATGATGATTGTGGCCAAGTATGGTTTGATTTGGCCCAGTAGTTTCAGAGGAGAAGATTTTTGTAAAAGTTAACGACGACGGACGACGACGACGACGACGACGACGGACGACGGACGACGGACGACGGACGACGGACGACGGACGCCAAGTGATGGGAAAAGCTCACTTGGCCCTTCGGGCCAGGTGAGCTAAAAAGGTTTGATGGCTAGCAAAACCTGTCACTTATTTGACAGTTGCTTCAATTCCAAGCAAATGAAACTTTCACTCACTTTTTTGCTTTGTTCCTCCCAATCTCTGACGGTCCATTCACACTGATGCAGTTTATTCCTCTCGAAATCGGATTTCTTTGTTGAACGCATTAGGCCTTTCAGATCTATATTTCCATATAATTCTACGCGTATAGGAGAACCATCTTTTGCATGACCACAAAATCCACCAGTTAGATATTTGTCCATCACCTAAATTTTCGTTATGTAATTATGATATAATTCCTTATGAAAAAAACGAAGTTGAATGCATAGATATAAGAATATTTCAAGGATAACTCACCTCAATATACATAACTAGGGCATGCTTTACTGTACTGGTGATGACGTCTTTACATTAAATGTGTTGAAGGTGTATTTTTGTTGTCATACACATGTTTGAGAATTCACGATTTACCTATCAATTAAAGCTGTGAATTGAACTAGCTTCCAGTAGCTGTGAGTACTCTTAGATATGTAATTTGTGACTTTTATCTCTTTTGCTTTTTGTTTATAATTAGTACTTTGTATCGAGTTGAAGAGTCAAACATTTAAGATTCAAACATTTGGTAACTGATTTATATAGTTTTTCCTTTAAATAATATGTTGTGTCGTTACACCTCTGTACCAGGTTAGGGGAGGGTTTAGCGCCCACAAATAAGCAACCCCGCCGTATTCTTTATGTGCCTGTAATTCAGTGGTTTTCCTTTGTTGCTATGCATGTATATCATTTTTGTTTTTCGTTTAATGTTTTGTACATATATAATGGCGTTAGTTTTCTTCTTTGAATTTGTTAACAATTGTTAAATCTAGGTCTTTTATAACTTGCAATGAGGTATGGGTTAGCTCATAGTTTCAGAGATACCATGACTTATAGTTATAAACGTCTGTGTCATTTGGTCTCTGGTGGAAAGTTGTCCTATTGGCAATCATACCAAATCTTCCTGTTTTTGTATGCACTGCCATTTCTTGCTACCTTGTCTCTCATTGTTACAGAGTAACTAGTTTTGTGGTCTTGCAAATGCAATACATTTGAAAAAGTATGAAGAAAATAATTATGTTTTCCTTTGAAAATAATGAAAAGTCATTATAGAATATGTATAATTACCTCTGGTATTTTGTATTCTTTTAGAATTGTATCAACTTTTGACTTTTGTCTGAATTCGACACTCTAAAAAATAAACCAGAAAATTATGTATAAGTTATCAGTATTTGAATGATTTATACTCACTAAGAATGATGTTATTGGCATGCTATTATGGTTGAGGTCTGTCCTGTTATCTATGTTATTGCCATTCTGTTATGGTTGTGGCATGCCCTGTTATCTATATGTCGCATGAAGAGACAATTTGTGTTTCACGTTACAGCACGGAGTGTGATATCAATAAGTGACAATACATAAGCGTCAATTTGGTTGGTTAATTCTGACATGTGATACGAAATTGCGACTTTTCCAATGGCATCTTAAGGTAAATGGTGACCAGTAAAGGACAAGACAGACTACTTTTTCTTTTATTCGTAACAAATCTTTTTTTAAATAATAGTAAATTCCCCATAAACTCAGTCTCATTTTTCATAAATGGTTTAATATGTCGAGTTGATATCAACCGATATCTAATTCTCACTCTTTATGAAAGCTATTACTGTCGATTCACCATTATTCATGGGATTCCATTTTTTGTTGATTTCGTGGGTATATGTAACCCACGAAATAAAATGTGAAAGTAATTCCCCAAAACCACAAAATTAAATATCAACGAACATGTAAGTTTTCGTTAATCCAACACGAAAATAAATGAATTCACATACTACACATTGTGAATAAGGAAAGCAAGTATGAGATATACAGTAGTTACTATCTCATTACAAAACATGTAGAAAAAATGTAGAAACCGTTCAAAATGGCAATGGAATAAAACTTTTCTCCAATTTTACAAAGAACAATGAGATATGTGAAAACAAAGGAAACTTTTTGCATTTTAACTTGATACATGAAGCACGATTTACTTAGCATTAAACAAATTAACAGCCACGCAGATTTTAGCTTTATTTCGACCAAAATTGTCCCAAAAACTATAAATTTGACAGTAGAATTGTAGCGGGTATATTTAACATGAGATTAATCAAAATATTTCGTCACGCTAAATTTCTGTTAGTTTTGAATGATTAACATGTTAATATTTCAATCGTTTTGTTTAATTTATACAGTTGTTTTGGCAAAGTGAAAATATCTACCAATGAATCGTTTATTTTATTTTACTTTAATCATATATATATCTACTGACCAAAAATAAAACTGCTTATTCAAAGAAAATAGTACCAATGATATCTAAATAATTAAGTCACATAAAAACTCTGCATCTGAAATATATCAATTTTGTAAAGACGCATTGTAAAATGTTGACAGATGCTGTCATTTTATCGATTAATACAACATCTGACCCCCCCCCCCCCAAAAAAAAATAAATAAAAAAATAAAAAAAGAATAAAAAAAAATAAAGAACAAAAGAACAAACAAATAAGGAAAGAAAGAAACGAGGCATTGGGATGAATTTGAATTTGCACCAACCAGCAATTGTTAGCGCCAACATTTGCGTCAGGACAATCTGGAGAAACAGAAGTCGGTTAAAATAATTTGAATTAATTGATGGTAACTGAAACTATCTATCTGCCATCTACCATATGCCCTCTGTCCCCTGTCCCCTGCCCTCTGTCCCCTGCTTAACAAAATAAACATAAATTTATATGTAAAAGTTAAAAATGTCATACGCCCTTATAAACGATGGATTACTTAAGTAAAGGACTGAACATGCATTTATTAACTTAATTATACTTCAAGAAATGAGGGCCTTGACGGGGTTTACATAATAGAGAATAAATGACGAAATCTACAGAAAAATGGGCCAATATTATAAAGAATAGAGATATAAAAGGTCAAAATAAAGAATACAAAAAAATGGTATACAAAATTAAACAAATAAACAAATAAACAAAGGACCCCAAATAGACCCTCATAATGTCTTTTAAATAATTGTCAAACTTAATGTTAACTTTTATAGTAAAATTTCAATAAAAACTTTTAGTAATACTAGATTGAAAACCTTTAACCCACAGGCAGTCAGGTAGACATTCTATTGATTGGATCGGTCAAGTTATACTGTTGGTCCACAATGACAACCAACCTTGTAATTTATTAGGCCTTTTAATTTTTTCAGTCGAGCGTCACCGATGAGTCTTTTGCATCGGTATCTTTTAATCTTTATAAACAATCGTAATGACGAGGTACAGAGAAATACATATTTACAATAATAAAAATAGTTAAATTGGTTCAAAACATTTAATCAACAAAACAATAGGGATGGCTTCACACTAGATTGAGCCTGGAGTGCACACAGCTTTATTAATGATTCTGAGGAAACACGCGTCTGCCGTATACACTTATAATATTGGCGTCTTTGATACAAATTTTTGTTTTACAATACTCGTCTACTTTATACAAACAGAAAAGATTTTCATCAACCACCTTTGGACTCTGTTAGATACTTTTATAGGCTATCATTACACTTTTGTGTTTTTTAGCTTATTTACGCTTGATGAATTATTGCGTGTCTCATGATCGTCCAGTTGCAAATATTTCATGTATATTCAGGACTAGAAGCCGTTTTGGTTCGGCAAAATAGAACGTTTGGAATAAAGGGCAGGACATTTGGGATCCCATTGAAAATTAAGGAATATGTAATACCCGTATAGGGATAGAACTTTAATCTTTTCAATTGTAATTTACGGACCCTCACAGAGTTTTGAAAATTTATTTATATGTAGAGAGCAAGAAACTGTCTTTTTATGAGGCATCGAAATAACCATCACAAGTTCCGAGTATTTATATATCCCGTACAGTCAAAGGGACTCCGTGTCTTGGCAAGGTTTAAGAGAAGACTGGATTGCTATACTCGAGTCGGCCTTTACAAACAATTAGATAGGCGTTTTTTTTTTTTTTTTCGGAAAATTTATCAAACCCGTTAGCTTAAAATTTATTGTTTTCTGTTCACGTGCAAATAAATACTATAATGCCACAATGTTCACGATACGTTTAAACCTTACTTTACTGCATAATTGTATATGCGACTGGTTTTTTTTATGTCATTTCTTATTAAGTATTCAACTCTTCTCATACTTATATCTTTTTATATCCTTTTTTTTATGTTTGTACGCATATATCAACCACATGTACTACCATTTTATGTGAATAAACTTGATTGTAATGATTAATGTTTCGAACCTTATTTGTGTGTATTCAGGATGACAATCGATTGTGGATGTTATATCAATAAAATGTTTGACTTTTGACTTACGACTTTTATTATAGATATATCTAATTGTCGGGGTTTTTTTGTGGTAAACTTAGATGATTTTGGTTGCTATTTCCTACATATTTTTTTCGCATATACCTGTACATTCTTACAATACATGATCAAATGAAATATGAACAGTGTATTATTCTTGATTCTAAATTATCTAACGAGTTAATTTTGATATTAAGTTATTCTTATTAACTCTTGAAATACAAACCTTATATATGTTTTTTTTCTCATAAGGAATGAATTAAAAAAAAAACTCATTCATTACAAATCTCATATTCATTATAATACGTTTATACTTTATGATTCTACTGATTATTTATGATTAATATCAATGATATTTAAAAAAAAAACACACATCATCCCCACTACTTTCAAAATTTACCTGTAAAATTAAAACGGTGACTGACCTGAAATGTGTGACATTTATATAATCAACAGTGGCATCATATTACAGGACTCTATATTAAGTCGTTGTCCTTGATAATCAAACCACCATATCATATCTTTATATGTATTGTCCTTGCATTTTGTGTTTTTATTTGTTGTACAGTTTTCCGAACCTTTTTTTTCAATCAAAGAATGTTTTTTTAAGTGTTCATTTATATATGTTGATTTCTATAATAATGTAATGGCCTCTTAATGGTTACCTTTTTTTTTTAATGTATCGACAAAAAATGAAACTTTTTTTTAAAATTTGATTTGTTTTTAGCTCTCAAATAATTTTTTTCTTTCAGCTTTCCAAACTTTTTATTTTTTAAAGTGATTTCATTATAATAAAATTAATAATGTTTATTTAGGTAAATACATGAAAAGATTCAGAAACATAGCTAAATAAATCTTCCAGGTAAGGTTATGGTTCAGAATATGGGTATATGTAATGCCTTAACCCAAGGACGAGACACGAAAGGAAAAAAGCTTATTCCTCTTGGTGTCATTATAGTGTGAATAATAAATTACATAATTGACCATTCAATAACGTATCAACAGCATCTATGAATTATAAATTTTAAACATTCGCATCAAATCAATATAATAAAATATATAATCTGCTTCTGACATTCTAAGTTCATGCAGAAAATTCGTCTCCTCCAGGAAATATTCTCCGTTTGCATTGAGCAAAGGTAAAGAAGAAAGGCGGGAGAATTTTTAAATGACTTATATGTTTATTATGTTTATAATATTTGTTTTTAATTAGTTAATGACAAAGATATTTTTAATATTTGAAAATAAAAAAATAAGGAGGCAAAACTTACCGCTCGTAACATTTGCTCGGCTTTTTTAACATCAAAAGAGCGAGCTGAAAATATAAAAATAAATGATACTATTCTAGGACTACCATGATTGTACCACCTATATCAGTTTTATTTTTAAATGGTTAAAGATCACTGTCATTATCAAAAGTTATATGACATGATTTTAATTGTTCCAATGGTCGAAATAGAAAGTGGAAAGACACTATTATAGAAAGAGGCTTCTCATAGAGATAGCCTAACCGCATCGAGTAGTCACGTGCTTGTTGTTAGTAGTGAGCTTCGTCTTTTAAAGTTGATCTTGTTAGTTTTGTCATGCTGCTTATTCTTTGTCGATTTAATGCTACAATTGACTGCTGTTCTTGACTCAGGAGCAATTTGGTGCCTGCATGACGTTTGTCTTTTTGTAGAAAAGCCTGTGTTGCCTCGGAATGTCTTTGGTTTTGTGTTGTCGGGTTCTTGTCTTACTACAATTGTTGTCTTTTCCATTGGTTCCGGCATTTGCTTTTGAAGCTGAGATCAGGATTATGGGAGGAAATGTATCTTTCGTATTGAAAAGTAAACAGAGAAAGAATGTATTTTTTTTGCGGTATAGAAAGTGATACCTCTGAGGTTGATACTATAGTCTTGGATTATATTGTGGTGTAGGAAGTAGATATCTCTGAGGTTGATACTATCGTCTTGGATTATATTGTGGTGTAGGAAGTTGATACCTCTGAGGATGATACTATAGTCTTGGATTATATTGTGGTGTAGGAAGTTGATACCTCTGAGGTTGATACTATAGTCTTGGATTATATTGTGGTGTAGGAAGTAGATACCTCTGAGGTTGATACTATAGTCTTGGATTATATTGTGGTGTAGGAAGTTGATACCTCTGAGGATGATACTATAGTCTTGGATTATATTGTGGTGTAGGAAGTTGATATCTCTGAGGTTGATACTATAGTCTTGGATTATATTGTGGTGTAGGAAGTTGATACCTCTGAGGTTGATACTATAGTCTTGGATTATATTGTGGTGTAGGAAGTTGATACCTCTGAGGATGATACTATCGTCTTGGATTATATTGTGGTGTAGGAAGTTGATACCTCTGAGGATGATACTATAGTCTTGGATTATATTGTGGTGTAGGAAGTTGATACCTATGATGTTGATACTATAGTCTTGGATTATATTGTGGTGTAGGAAGTTGATACCTCTGAGGATGATACTATAGTCTTGGATTATATTGTGGTGTAGGAAGTTGATACCTCTGAGGTTGATACTATAGTCTTTGATTATATTGTGGTGTAGGAAGTTGATACCTCTGATGTTGATACTATAGTCTTGGATTATATTGTGGTGTAGGAAGTAGATATCTCTGAGGTTGATACTATCGTCTTGGATTATATTGTGGTGTAGGAAGTTGATACCTCTGAGGATGATACTATAGTCTTGGATTATATTGTGGTGTAGGAAGTTGATACCTCTGATGTTGATACTATAGTCTTGGATTATATTGTGGTGTAGGAAGACCAAGTTGATATCTCTGAGGATGATACTACAGTCTTGGATTATATTGTGGTGTAGGAAGTTGATACCTCTGAGGTTGATACTATAGTCTTGGATTATATTGTGGTGTAGGAAGTTGATATCTCTGAGGATGATACTATAGTCTTGGATTATATTGTGGTGTAGGAAGTTGATACCTCTGAGGTTGATACTATAGTCTTGGATTATATTGTGGTGTAGGAAGTTGATACCTCTGAGGATGATACTATAGTCTTGGATTATATTGTGGTGTAGGAAGTGATACCTCTGAGGTTGATACTATCGTCTTGGATTATATTGTGGTGTAGGAAGTTGATACCTCTGAGGTTGATACTATAGTCTTGGATTATATTGTGGTGTAGGAAGTTGATACCTCTGAGGTTGATACTATCGTCTTGGATTATATTGTGGTGTAGGAAGTTGATACCTCTGAGGTTGATACTATAGTCTTGGATTATATTGTGGTGTAGGAAGTTGATATCTCTGAGGATGATACTACAGTCTTGGATTATATTGTGGTGTAGGAAGTTGATACCTCTGAGGATGATACTATAGTCTTTGATTATATTGTGGTGTAGGAAGTTGATACCTCTGAGGATGATACTATAGTCTTGGATTATATTGTGGTGTAGGAAGTTGATACCTCTGAGGATGATACTATAGTCTTGGATTATATTGTGGTGTAGGAAGTGATACCTCTGAGGTTGATACTATCGTCTTGGATTATATTGTGGTGTAGGAAGTTGATACCTCTGAGGATGATACTATAGTCTTGGATTATATTGTGGTGTAGGAAGTTGATATCTCTGAGGATGATACTATAGTCTTGGATTATATTGTGGTGTAGGAAGTTGATACCTCTGAGGTTGATACTATAGTCTTGGATTATATTGTGGTGTAGGAAGTTGATACCTCTGAGGATGATACTATAGTCTTGGATTATATTGTGGTGTAGGAAGTTGATATCTCTGAGGTTGATACTACAGTCTTGGATTATATTGTGGTGTAGGAAGTTGATACCTCTGAGGATGATACTATAGTCTTTGATTATATTGTGGTGTAGGAAGTTGATACCTCTGAGGATGATACTATAGTCTTGGATTATATTGTGGTGTAGGAAGTTGATACCTCTGAGGTTGATACTATCGTCTTGGATTATATTGTGGTGTAGGAAGTAGATATCTCTGAGGTTGATACTATAGTCTTGGATTATATTGTGGTGTAGGAAGTTGATACCTCTGAGGTTGATACTATCGTCTTGGATTATATTGTGGTGTAGGAAGTTGATACCTCTGAGGTTGATACTACAGTCTTGGATTATATTGTGGTGTAGGAAGTTGATATCTCTGAGGTTGATACTATCGTCTTGGATTATATTGTGGTGTAGGAAGTAGATATCTCTGAGGTTGATACTATCGTCTTGGATTATATTGTGGTGTAGGAAGTTGATACCTCTGAGGTTGATACTATAGTCTTGGATTATATTGTGGTGTAGGAAGTTGATACCTCTGAGGATGATACTATCGTCTTGGATTATATTGTGGTGTAGGAAGTTGATACCTCTGAGGTTGATACTATCGTCTTGGATTATATTGTGGTGTAGGAAGTTGATACCTCTGAGGTTGATACTATAGTCTTGGATTATATTGTGGTGTAGGAAGTTGATACCTCTGAGGTTGATACTATCGTCTTGGATTATATTGTGGTGTAGGAAGTTGATACCTCTGAGGTTGATACTACAGTCTTGGATTATATTGTGGTGTAGGAAGTTGATACCTCTGAGGTTGATACTATCGTCTTGGATTATATTGTGGTGTAGGAAGTTGATACCTCTGAGGATGATACTATAGTCTTGGATTATATTGTGGTGTAGGAAGTTGATACCTCTGAGGATGATACTATAGTCTTGGATTATATTGTGGTGTAGGAAGTTGATACCTCTGAGGTTGATACTATCGTCTTGGATTATATTGTGGTGTAGGAAGTTGATACCTCTGAGGTTGATACTACAGTCTTGGATTATATTGTGGTGTAGGAAGTTGATACCTCTGAGGTTGATACTATAGTCTTGGATTATATTGTGGTGTAGGAAGTTGATACCTCTGAGGTTGATACTATCGTTTTGGATTATATTGTGGTGTAGGAAGTTGATACCTCTGAGGATGATACTATAGTCTTGGATTATATTGTGGTGTAGGAAGTTGATACCTCTGAGGATGATACTATAGTCTTGGATTATATTGTGGTGTAGGAAGTTGATACCTCTGAGGTTGATACTATCGTCTTGGATTATATTGTGGTGTAGGAAGTTGATACCTCTGAGGATGATACTATAGTCTTGGATTATATTGTGGTGTAGGAAGTTGATACCTCTGAGGTTGATACTATAGTCTTGGATTATATTGTGGTGTAGGAAGTTGATACCTCTGAGGTTGATACTACAGTCTTGGATTATATTGTGGTGTAGGAAGTTGATACCTCTGAGGTTGATACTATAGTCTTGGATTATATTGTGGTGTAGGAAGTTGATACCTCTGAGGATGATACTATAGTCTTGGATTATATTGTGGTGTAGGAAGTGATACCTCTGAGGTTGATACTATCGTCTTGGATTATATTGTGGTGTAGGAAGTTGATACCTCTGAGGATGATACTATAGTCTTGGATTATATTGTGGTGTAGGAAGTTGATACCTCTGAGGATGATACTATAGTCTTGGATTATATTGTGGTGTAGGAAGTTGATACCTCTGAGGATGATACTATAGTCTTGGATTATATTGTGGTGTAGGAAGTGATACCTCTGAGGTTGATACTATCGTCTTGGATTATATTGTGGTGTAGGAAGTTGATACCTCTGAGGATGATACTATAGTCTTGGATTATATTGTGGTGTAGGAAGTTGATACCTCTGAGGATGATACTATAGTCTTTGATTATATTGTGGTGTAGGAAGTGATACCTCTGAGGTTGATACTACAGTCTTGGATTATATTGTGGTGTAGGAAGTTGATACCTCTGAAGTTGATACTATAGTCTTGGATTATATTGTGGTGTAGGAAGTTGATATCTCTGAGGATGATACTATAGTCTTGGATTATATTGTGGTGTAGGAAGTTGATACCTCTGAGGTTGATACTACAGTCTTGGATTATATTGTGGTGTAGGAAGTTGATACCTCTGAGGTTGATACTATAGTCTTGGATTATATTGTGGTGTAGGAAGTTGATACCTCTGAGGTTGATACTATCGTCTTGGATTATATTGTGGTGTAGGAAGTTGATACCTCTGAGGATGATACTATAGTCTTGGATTATATTGTGGTGTAGGAAGTTGATACCTCTGAGGATGATACTATAGTCTTGGATTATATTGTGGTGTAGGAAGTTGATACCTCTGAGGTTGATACTATCGTCTTGGATTATATTGTGGTGTAGGAAGTTGATACCTCTGAGGATGATACTATAGTCTTGGATTATATTGTGGTGTAGGAAGTTGATACCTCTGAGGTTGATACTATAGTCTTGGATTATATTGTGGTGTAGGAAGTTGATACCTCTGAGGTTGATACTACAGTCTTGGATTATATTGTGGTGTAGGAAGTTGATACCTCTGAGGTTGATACTATAGTCTTGGATTATATTGTGGTGTAGGAAGTTGATACCTCTGAGGATGATACTATAGTCTTGGATTATATTGTGGTGTAGGAAGTGATACCTCTGAGGTTGATACTATCGTCTTGGATTATATTGTGGTGTAGGAAGTTGATACCTCTGAGGATGATACTATAGTCTTGGATTATATTGTGGTGTAGGAAGTTGATACCTCTGAGGATGATACTATAGTCTTGGATTATATTGTGGTGTAGGAAGTTGATACCTCTGAGGATGATACTATAGTCTTGGATTATATTGTGGTGTAGGAAGTGATACCTCTGAGGTTGATACTATCGTCTTGGATTATATTGTGGTGTAGGAAGTTGATACCTCTGAGGATGATACTATAGTCTTGGATTATATTGTGGTGTAGGAAGTTGATACCTCTGAGGATGATACTATAGTCTTTGATTATATTGTGGTGTAGGAAGTGATACCTCTGAGGTTGATACTACAGTCTTGGATTATATTGTGGTGTAGGAAGTTGATACCTCTGAGGTTGATACTATAGTCTTGGATTATATTGTGGTGTAGGAAGTTGATATCTCTGAGGATGATACTATAGTCTTGGATTATATTGTGGTGTAGGAAGTTGATACCTCTGAGGTTGATACTATAGTCTTGGATTATATTGTGGTGTAGGAAGTTGATACCTCTGAGGTTGATACTATAGTCTTGGATTATATTGTGGTGTAGGAAGTTGATACCTCTGAGGATGATACTATAGTCTTGGATTATATTGTGGTGTAGGAAGTGATACCTCTGAGGTTGATACTATCGTCTTGGATTATATTGTGGTGTAGGAAGTTGATACCTCTGAGGATGATACTATAGTCTTGGATTATATTGTGGTGTAGGAAGTTGATACCTCTGAGGATGATACTATAGTCTTGGATTATATTGTGGTGTAGGAAGTTGATACCTCTGAGGATGATACTATAGTCTTGGATTATATTGTGGTGTAGGAAGTGATACCTCTGAGGTTGATACTATAGTCTTGGATTATATTGTGGTGTAGGAAGTTGATACCTCTGAGGTTGATACTATAGTCTTGGATTATATTGTGGTGTAGGAAGTTGATACCTCTGAGGATGATACTATAGTCTTGGATTATATTGTGGTGTAGGAAGTTGATACCTCTGAGGTTGATACTATAGTCTTGGATTATATTGTGGTGTAGGAAGTTGATACCTCTGAGGTTGATACTACAGTCTTGGATTATATTGTGGTGTAGGAAGTTGATACCTCTGAGGTTGATACTATAGTCTTGGATTATATTGTGGTGTAGGAAGTTGATACCTCTGAGGATGATACTATAGTCTTGGATTATATTGTGGTGTAGGAAGTGATACCTCTGAGGTTGATACTATCGTCTTGGATTATATTGTGGTGTAGGAAGTTGATACCTCTGAGGATGATACTATAGTCTTGGATTATATTGTGGTGTAGGAAGTTGATACCTCTGAGGATGATACTATAGTCTTGGATTATATTGTGGTGTAGGAAGTTGATACCTCTGAGGATGATACTATAGTCTTGGATTATATTGTGGTGTAGGAAGTGATACCTCTGAGGTTGATACTATCGTCTTGGATTATATTGTGGTGTAGGAAGTTGATACCTCTGAGGATGATACTATAGTCTTGGATTATATTGTGGTGTAGGAAGTTGATACCTCTGAGGATGATACTATAGTCTTTGATTATATTGTGGTGTAGGAAGTGATACCTCTGAGGTTGATACTACAGTCTTGGATTATATTGTGGTGTAGGAAGTTGATACCTCTGAAGTTGATACTATAGTCTTGGATTATATTGTGGTGTAGGAAGTTGATATCTCTGAGGATGATACTATAGTCTTGGATTATATTGTG
Organism: Mytilus edulis; assembly: GCF_963676685.1. NCBI lineage: Eukaryota > Metazoa > Mollusca > Bivalvia > Mytilida > Mytilidae > Mytilus > Mytilus edulis. Next base: position 72,292,127 of record NC_092349.1, on the reverse strand, counting down.
GTGTAGGAAGTTGATACCTCTGAGGTTGATACTACAGTCTTGGATTATATTGTGGTGTAGGAAGTTGATACCTCTGAGGTTGATACTATAGTCTTGGATTATATTGTGGTGTAGGAAGTTGATACCTCTGAGGTTGATACTATCGTCTTGGATTATATTGTGGTGTAGGAAGTTGATACCTCTGAGGATGATACTATAGTCTTGGATTATATTGTGGTGTAGGAAGTTGATACCTCTGAGGATGATACTATAGTCTTGGATTATATTGTGGTGTAGGAAGTTGATACCTCTGAGGTTGATACTATCGTCTTGGATTATATTGTGGTGTAGGAAGTTGATACCTCTGAGGATGATACTATAGTCTTGGATTATATTGTGGTGTAGGAAGTTGATACCTCTGAGGTTGATACTATAGTCTTGGATTATATTGTGGTGTAGGAAGTTGATACCTCTGAGGTTGATACTACAGTCTTGGATTATATTGTGGTGTAGGAAGTTGATACCTCTGAGGTTGATACTATAGTCTTGGATTATATTGTGGTGTAGGAAGTTGATACCTCTGAGGATGATACTATAGTCTTGGATTATATTGTGGTGTAGGAAGTGATACCTCTGAGGTTGATACTATCGTCTTGGATTATATTGTGGTGTAGGAAGTTGATACCTCTGAGGATGATACTATAGTCTTGGATTATATTGTGGTGTAGGAAGTTGATACCTCTGAGGATGATACTATAGTCTTGGATTATATTGTGGTGTAGGAAGTTGATACCTCTGAGGATGATACTATAGTCTTGGATTATATTGTGGTGTAGGAAGTGATACCTCTGAGGTTGATACTATCGTCTTGGATTATATTGTGGTGTAGGAAGTTGATACCTCTGAGGATGATACTATAGTCTTGGATTATATTGTGGTGTAGGAAGTTGATACCTCTGAGGATGATACTATAGTCTTTGATTATATTGTGGTGTAGGAAGTGATACCTCTGAGGTTGATACTACAGTCTTGGATTATATTGTGGTGTAGGAAGTTGATACCTCTGAGGTTGATACTATAGTCTTGGATTATATTGTGGTGTAGGAAGTTGATATCTCTGAGGATGATACTATAGTCTTGGATTATATTGTGGTGTAGGAAGTTGATACCTCTGAGGTTGATACTATAGTCTTGGATTATATTGTGGTGTAGGAAGTTGATACCTCTGAGGTTGATACTATAGTCTTGGATTATATTGTGGTGTAGGAAGTTGATACCTCTGAGGATGATACTATAGTCTTGGATTATATTGTGGTGTAGGAAGTGATACCTCTGAGGTTGATACTATCGTCTTGGATTATATTGTGGTGTAGGAAGTTGATACCTCTGAGGATGATACTATAGTCTTGGATTATATTGTGGTGTAGGAAGTTGATACCTCTGAGGATGATACTATAGTCTTGGATTATATTGTGGTGTAGGAAGTTGATACCTCTGAGGATGATACTATAGTCTTGGATTATATTGTGGTGTAGGAAGTGATACCTCTGAGGTTGATACTATCGTCTTGGATTATATTGTGGTGTAGGAAGTTGATACCTCTGAGGATGATACTATAGTCTTGGATTATATTGTGGTGTAGGAAGTTGATACCTCTGAGGATGATACTATAGTCTTTGATTATATTGTGGTGTAGGAAGTGATACCTCTGAGGTTGATACTACAGTCTTGGATTATATTGTGGTGTAGGAAGTTGATACCTCTGAGGTTGATACTATAGTCTTGGATTATATTGTGGTGTAGGAAGTTGATATCTCTGAGGATGATACTATAGTCTTGGATTATATTGTGGTGTAGGAAGTTGATACCTCTGAGGTTGATACTATAGTCTTGGATTATATTGTGGTGTAGGAAGTTGATACCTCTGAGGTTGATACTATAGTCTTGGATTATATTGTGGTGTAGGAAGTTGATACCTCTGAGGATGATACTATAGTCTTGGATTATATTGTGGTGTAGGAAGTGATACCTCTGAGGTTGATACTATCGTCTTGGATTATATTGTGGTGTAGGAAGTTGATACCTCTGAGGATGATACTATAGTCTTGGATTATATTGTGGTGTAGGAAGTTGATACCTCTGAGGATGATACTATAGTCTTGGATTATATTGTGGTGTAGGAAGTTGATACCTCTGAGGATGATACTATAGTCTTGGATTATATTGTGGTGTAGGAAGTGATACCTCTGAGGTTGATACTATCGTCTTGGATTATATTGTGGTGTAGGAAGTTGATACCTCTGAGGATGATACTATAGTCTTGGATTATATTGTGGTGTAGGAAGTTGATACCTCTGAGGATGATACTATAGTCTTTGATTATATTGTGGTGTAGGAAGTGATACCTCTGAGGTTGATACTACAGTCTTGGATTATATTGTGGTGTAGGAAGTTGATACCTCTGAGGTTGATACTATAGTCTTGGATTATATTGTGGTGTAGGAAGTTGATATCTCTGAGGATGATACTATAGTCTTGGATTATATTGTGGTGTAGGAAGTTGATACCTCTGAGGTTGATACTATAGTCTTGGATTATATTGTGGTGTAGGAAGTTGATACCTCTGAGGTTGATACTATAGTCTTGGATTATATTGTGGTGTAGGAAGTGATACCTCTGAGGTTGATACTATAGTCTTGGATTATATTGTGGTGTAGGAAGTTGATACCTCTGAGGTTGATACTATAGTCTTGGATTATATTGTGGTGTAGGAAGTTGATACCTCTGAGGTTGATACTATAGTCTTGGATTATATTGTGGTGTAGGAAGTTGATACCTCTGAGGTTGATACTATAGTCTTGGATTATATTGTGGTGTAGGAAGTTGATACCTCTGAGGTTGATACTATAGTCTTGGATTATATTGTGGTGTAGGAAGTTGGTACCTCTGAGGATGATACTATAGTCTTGGATTATATTGTGGTGTAGGAAGTTGATACCTCTGAGGTTGATACTATCGTCTTGGATTATATTGTGGTGTAGGAAGTGATACCTCTGAGGTTGATACTATCGTCTTGGATTATATTGTGGTGTAGGAAGTTGATACCTCTGAGGATGATACTATAGTCTTGGATTATATTGTGGTGTAGGAAGTTGATACCTCTGAGGATGATACTATAGTCTTGGATTATATTGTGGTGTAGGAAGTTGATACCTCTGAGGATGATACTATAGTCTTGGATTATATTGTGGTGTAGGAAGTTGATACCTCTGAGGATGATACTATAGTCTTGGATTATATTGTGGTGTAGGAAGTTGATACCTCTGAGGATGATACTATAGTCTTGGATTATATTGTGGTGTAGGAAGATTATATTGTGGTGTAGGAAGTAGATATCTCTGAGGTTGATACTATCGTCTTGGATTATATTGTGGTGTAGGAAGTAGATACCTCTGAGGTTGATACTATCGTCTTGGATTATATTGTGGTGTAGGAAGTTGATACCTCTGAGGATGATACTATAGTCTTGGATTATATTGTGGTGTAGGAAGTTGATACCTCTGAGGTTGATACTATAGTCTTGGATTATATTGTGGTGTAGGAAGTTGATACCTCTGAGGTTGATACTATAGTCTTGGATTATATTGTGGTGTAGGAAGTGATACCTCTGAGGTTGATACTATAGTCTTGGATTATATTGTGGTGTAGGAAGTTGATACCTCTGAGGTTGATACTATAGTCTTGGATTATATTGTGGTGTAGGAAGTTGATACCTCTGAGGTTGATACTATAGTCTTGGATTATATTGTGGTGTAGGAAGTTGATACCTCTGAGGTTGATACTATAGTCTTGGATTATATTGTGGTGTAGGAAGTTGATACCTCTGAGGTTGATACTATAGTCTTGGATTATATTGTGGTGTAGGAAGTTGGTACCTCTGAGGATGATACTATAGTCTTGGATTATATTGTGGTGTAGGAAGTTGATACCTCTGAGGTTGATACTATCGTCTTGGATTATATTGTGGTGTAGGAAGTGATACCTCTGAGGTTGATACTATCGTCTTGGATTATATTGTGGTGTAGGAAGTTGATACCTCTGAGGATGATACTATAGTCTTGGATTATATTGTGGTGTAGGAAGTTGATACCTCTGAGGATGATACTATAGTCTTGGATTATATTGTGGTGTAGGAAGTTGATACCTCTGAGGATGATACTATAGTCTTGGATTATATTGTGGTGTAGGAAGTTGATACCTCTGAGGATGATACTATAGTCTTGGATTATATTGTGGTGTAGGAAGTTGATACCTCTGAGGATGATACTATAGTCTTGGATTATATTGTGGTGTAGGAAGATTATATTGTGGTGTAGGAAGTAGATATCTCTGAGGTTGATACTATCGTCTTGGATTATATTGTGGTGTAGGAAGTAGATACCTCTGAGGTTGATACTATCGTCTTGGATTATATTGTGGTGTAGGAAGTAGATACCTCTGAGGTTGATACTATCGTCTTGGATTATATTGTGGTGTAGGAAGTTGATACCTCTGAGGTTGATACTATCGTCTTGGATTATATTGTGGTGTAGGAAGTTGATACCTCTGAGGATGATACTATCGTCTTGGATTATATTGTGGTGTAGGAAGTTGATACCTCTGAGGATGATACTATAGTCTTGGATTATATTGTGGTGTAGGAAGTTGATACCTCTGAGGTTGATACTATAGTCTTGGATTATATTGTGGTGTAGGAAGTTGATACCTCTGAGGTTGATACTATAGTCTTGGATTATATTGTGGTGTAGGAAGTTGATATCTCTGAGGATGATACTATAGTCTTGGATTATATTGTGGTGTAGGAAGTTGATATCTCTGAGGATGATAATATAGTCTTGGATTATATTGTGGTGTAGGAAGTTGATACCTCTGAGGTTGATACTATAGTCTTGGATTATATTGTGATGTAGGAAGTTGATATCTCTGAGATTGATACTATAGTCTTGGATTATATTGTGGTGTAGGAAGTTGATATCTCTGAGGTTGATACTATAGTCTTGGATTATATTGTGGTGTAGGAAGTTGATATCTCTGAGGATGATACTACAGTCTTGGATTATATTGTGGTGTAGGAAGTTGATACCTCTGAGGTTGATACTATAGTCTTGGATTATATTGTGGTGTAGGAAATTGATACCTCTGAGGTTGATACTATAGTCTTGGATTATATTGTGGTGTAGGAAGTTGATACCTCTGAGGTTGATACTATAGTCTTGGATTATATTGTGGTGTAGGAAGTTGATATCTCTGAGGTTGATACTATAGTCTTGGATTATATTGTGGTGTAGGAAGTTGATACCTCTGAGGATGATACTATAGTCTTGGATTATATTGTGGTGTAGGAAATTGATACCTCTGAGGTTGATACTATAGTCTTGGATTATATTGTGGTGTAGGAAGTTGATACCTCTGAGGTTGATACTATAGTCTTGGATTATATTGTGGTGTAGGAAATTGATACCTCTGAGGTTGATACTATAGTCTTGGATTATATTGTGGTGTAGGAAGTTGATACCTCTGAGGTTGATACTATAGTCTTGGATTATATTGTGGTGTAGGAAGTTGATACCTCTGAGGTTGATACTATAGTCTTGGATTATATTGTGGTGTAGGAAGTTGATATCTCTGAGGTTGATACTATAGTCTTGGATTATATTGTGGTGTAGGAAGTTGATACCTCTGAGGATGATACTATAGTCTTGGATTATATTGTGGTGTAGGAAGTTGATACCTCTGAGGTTGATACTATAGTCTTGGATTATATTGTGGTGTAGGAAATTGATACCTCTGAGGTTGATACTATAGTCTTGGATTATATTGTGGTGTAGGAAGTTGATACCTCTGAGGTTGATACTATCGTCTTGGATTATATTGTGGTGTAGGAAGTTGATACCTCTGAGGATGATACTATAGTCTTGGATTATATTGTGGTGTAGGAAGTTGATACCTCTGAGGTTGATACTATCGTCTTGGATTATATTGTGGTGTAGGAAGTTGATACCTCTGAGGATGATACTATAGTCTTGGATTATATTGTGGTGTAGGAAGTTGATACCTCTGAGGTTGATACTATAGTCTTGGATTATATTGTGGTGTAGGAAGTTGATACCTCTGAGGTTGATACTACAGTCTTGGATTATATTGTGGTGTAGGAAGTTGATACCTCTGAGGTTGATACTATAGTCTTGGATTATATTGTGGTGTAGGAAGTTGATACCTCTGAGGATGATACTATAGTCTTGGATTATATTGTGGTGTAGGAAGTGATACCTCTGAGGTTGATACTATCGTCTTGGATTATATTGTGGTGTAGGAAGTTGATACCTCTGAGGATGATACTATAGTCTTGGATTATATTGTGGTGTAGGAAGTTGATACCTCTGAGGATGATACTATAGTCTTGGATTATATTGTGGTGTAGGAAGTTGATACCTCTGAGGATGATACTATAGTCTTGGATTATATTGTGGTGTAGGAAGTGATACCTCTGAGGTTGATACTATCGTCTTGGATTATATTGTGGTGTAGGAAGTTGATACCTCTGAGGATGATACTATAGTCTTGGATTATATTGTGGTGTAGGAAGTTGATACCTCTGAGGATGATACTATAGTCTTGGATTATATTGTGGTGTAGGAAGTGATACCTCTGAGGTTGATACTACAGTCTTGGATTATATTGTGGTGTAGGAAGTTGATACCTCTGAGGTTGATACTATAGTCTTGGATTATATTGTGGTGTAGGAAGTTGATATCTCTGAGGATGATACTATAGTCTTGGATTATATTGTGGTGTAGGAAGTTGATACCTCTGAGGTTGATACTATAGTCTTGGATTATATTGTGGTGTAGGAAGTTGATACCTCTGAGGTTGATACTATAGTCTTGGATTATATTGTGGTGTAGGAAGTGATACCTCTGAGGTTGATACTATAGTCTTGGATTATATTGTGGTGTAGGAAGTTGATACCTCTGAGGTTGATACTATAGTCTTGGATTATATTGTGGTGTAGGAAGTTGATACCTCTGAGGTTGATACTATAGTCTTGGATTATATTGTGGTGTAGGAAGTTGATACCTCTGAGGTTGATACTATAGTCTTGGATTATATTGTGGTGTAGGAAGTTGATACCTCTGAGGATGATACTATAGTCTTGGATTATATTGTGGTGTAGGAAGTTGATACCTCTGAGGTTGATACTATCGTCTTGGATTATATTGTGGTGTAGGAAGTGATACCTCTGAGGTTGATACTATCGTCTTGGATTATATTGTGGTGTAGGAAGTTGATACCTCTGAGGATGATACTATAGTCTTGGATTATATTGTGGTGTAGGAAGTTGATACCTCTGAGGATGATACTATAGTCTTGGATTATATTGTGGTGTAGGAAGTTGATACCTCTGAGGATGATACTATAGTCTTGGATTATATTGTGGTGTAGGAAGTTGATACCTCTGAGGATGATACTATAGTCTTGGATTATATTGTGGTGTAGGAAGTTGATACCTCTGAGGATGATACTATAGTCTTGGATTATATTGTGGTGTAGGAAGATTATATTGTGGTGTAGGAAGTAGATATCTCTGAGGTTGATACTATCGTCTTGGATTATATTGTGGTGTAGGAAGTAGATACCTCTGAGGTTGATACTATCGTCTTGGATTATATTGTGGTGTAGGAAGTAGATACCTCTGAGGTTGATACTATCGTCTTGGATTATATTGTGGTGTAGGAAGTTGATACCTCTGAGGTTGATACTATCGTCTTGGATTATATTGTGGTGTAGGAAGTTGATACCTCTGAGGATGATACTATCGTCTTGGATTATATTGTGGTGTAGGAAGTTGATACCTCTGAGGATGATACTATAGTCTTGGATTATATTGTGGTGTAGGAAGTTGATACCTCTGAGGTTGATACTATAGTCTTGGATTATATTGTGGTGTAGGAAGTTGATACCTCTGAGGTTGATACTATAGTCTTGGATTATATTGTGGTGTAGGAAGTTGATATCTCTGAGGATGATACTATAGTCTTGGATTATATTGTGGTGTAGGAAGTTGATATCTCTGAGGATGATAATATAGTCTTGGATTATATTGTGGTGTAGGAAGTTGATACCTCTGAGGTTGATACTATAGTCTTGGATTATATTGTGATGTAGGAAGTTGATATCTCTGAGATTGATACTATAGTCTTGGATTATATTGTGGTGTAGGAAGTTGATATCTCTGAGGTTGATACTATAGTCTTGGATTATATTGTGGTGTAGGAAGTTGATATCTCTGAGGATGATACTACAGTCTTGGATTATATTGTGGTGTAGGAAGTTGATACCTCTGAGGTTGATATTTCAGTCTTGGATTATATTGTGGTGTAGGAAGTTGATACCTCTGAGGTTGATACTATAGTCTTGGATTATATTGTGGTGTAGGAAGTTGATACCTCTGAGGTTGATACTATAGTCTTGGATTATATTGTGGTGTAGGAAGTTGATACCTCTGAGGTTGATACTATAGTCTTGGATTATATTGTGGTGTAGGAAGTTGATACCTCTGAGGATGATACTATAGTCTTGGATTATATTGTGGTGTAGGAAATTGATACCTCTGAGGTTGATACTATAGTCTTGGATTATATTGTGGTGTAGGAAGTTGATACCTCTGAGGTTGATACTATAGTCTTGGATTATATTGTGGTGTAGGAAATTGATACCTCTGAGGTTGATACTATAGTCTTGGATTATATTGTGGTGTAGGAAGTAGATACCTCTGAGGTTGATACTATAGTCTTGGATTATATTGTGGTGTAGGAAGTTGATACCTCTGAGGTTGATACTATAGTCTTGGATTATATTGTGGTGTAGGAAGTTGATATCTCTGAGGTTGATACTATAGTCTTGGATTATATTGTGGTGTAGGAAGTTGATACCTCTGAGGATGATACTATAGTCTTGGATTATATTGTGGTGTAGGAAGTTGATACCTCTGAGGTTGATACTATAGTCTTGGATTATATTGTGGTGTAGGAAATTGATACCTCTGAGGTTGATACTATAGTCTTGGATTATATTGTGGTGTAGGAAGTTGATACCTCTGAGGTTGATACTATAGTCTTGGATTATATTGTGGTGTAGGAAGTTGATACCTCTGAGGTTGATACTATAGTCTTGGATTATATTGTGGTGTAGGAAGTTGATATCTCTGAGGTTGATACTATAGTCTTGGATTATATTGTGGTGTAGGAAGTTGATATCTCTGAGGTTGATACTATAGTCTTGGATTATATTGTGGTGTAGGAAGTTGATACCTCTGAGGATGATACTATAGTCTTGGGTTATATTGTGGTGTAGGAAGTTGATACCTCTGAGGTTGATACTATAGTCTTGGATTATATTGTGGTGTAGGAAATTGATACCTCTGAGGTTGATACTATAGTCTTGGATTATATTGTGGTGTAGGAAGTTGATACCTCTGAGGTTGATACTATCGTCTTGGATTATATTGTGGTGTAGGAAGTTGATACCTCTGAGGTTGATACTATAGTCTTGGATTATATTGTGGTGTAGGAAGTTGATACCTCTGAGGATGATACTATAGTCTTGGATTATATTGTGGTGTAGGAAGTTGATACCTCTGAGGTTGATATTATAGTCTTGAATTATATTGTGGTGTAGGAAGTTGATACCTCTGAGGTTGATGCTATAGTCTTGGATTATATTGTGGTGTAGGAAGTTGATACCTCTGAGGTTGATACTATAGTCTTGGATTATATTGTGGTGTAGGAAGTTGATACCTCTGAGGATGATACTATAGTCTTGGATTATATTGTGGTGTAGGAAGTTGATACCTCTGAGGATGATACTATAGTCTTGGATTATATTGTGGTGTAGGAAGTTGATACCTCTGAGGTTGATACTATAGTCTTGGATTATATTATATATGACCACTTTAGAGATGTTGTTGAAATTTTCATGTGGCTCATGAACGTTTTCTTTTTAGATTGATACTATCCTGATAAACTATCACTGACTGAAATTTTTTATATACAACAAAGAATGGGGAGTCAATATTTTGAAGAACTTCATATTTTGGATTAAGCCATAATCAGAAATATCTGACATTTCTTTTTTTTCTGTAATGAGCAACAAATGGTTTTCTAGTTTGAATTGTTTCATGTTTTATCATGCCGGAGCCTTTTTTATGGTAACTATACAGGTTGGGTTTTTGCTCATTGTTTGAGGTCGTGCGCTGAATATAGATGCTTTTTAAAATCTTGATTTTTATTTAGTTGTCTCATTAGCAGACATATAATACCACATCTCCTTATTTGCTATGTGGAGTATTTTGGGGCAAAACATTACATCGAAGTAAATTTGACAATCTCTACTTAGCGATACAAATGTCTTAGATAAGGCATTTTAGCTTATAACGTAGAACTTAGAACTTTATTAATACTCAAGACCGTTGCAATTTTTGTCAGTGATCGTATAGACTACATCTGTCATTAGATTTCAATTTCTTTAACTATGCATTTGAAGGCTGTACATTGACCTATAATGGTTTACTTTTTTTTTAAATTGTTATTTGGATGGAGAGTTGTCTCATTGGCACTCACACCACATCTTCCTATATCTATTTTATATTATCTAATTTTAACCATATACATTCCTTACCTCGAAGAAACTTTTCCACATCGTAATTAATTAGATCTATTACATCCTTTACATTTTCTCTAAACTAGAATTAAAAACAAAATAATAAAAATAAACAATAATATCAGAAAAGTTTATGTTCCAATATGTTAAATCTGAAAAGTTTAAACCCCAAAGCGCAAACTGATAAGAATGACATCCAATCTAGAATGATAACATTTGGAAGAGAGAAAATAGACAACAAGAAAGAGACAATAAACACCTACTCATCACTGCCTTTAAAATTGAATGTGTTACTCTCCAAAGACTTAATGTTCTGGAAATATTTGCCACTGGCCGTTAGACAAACACAATAAATAAATGAGTACTTTTGTTTCCGTCTTCTACAACAGAAACGGATTTCACTGCAGCTTTATCAGTCTAAACACTCGAGTGTGTCTAGAGGTGTATTATAAGTTAAAGGATTATATAGTAAAATTGCGTTTTATAACATGCATACTTGTACCAAATTCAGCCATACAGAATAGACCATGCAGTCGGAGTAAACGCCTTAATATATAATGTGTATACATTTTAATGCTATACTCGTAGATTTAATTCATATCAGGTATAATTAAACTTAATATCATAGATACCTGGACGAAAATTGAGTACGCCAGACGCCAAGTGAAGAGAATATATTAACCATGTTAACATTGAGATGTATAAGGCAGTTTGTATATGCATTTGGCTTCATGCTTTTGGTTGGAAATGTACCGATGGTCTAGAGCGCCGAATACAGTGCGGGTGGTGTTGTCTTGATATCATAACAGCATAAGTTAGAATCCCGGCAAAAAGAAAAAGGACATAAAGCATGACTCGCCGAGTTTTCCCCCTGTTTCGTAGAGAAACGCGGACCGCGAAGAGGACCCTAAAATAGAATCATATTCAAAACAGTGTGGCTGTGGCCATTGATTGACGATCTAAATTATCTCATTGACTAGGACAAATTAGGTGAAGGTTTGTCTGTAACGATCACTGCTCACTATGTACTTTTTAAAGACACTGAAACTGTGGGGTCACCAAAGGTTCTCAAAACCTAAATAAAGTAATTCGAAAAATTAATCAGGAAGGAATAACACGATGTTTTGATTTATATCAATAATATAAATCAAAACCTAAAGGTTATTTCTGATTAATTTTACGATTTTTTGATTATTAAAGGCGTTAAAAACCTTTGGTGACCCCACAGTTTAAATTCTATAATAAGTAAGAAGTGAGCAGTGATCGTTACAGACAAACGTTCACTTAATCTGTCCCAGTCAATGGGATAATTTAGGTTGTCAATCAATGGCCACAGCCACACTGTTTTGAATATGATTCTAAACTGTTTCCCAGAAAGAAATATCAATAATAAACTCTTACTCAACATTGAAGCGGGTAACAGGAGACTTTATTAGTACATGTTCAAATATAGCAAAAAAGTATTGGTGTACTATGATCTGTCAAAAGGTAACGCAGGTGTCCTAAGGTGAGCTAAGTGAGGACGGAAACCTCACGTAGAGTAAAAGGACAAACGCTCACTTGATTTTGACAAATATAGCAAAAAAGTATTTGTGTACCAGTCATTTGTACAGTACATTTGTTTGTAGTTGCAGGATGAATTCATACATGACATTTTTTTCATACATAATATATTATGTGTCATTGATCTGAAAACGGTATTATCTGTCATTGTTGGTGTTACAGATATATACATATCATACCTGTTGTAGGGCCTTTTCTTCTTTTGCTGTTAAAGGCTTTCTCGTGTAATTGTTGTTCAAGTTGATCTCGGAATCGGTCATTTTGATAATTGCTGAAAATTAAATTATTATTCTGCAAATGATCATACAGACTCATATTTTCATTGATTTAGAATATAAAACAGATCTGTTAACAAGGTATATACTTTATCTGGCTTAAAATATATACATACTTTATAAATCTACTGAATTACCGTTTAGAACATGTAGAACTTACAATTTGGAACAACTCCCAAATTAATTTCTAGTTGTCTTCTCTCAAATGCTATTCCTTATATTTTTTTAACGAATTATCAACCACACTTTAAATGGTCAAAAATATCATTAAGTTTAACATGTTTAATGGCAATAAATCATTACAAACTATCACCGTTTCAAAGCCTAACTGCATATTCCAAGCGAGACAAATGTTGTCGATCTTTAAAATAATAGTTAAAATAACTTGCTTAAATTTCACACACTCAGCTTTATTATCCCCTAAAATGTAGCTTTCTTAAGAGGATTTTACATTGAATTAGGTCAGAAGTTATAAAACAACGAAACACTAATTCAAGTCACACATGCAATTTTTTTCTAGTTTAACCCAGTCATTGCACAGTGCATATATGTTTTCCCATCTATTATTATATGTACACAATACACTACTCTCAATGACAACTAATTATTTGTCCGGAAATAAACCTATACAGTAATAATTATACAATCATTTTAACCTTGTAATATTCATTCATGTTACATGTACCTGTAAGAAAACTTACCGATTGAGGCACGTGATCTTAGGTAATACTTTCAAATTCCTGCTTTAGGACATTTCATTCTAAAAATGTAAATCACAAAATACGATTCGGATGTTTTAAAAAGTCTGTTTAAAGGCTCCCTTTCTATGCAAAAATAATATATAGATTATAAGGCTTGTAAACATAATAGTGATTATCAGACCGTTACCTTATGTGTAAGCTAAGCGACGTTATTACGGCAACACTTTTCTATCGTTTTATCTCTTAATTCATTTTTTAATCTATTAAAAATTACCTTTAACAAAATGTTACGTAACGTACCAATTGAACTCAAAGTATCATAGGTAGATCAAATTCGTAGCTAGTACAGATGTCTCTCTTTCTTTTATAGATAAAATAGTTATAAAGATAAAAATATACGACAATGAAATTTTTGTGCAAAAATAAAAACATAAGACTCATACAAGTTGATCATTTAATACTTCTCTTTTCAATTTAAGGTTGTTTATTTATTCGTACGTAAATCAAAAACCACAATTGATGGTTTTAATCATTCTTAACAGGTAATTATATTTTTTCCGAAGTCTCAAAACGTATTGACAATTTGGCTTCTTATAATTGTGTTCATAAAAATGCATACAGACATGCATAATATCTTAGACAAAAACAATGCTGTTTGTTTCGTAGAAATTTTTCACGTGTTTTTGTTTTCAAGCAAAGCTTAAGAAAATACCCAAAGAACTCTTTACCTTGTTGTTCAGTATAGTTTAAATTTTTAAATGCCCCAATAATCCAGTCGGATAAACATGATACATAACAATTAACTTGGTATTTGTAAAGCTTGTAGATTGTATAAATTCTTATAGCTAGAAAAAAGTATTAATGGCCGATAGCTACATGCTCTGTTAAGCACTGGGTATAAACAATGATCAAGCTTATAAAATGTTGTGGTTTAGTAAATCATGAGAACGAAGGAGTGTGAAACAAACAATGCATCTAGAGAGAAAAAGAAAGATAATACCCCGGATGAGGTGCGACAACCAGATAAATAATGATATGTTAAGTGCATACCCAGAGATAGTTCTACTTTAAAAAAAAAGATTAACAATTTTGTTTAAATGAATCATGAGAAACAAGTCATCTATAAATCTATTATTAAATTGGTTCTACGATTTTAAATCATGTTTTTTTCATTAAAACTGAGAAAACATGGCATATATCTTTTTTTTTCGGTTACTTAGCGTAAGTCTATATCAATAGTTTTAAAATGTCAAACCAATTAATCACAATACTCGAAGAATAATGTTAACAACAAATTTCAACTGATAAAAAAAACCCAGACTAAAAAACGCAACCAAAATACCATCTGATCAAAATACACAAACTTAATACCATCTAATCACAATGAGCAAACTTAATACAATCTAATCACAATACTCAAACTAAACACCATCTGATCACAATACGCAAACTTAATACCATCTGATCACAATGAGCAAACTTAATATCATCTGATCACAATACGCAAACTAAACACCATCTGATCACAATACGCAAACTTAATACCATCTGATCACAATGAGCAAACTTAATATCATCTGATCACAATACGCAAACTAAACACCATCTGATCACAATACGCAAACTAAACACCATCTGATCACAATACGTAAACTAAACACCATCTGATCACAATTCGCAAACTAAACACAATCTGATCACAATTCGCAAACTAAACACCATCTGATCACAAAACGCAAACTAAACATCATCTGATCACAATACGCAAACTAAACACCATCTGATCACAATACGCAAACTAAACACCATCTGATCACAATTCGCAAACTAAACACCATCTGATCACAATACGCAAACTAAACACCACCTGATCGAAATACTCATAATAAACAACAACGGATCAGAATATTTAAAATTCAGACCATCTCCTCACAATACTAAAAAAAATTATAAACACCAATTGATAAAAAAAATTCAAAATATGTTGTACACACCTACTCGACAAAATTGTAAAACTAGATACCAACTAATTACAAAACTTCAACTAAACAAAAACTGAGCACAGAGGAAAAGTTAGATTATAAATACCAACTAATCAGAACATGCAAAATACAATGTAAAAACCAAGAAATAAGAATACTCAAAATACGTTGTAAACACCTGATGATCAAAATATTCAAACTAAACACCCGCTGATCAAAATACTCAAAGTAAACACATACTGATCACAATACTCAAAGTAAACACCTACTGATCACAATACTCAAACTAAACCCCTACTGATCAAAATACTCAAACTAAACACCTACTGATCACAATACTCAAAATGAACACAAACTTAACATAATACGCAATGTGCAAAGTAAACACCAACTAATTAGAATACTCAAAATATTCTTCTTTTTTTCTTAGAAGTCAAGATACAATAAACCCATGGTATAATATTGAAAATTATACCATATATAGCTATGGTATAAGTTTCGGTAACTGAGGTTTATACTGTAGTTGCATTTCCATAGGCTCTAATGTTCAGCTATAGGTTAACCGTAACTTAGTGTACATTCAAAATAAACACAATATTTTATTTTTATGAAGCAAATGTTTTTTCTTCAGATTTTCTATGAAGTACAATGTTCACGGACTTATTCTATTTATATATGTAATGTAAGAGTTTTGACGCAATTTGTGTTTTTCATTAAAGAAAACTTGTCAATGGAAAAAAGATAATCGACAAAATGAGACTTGTTCATGACGCAAAACATGAAATATGATTATATACATGTAAGTATATATCTTGTTTTGCTAATTAGTTAAAAAAAATCAATTCATTCCAAATTTATGAATTTTATCAGAGAATGTATAATTAAGGATAAAGATGCTTTGCTATTGATTTATATAAAGATGAATGCTATAATAAGTACGTTTCGAGTGAATATGCCAAATTACATACTTATACATTGTTTATAACAGAGCTTAAGGTAGAATATCATATATGTCAAGATATTGCAGGGAAACATTATAGGAGCCTATTTGCATAATTTCGCAGTGGTGATGTGCTTTAAAAAATGAATCTGTCAGGTATCAGAACTTACAATATTATGATATAGGTGGTTTTAATTGTAACGATAATGCAATTGAAGATAAAAAACATATAATTTTGAGTTGTCCATTTGATTTTGTCCTTAATTTTGAATTTTGTTTTAGTTATGATCTCTGTCCTGTCTTTTTATTTTGCACTCTATTCGGTCCTGCCTTTTTCTATCAGTTTATTCCGATTTTGTTTACATCATTTGTACTCCTGCCTTTTTTTCCAAGTTATTGGTCCTGTCATTTTTAAAACTCTAAACTCCTGTCCTATATTTTTTTTCAAATTCCATTCTAGCCACCCCCCAACCCCACCCCTACCCCATCCCCTAAAAATCAAATGGTAGCTCCCTTAGAAAAAAGTTTACGTTTACCCTGCCAAGATCTGGTATTCTATTTATTAAAAAAAAAGATGTTTATCATCTTCCAAAAATATATATTTGTATTATTTGCTATATCTTTTGTATATATTGTCTCTCGTAACTTTTGTTATAATGATTCTTGTTTTATGTTTAAATTCATATTGATAGGACACCCCAAAACAGATAAGCCCAGATGATATATAAATAATCAGCCAAAAATCTTTCTTCAATATGATGTTCATCAAGAAAACTGCTGTATATAGGGTTCAAATGAGTGAAAATGACCTTTCAGTCACTGTACATGAGTACAAATGACCTTTCAGTCACTGTACATGAGTACAAATGACCTTAATACCTGTCCTTGTCATATTGATTACTACGAGCAATAACATATTGTGTGAAAAGAGATAAATCTGCACAAACAGGTATGGGTATAATATTTAGAAATGTTCGTTTTGCACCGTTTATTTTTATCGTTTTACGCAGAGCATCCTGCAACTATCCAAAGCTAGCTACGAGAAGCCATAAACGGGTAATATAAAGGTTTTTAAATTTGAGGTGGATGTAAATTATCATGAAATAGAACTTCCATTATTATATTAGTTCTAAACAGAATATAGCAAACCATTTGTTCCTGACGAACTAAATGGTATATAGATTTTGTAAGATATTTGTTCCAACAGGAACAGATATCACAGCATTGTTTATTACAAAGTTTCCAGAGAATTTCTGTTAGGAGGAGCACATTTACGTTTATGAGTCGTTTATAAATCAATTTTGTCACATATTTCAAATGTATCTAAATAGCACTATTAAGTTTATTTTCACAGTCTGCACTAATATCTAGTGTGAAACACACAGAAGCCTGTTAGTGTAATGGTGTAGTTTTATATCAAGTTGTTATCATGGCAGAGTACGTTGTAATACCGACTTAGCTAAATTCTTATCATGTCTTAGCCATTTCGTAATTACGACTAAACTTACTCGTTACCACGACTTAGATGATAGCTCATTATAAATAATGACGACTTTGCAAATTATCGAAGTCGTTATAAATAATAATTTATTTTATTAAAGTGTACATACTTGTCTACAGATTTTTATACAGATTATATAAAATACATTACACAATAATAAAATAAGACAAATACCCAGCCTAGATAGGCTTATGAGACACTAGCGCAATAACGAGTTAGCTTAGTCGTTTTTACGAGTTTCTGAGTCAGGATAAAGATTTAGAATAAAACAGAACTGAAGGCTCATCTTTCAATGGCTGTCTGCAAGAAGAGCTATTTTGTATCTAATGAAACAATATATATATACAAAGTCTATAAAGCTATATAACTTCATTCATATATATATATATTATTTTGTCATCTGTTGTACCAGAATTATTTTTGTTTTCATCAAATTGGAGATCAGAATTATTTTTCTTCAATCCATAACCCCTTTTTGAAGTTACATGTGTGTTACCTTGTCTAATTTGTTTCGGTGTGAGTGTTAAATTTATATATACCGAGAACGAAATAGCTAAGGTGTTGAAACGAATTAGGTTATAAACATATTAATGTTTTAAGCGAAATACTGATTATTCGTACATAAATTATGATTTGACAAATAACAACTTAATTGTACACAACACGTGTATATTTTTATACATTATTTATATAATTCTTAGCGTGTGTTTTTACGTTTGATGTTTGATGGGAATTTCAAATCAATCAATTGTTTATTTTGACAAGTTAAAGATTAAATTTAATAAACAGTCAAAGTAATGAAAGCTTTAAAAGCATTGAACATAACAGAAATTTTACAAGTGGTATTGTTGATAAGTTTGTATTGATGTGCTAATATTAATTATTTACACTACGAATAGGTCTAATACAAATTAGCGAGAAACAGAAGTCGACAGAAATTATTTATTTATTACTGTGATAATTATACTTTATTGAGAAAAATGTGTTTATGGTCATTTATCAAAACAATTATTTAAATGTAGATCTAACCTGTTTTTGTATTTGTCCTCTGGTTTGTAAATCATATAGAGCATATCGATCAGAATAGTATGTCGTAATGGCACATGACACCTCTAACCAGTTGGTCAAGACAGGTGACATAGGTAAACTCAAGTAGACAAATTATTCATAATCTGAAAATGCAGATCAAATGGTTGACTAAACTCCATGCATGGCTAAACTATTTAAACATTCTGTCCAAATGTTGCATGCAATTTATTTTGTGGTAATTGAAAATATTTCATGACAAATAGTTCGTTGGATGATTTGTATAATCGGTTATATAATTGGGAAAATTAACCATTTGATTCAAGTGAATCACATTTTGAAATAAATGGCTTCACATGATGCGTACGTCACCGAGCAACCACATCACTTTGGAAAATATGTTTTATTCTAAATATTTTTACTAATTCGCTCGGAACCTAAGAAAACAAATATATTCCGAATTGTTACATTCATTAAGCTTGAATTCGCACGAGCTTGAGTTCTCTGGTTTGTTTTTTTGCATCTTTCAATGTCATATTAAATAGTCTCTGAAAACTGTGTCGTACCTTTGTGTATGTTTGTTGACGACGACGATTTTTTTTAACCACCTTGACAACCTATGAGGGTCCTTCCCGTACGGTCGTCTAATGTTATTTGATATTATGACCAAAAGGAGAGGTATGTGAGGTATACTACCCCATTTAGGACGAAGTCCTCCCCTCCCACCCATTGGCAAATATTAGGACATCTGAAAGTTAAAATAGTATTGCAGTTTCAACGTTTACTTTTCTTCTTTGGCTTAGGTATAGGGGGAGGGTTGATATCTCACAAAATTTTTTAACCCGCCGCATTTTTGTGCCTGTCCCTAGTCAGGAGCCTCTGGCCTTTGTTAGTCTTGTATTATTTTAACTTTTAGTTTCTTGTAACAATTTGGAGTTTAGTATGGTGTTCATTATCACTGAACTAGCATATATTTGTTTAGGGGCCAGCTGAAGGACGCCTCCGGGTGCGAGAATTTCTCGTTGCATTGAAAACCTGTTGGTGACCTTCTGCTGTTGTCTGCTCTATGGTCGGGTTGTTGTCTCTTTGGCACGTTCCCCATTTCCATTTTCAATTTAATTCAAAGTAAATGACAAGCAAATTTAAACATTGTCTTATGACATATTTTCCTTTAATACAATTTTTCATAATGAGTTGTCCACATCTATAAAGTGTCAAGAAAAGGACAGATTAAAGGGAGGTTATCCAAAGTTACATTTTGTGCATCAAGATATTGTAATGAGACAATATTTCATTGAAGGAGTTTCATGAAATTTTGTCTTATGATATCGAGGTTATGAAAATTAATATTTATGACAATGATATCATTTTTCGTGTTCTATTTATTGATAATGACAGAAGTCTAATAATGGACTTCTGATAATAACAAGCATGTATATCACACGTGATTGACAGTAAAATTTCATACATTTAAACCAAGGACGCATAGCTAACATTCAAATATATACGTCCTAGGTTTAAACAGTATCAGTATGATATGGTACACTAAAACATGTTTGATTTTAATCTTTTATAAATGAAACTTTGAATTTTGCTTATGATAAAATATAATATATATTTATTTTTAATATCAAATGCTTAATGTACAAAATATTTTCAAGTTTGAATTTATACAAAATTGTGAAGGCTTCTAGCTTGTCTACTATAGACGAGAACTATTTGATGCAACACTTCGCTTGCCTATACATATATTTCAAGAACAGCCTTAGAATTCTTAACATTAAAAAAATTTAAAAAAGACGAGCATAATTTCATGGCGTATAATCCGCGGGGAAGAATTATACTTTGATTAGGAAGTATTCACTGGGGTAAAGCTGATGACCGTAACTGCATTCACGGTCATCCCAAGATGTCGGATGAAAAATTAGGTCAGTTTCTGTATTGTCTGTTAAAGTGTTTCTATATCATTTTCTTTACAAATCATACATTGAAACGATGTAAATTTATAAAAGAATCACTCGTAAATCACTAATTACTTCTGAGAAATGTGCATGAAACGGGAAATTCGATTTGAAAAAATCGCCAAGATGACCGTAAATCACAATCGAGATGACCGTAACAGAATCAGCGATTCATAACAAGGCTGACCGTAACTGCTTTTAAGATGACCGTAATTTGTAAATGATGACCGTAACTTTTAAAGGATGACCCTCAATTCTAAGAAATATCCGTATTTATATAACTATCTTTTTGTATCAAATGATTAATCGTGTTGGTATACACATATTAATATGAGAGTTTTATCCTAAAGGTAGAAGAAAATAAGACGTGCTTCAAATGCAAAGATTACCATATGTATCTTTTTTACAGTAGAGTGTTTAATTTTTAAAATGAATTTGCCAAAAGACATGCAAATGAACAGGAAGGGAAAACATGCTACAAAAGCGCGATAAAATGACACCTTACAAGCATAATGAAAAAAATGCGGTGCACAGTTCAACTGCTCGACATAAGTTTTTTGTTTGTTTCTGGGATTCCTTTTAATGAGATATAATAAATACACATTTTTAAAAATGCCAAAAAAAAATGCATGTACACCCATTGATATTATATCGTCTTTCATTTTGTCGTGCAAATAAAATAACAGAAATTTTTTGAAAATATCATTCGAATAAACTAGTGAAGGTGAGCTCCAGCAAAGTAGATCCTTAAAATAGTATTGTACGAAAAGCGTATCACAAGGCGGAACGTTGTCAATTTGTATATACAATGTATACAGAAATGTTATTCATACAGTCAGGATTCTACTTCTTCAAAATTATCTCCCCATTACGCCAGTTCATGCTCACAATCGTAGAAATGGAAGCCATTGTAGGGATGACGCTCTGCCAATTTTGTTCTTGAAAACTGATAAATTTATCCACATAGCACCATTACGATCGATCGTTATATGTCAGTTATATTTTAAAAGACAAATGTATCTACTAGCTAATGAGCATTAGTTAATGATCTTGTCTGCATTGATTCAACTTAAAAATATTGTCTGTTCGGATGTCAGATGGAATTTTTGAAAAATCATATACATTTAAAAAAAAATCTAATTAAATATTTCGTGGAAGGGCAGACTAGATTTTTTTAGTGGTTGAAGACTATAAACCATAGTTATCACACACAAAAAAAATCATATTTTTTCGAAGATATCCATTTTCATCATCCAAATTAAAAGACTGTCGTCAAGTACTTTTAGAAAAAAATAGCTATTCGAACACACCTACTCTGTTTTTGTGATTCATTAGATAGGTATCTCACTTGACTCATATATTTCATCTTTTCGTACTGTCATTTTTTTACGTTATAAAGTCAACCTGTAGCTTTGATATATAATAATGATAGAATCTGAAGCGAGATGCTATATAAAATACTCTTGCTTTGTACGTTTTAAAGACAAAATATACACCCAAACATGCCCTAACATAAAAAGGTGCACTCGATTTTTCTCTTTTCGATACAATCGTTACCTGTTTTGGGGAATTTTTTCTTGATTCACATAATGGAAGGGCAGACACTAAAATTTCTGAACTATAAGATTGATATGTTCTCCGTCCGTGATAAAAAAAATCGGAGGTTATGCATTTTCTACATCCAACTTATAGATACTATATATAATAAAGAAGATGTGGTATTATTGCCAATGAGACAACTATCCAGAAAAGGCCAAAATGACACAAACATTAACAATTATAGGTAACAGTAAGGCCTTCCACAATGAGCAAAGCCCATACCTCATAGTCAGCTATAAAAGGTCCCGATAAGAACCATGTCGTCGACTTGATATCTTATTGTTTTGCATTACTATGTAATAGATACATTGAAAACTTATGCAAATGGTGTTTTTAAAATAAGAAAATTGTCGTTTTATTTGTTTCTATTAACTTTTTAGAATTTTGTTACTATATCAAACATTACAGTTAACATTTATCGCTTTCTCGATACATACAGAGCTTCGATTCTTTTGTTCTATTTCAAAAGTGTTTCCGCCTGCATATACCAAGACAAATTAAGATTTTAATCTGCTTCCTCTGGAACTATACACATGGGCTCGATTACCAAATATTCGTATGTATTATTAATGTTTTTAATGCTCCATTTATTGGCATTATGTTTTTCTTGTCTGTGCGTACGTTCGTCCGTTCGTCTGTTTGTTTGTCCAGCTTCAAGTTAAATAAAATTGAAACTTAGTACACATTTTCCCTATAGTATGATCTTTTTAATTCTAATGCCAAATTACAGTTTTATCCCATTTTCATAGTCCACTAAACATAGAAAATGATAGTGTAGATGAGGCATCCGTGTACTAGGGACACATTCATGTTTCTTCAAATTTTCGTCGTATCGCTGTCAATTTGTGTTAAAATTTTAACGTCGATATCAATAAATATTTCATTGTTTACGAGAAATATGCAATTTACTATCATTGTTATAAATCCTAAATATGGCCAATTATATTATAGTTTAAAAAAAGAAATTTATGAAACATATTTATATCCGCTAACCGTGCCCCTATTGAGATCGACAAACTCAACAAAAAAGCTTTGAATACAATACGGATATTTCTTAGAATTGATGGTCATCCATATATAAGTTGCGGTCGTCCTATATAAATTACAGTCAGTCTTTACAAATTACGGTCATCCTTTGCAAGTTACGGTCATCTTTTTACCAATCACGGTCATCCTTGTTTTATGTTACGGTCATCTTGAAAATATTTTGATTATGATTTACGGTCATCTTAACGATTTTTTCAAATCGAATTTCCCGTTTCATGCACATTTCTCGGAAGTAATTAGTGATTTTCGAGTGATTCTTTTATAAATTTACATCGTTTCAATGTATGATTTGTAAAGAAAATGATATAGAAACACTTAAACAGACAATACAGAAACTGACCTAATTTTTCATCCGACATCTTGGGATGACCGTGAATGCAGTTACGGTCATCAGCTTTACCCCAGTGAAGTATTGACGGGGACAGTATTTTACTGTGAACTTTTGTTCCGAAGAGCCAGATAAGACACTACTTCATTATGAAATATAAGTTTCCTCAGATAGAGACTGCGGTAGTAAAATCAATGCATGGTTCATACCGGTATCCTCATATAGCCATTCTCCCCCATGTCAATTTTTCCGGGAGGGGGGGAATCTGGATCGATCCAATATTTCCCCCATGAAAAATTGGCATGTTCAACTTCCCCCCTCTGCGTTATAGGAGGGAAAAGAGGATCAGGCCAACACTCCCCCCCCCCCATTTGCGTCGCGAGAAGCTAGTTTTCCCCTTTGTAATGTAACGTCGGCGACGTCAGTTAGGAAGATTTATCATAATAAAAAATTATTAACTTTTATTATTAGTGTAGCGGTACAAAAGCTTCACGGAGTCATATTAATATACATTAGATATATATTTATATATACATGTAAATACGTCTGAGTCAGTGACAACTCTACAACAGATTTATCCATCGGATTACCAGCAATGATGGTGATACATGGCTGTGTACATAATGTATATACAACTCGTCTAAACTTCAATCCAACAATGTTAGATTTGTAAATTTGCTTTGCAAATTTTTTGTTCTTCCCTCGCCGGGATTCGAACCCATGCTACTGATATATCGTGACATCAAATCACCTGCACTGCAGCCGTCCCGCTAGAACACACGACCATCTGGGCTTCACAAAAGTAAAGCTTTCGGTGGTCGTGTGTTAAACTACCTTTCCTCGTCAGTTTTAATCTAGCGTCGTACTACAGTACATGATATATAAGGCATGGAGATGTTATTGTTACAGATCAGCTCAATTATCTATAGTAAAGGATCCGACAAATTAATGCAAGATACAGTCACAGAAAATAATTATATTTATGTATCTTGCAAAATTCGCACTTGATCTGTATTTTACATGGTATAACGCATTGTGTATACGTTTCATAGAATTTGATTGAGGCAAAATAAAATTATAGAGAAACTAATTGTTAGGACGTATACGTATACGCAATTACGGACGGACAAGGGTAACACATAATGCCCCCTCAGCTGCGGCGGGTGATACAAAATATTCAGACGTTGTTATACTGAAATTGTACATACCCGACCAATGCCCAACTATCCCTTACGACCCCTATACGATCAAGTCGATCTGATCTGGCCGAGATCAGGCTGAGATCGAGTATAGTTGATTTGGTCTAGCTAGTCGAGTAAAGATCGTGTAGAGGTCGGAATCATCGAATACGTATTCAATTAATGGTCGGGTTGGAGTCGTGATGGAGTCATCAAGGAGTCGTGAATGGTCGAGTTAAGTTCGTTTACAGTTGGATAGCAGTCGGATAGAAGTCGTAAACAGGCCCGATCGAGAATTTGGTTATGCTTGGTCGTGGAAATTTAGACAATCGGGATCATCGAGTTGATCTGGTCGGCCGTCTGAACCTAGCTTAAAAGGTGCATAAGGTCGACCACGATCCAGCACTAAGGATAAATATCCACTATAGTTGGCTATAAAATGCTCCGACCATAAAAATTTGAAAACAATTCAAACAAAACTAATAGCTTTATTGATAACAAAATAATTTACGAAATATATATATAAAATATGACAGACATGAACCATGAACAACAATAGACATGAACCATGAACAACAACCACTGTACTACATGATCCAGGCTTTGGAATGGGCATCTTTGCATCGGAACTAAACACATTTAATTTAAAAACAGTTGTTGGAATGACACGGGTTATGTTCTTCTCATATATGTTATGATGGTATGATACTAAACCCTAACGGGAAGGATTGTGCCTGATGTTCATATGATGAAATCATAATCTTTCAGTCAGTTTAATTGAAGTCTGGAGCTGGCATGTCAGTTAACTGCTAGTAGTCTGTTGTTATCTATGTATTATTGTCATTTAGTTTATTTTCTTTGGTTACATCTTCTGACATCAGACTCGGACTTCTCTTGAACTGAATTTTAATGTGCGTATTGTTATGCGTTTACTTTTCTACATTGGTTAGAGGTATAGAGGGAGGGTTGAGATCTCACAAACATGTTTAACCCCGCCGCATTTTTGCGCCTGTCCCAAGTCAGGAGCCTCTGGCCTTTGTTAGTCTTGTATTATTTTAATTTTAGTTTCTTGTGTACAATTTGGAAATTAGTATGGCGTTCATTATCACTGGACTAGTATATATTTGTTTAGGGGCCAGCCGAAGGACGCCTCCGGGTGCGGGAATTTCTCGCTACATTGAAAACCTGTTGGTGACCCTCTGCTGTTGTTTTTTATTTGGTCGGGTTGTTGTCTCTTTGACACAGTCCCCATTTCCATTCTCAATTTTATTGACACATAAACAATGTTGCGGCCATAACCTCAACCCTCCCGAATGAACCCAACCTAGGACAGCACAACGCAAGAAAAAACTGTAAAATACCAGTTACAATTGGCCTCCCTAAAACTGTTGGTACGGTGCATGATAAACGGTAATTTGTAGACAGACTTGTCGATATATAGACAGTTGAGAATGTAGAAAGACTATGGACACAAAGAAAGACAGATTAGTTGACACAAAGACAGACTGATAAACCTGTAGACAGATTTGTGTTAATGTAAAAGAACTAAAAATGTGTATATATAAACATATTTCTAAAACTGTTCGGTTTAATTTTCAGACGTGTATACATATAGTGAAATCTATAATATAGGGGAAAAGATTTGCATGGGGGAAACGTGACTATATGTATACGTATTGTCAAATATCCGAGGGGGAAGAATGGCAATGATCCAAAATTTCCCCGTGCATGCCAGTCTTTCCCCCGGGGGAAAAACTGCCATGGGGGAAGAATGGCTATATAACACCGGCTCTCGTAGCGAAATTGTGTTAAAGATACAAGGGCTAAAATAAATGACTGGAAAATCTAATTCATCATCTTTGAATTATAAGACATGACAACAATCAAAATGGACACTTTAAACTATTTAATGTTTATTAATCAAGAGGATTCGTTTAAGCTTCTCTTATCGAATGTTGATGGCTAGTTTTATTTTGAATAGACTATACAAATCCTTGCGTATCCGGACATAAAATTAGAACAAATTTTTAAAATTATTTGGATTATATAATTTATAAAACGAAATAAACCTCCAAGTGTTCTTTTTAAATGGACGTAATCCTAGACCTAGGTTTAATTTGATATCGTGATGTAGAATGTATGCTAAAATGACGTATTTAAAGGGGGTCTGTCGGTTTAATATGCGTATATATCTTCATATCAATAAAAGTCGGACATGTTCAACAAGTAACTGTTTGTATGCGAAATAGTAAGACGGAGTAACTAAGTGCCATAAATTACAGATGTGCTCAGGTGTATGCATGGCATATTCGGTTGTATATCATTTACATTTACATCGCTAAAACGGGCCCTCACATTTTTGGGAGCCATTAACGCAAGACGGAATCCATTTAGTTCAGTAGATCATAATAGGTATCCGAATGACTATCCCATTTGTAAAATAATCAACTTTACGAGGCCGTGGAATACTATGATATTTTTTATTTGATAGGCATAATGGTGACTACACAAATGAATATAAATAAGATTTAAGCAGGCGTTCTCCAACTGTAGAAGATTTTTCCGATTTTTATTTTCCGTGCAACGTTTTTGAAATGTTTATTTCACGTGTTTCTGTGTTCAGGGCCCCCTTTACCACTCTCTTTGAATATAACCAGAATTAATGGGGAATATATGTATCAATTCCAAGACGCGCAATCTCTGTGCTATTACTTCGTAAAGCTGTACATATGCTTGTTTGTTGGAAACTTGCAAAAAATACCAAATAAAACCTTCGGCTTAACCAAGTTCGTTATTTCACCCAAGATACCCTACGAGCAAGAAACTTAGCCGACCGTGCAAGGGGTGTTTAGCCCGCCAATCAACTTTGGGTCGTCAAAATTTTCATCGTTCGTTAGCCCGAAACTTCCGAGGAAGTTCTTCTTATTTTGTATACATATTACGTAAGAACTAAATGATTGAATATGCATGTCATAACCCTGTACTTAAAAACGTCAAGTTTAATGTAAACTTTTTCTAAAAGGGTTATAGTTTTATTGTCACTTTTGACCTTGAGATTAAGACTTGGCCTTTTAAACACTGTTTATTCAGTATATAGGAAGTAAGCGTTTATTATTTATATATACAAGACTTGGTATATAAACGGCAAGTGAATACACATATATCATGTATACATGATACACATACCATGTGTACATGATACACATATACCATGTATGTATACATGACACACATATACCATGTATTAACATGATATTAATAAATAATTAATGCAATGATCAATCAATGTTTTTTATAGCAAATATCCTTAATCTGTAAACCAAAATGTGACTTTTGTCTGACGTTAAATAGTGCGCGGGATCCATATTTCTAATATATGTGTAACACTCCCAAACGTGTCCTTCCCCACAAACGTGTTCGATTCCCCCAAACGTGTCTATTTTCCCCAAACGTATCGTTAATATTCAATATTCCCCAAACGTGTCCGATTTCATAATCCCCCAACGTGCCCGATAATTGTTATTCGCAAAAACGTGTCCATTATTACACGCAAGAACCTCTCGCGTCTTTTAGCTCTAATACATGCATGTCCCAAATCAATAACGTTTACGGCAATTCTGTGATGGGGGACACAGTTGATGAAGTGGTCATTTCTTAGCGATTAGCATAAAAAATATTGCAAATTTTAATCTGTAACATATGAATTGACCTTTCACTGAAATTTATTATTGTCCAGTTGCAAGTATTTAATGCTCATTTAGAGCGAACATACACATTGACCTATAATGGTTTACTTTTTTAAATTGTTATTTGGATAGATAGTTGTCTCATTGGCGCTTATACCACATATTCCTATATCAATATAGTTCTTGTACTGTTGAAGTAATCGTTTAATATGTAAATTATTTTGTACTAGGAAACTCCGTTGATGCCTTTTATATAAATACAAATATTGCACTTTTTTTTCCAGCAGAATTTACTTCCTTTCATCATTTCTGATATTTTAAAAGCTCTTAAAATCATAATTATACTGGTTATCAGGGTTTTCAATAAATTTTAGAAAGATATCAGGCCTTTTGTAGCTGACCTATGCGGTAAGGGCTAGCTCATTGTTGAATGCATGCCGTACAGTGACCTATACTAGTAGCTCTCGGTTAATTTCTGTGTCATTTATACTGTAGATAGGTTCTTTTATCAAACCGAGAATTTAAGATTGGACCTAAATTCTAATGAGACTATCACTAGTTGGGATTAAACCGATTTTTTATGACTACAGTAAAAAAAAAAAAAAAAACGCGCCGAGAATGACACATTCTCCTTAGACGAGGTGTCCGACTTTTAAAATATCTTCACGTATTTATGATACTGACACAAAGGATAATTTCATTAACAAATTTTAAAAAATATGGACACATTTTGGGTATTGGGCATGTTTGGGTGTATTTTCATAAATTGACACATATGGGCGTTTATACAAATGACAAGCTTTGGCGCTGATTTACAACTAGACATGTTTTACAGTTCAGTGATGTCGATGTAGACACGTTTGGGCGAATCGGACACGTTTGGGGGCTAGGACACGTTTCTGAGTGTCACATATGTATGTGTTAGTGTAGTAGAGTTGTGTGCGTCTGTACGTGTTACCAAAAGTCCAAAATCTGAAGTGCACTGAGGACCTTGGAAAGGAAAACACAACTTTTTTTTTTACCGTTACGTTCAGAAGTTTGCATTTTAATTTTCAGTTCAACTCTAAGCCACTGTATCTATGTTAGTGTGAACGTGCTTCTGTGCATGTTTTAACAGGTGGTTGTTAAAAAAGTAAAATATTAAAAATATTAAACGCCGAGGAAAATTGAAAAAGGAAAGTCCCTAATCAAATTGCAAAATCAAAAACTCAAACACATCAAACGGGGAACAGCAGTCAGCATCGTGTTGTAATCTTCACATCAAACTCTTACTATCAATGTTGATCTATGTCAAACTTTAATATTAAAGAAAATATAACCATTAAGGGGGTAAAATGCTTCAGATATTGTGTGTAGATTTTCCAATACAAAGGTTGCAGATTTATTGCATGCAGTGTTATGGATATGAAAACAGATACTTAAGTAAATCAGTATACTTTGAATGACCAAAAACATGCAAAACAATACCGTAAAATGTGTCCATTTGCTTTATTAACGAGGAAATAAAAAAACCAAACTCATCATGATACCAGGATTGAAGTTTTGTACGCCAGACACGTGATTTGTCCACAAAAGCCTCATCAGTTACGCTAAATTAAAAGAAAATAGAAGTACAAAAGAGGGACGAAAGAACCAAAGGAACAGTCAAACAAATAAAGTACGAAGATATAAAGAACCAAATTTTGGACCCAAAATACCTAAAAACTTTGCCAAGTACAATTTAAATGTAAATTAACAATAATACCGAACTCTGAGGAAAATTCTAAACCTAAAAAGTCCCTAGGCAACTGAGGAGCCAAAAATTTCTAGAATTAAACTTTTTTTTCTAAACCTTATTTTTTGGTTTATATGACTGTAAAAAATAATTGGTGAAGAAAAAATCATACGGTAGTGCGCTTCTTTTTTTGCTTCAGCCCTCTAAAGTACCCAATTGTGGTGATTTTTCATCAATTTTTACCCATTTTTATGCTATTATTGTGAAAAGTTTCAGTAGGTTTGATTAAAAATTCTAAAAGAAAATACAGCTTTTATGTGTTTTCCCATAGGGTCAATGTTAAACATTTCTCCTGTTTCCATGGCAATGGCAGCCATTTTGGAATTTCTAAGTATTGTTGGTACCTCGGGGCCCCACCACCAACATTTACACAAAGTTTCATTAGGTTGGCTCTTATAACGAAAGAGTTAGAATTTTGATTTTCTTTTACATTTTTTTAGTTTCCATGGTAACCGCGGCCATCTTGCACATTCCAAAGTCAGGTGCACAACTTCACATGGTGGACAACATTATAGCATAGTTCCATCAAGATTGGTCCATCCAATTCCGAGAACTGCCATTGACAAAAAGTGTGGAAGAATAAAAATAATAAAAAAAATAATAAGAAAAAAAAGAAACGAGCAATAACAATATGTCACCCCAACTCCGTTGAGGGTGCCATAAATACACACGAACATGCAAGTTTTCCTTAGTCCATAAAATTAATACCCATGAAAATAAATAAACCTACATTGATAAAGGAACGCAGATTATGTTTACATTAACTACTTACTAAATATTGGGACAAGTTAAATAAATGTATTGGAAGGAATAGCAATAAAAGATTACCTTTCGCTTGCAACATCCTCGTAAATGTCATAATTCGTTGTGTAACGTTAATAAATGTATCCAACACATCTTTCTGACATTTCCGGTTTCTTAACTGCGTTTATGATAAGTTGATTAATGATGTTATAACCTTTAGCTGTTTCATGGTTAGATGTACGCCCCTGTATAGAAGAATAAAATATCAATAGATTTTCAGAAAAGGAAATTCAAAGGACAATACAAACGTGAAAATCGTTGGAAAATTCGAACTCCCTTTAAATTCAAAGTGATATCCTTTGCAGGAAGACCGGGTAACATTATTTTCTGAATACTTCATAACTAAAATTATTTGGTTTTAATCCTTATTTTCATAACTAGTTCAATAACAAGTTTTGCTACTTCATTTTGTTCGCAGAACACTAAATGGTTTATGTTTCATTGCAAAGTGAAATTTAATTGAAAATTCGAGTCAAGAAAACGATTTATAATTCATTTATAAAATTTTAGAAGTAAAGGATATGTATATCGATACCCAAAGATAATTGTCAATCATGAAAATGCCAGCCGATTAACCCTTCACTTTTCCTCAATACTAGTCAGGAACATGACAGTTGTTTTGCAGTCGTGCGTTTAGTTGAATGTCCTAACTACACTTAAAACCGGGTTTGTAATAACATGATCAACATGACGGGTTCCAGGATCTGCTTACCCTTTTCGAAGCACCTGATATTACCAAAGTTTTTGGCTGGGTTCTTGTTGCTTAGTTTTTAGTTTTCTATGTTGTGTTTTGTGTAGTACTATTGTTTGTCTATTTGACTTTTTCTTTTGAGCCATGGCGTTGTCTGTTTATTTTCAACACATCAGTTTGAATGCTCCTCTGGTATTTTTCGCACCTCTTTTGATATAGCTGCTCGTTTGATTTTGTCAGGTTTATGAACTTCACCTTTTTATATCAACACAAGATTTCGGTATCTTTGATTTTATTTTTTGCCCTACGCTTGTAACATTCCAGATTAAAATCCGCACTTTTATTTTAAGATGAAGAAAGGAAATAAAAGCTTTTTTATTCAAATTGCGAGTTAAGTTTTTGTGTCTTTCTTTTATAAACCATACCCTTTCTTCTCTATTATACCGTATAAATCATTTGAAAGAGAAGATCGTTTTGCCTCTGGTAAAGACGTGTTTAATGG
This sequence comes from Mytilus edulis, assembly GCF_963676685.1. Taxonomy (NCBI): domain Eukaryota; kingdom Metazoa; phylum Mollusca; class Bivalvia; order Mytilida; family Mytilidae; genus Mytilus; species Mytilus edulis. The sequence continues at coordinate 72,259,871 of NC_092349.1, read as the reverse complement.
AATGCTCAATCATGAAACAAGGGAAGATCTTATTGTAATTTTATTACAAATTTGATATTGTATAACAATATTGCATGAATATCCTTTTGTCTACACGAACAAGAAAATTGTCTACATTTCGGATTAGTGTACATGATATATTTGTTATTACTGTATCAAAAGTTTTAGGTTACTATCAGGGTATATTAATATACGTAATAAAATGTACTTTCATTCAGTCTGAAATGACAATCTGTTAAGATTTATTGGGAGATATAATCAGTATATTATAACTTGTGTTTTTTTGGGGTTATCAATCCTGGTGTAATAGTATTACAAGTTCATAGAGTGTCAGTTTTCATTAATTTTGACACCAATAATTAATTCAGGATGTGGTCTCCATAAATAGAAAGTTTCGTTTAAATTAAGCACTTAGTCTGATATTTTTAATGTCTTTTGGCATATAATAACTTTTCCCTACGCGAATAAACTTGGAATTGCATGTTATAGTCATAAAGTTTTTGTCAAATTATTTACGGGTAAAACTTTTTACAACGTGTATTTATTGTGACGTAATCTGTACAATACTATCTGTTTTTAGCTATGAATTTCAAAAAAGACAAATTAAAATAAAAAATCAAACAATGCAAATGTAGTTAATTATTACATGTATTAGGTCACATTCGTATTCAATATTCCAAATGATGTCAAGAAAGACATATGCATATGAAAAAATTGAATTTTGTATAAGTACTGAATTTTCCTTAACCTTAAGCCTGACAGGCAATATGTAAAATGAATGAAAATATCTAGTCAGTACGTAAAATGAATAAAAATATCTAGTCAGTATGTAAAATGAATAAAAATATCTAGTCATTATGTAAAATAACTGAAATTTTTAAATAATATGTTCAATTTCAGGTAATGAGTTTTGGGCGACTGTCGTACAAGTGAGAGGTTAAGCGCTATAAAACCTGGTTCAATTAACCATTTTCTACATTTGAAAATGCCTGTACCAAGTCAGGAATATGACAGTTGTTTGATGTTTTTTATCATTTGATTTTGCCATTTGATTAGGGACTTTCGTTTTAAATTTTCCTCGGAGTTCAGTATTTTTTTTATTTTATTTTTTTCACTGATATATCTATAATGATATATATGACCAAAGTTACAATATATCTTGTAAAAAAAACCCAACAACAATGGTTCGAAAAAAATAAGTTAATTTTACAAAAGTTTATGTTTCTATTAGTAGTTTCTTTCTAGTAAAACTGCCTCTAGTGTGTAGTTCATACACAAGTAGTATTTTTATTATTCTGTTGTCACGTTGACAGAAAGACAAATTTTTCTCATTATTATATAAAATGTTTTAAATGACTTGATAGAAAATTTTGATTCAAAATCGAAGTTGTTTTAACAGAGTAATATTGACAAAACTGATTTTTTCGTGGTCCGTGTTTCGGCAAATGTGGCTGTAGTGCTCAACTCGAATGATATATGTTCAATAAGACTGGAGAGACCCAACGATCTATTCTATAAAATGAGCTATCCGTTTTGAATTTTGCTTAGAGATAATTTTTTTTATCTTATTGTTTGATATTGGAGTTGATCATTGCATGAATGGCGGCTTCGAACTCATTACTCGAATACTTAGACAACTCAGCCATAGAATGCCTGAAAAAAATAATTAATTCGTAAAATGTAATAAAACGTCTAAACTATCAAATGCAAATCCCTCTGGCAAAGTCGACCTTTCGGCAGTTTCATTAAAGGCTGTTTTTAAGATGTTTAAGTTTGCATTTTCATACGCTTAGTCTTGGTTCGTACCTGTTAACCGTGTCCACAGATGATATCTGAAATGTTCCTTACGTCACTACTACAATCCCCTTCCCTTTCATGATTGTGACCTACCAAATTGGACTATTTATCGAATTTGTTATAAAAGAGGGACGAAAGATACCAGAGGGACAGTCAAACTCATAAATCGAAAATAAACTGACAACACCATGGCTAAAAATGAAAAGGACAAACAGACACACAAAAGTACACGCGACAAAACATAGAAAACTCAAGAAGAAACAACACAAACCCCACCAAACACTAGGGGTGATCCCAGGTGCTCTGGAAGAAACAGACTCTGCTCCACATGTGGCACCCGTCGTGTTGCTTATGAGATAAGGAATCCGCTAAATAGTCTAATTCGGTAGTTCATATTTTTGAAAGGGAAGGGGATTGTAGTTACGACGTTAGGAACATATCCGATATCATTTGTGAAACGGTTATTCCATAACGATCAACCAACTCGTGATGGCGTCCGTAAAAATTTACGAAGAAATTATTTCAACTTCATCAAGAAATTCATGATAGGAAATGTAAGAACGGGAATATCGTATCAATTGGGAGATATATACACCGTATGCAGGTGCTGCTGGAATGTTCCTTCTTAGAAATGGAAAGTTCACTATTGGAAAGCTGAAATCATCTCTTTTGTCGTAAAGTTTTGTTTTCAATCGACCCTCATTGTCAATTTCTAAATATAAGTAAAGATATGAGGCCGACTCTACTGTATCTGTTGTATCCTGTATCTCTAGTTCAATGGGACAGATGCGTTCGACATAGTCACCAAATTTTGAATTATTTAATGAAAGAACATCTTCTATATAGCGGAAAGTTGAGTTAAAGGATATTGTTAACTTCTTATCTTTCTTCCTAAGAAGTTCCTGTATGAAGTCAGCCTCATAAGAATAAAGAAACAAGTCGGCAAGAAGAGGGGCATAATTCGTTCCCATTGGAATACCGATAGTCTGTTGAAAAACACGTTCTCCGAACGAAACAAATATATTGTCAATCAAGAAATCAAGCATCTAGATAATGTCAGTTTCAGAGAATTTTTTGTTTGAATCAGAGTGATCGTTTACAAAGTAGGATTTATCCCTTCCTAAGACAAGATACTTGTATCTTCGTTGGTCATGCTTTTTTTATGAAACAAATCAATACCAACTCTTTCAATTTGTCTTTTAGTTTGAAATGTGGAATACTTGTATAAAGTGTAGAAAAGTCAAATGTTTTAATACTATTACAAGATGAAAGAGAGTTAGATTGTACTCTAAAAGATCTTTGGAATTTTTAAGTATCCACATCTGATTCACGCCACCTCTAGAATAGGTAGTTTCACAATAACTTTGAAGCCCCTCTTTGCTTGCTGATGAAACAGATGTTAATAATTTAGAAAGAGGTTTCGTGGAGCACTTGGAAGACCCAGCAATATACCGTTGTTTGTAAGGACACTTATGCAGTTATGGTATCCAATACAGTGACGGAAGATCCAGTTCATCATCCATGGTTGAAATTCCAAAGGAACATAGAACAGACCTATGAATATTCAGAATTTCCTCTTTGGTAAGTGTCGTGAGGGTATATGTTGGGTTTCCAAGTGAATTGTCAATACCTAATTCGTTTATCAAGCAGTTTAATGAATTTTACACACAAAAACGATGTTGTTTGGGACTTCATCTGCGGGGCCATAACATATTTGACATGAAGGTAGGATAAGTGTTTTGCAACATTAGGGTCTTTAAAGATTGACGTAGCATGGGCATTGATAAGTTAGTGTCTACGTCTTCCTTTTCACGCTTAGCCAATTGTCTGGCATAATCCTCGACTGAATTCATCAAAATTTTAAAGTTGTATTTCCAATTGATGGATTTCGGCTCACGATATTTTGGACCTTTCGATAACACATTTCGTAGGGAAGTGTTATTCACAATGTTGAGGTCACCGGTAATAACGTGGCCAGCCGGATTATATGTGAATTGGGAACTAGCACAAGTGCAATCAGGAGGTTTTGACTTGAAGTCGTCAATACTGAGATCTGCAAAACGTGTTTGTAATTGAAAATTTTGGTTGCAATAGGTTTGGTTTAGGTATAAGAAATGATTGGTACAGACTGGTCTTTGAAATAAGAAGGTATTTTCGATTGAACTAATTTATGATGAAGGATATTGCCAAAATTGACGCCATCGAGACCTTTGTTGGCAAAGGAAAGATTAAGGAAATATCTTTTCTCTTTTTCATCTTTTCCAATGCGGACTGGTTTGAAAAGTCTTTGACTTGCAATATCCGAAATAATAGATGTAAGTTTGTATTGGTTTGAATGAGGGCTTGTAACATTGGTTTCCAAACATAAATTGAACAGAGAATGAAGTTTTGAAAGGGGTAATGAATAAAGTTTCGTGCGAATGTGATGAATACCACATGATCAACACGACGGGTGCCATTTGTGAAGTAGGATCTGCTCACCCTTTCGGAGAACCTGAGATCACCCCAGTTTTCGTTGGGGTTCGTGTTGCTTATTCTTTACTTTTATATGTTGTGTCATGTATACTATTGTGTGTTTGTTTGTCTTTTTCATTTTTAGCCATTGCGTTGTTACTTTATTTTCGATCTATGAGTTTGACTGTCCCTCTAGTACCTTTCGTCCCTCTTTTAAGGTTATTTCTATATAATGTGTCATGCAAACAACATGAATTAGAGCTAAGAGAACAGACAACATGAGAATCATCAATCATATAATAATGCTACTACAGTAAAATGTTAGTAACCTTCTTTATATATATTTTAACTATCATATATGAGAACATATTGCATATTCAGTAGTAGGTACTGTATGATATAAATGATTAATTTAATGCTTAACATTTTGGTATAATATACGAAACAATCATCATGAACAAACACTAATTAAAATAGTACATGTATTGAATGCGTAAACATTAGATTAATCTATTGTATATTATACCAATGAACTCAGAAAAATGATTTATTTTTACAGATGCACACACAAACGCATTACATTGATTTTTTTAGGATAACACTGTTTATATATATATCCTATATATTTTCTTGACAAGCCAATCATATAAACCAGGAATAGTGTTTGTATGACACAGGCGCGTCGCGTGTATAAACGACTCACCAGTGACACTCAAATCAATAGTTTAAAAGGCCAAATAAAGTGTAAATAAAAAGAGCATTGAGGAATCAAAATTCCAAAACAATTTGCAAAATAGACCGACGAAAACTTATTCCTGGGATAAAAATCCTTAATCTTTCGCAAATTCAAAGTTTCGTATTTATAATTATGTATATATCGATAATAATTCATGTCAATAAACTCGTCATAGATACCAGGATGAAAATTTTATTACGCCAGACGCGCGTTTCGTCTACAAAAGACTCACCAGTGACGCTCGAATCAAAACATGTTAAAACACAGAGATGTTAACTATAAGGAATTATAATAATGCCTATAAATTTAAGTATATTACATTTATAATCTTCGGTTTGTACTCGTTCAACGTTAATTAGTGAAAAGAACATTATTCTTTACTTTCTCTTTCAAATGGAGTTAACAATTTCAATTTTTGTAAAGAAAATGTAAGACACAAAGTTGTGTCCCGCATGTAAACATTAAAACATTCGAAAAAAAAAACCATTTCATCAGCAGGAAACATAAATTGATGTTTCGGTTAAAGAACTTATTTTAACACTCAGATTTTTAGAAATGGTATTTTTTGAAACCCTGTACGACTACATGCGTTAAAACGTCATGAAATGCATGAATTGCTTAGATCAGGATAAGTCGCTCAAATTTTAGCATCAAAATACGAAAAAAAAAGTTTGTGTTAATCAGTTGTTTGCTTATGTTTACCAATTCATTTTTACCTATACGAAATGTAAAAGACAAAAATACAAAAAACGAAAATAAACCACAAACTTAACAAATATATTTAATCAAATATGCTTTGATTCAAATCTTATGAAAATGTGATAATTAATTTGTGTGAACGCATTAATTAATGCATGTACATAGTTCTAATAGTCATGTACATGTACTGTAGATTCACTATTATTCGTTGGATACCAATATTCGTGTTTTTTGTGGATATATATGAACCACGAATTTAAATGTTCAAGGAATGATGATTTTTCTATAGGAATGTATACAGAGTTTGTAAAAACCACGAAACCAAATATCAACGAAAATGCAGATTTTCTTCAATCTACGAAAATTGGCACCTACAAAAATAAATGAAAACATTATATTCAAACATGTTGAATATTTCAACTTTAAATTATACATTTAAAAGTTCGTACAAATAATCAATTGCATTGTTTGTATGTATTTCAAGTATTGAGAATGCATGAATGTATTTAGTATAATACATAATAACCTTAAATAAATATTTAACAGACGTAATACATCATAAATGCGTTGTTTCAAATCTTTCTGATAAAGTTTCCCAATCTCCGTCTTCTATTAACTTATTAATCTCTTGAGATATAAGAGTGTCATCAGGGGCAATAACTTCACACACATAACGAATTTTCTTTGATCGTGTCCAACTAAAACTGTTATCAAAGCACAAGAAATCTGAAAAAGAAGAAAACAAAAGAGAATAGCTAAAATATTGTTGTATTTTGATCAAAAGATTGTTGGTTACATTAATGCTTAAGTATAAATTGAAAGGATTTCCTTTGCACAATGAGCTGAGCTCCTTAATTTAATATCTATGAATCTATATTGTTATATTACTCTCTGTGGTTATGCCAAAATTTTATGCTCATGAAATAATTTCGAATTTTCAGTATGATTCGCCCTCTTATACAAACTATCCGTTTTTGTGCAATTTATTTTAAGTTTTGTTTTGTTTATAAGGAAAGATAAAAACAAAATCCAAATATATGGAATAATTTGACAAAAAGCCTATTGACATGAACTCTGACTTTGGTATTCAAGGTTTAGATTTTCTAGTAAATGCTTTTTTTTATCACCTGAACATCTAAGATATATATAAAGAATTCTAAAATTAAAGGGGCACTAGCTACGAGATATATAAAAAATCTAAAGTACGATTTGTTTTGTTCAATCATCAATGAAATTAAAAGAGTGGAATAATACTTCGCTTTTGAAAGACATTATGGTTCAATTATGTTAAATAAAGCTAAGGAAATATTGATGATGAATTATTCACTTGCAAGGGATAATTCGACCTCATTGAATCCGTAGTCATGTGAACTTTAAGGTAACGCCTCACTAAGAGATAACGCCTGCACTGTGTGTGTGTTTTTTTATTAAAGGAAATGAATGTCAACATTGATAGTGAAACAAAGGTAAATTTTGAATGACAGATTCGATCAACAAAAATCATTCTTATACAGGTAAAAGGATTATTCACATATGATTTTAATCTATAACATGAAATTAAACAGACCTTGATAAATCTAATTGCACGTGTTCGCTTTGCATTTATATCTACATTGATATGATTTATGTTTATATCTCTTATTGGATGTCAACTTGATCGTGAATGAGAGGGCGTCATGACTAAAATACACAAAACGAAGCTACATATTATGGAGCCAATTACTTGTAAATTGTTAATTTAAAACTTTATTTTATAATTTGGATTAATGTTTTACGTGGTTATAAATGATATATAAGAATTTGAATCAAACTGGTCGACATGAATTTGACAGTTAGTGCCTCTCTAAGACTTTTAAACACACAAAAAAATAAAAGTAACAAAACAGGCTTGCAGCATACTGGAAAAAATGTTATTTGGGTATTTTTGAAATGTGTTTATGCCCAAAATATTCCAGATATGAAGTAGGCAAACATTTACATTGTCTTAAAACTGTTAATTGCTTCATAACAAATTTGAGCATATTAAGTATATGAAGACTTGAATCAAAAGTAAATTCACAAAACTACTAAACTCCGAGCAAAATTCAAAACGAAAAGTCCTTAATCAAATGGGGAAATCAAAAGCCCAAACACATCAAACACATCAAACGAATGGATAACAACTGTCATATTCCTTACTTGGTACATCCATTTTCTTATGTAGAAAATGGTGTGGATTGAACCTGGTTTTATAGCGAGATAAATCTCTCAATTGTATGACAGTCGCATCAAATTCCATTATAAAGACAACGCATAGTTCACGCATCGTGAACAAAACAAACAGATGTAATAGGTAAAAATGTCAAAAATACAGCCGTCATCATTTTGTCATAATCTTAATCACTAAATAAAAAACAAATATGTAACAAAGAAGCACGAAAGGGCATAAAGACTAAACATTTTTAGCAAAAATAACAAGTAAAGACAAGCTACACAAATTTACCATAGTAGAATGCTCTTCAACTTTGTACTTGTTTGACTTTATAAATATTTTCATATGAGCGTCACTGGTGAGTCTTATGTAGACGAAACGCGAGTCTGGTGTATTAAATTATAATCCTGGTACCTTGATAACTATATAAAAGGATGTAACAGTATCACAAGCATTACTAATTTGAATTTAATAGTCTATTGGTTGGACTTTTACACACTACTTATATATCAAGTAATAAAACTCGATATCGCTCTTAAAAAAAATATGCAATTCCCAGATTTAAAATTTGATCATATATTTGAACATAGATAAACTACTGATACCAAATATTCTTATATTGTAAGACTTGTTTTACATGAATGACACAGTGTCATTTGTATAACCAATGTGGTATGTAATCACATCCTTTCATGTCCCTTTCGGTTTTAGTAAGTTTTTGTTAGTCTTTTTTAGATTTATCTCTTTCTAGTAGATTTACGAGATCTGAACATTGGTAAACTACTGTCACATGTAGTGTTATAGTATATTTTAATAACATTAATCTCTATATAAATTGACTACTTTCATGTAACAAGACAATAGTTACTTATGTATCTTTAAAAAAATCCTTACAGATACTATCTAAGTATTTTGTATATTAGACGCGTGTCTCGTTTACAAAAGAAACATCACTGACGATGGAATTAAGAAACAAAGATTTTGCCATACATAGATCAGATTGGTAATGTTTATTATTGTTGATTCAATGTGATTAAACTATTTGTCGATTCACCCATCATCAGATCTAATGATATGATGTTCAAACAAAAAAGTAAAATTTTAAATAAATAGCAAACCCCTGACTTGGAACAGGCATTTCCAGTTATAAAAAAATAGTGGCTTAAAGCTGGTTTCATTACTAGCTAAACATCTCACTTGTATGGCAGTCGCAGTTAATTCAACTATATTGACAACGGTGTGTGCACACAAAAAATCCGTTGAATTAAGTCTAAAATGCAATTTTGTTTAAAAAAAACTTCCAAGAGTATATGCACGCCCATGATATAATCAAATAAGCAATAAGTAAATCAAACAATTAACATACATTTCCCAGTCTTCTCACAAGTATGAACACCATCTTCTAATACATGGTGACTATTGACTCTGGTCACTTTGCTGATAATTTCATACTTTTCATTTTCTTCATAAAGGAGACCAAATCCCACATCATGGTCTTCCGATTGAAATTCCCAACTGAAATAATAACAAAACATTCGCATTCAGTTGTGTTTTCGTGGTATCGTTCAATTTATTTCAAAGTTGCTTGTTATAAATACAATGCAGATAAGTTTCTTGTAAGTTTATCTTAATGTTTTATAATAAGTATTCAAAGATATCGTGCTTATATTCAATACATTTTCAGTCATAATTAAGATCTTGAAATTTTTAGGCAGCATAAGTTTAATAATGTTCTATCTACGAAGATACAAATCAAATTACAAACAAAAACTTAATAGAATAGCAAATATCTCCAAAACAGACTGAATTAAGTTGCATCGTCTTGCTGCTATTAATAAACTCATCATAGATACCAGGGTTAAATTTTGTTATTACGCCAGACGCGCGTTTCGCCTACAAAAAACTCATCAGTGACGTTCGAATCCAAAAAAGTTAAAAAGGCCAAATAAAGCACGAAGTTGAAAATCATTGAGGATCAAAATTCCTGAAAGTTTTGCAAAATGCAGCAAATTGTATTCTATTCCCGAGGAAGACAGAAAATAAATGCATCACCCACAACGCGAATTAACACTTAGTCAATATGTCACTATAGAAAAAGAAACAATCAGTAGACGAGTATTCTGATAATAGCTTCTATCAAGCTGGGGAAAAGACATGTTGTTTCAGTGAAACAGTACATGATGGCAAAAGTTAGTCACAATCAATTCTGTTACATGAACATTACAAAATGTGTGTATATACGACTATACAGTATAAGTTGTTCATTTATCGTGACTGTTGAAGACCGTATGGTTGTTAATGATTGCTTACAGTTATTTCATTTGAACTTTGGTGGATTGCTGTCTTATTGGTAATCATACTATATCTTCTTATTTTTTTTTATATTTGTCCAATCGCAACATTTTTATGCACACTGTATCGGCAAATGAGTTTTCAGTACAATAGAAAAATGAAAAGAAAAACATGATGTGATCTACTTGAAAGTGCCTGAACAGATCTCAAAGGGTTAAAAAAAAAAAGGATCTTCTGCAGAAATTCCCACTTAAGGTTTTGCTAATTGACAGTAAAAAGTCACATAAAACGTGTAATGTTTATTCATGTTTGTACAAAATCCTATGTTAGAATAACCAATTCAAAGCCTTAAAGAGTTGTACATACATTACAATCATAATCGCAAATAGTTACCTTATTACACTACCCGGTTTATCTACTCTGTATTCTAAGTAAAGTTTATCACCACGAGGGACGGTAGCGGATTGCATTTGTGATATATTGTCGGAATTCTGTAGATAATATTTTTCTGGGACTGTTCCACCCTGGCAAATCTGTAAAGTATCAATATATAATTTACAATTTATTTTTTTCTTTATGGGCAAACACTAGTTCTTGTGTTTTCTAATTAATAAAACATTATGAACGAAGGCGAGAGTTAATATACACCCATTTGAACACATTTGTTTAAATAGAAACAAACGATATGAGATAAACAAGCAGTTATATTTGATAAACTCCCTAATACTACATAAACGCATACACTAATTGCATATTTTTGTATGGTGGAACATTGTTAGACGCACATAAAATATCTGCACTTGACAGCGTTGTTTAAAAAGCTCCAGAGAAAACATCAAAGAAGTATCAAGACCAATAACTTTAACTGCCTTATTACTATATAAACATGGTATCATGTTTTCATGTGATATACTTTTTGTTGGTGTACTAACCATTGTAACACATTTAGGATTTCCGTCTGGGTCTGTTAACTTTCCACCATAGCAGGCTGGTAAGTTGTCTGGATCAATGTAACGTAACAATAAGTCTTTGTAATCATCTATAATGTACAAAGAGAATTTTGGTAATGTATAACTGTGAAAACTAAAAAAGTCTTCAAAAAAGTCTTCAAATGCAGATACATAATTGATGGTAAACCAATTGGTTTGCGGTTATCTATCCATTATCTTTTTGCTAGCTCTTTTTAAATAACATTAAAAATTGTCCTGCACCAGATGCGCATTTCGACAATACATGTCTACATGCACTTCAAACCACATTCATAGTCTTCTCTTACAATTTTAACTTCATAATTTGTATAGCATTGGAACTGAAAATATATCTTCAACAAGACTTAAAAAGAGGAAAATTAACAGCATAGTGAGCATACTATCGCTTGTTTTGTTGTATCACTTCAGTATTTCTGTTTTTGCGTTGTTTTTATCTTATAGTTGGTGTGTTGCCATCGGTTTTAACTTGCACCACGGATTTGTTTTCTCTCAACTGGTTTATGACTTTCAAACAGCGGTATACTACTGTTGCCTTTATTTACAAAATATTTGCATTATATTATTCAACCAAATGGGGCAATGAACCCTTGCAAATGATAGCTATCAGTATATGCATGTGTGTTTAGCGTTATAAACTTATAATCTAACTAACGTAAAGGCCAATAGGTATTTAAATAACATTTACCTAGTTTATACAATGTATGGATATTATTAATATAATTACAAAAAGTATCTAAATATAGCACAACATATACCTCCTTTTACATGTATTTTCTGTTTCATTTCATCACTGATCAATGGTCTTGCAATTTTATACAGTAGAGGAAATATTCGTGGCGCTGAAAAATATTATTAAGATATATAGTCTTAGAATTTGTCTCGAAATGCATAAGACATTAACTTCATCCTTTAAGTGTAACTCTCTCCTCAACGTGTAACACTTCTGTGAAAAGGTATTTTCAATTATTTGCAGTTAATTTCATTTTTATATGTGTATAATATCCCCCTTCGGATCTCATGTCTTACTACTAATTTATTGGACAACTTAAATAACTTGTTCTTGATTTCTATAACTTGCTTTTTATTGCAATTTATTTATTTGGGTTGCCTTCCAATTGATCAGAATACAATGGGTGCTAATTTCTATGAAAACCGGAACATAATTGAAAAAAAATTTATACAATACAGTTTCAGCTGTGAATTTTTCTTTACAATTTGACAGAAACCAAGTTTTGTAGACAGAAAACACATGAGTCTAGAGGAAACTAAGGAGTTGTAGTAACAGAACCATATTGTATTCTTTATAACAATATCAAGATAATAGTGACCTATGACAATTATACAAATGACTTACGCAAGGGATCAAACATATAGCATTGATGACAGTCTGAAGTTATAAATGATACACACATGATGTAAAGCCGGCTAAACTCCATAAGTCAGGAATATGACAGTTGTTGTCCATTTGTTTGATGTGTTTGAGCTTTTGGTTTTGGCATTTGATTAGGCAATTTCCGTTTTGAATTTTCCTCGGAGTTCAGTAATTTTGTGATTTTACTTTTATGATGATTTAAACAGGAGTCTGAAGTGGAAAAATGGGTGCCATTATATATGATTCTTCATCACTTACCATTTATAACTAATAATCGTCTCATCATTTCTGGATAGTTATCTTCTAATATCTTTACCAGATGCAAATACATCTGCATCCCTATTAATAGTTACAAAATAATTTGCAGTAAATCATTATAGACGATAACATATGAAAAGCAAAGGTTCGGTAGAACCGCTTCTCCGAGCTCTCCTTTATTTGTACCGTTCAAATACTAAGATTTGCAAGCCATTGTTTTATCAATAAACAGAAGCGTTAGAATCTTTATGAACAATTGGAACTAAAAATGAAAACTAAATTCATCAAGGACAATTTTTCTGATTGAGCCAGAATCTTTGTTAGTTTAATTATTTTTCTTTTATGTACTGAAACATAGAATAATTTTGGATTGAAATCATAAAACTAACAAATCTCAGGTAAACAACATTTGTTCTGAGGCAAAAGTAAAAACAATTCTTTGCACTATTTTATCAAATACACTCAAAAGATACTTCAAAAGTAACATTTATACTTTATAAGAGTGTTTCAACAAACGTTAACCTATTCGAGTTGTCTTACTTTAAACAGAACCTGTATTATCTATTATCATTAGAAAGTAACTCGCGCTTGCCATCTACCATTTCCTACGAGAAAATATCTGTACCAAGTCAGGAATATGAAAATTGTTGTCATTCGTTTGATGTGTTTTTGATTTGGCCATTTGATAATGGACTTGACGTTTTGAATTTTCCTTGGAGTTCGGTATTTTTGTTATTTTACTTTTTGCGTTGCACAGTACACCTTAGTAGTAAGTTATGAATAAAGCCATTTTTTATTCTATTTTCTAATCAGATTTGGTCAGTATGTAAGATATCCTCATGATTCAACAAACATAGGTAATATTTACGACATTCGTTACTACTCGGGTTCTTTTCCTCCGTCTACATTATATAGCGGATGACTAGATGGAGAGAAGCGGATTCGCCGAGGTAAGCCGATTGGTATTTATGAAAGACATGTATAATTGTACACATTAAAAGGAGGTAGAATAAACCAAATTACAATAAAATTACTTTTTTTTTATTATTTTTATTTGTTTCTAAATAAACATGTATATCTTGGAAAATATTGTGTCGACTTGTAAGCTATTATGTGTGGTGTTGTATACCTATACAACCACCCTTACAACAAGAACACAGGTCAGTAAAGACATGTATACAATTTTAATACTAGTACACAGTGCCGTTCGAAATGTACAGAAAGAAGTTATAAAAACTAACAAACTCCAAATTAAATTCAAAAAAGAAAACCAATAAAAACTCCCACACCCACTCCAATCAAAAAGAACTTTTGCTTAAAATATATAAATACATAGACATGACCGACATGGAAATGTTAGTAAAACTACCATTACATAGGGGTGTTCGGTTAGAAGGGAACATCCACATATTTTATGAATTTAACCAGTTTTATTAAAGGACTATTGTCTGTTCCTGGTGTTATAGTAGGCCGATACTACTTGACATGATTGCAGGAACATAAATCTTTAAAGGGTGTCAAAGCATAAATAAAAACATTTATTTTGAATCGCATGCTTTTAAAGGTTAATGAGTGCATGATTACGCGTATAGAATTAAAGCATAACAGCAACATAAAAAAGTAAATCACAGACACGGAATTGACTGTACCCTCGAGTCCAATAACTGTTTGTTATTCTGAAAATGCACGCTTATTGTTAGGAAAGCGACCCAAACCTACCTGGAACCCATAACATTGAAGTTCCTGTATCGGCCATATCAAATATAACTGTCAAACCATCAACAGGTCGTCCTAGCTACAAACAAAGACAATTAAATAGCTATATTTTTTTTTATTATAATAAGATTAGAAACCGTTCTGAAAATGACGAAACAGAACAGTTTTTCTGCTGACGATATACTAAACATGCTAAAGTTGCATTAAGTGTACATGTATGTCAGTATTTATAGATTTATAACTAGTACAAGTTTGATAAATTTGATCGTTTACAAAAGTCCGTGTCAAAAATGTCACTACGTTACGTAATGTATTGTCTCATGTTTGAACTTGCATGTTTCTTACAGATAATGTGCATATCCGCACTAAGTACTAATATTTTGTCAAGTTTGGTAATTATTGTATACAATAGGTAATCGTGCTTTTCTATTTCTCAGGCATAAATTACCTTAGCTGTATTTGGCAAAAGTTTTAGGAATTTTGGTCCTCAATGCTCATCAACTTCGTACTTTATTTGGCCTGTATATAATTTTTTTTGGAATCGAGCGTCACTGATGAGTCTTTGGTAGACGAAACGCGCGTCTGGTGTATATACAAAATTTTGTCCTGGTATCTATGATGAGTTTATTTATCGCAAATGGTGCAGCTAAATGCTTGGCATGCAAATCATTAAAATTAAGTTAAATTATTTTTTTTTCCATTATAAAGAAAAACGGAAATAAGTCCACTAACAAATTTCGACTGACCATATGTGTTCGAAATATGGTACTGTGGATTTATTTATTTTCGTGGGTACCAATTTTCGTGGATTGAGGGAACATTGCATATTCGTGGATTTTTAAATTCGTAGTTTTGGCAAAGTCTGCATACAATCCTTTAGAAAATTTGTGTTTCGTTAAACATTTAAATTCGTGGTTTCCCTGTACCCACAAAAATTGGTATCCAACGAATATAAATGAATCTACAGTAACTTAACTTTTAATAAAAATGAGGTCATAAAGAAATGTACTTGAAATAAATGTATTATTTTTTTTTTTTTGTATATTAAGAATAAAAACAATTTAACACTTAATCCAATAGATAGTTTTTACAAGGTAAAGTAACCGGTATTAAAATACAAATAACAACGAATGTCACTAGAAAAAGGGGTGTCCTTAATAGTAAAAAAATTAACGATACCAATTTTCTTGCACCAGATGCGCATTTCGACAATACATGTCTCTTCAGTGATGCTCGTGGCCAAAATATTTGAAATCCAAAGCTTATATAAAAGATGAAGAGCTATAATAGCTAGCAGTAGACATTTTGTCTGCAAAAATTATCATACGGTTAATCTCTACTAGTAGTATATGGCATGCTCCACTAGTGGCACCTAACATGTTGAGGTTTGATGTAGTGTAATATTATATTGCATGGCAGTTGAAAAGATTATATATTATAGACAAAATAAATCATTGAAAAGAGCAAAACATCCAATTCGTTCAGTCTGGAATTTGAATGCAATTGCGATGGTGATTATTTACCTTTTGGCTTTGATCTGCCCAATCTTTAATTGTCGATTCACATTGAAGAAGTTTTGTTTTCTCCAGGTCAGATTTTTTTGTGGAAAACATCAGACCTTTGATATCAAGCTTTCCAAATAATTCCACACGTAGTGGGGAACCATCAATGGCATGACCACAAAATCCACCAGTTAAGTATTTTCTTAATACCTTTAATCGTGTAATAAAAAAGATATTTTATTATTTCACATCGAATTATATAATGCAATACGTTAAACGAGCGTTTTCTGGTTTTAAAAATAGTTTTGATAGAGTGTTTTTTTTTAATGATTTTTACAAAAAAGAGTTGACGGTATTATTAAATTATATAATAAATAGACTACTGAAATTTAAATCAGATTTGACACATGTTAAAATTCATCAATGCTTTATATTCACCCACCGTAATACGATTGCAGGTTCTAATAAATGTATCCAAAAAAAGGGGAAAAACGTTGTGAATTAAGGGGGTAAACCTTGGTTTAGGAAAATAAATATTTAAACCAGTCAACTTCATCAATGTATTTTAAGCACTTACCTGAAACAGATTGAAAACAAAAGATGTAACATAGAGGCTAAGAATTTATATATGAATTTGGTTTACATGAGCGTACAAATGATTTTAAGATTATTTTCCTTTACTTAGGTCTAACTCCTTAAAATGAACAAATGTACAGGTTGTAAATTAGAAGAGGGAAATTTGAAGATGTTTTCTTTTGTAGTTTTCAATTTGGGAAACTGTATTTTTCGAGGACTAAGGTCCGTAGCTTCAGGCATGTTAAAGAATTTTTCGATGATTACTTTTCTCTAGTAATATATAGTTTGATCTAGGTTTTTTACATTTGCTTAAAATTCGTTCGTTTTTTAATTGCATGATGTATAGTTTGATTATTTGGATACATTTATGTGTTCTTTGAAATAATATTCTATACAAGCTAAAGAAATATTGACTAGTCTCTGCTATAAACTTTTAAAAGGAGATAAATTCTCGTCGGTTTTAACACTATTACAAAGGGAAATAACTCGTGTTTAATTATTACCTCGGGTGGCTTGTACTCTTGAAGTAGAGTATTGACTCTTATCTTTTGTTTGAATTCGATGCTCTATTGAAAAGAAAAGAAATGTTATATTAATAATATGCATGTCAAACGTGGTAATGTGTATTAATAGTTACCAAAAGATATCAAAGATACCAGGATTATAATTCAATACGCCAGACGCGCGTTTCGACTACAAAAAATCATCAGTGACGCTCAGATCAAAATAGTTATAAAGCCAAACAAGTATAAAGTTGAAGAGCATTGAGGACCCAAAATTCCAAAGAGCTGTGCCAAATACGGCTAAGGTAATCTATTCCTGGAATAAGAAAATCCTTAGTTTTTTCACAGGAAATTTATAAAAATTACCATATTAAATTTGCATCAATTATGGTAGGAAAACTTTTAAATTATGTTATACATTAAGCAATACGTTGCTGATTGGTTGAGATACTCAAAATATGTTCATCTTTACCACCCATAAATATGTTCATCTTTACCACCCATAAATTAATATGTTCATCTTTACCACCCATAAATTAATATGTTCATCTTTACCACCCATAAATATGTTCATCTTTACCACCCATAAATATGTTCATATTTACCACCCATAAATATGTTCATCTTTACCACCTATAAATATGTTCATCTTTACCACCCATAAATATGTTCATCTTAAGCACCCATAAAAGAGGGACGAAATATACCAAAGGGACAGTCAAACTCATAAATCTAAAACAAACTGACAACGCCATGGCTAAAAATAAAAAAGACAAACAGAAAAACAATAGTACACACGAAACAACATAGAAAACTAAAGAATAAACAACACGAACCCCACCAAAAACTAGGGGTGATCTCAGGTGCTCCGGAAGGGTAAGCAGATCCTGCTCCACATGGGGCACCCGTCGTGTTGCTTAAGTGATTACAAATCCGGTAAATAGTCTAATTCGGTAGGTCATATTCATGAAAGGGAAGGGGATTGTAGTTACGACGTAAGGAACATATCCGATATCATTTGTGAAACGGTTATTCCATAACGGTCAACCAACTCGTGATGGCGTCCGTAAAATTTACGAAGGGATGATTTCAACTTCACCATTTGGAACTCTTTGTTTAATAGCTTCCTTGTGAGCAGCAAACCTCTATCAAGAAAATCATGAAAGGAAATGCAAGCACGGGAATATCGTATCAATTGGGAGATATATACCCCGTATGCAGGTGCTGCTGGAATGTTGCTACTTAGAAATGGAAAGTTCACAATTGGAAAGCTGAAATCATCTCTTTTGTCGTAAAGTTTTGTTTTCAACCGACCCTCATTGTCAATTTCTAGATGTAAGTCAAGATATGAAGCCGACTTTACTGTATCTGTAGTATCCTTTATCTCTAGTTCGATTGGATAGATGCGTTCCACATAGTCACCAAATTTTGAATTGATTAGTGAAAGAACATCATCTATATAGCGGAAAGTAGAGTTAAAGGATATTGCTAACTTCTTATCTTTCTTCCTAAGAAGTTCCTGCATGAAGTCAGCCTCATAATAATAAAGAAACAAGTCGGCGAGTAGAGGGGCACAGTTTGTTCCCATTGGAATGCCGACAGTCTGTTGAAAAACACGTCCTCCGAACGTAACAAATATGTTGTCAATCAAGAAATCAAGCATCTTGATAATATCAGTTTCAGAGAATTTTTTGTTTGAATCAGAGTGATTCTTTACAAAGTAGGATTTATCCCTCCCTAAGACAAGATACTTGTATCTACGTTGGCCATTCTTTTTTATGAAGCATAAATGTGTTCATCTTTACCACCCATAAATGTGTTCATCTTTACCACCTATAAATGTGTTCATCTTTAGCACCCATAAATGTGTTCATCTTTACCACCCATAAATATCTTCATCTTTACCACCCATCAATGTGTTAATCTTTACCACACATAAATATGATCATCTTTACCACCCATTAATGTGTTCATCTTTACCACCTATAAATGTGTTCATCTTTACCACCCATAAATATGTTCATCTTTACCACCTATAAATATGTTCATATTTACCACCAATAAATACGTTCATTTTTACCACTCAAAAAGCTACCCTCTTATTTAAAACTGACAAAAAAATAGAAGCTTAATTCATAACCCCTTTTAATTACGTATAATCACGTTTGTAAAGTGTGATCAAAATTTTTGTTTTCAAAGGACCCATTCAAGCATATATAATACATTGATATGCCATATGTAGGATGCATGGTTAAACATTCTAATTGCACTGACTCCCTAAATATTGATCTGCTTATATAAAGCTATAAATATTAAATTTAAATATATATATAGTACACCTAAGATCAGTATGTTGATTGATGACGCACGTATAAGTTACAGTCGTGTAATAAAAGATCTGTATGACGCTAAAACAAATTGAATACAAAATACTCTGGTTTCATAAGGTTTGAAAAATGTAGTACTACAAAAATATTTTGTGTGTTACATCACGGTATGTTCCTTTACAATTTGTATTAAGTACGTTTTAAACTTTAGGAAGTGAGTTTGATTCGAGAAGCACTGATGAGTCTTTTGTAGACGAAACGCGCGTCTGGCGTAAATATTAAATTTATTCCTGGTATCTATGATGAGTTTATTTTCGTAAGATTGAACAAACGTTTTGAACATTTTATAAAAAGAAATGTCATACAAATCAGATATTATACTAGCTCAAAATATATGAATCCTTATTTCCGTTTAGAAGATGAACAAACTCGGATAACTACATTTCGTCCTTCTAATATACCTATTTAATACAACAGAAGAACAGTGCTGAAAGCTGAACGATCATTCAAACCATCGTAGTAAGATACTGATGATATCATAAAAAAATAGAGAGGTGAAAGCTGAACGATCATTCAAACCATCGTAGTAAGATAGTGATACTGATGATATCATAACAAATAGAGAGGTGGTCGATCATTCAAACCATCGTAGTAAGATACTGATGATATCATAACAAATAGAGAGGTGATCGATCATTCAAACCATCGTAGTAAGATACTGATGATATCATAAAAAATAGAGAGCTGAAAGATAACAAAGGCAAATTGAAATGCATAAGTCAAGAATACACGCACACAAGAATAAATTAGGTTAAGCTAAAAAGAAAAAGAAAAACATGAAAACAAGAATACACACAGCACAACATATAAAACCAAAGAGTGAGCAAAACGAAATACACCAACAAAACTGGGTTGATCAAAGGTGTTCCTGAAGAGTATGCAGATTTTGCTCCAATTTTGTAACCCTTCGTTTTGCATATGCAAGAAATAATGCAATTGTTATAGCCATAAAAGGAATGGTGCTACGTTAAATGACCAGCCATTACAAAACTTTTTTTACAGTTCATTACTTTTTTAGTGTGTTCACACAACTGTTCTAAGTTAGGTAAGGAATATTGTGCGCAACGGCGTACAAAGATGTTTATCGCCGCTTTATTCTTTATGTCTCTGGCCCAATTCAAGTCAGTAGCAGGAAATTATTTATTGGGTTGTTGTTGATGATGTTGATTGCTATCCGCCATATTTCTTGTTTTTGTTTAAATTTAGGGAAAACAAAATAACTGATGTCAAAATATCACTAATCGACTAAGAATATAAAAATTAGGTTAACAAACAAAAATTAGAGAATTGTATGACCTCCAAAAGTAGCAACACCGGAAATGAAGACAGAATAAGCGTTGTCTGATATGAAAGCATCACTGCCATGACTGCTAAGCGAACTTACAATCAGTTAACATGTCAAAATCGGGAATAAGACACAATATCGTGAAATAACTGATTTGACGACTTATCTAAAAGCGCGCCTGGAGTATTAAAATTAGAATCATTGAATCATATTACTAGTATGTCAAGATACAAGACCACAAAAACATATTGTCAGAGAGAGGGGACAACGTCACATCCTGTCGGTCAATCAATATTTCGATGGTGATCGCAAAACTTGCGTATGTTGATTTAAGTCATTATCCTTGGCAGCTCTGTGGGGGCAGTTTTGTTTAAGAATCACCCTTTTAAAGTTCCTACATTTTGAACATGAACGAACGTAACGTATTAATTGAGATATGTAAACGCAATACGATGAGGGTCTGGATGGGGGGGGGGGGGGGGGATCTGTTATTCTGTAAACATTTAATTTTCACCCCTTTCTTCTCTAATCTTCTAAAAAATAACCCCTTTTTTCTCTAATCTTCAAAAAATTAACCCCTTTATTCTCTTTTCTTCATTTTTTTGGCCCGTTATTCTCTAATCTTCATTTTTAAGGGCATTATTCTTTAATCATTAAACCCAATCCAAACCCTCATACGATGGACATAGGTTATGTTACTGGTAACTATGGGAAGTTGACAAATGGGATGTCGAAATCATCACGTGTCATAGATTCTGGTGTTAGTATCGAAGGAAAGATCAAGATATGAAGCTCCCCTTTCAGTTTCACTACTAACATTACTCTCAGTACTACCGAAACTTCAGAACTACATTGGTCTCTTCATCTAGGACAAAGCATTGTCCTATAATATATGACTTCTCTTTCCTTTTTATCGTTTGCGTGCCTATTTTTTCATGGGGTTATTGGGAGCAAAACATACAGCCATTAAAAAAAATAGAATGGCAAATTACGAAAACAAGTGAATAAAAACAATTACAAAACTAAGAGAAACAGAAACTATCGCATCATAATCAAACAGGAACTATTGCCCCACGATCATGTTGTAGAAAACTAGAGAAAAACATTATTCGTGTTATGTCATGGCGGTGAGGGTCGCTATTTTGAAGAAGACATTGAACTGATGATTAACTACCAGAAAAAAAGATTTATCATTGTTTAACGACTTATATCATGCACCACAGACATACATAGCTATAACCTTTTGAAACCAACCCATCTCATTATATATCATCCTATCTTTTATTAACAATATAGTTACATATAAAGTTTGGCCATTAAACCAGACCACGCATACAAAAAATCAGGTCATTAGTTTTATTTCTTGACGATCAATGTTAGTACTTACAGACAAGTGTGTAATGTTTAAGTATACTATATATTATGCATTAGTGTAATGTTTAAGTATACTATATATTATGCATTAGTCATCATTGACAAACTTCACGGTGAAGATTAAAGTAATTTGATTTAAAATGTCGTATCAGAAATACTTACGTTTCGTAACATTTGTTCCGCTTTTTTGACATCAAAGCATCGAGCTGTAATTAAAACACAATCATAAAATCATGTACAAGTTAATCCTTTTTTGTTTTGCAATGGAAAGTAAAATAACAAATTACCTAACTTCAAAGACAAAACA
This sequence comes from Mytilus edulis, assembly GCF_963676685.1. Classification (NCBI taxonomy): domain Eukaryota; kingdom Metazoa; phylum Mollusca; class Bivalvia; order Mytilida; family Mytilidae; genus Mytilus; species Mytilus edulis. Next base: position 72,237,433 of record NC_092349.1, on the reverse strand, counting down.
AAACGAATGGTAAAATCAAAAGCTCAAACACAGCAAACGAAAGGAAAACAACTGTTATATTCCTGACTTGGTACAGGCATTTTCTTATGTAAAAAAAATATGGATTAAACCTGGTTTTGTGTATGAAATAATAAATGATGTTTAGCTTCAAATTACAGTTTGTAGCTTTTGTTAGGAATTGTAACTATAGAATATTATAAAGTTTTATATCAACTAGATCTGAAAAGCTATTATCGTTTTTTTGCTGCTAGCATACATATACAACGTTGGATCACTTTACTTTACACACAATTACTTTGACCACTCTACGCAACTAGAATCAGGGGCGGATCCAGACATTTTAAAAGGGAGTTGATGGTCGAAAATTCCCCCTGGATCGGACACTGAGAACTATTAACCCTTCTAGAGCACCATGTTTTCAATCTCACACAACCGCGTTTTGATGTGTTTGTGAAGCTTAGTTTTTTTTCATTTAAAGACATGTGTGGTTTTTCTGTAAATCTGTCTTTCCTTCAACTATATCATTTTCTCATTTTCTTTACTTCAAGTTGTGAATGTTAACTGCTCCCCACGTGTTTTATTTTTTTATCTATTCAATGCTTCCTTGTGCTATTTAGTGTAGGATTGTGTATAATATAAGTTTTTTTACATAATCAACATGCACAATTTGTAGTTTTAATTGTTGGTTTCTGATTTTGCTTTGAAGAGCAGATTTCTGTCTGGAACTAATAGGTATCTGCTAAAATCCGACAACAGCTTATTTAAAGCTGATCAATTTGTTTGATATTCTATAATTTTGAAAGTTTGTATAAAGAAACAAAAATCCTTACCTCGAAGCCATTTTTCCAAATCATAGCTATTTTGGTCTGCAATGTCTTTAGTATTTTCTTTAAGCTTAAATTAAAAAAATTATACGTTAACAACCGGCTGAAAGTTCATTATTTCATCTTAGTTTAATATATATATACTTCTTTAATACTTTTTTACATTTTTGTTTCTTTGTGTCGATCACACGAGTTGTTCTCTATTCAACTGTTTGTATAGCTTGCTCTTAAGTTGTGTCTGTTATACCATTTTTTTCGAGTTAGGGCATTGATGGAACACCACCTTATTAAATATGGGTGTGCGCTAAGTCAGGACCCTGTTATTCGATGGTAATCAGCTGCTGAATACCTCATATATTATTCGATTATTGTTTTGTACATTAGTCTGTTTTCACGTTTGCATTGTTTCAGTATTTTCATGTCTGGATACAGCATTTTGATCTCTGATGGACAATGATTTCATTGGCAATCGCAACCCATCTTCTTATTTTTTTATAATCTTAGGAACCTAAAACATGTTACCATAGAATTTTAGCAATATGTTACTTTGTATTCTTTGATATCTTACTGTAAACATTACACAAAGGTTTCTCGTTGAGGAGTTCTGTGAAAATGGACAAACAAAGTATGAGGCGAAATTATCTTTCTGTGAAACTAATCTAAACGACTACACGGAAGCATAACACATTTTAAAATTTTAAATTATAATTATAATAATAAGTGCCTTATTCCCGACCTTATAAGTCAATGATTTTAGAAATACAACATAACGAAATGTGCATTTGTGTAATGTACTAATCCATAGCCAATTCTTAATATCAGAAATGGACGTGCATGTATTAATGTGTCTCTGAGTGTATAAAATACCTGCAGCAATGCCTTTTGTTCTTTCGCCGTCAATGGTTTTCTGTTGTAACTGCTGTTAGCGTTGATATCGTTCATTTTGAAAAAAAGCTGTATAAAAACAACTACATTACAATATGCTGTTTCCTTGTACAAATGTCAAAATAAGTAAATCAATGAATAAAATTGAGAATGGAAATGGGGAATGTGTCAAAGGGGGTCAACAACCCGACCAAAGAACAGACAACAGCCGAAGGCCACCAATGAGTCTTCATTACAGCGAGAAACTCCCGCACCGGAGAATATCCACCAATTTAAATCTCTAAGCGAGGGACTCGGCTGTGCGCATTTATCTTACCACACAATTCTAAATGAGGTTATCTTATATGAGCCCATCTAACTAAGAGTTCAGACAGTGTGTAAGTATATATGACAAGATTTTTCAAAGCAGAATCCAATACAGTCCCTAAATTTGACATTGCATATGAAACACGTGCAAAGTATAATAGAATTATTTGTTTTACATCTTTATTCCCCATATCTTACAACCATTGATTGATGAATTAGTATTAAAAATCGGAATAACTTGTTTACAGAATTTTTTAATTAGGAATGAAGTAACTGCTTCAGTTGAAGAGTTCAAAATAACATTTGACCTTTTAAAGCGTTCGTTGCGCTGTGAGTTTTGATCATTGTTGAAGGCAATACAGTGACTAAAAGTTGTTAGCTTCTTCGGCATTTGATTTCTAGTGGAGAATTAACTCAAATGCAGTTATACCACATCTTCTCTCAATAAATAATTCAAAATTTGGTGGCTATATCTTGAACGCATCTATCCCATCAAACTAGAGATAAAGGATACAACAGATACAGTTAAGTCGGTCTCATATCTTGACTTACATCTAGAAATTGACAATGATGGTCGGTTGAAAACAAAACTTTACGACAAAAAAGATGATTTCAAGTAGCAACATACCAGTAGCGCCTGCATACAGAGTATATATATCCCAATTGATACAACTCGTCTAAACATCAACCCAACAATGTTAGATCTGTTAATTTGCTTTCGCAAATGTTTTGTTCTTCCCTCGCCGGGATTCGAACCCATGCTACTGAGATATCGTGACAAAATATCGCCTGCACTGTAGCCGTCCCGCTAAACCACACGACCACCTGGGCTTCACAAATTGATACTATATTCCCGGGCTTTTTGCTGCTCACAAGGAAGCTATTAAACCAAGAGTTCCAAGTGGTGAAGTTGAAATCATCCCTTCGTAAATTTTACGGACGCTACGAGTTGATTGACCGTTATGGAATAACTGTTTCACAGATCTTCCTTATGTCGTATCTACAATCCCTTTCCCTTTTCACGAATGTGACCTACTGAATCATATTATTTCCTTGGTTTGTAATAACATGAGCAACACGACGGGTACCACATGTAGATCAGGATCTTCTCACTCTTCCGGAGCACATGAGATCACCTCCAGTTTTTATTGGGGTTCGTGTTGCTTAGTCTTTAGTTTTCTATGTTATTTATTGTGTTCTATTATTTGTCTGTTTGTCTTTTTCCTTTTTATCCATGGCGTTGTCAGTTTATTATCGATCTATGAGTTTGACTGTCCCTCTAGTATCTTCCGACCCTTTTTTATACCACATTTTCTTATCTTTATAAACAAGTTTGCGTGTAATAATCTCATCGATGATTGTGAACCGATTTAGTCCTACCGAATAATCTATTCTTCAATAAAATAACGCACACTTTTATTATTACGTTTTGGGAACACTGTGTATGAGCGTTTTGTATAACATTGAAAAAAATACAAACATCCCTGGCCACGTAGAAATGCATTCCGTTGCTTCTTTTGAAAATCATCATTGACTTTACCAATGGTCAATGGAAATGTCGCTATTTCGTAACACATTGCATATTAAGCCAGCCAATATCAAGCATTTTTCATATCCTTTATTTCACCATAAGAGAAATACCTCAGTCTATATGTGGGAAGTGGGTAGCAAGTCCACAATCATTAGAGAATTTATTACCGGTATACCTCTATACATTTTCACGTGCAAATTGAATCTCATTCTACACTATGGTATACCAACTAAAAAAAATATGTATTATTTTATCTGTTGTGTATATCACTTTCTTTGCGTTCGATTTATTGATACTTGCAGAATAAGATGAAGAACATTTTTAACTTTATATAAGGGCAAACACTTACCTAAGGCTTTATATATATACCACAGTTCAATATCCAGTTTAATATCCATATATCTTCATTGTATTAGATCAACAAATCTGAAACATACATAAGGAACAAATACATAAGAACCCGTAGGTATTGTATGGCATTTATGCTGGTTTATTGATATTTATCTTTTTTATATCTGAACCTGCATATAGACAATCTGCAGGTAGTTATTTCTGGAGGAATTTGATTATATCATATGTTATAAAAAAAAAAATGAAACCGAAATAAATAACCAGACAATAAAAAGTAAATCCATCTAGGGTGCAACATACAATCGTCGACAATATGTGGTATCTACATGTATACAATACAACAACTTCAAAATCATCCTGAGTCAATAAAAGTAGTTAACAAATTAAAAATACAGTCAAAGATAAGCCATCGTCAAATAATAGTTCATATAAGAACAACAATAATGTATATATGTTATTGTTAATGATTTTTCTTTGTCATATTATTTTTATAAAATTAAGTCCATATGTACATAGCACACAAGTTCCGGGAAGTTTTACACTCCTACCTATAGGAGTCTACTCCCGTATTCGAAAAGAAGAACAAAAAATAGGAAAGACATAAGTAACCACTGCGTCCAAGGTTACTGGCTTGTGATAGGTACAGTCGGCCAAGGATCTCTTAGAAGCTCATGCTATGTATTTGATTGTATATATGAACCCGAACTTAAATACAGATTATTTTACTTTACTATATATGAATGTGTTGCGTTTATAAACCCTTTTTCAGATCCAAGTTCCTCATTTTAATTTTACCGATCATGTAAATAAGCATATTTAGTCCCAGTCAGGAGCCTGTCATTCAGTGGTTGTCGTTTGTTGATGTGTTATATATTTGTTTTTCGTTCATTTTTCGTACATTAATTGGGCAATTAGTTTTCTCGTTCGAATTGTTTTACATTTGTCATTCCGGGGCCTTTTATATCTGACTATGGACTTTGCCCATTGTTGAAGGCCGTACGGTTAGTCTCTGTGTCATTTTGGTCTCTTGCTGAGAGTTGTCTCATTGGCAGTCATACCACATCTTCTTTTTTAAATATTCAACAGATCAATATGCTTAACAGAGAGGGGACTTACATAGATTGAGATAAGTCCATTTCTTTATATTTATTTCAAAAATAATCTGGGAAAAAACCAATTCGTCTTTGACTGAACAGTGTAATGAAACGTAAAATGAAGTTGTGGCATATTTTAGTGTTTACATCATAGATGTACAAATAGCTTTATACATCAATGATCCACAATGACATCTACGTGATTGTGACTCTGATGGATAGTAAAACTCATTAGCTATCAATACTCATTTACTTTCTTATATTGTCACTCTTATAACACTTTCATGATCTAAATGTCAATGGTCATCACACCCGACTAGACTCCAGATTAACTTATAAAATACATATTATTTTCTTTATAGGTCATCTCTTAACGTATATGTTGCTTTAACTCTAAGGTTAAATGAAAATCAGTCAAGAATGTAAATAATTCAGTTCCCATTATGAAGTTGTCGTAAATAAATAAGAACACTTTAAATTAATCTTGTTTTTTGTCCATAAGAATAGGTAAACAGCTACAATCCTTGGCCTGTAACTTGTTTGTTTACGTGTGATCTTTTTATTTTTAAATTTTCACTCCAATAAGTAGCAAATATATTGATTACATGTGTACTTTAACAAAATCAAGTCCAAAAAAGCGAAGCAAGTGCCAGGAATTTAATATTAGAGGATATTCTATGTTAAAATCGGTTTCTGAAGTGGTTGACATTTTGATGTTTCAATTATTTACAAGTTTGCGTCATGTGTACTATTTTAGAATTCCTTATATAAAACATTTCGAAATATCATGTTGTGCTTTCGATAAAAATAAACTTAAGATTCACATAAAAGTTTTATAAATAATAAGAATTTCGCAACGTCACTATATTATTAAAAGTATTGAATAAAGATAATGATATTTCCTACATTAAAAAAATGTCACCTCCATCAATTATATGATTTATCATATTAAATAATACAAATATATTAAATAACAGAAGAAAATATTTACCCAGTTAAAATTGTTTGTAAAACATATAGTTCCCAACATTCACTGCGAAAATAGTACCGGAAGATCTTGCCAAAAACAAAAACAACAATTCAATAATAAATTTTTCAAATACCAAAACAGTCAATGGCCGAACTAAATCTGTCCACCGAATATATGTTAAGTCCTCCGGCTAAATAATGGTCATTAAAATGACCAGTAGACGTCTAGACCAAAGAGATATTTAATAATCTTGACGGATAATGGGACTGGTTTTATAACACATTGTACTGTTTATTGTGTATTGAATAAATACATTTCTTGTGTTTCTTTACTTAGCGTGTTTGTTGACATACTTTAAAAACGGTGTAAGTCCCACTATCAAGCCTCTCTTTGTGAGCTATAAACAATGTAGGAATCATATTCATCAGCAATATCATTTCTGAAGCTACATATTAACTGATTTATTAGAAATAGCAATTGAGATGGTTTGACTATTAGAGTCTTAGGACTAATGACATATATATGACTGTGTCCCCCATGCAGCTCTCATTCATTGGTTTAGTTATATATGCTTTTCTGCACTGCCGAAGATTTTTTAGGTGTCAAGAATGGGAAATAAATTAACACCTGGATAAAGATGTACCTTTGTAAAAAATATATTTATTTATTTCAAATAAAATGACTTTAATTACTTGAATAGGTTGCCAAATAAAATCTAGCTTCGATTTCAGCTGTTATTAACTACGTTTGATTTAAACGCAGCAAATCTAATTATTTTTACAAGACGATTATTCAGTATTGTAGTCAATTTTACAGATGAGTGTTACAATTGAATACTTCCCCCCTAAAGAGATATGTTTGAAAGGCAATTAGTAAAGGTAAAATTCGAAGTTTTCACAACATAAATCAAAGTACTGAAGTACTGAACATCGGATGACCGCCGGTTCTTGTGGATGGTCAAAAGCACATGTCACAGAAACAGATCACATCTCTATACCTGAAACTTGGGTCAATTTACAGAGATATTTTTTTCTGATACAAGTTCGTGTTTGGATGATGAATAAATGACAGGAAATTCAACCTCACCGTAATAACTATTATATTGTAGTGCAAGAAATCAGTATACCTTGGACTATTATACTTGTATAATAATAGTCGTAGAGAATACACTGGTTTGTTGTTATATATATTATTAATATTGCGATTGCATGTATGTACCGATTATCAGGTTGTCTGCATGTTGATATCGTAAATTATCGGTCGTCCAACTGTCTATATCAATCTGCTCAGCTCTTAATAAAACTCCATATCACGGCTTTGTGACGTCAAATACGTTGACCTGGCCTTAATAACTTTGACCCGGACATATCAGCGACGTCATAATGTTTGAACCGACGTTGATAAGTTTGACCCGAACTTATCAAGTCAACGTCCGGTTGCTGGTGAAACTAAGACAATACTTCCAAAAGACGCAAATACAGCCCGATAAATCGATTATCAGGTTATCGGCATATTAATATTGTAAAATATCAGCTGCTCGACATAATTTGAAGGCTTTTTGATCTCGTTCGCTGCGCTTACTCGACAAAAAGCTTCATATTATGTCGAGCAGCTGATATTTTACGATATCAACATGCAGACAACCTGATAATCGGTACATATCAGCTGCGAGACATAATATTAAGCTTTTTGTCTTCGCGTTCTTGACGCTTCTTGTCGCTAACAGTTCTTCTTGACGTTATTAGTGAGACCGCTATTTTTAGATTACATGTGGTCATTTACACTACACGTATAACCTGTGTAGTGATTTTTATTTTACGATAAATTTATGAATGAACGATAATTTTATGAATGAACAAGAGCACCTGACCTCTTTCTGAAACACCAATTAAACATATAAAATCGTATTTATTAAGATATAATTCAGTCAAATTTTCACCACTAAATCAACAACTGAAATGATTCCATATTTTGTTGAAACTTCGTACAACCGGAGAACAGAAATCGCAGGTATGAAAATGCACTTTTTTCACTGGTGTTGAAAACCCAAAACTAATTTGACTAGAATTTATGAATGACGGAAATTTAAGCGATAACAATACATCGGAGTGACCTCAAGGTCATCCTCTGTAAAAAAAATCTTGATTTAGTTCAAAATGTTGTCTATATAATTAATGACGTTGAATTTACAAATTTATAAAACACATGTGAATAAGAATTTAAAATGTATATGTAAATATTGATAAACCAAACATAATGTCCCTTTGGACTTGACATAATTCAGAGTATTTCCAACAATAACAACAATGCTTTATTCTCTAAATAACGAAATGAAAAATAAAAAAAAGTTACAGAAAACGACATGCAAAATAGACATACAAATAGCTCATATACATCCATTTTATTTGAAAAATTGGTGGGTAGTAGTCTTGATCTTTGGCAATCTTACCACATCTCCTTATTATTACATAGCATGAGAGAGATGAGCTACCATTTGTGTAGTAAGCAGTGGAGGATCCAGGAGGAGGTCCGGGTGTTGGTACCCCCTTTGTTTGGACGATCAATGCATTTGAATGTGGACATGTAGTTGGAACCCCCTTTGTCCTGGGTTTGGACCCCCTTTTTGTTAAATGGCTGGATCCTCCCCTGAGTAAGGGATACGATATGAAAACATCATGGCTCGCTTATCATTTTGATAAGTTAATACTGCTTTTTTACGAGAATTGGAACAAAAACATAACAAGAGCACAGAGGCAATGTAAAACCTGTGGAGTCCCAGATGATGAATCACATTTCCTTTTGTATTGTGACAATTACATAGAATTGCGTACAACTGTATTTGCTTATTTGTTTGTTTGAAAGAAAATGTACTATTATTTTAACATACTGTTGCGTCTAGTAGACTAAAACAGATTCTAAACCCCACCCCTAACTTGACTTGTTTGTTACATAGGAGTCTTCATTGAGCATTCTTTAGAACTATTGAGCGTGCAAAAAATAGCGCCATATTTTTTCTCCAAATATGCATGTTTACTAGTAAAGTGAAACTCGACTAGAGCGCTCTATAGTCGGGTTTCTCCTTGAAAGTAAACATTCATATTTAGAGTAGATATAAAAAAAGAAGGTGTGGTATGATTGCCAGTGAGACAACTGTCCACAAGAACCAAAATGACACAGAAATTAACAACTATAGGTCACCGTACGTCCTACAACAATGAACAAAGCCCATACCGCTTGGTCAGCTATAAAAGGAACCAAAATGCCAATGTAAAACAATTCAAACGAGAAAACTAACGGCCTTATTTAAATAAAAAAATGAAAAATCGGTTTATTGGTATATATATAGTACAAATAAGTGATATATATTGAAAAATGTAGAATTTATGATAATAAGGGGGAGGGACGGTGGGGGTTCATACCAGGATCCTGTCATCAAGCACATACATGTATGCGTAAGTTACTAGTAATAAATACTTACAAGAAATGCTTACATATCTTCCTCAATGATTGCGGAAAACAAGATTACGTTCGCATTATTAAAACTAGTTATTCAAATGTTTGTAAATGTTTAAAATGTTTTAATTATAATATCACGGTGCATAACTATACATGCAAATTAAAAAGAACAAACGATTTTGTAATTATAATACGAAGATAAACGTACACAAAAATAAAACTTACAATTAAAAATGGATATAATCGAGTATATATACTGCAAAAATTAAACTAATACATCTATTATACAAAGTAATACTATACAATTACTGTCTTTTGATGAGGAAAATATGCGGTTTTATTGACTTTTGAAAAAATGATATTCACTGAGGCCGACAGCCCCATATTTACCGAAACAAAATACAGTAATTGTTTTATTCCATATTCCGAGAGAAGAAAATGTATTTAATGACAAACATATACCAAAACAAATTTAACATGAAACAAACATTTTACTATAACATTGCATGTAAAAGCGCGTGACGTTTAGCGCGGTGAATAACACTTTCTCAGGTGAATATGCTTTTTTATTCAAAATTCAATTCATATAGAGAAACCTACTAAAATAATACCAATATGGAATAATATTAAAAATCGACAAAATCGAGTGAAGTCAACGTATATTATTGCATATTTGTAAATCTAGATAACATCATTTAGAAAATGTGTTTTTAAAATTAGATCTATCTTACCTTTGTGACTGACTGTTGGTGTTTATTATTTTCAGTTCGGTGCGTATCGATCTGCATGGTATAACTCTGCATGTTAATATGGCAAAGTCATCCTGGCTTGACATTGATAGCACTTAAAAGGTAAACTACCGGTCATGCCAGGTGAGGTGATCGTCAGAATACAACCTATCCGAATATAACATGAAAAATGTCGCTTTTAAAAGAATAAAAGTAGAGCCTACAAAAGAGGTACAATCACAAAAAATTCTGAACTCCGAAGAAAATTCAAGCGGAAAGAACCTAATAAAAGCAAAATCAAAAGCTCAAACACAGCAATTGAAAAAACAACAACTGTCATATTCTTAGTACAGGCATTTTCTTATGTAGAAAATGGTGGGTTGAACCTTGCAACACCGAATATCTCTGTTATTTATATAAGTCTTGCAAACAATACGCTATTGTACCTATCTGCAATCATATACATGTTTATTGAAATAAATTACAAAACATCAAATTAATTTTATTTCCTCATCATTTGAGAGGTTATATGTCTGAATGCGCATTTGGTGTATTACAAAATGCTTAATATTAACACTTTCAAGAGTCGATACCTCTGCTGGAGGACAATTATTTCCAGAGGGTATCACCACCCACTAGCTCAGTAATATGGTACTGGCATGATATAAAATTGAGAATGGGAATGGGTAATGTGTCAAAGAGACAACAACTCGACCAAAGAGCAGATAACAGCGGAATGCCACCAATGGGTCTTCAGAGAAAATCCCGCACCCGGAGGTGTGCTTCAGTTGGCCCCTGATATTGCTTTGATAATAAAAAAAATACTTAACTCAAGGGAAGCTCTGACTGAGAGTAATTGCACTATCAATTCAATGTAACAGTCTTGTGAATACTCCATTATAGCCTATCCCCTATCTATTTATCCTGTATCTATCTTTTATTCTGCAGTGTATATATGAAACATTGAACTTCAGTGCCTGACTTATTGTATGAAACATTATTATGTCGAGAGCTCAACACGCGGCATTTCATCTAAGAGCTCGAAACACTGCGTTCTATCTAGAGTGCTCAACACACGACATATTATCAGGAGTTTTAAAAATATTTTTTTCGAGCGGTCAAGATAGTAAATGTAATATCATTTCGCCATCCATATGTCATCTGCCTCTTCGAGTCTATTATGAATGTTCCAGGTTTTAGTCACAAGTTAAGTTTATAAATAAATTATGTTCAAGGATAAAACCACGATCATGTCTCAGTGCAATGAATGCACCGTTACATTACAAATTTCTGTGATCGACAACATTCTTGTGGTGGTCTAGAAGTTTAACATAAGAAAAAAACGAAATACCAAGTCTATAATAATAGCCCTTGATATATCTATATAATATGTTAGAATATATTTTTTCACTCTTTTGGTCTGTTGGAAAATGTTTCTGTGCTGTATTTAGATCCCTCTACAGTGAAATTTGTTACATGCACACTTATAAAAGTTGCGGTTTTTATCCAACGCAAGCATAGGTTTGAACATTGTTTTCAATTTAGACTTGTTTATAATTTACTTATATAGCATATGTAAATATCATAATGTTTATGCAAGAATCTATTATATATAGGTGATTATGCAATATACATGTATATGGTATACAGTAATTGTGACAATTAAAACAAAGTAACACATCGATATTTTTACGAATAAAACTCTTCTTATCTCAAGCTTGTCTAAACTCTTCTGTTTTATCAAATCAAATATTGAAACCCCATTTTTATTTTATAGACCTGTTTGAACAAGCAGTGTGGTCATAGTTTTTGCTCTTATGTTGAAGACCTCATTGTGACTTTGAGATAAAGAACAGCAATAAACGAATGGTTTCTTTACCTTTGACGTAGTAATGTTATGTAACTAAATAATTAATTAGATTGAATAGTGTTGTCCCCTAGCTTTATACATACATTGTAGACCAGATTTAAGACATATTTATCAGTCTACGAATTGATACACAATATCGTTTCTTATTTATATTTTTTGTTTGGTTTACCACATTGAATAGTTTATGCCGAAACTCTGGACCGATAGAGTAAAAGACTTATAGCCGTTAGCAAGAACGACAGTTCTAGACAAGAACACTTATTGACTTTACTATTTGAGGAACATTAATTAGGGACACCATAATACTGCGATTGGTTTACAACTACAACCACTTCTCCCCCAAAATGCCAATAGCGTTACGTTATATTACTTTTGATGTTCGAAGAATGAAATAATATGCACAATAGTTTATATAAAGATATAAACCATTTGACTTATTTTCTGTGGACTTTTGGTGCACTGAAAATGGTAGCGCTTATGTTATTAAAACACAAATGATCACGAATCTTGCAATAGGTATAGAAAGATGTGGTATGAGTGACAATCAGACATCTCTCCATCTAAATAACAATTGATAAAAGTAAACCATTATAGGTCAAGGTACGGCCTTCAACACAGAGCCTTGGCTCACATCGAACAACATGAACACATGAGTACATGAATAAGGTGTAAACAAGCCTTGGTGTACATCCTATTTTTCGAACTTCATTCGTACGTTCTGTAAAATGTATCTTCTTCTGTCAATCCCTTTCCATTTAAATTATATAGTTATACGTACAATTAATTTGTGAATAAATTAGACTATTGTGTAGAAGAATGAACGGTTGTAATAGTATAGGCAATCTTACGTTTCTTATTTACTCTAATAACAATTAAATTCCTTTTTAAAATGTTGTCTAGCATAAGTTAGAAAGTTATAAAGAGTTCAAGGGCGAAAGTAGGTGTTTGTAAAGATATAAATTCCTCATAACAAAAGAAAAAACAAAAAAATGGTGTAAATTTAATTGGTACTTGGTGTCAATAAATTTAACGTTTTCTGTTTTTTTTTAAACATTATGCAAATAAATATATGGTTTTATTCAAAATTTTCTTTGCAAAAACGCAGTCCTTTTACCACACAATAGAAATACAAGTGAGTTGAAAATTGACAAATCTCACTGAATTAAATGTTTCATCATCACAGAATTATATGACTTTACAAAGTTTCTTTTTATATTTAATCTCTCACTCTCTCTTTCTTCTTTTTTTATACCTTTGATAGTTTGTATTATATTTTATAAACTGTTTGCTTTACATGCATGTCTATTATATTATACTATTATTATAATTTTATATTGTATAATGGAGAAGACTTCATAAAAAGAGGGACGAAAGATACCAGAGGAACAGTCAAACTCATAAATCGAAAATAAGCCGACAACGCCATTGGCTAAAAAATGAAAAAGACAAACAGACAAACAATAGTACACATGACACAACATAGAAAACTAAAGAATAAGCAACACGAACTCCATAAGTGTCTAATCCTTTTTGCTTTTATTCGGCAAATAACATATAATATTTAAACCAAACTGAATTATATTCTATTCGGAGAACTAAATGCATTCCGGTTTACTGTTAAATTTGGGGTTTTATGTTGTTATTTGTTTGTGTTGAAGAATAAAACACCTATGCAATTGTTACAGATGCAGGTCGACAAAACCAAGAACCCCCCCATCCAGCAGATTAAATAACCGTATCAATGCACTGCAATCTCTGACACAAATCAGGACACTCTACCATCTGAACTGAGAATGACCTCTGCACAGATATTTGATACAAAGAACACAATGCAGGGTATTCTCCATTTTTTAAACAACTGAAAACATATATCTATGGAAAAAACTGACCACCTATTGAACGTACAACACAATCAGTGGAGTTAAACAAATCTTAATAAATAAACCAATACATAATATTTTTGTACATACATCAGATCGTCTGTTTTCTCGTTTGTCATTTCGGGGCTTTTTATAGCGGACTTTGCGGTATGGGTTTTGCTCGTTGTTGAAGGATGTACGGTGACTTATTATAGCTGTTAATTTCCGAGGAGAGTTGTTTCACTGGTACTTATACCAATTCTTCTTTTTATATATACTAAATGTACTAATAGCAAGCTCAAACGGTTAAACATTTCTGATTGATGCCAAATAAATGCCGTCCCAAACTCAAACATCCGCAACTGCATTTTGCAATATAGGTCAGATATATTCCACACAGCAATGTCATAAAGCATGTGAAATGTCCGTAAGTAATAATGCACAGGAAAAAAAAGAAGCAAATCACCAAGTCAAACACCAAAAGCAAAGAAAAGACAACAACAAAAGAAAAACCACAAAAAAAAATAAAAATATGAAAGACGCAAATGTTGATAAAAAACTTGATCACCAATTCAATTAATGTCTATTATTCCATAGTATATTGTTTAAAGGACATAACCTACACTTAGTTGGTTTATAAACCATGTTATCACAAAGTGCTAGATGTCGAATATTGTACATGATTTATTAAATTCTGCAAGTGGTACCATATTTTCTATTGTGTTGAATGGTCTGGTATCGGAGAGGTCATATTATACATGTATAAATACATTGTAGGTATAGGAAGATATGGTATGAGCGCTAATGAGACAACTCTTCATCCAAATAACAATTTATAAAAGTAAACAATTATATGTCAAGGTACGGCCTTCAACACGGAGCCTTGGTTCACACCGAACAACAAGCTATACACATACATATCGAACAAACTTAAAAATGTCCACTCCATCAGAAGAAGTGTCCGAAATTGATCTGTTGCCTTTTGTATGGTTAGATATAGAACCAGTCTGATACCCGGTTGAATGTTATTAGATTTTAAAACTCCAATGTCAACAGATGTTTTAATGTCTGATGATAAAGCGAAATTCACAAATATCAAGGTGAACATTAATATTGAGGTGACATAGAGGTCATCTATAAAAATTTCCAATAATTGCCATAATTAAACAGTAAAATATTCTATTGATAAAAATTTTATCATGGTAGCATGTCACTAATTTCGATCATATTTGTCCCCAGTCATTTAAGATCAAAACGTCCATTTTACAAACCAGTAAAAAGACGTCAAATTGAGACATGGTTAGTCTAGCAAACATATAAACCAATTTGAGCATATTTATTGACTGTTAATACATTTTTATCATCGAAAATTGATCATTGGTTTTTGTTTGTTTTATATACTAGTCAACAAAAGTAACGATACCCAAGTTTGAACTCCGATTAATGATACAATATAATAAGTAGGAAAAACTGTTAAATTATCCAATGATAAACATTCATTTGCAAAGTAAATGCACTCGATTAAAAAAATCTGACCAAATTGGAAAGTGAGAAAATACAGTGTTATTGTACACAGGGGTCAAATTTATTTTGAGGAAAATTATGAAAAAAGTTGGCACTTAATTTCGAAGATGATAATTAAGTATTCAAATGTCTGCAAAGGCATTCAAAATTTTCAGCAGATCATGTTTGAGTTTAAAGTTTTTAGTGCTATTCTAATATCGATTTTTGAATTTTTTGGTGAAAATACGATTTTTAGAAATTACAAAAAAATGCTAAATATATATTGATGATTTTGATAAGAAAATAACACTCTGCTAACATTAGACAATTGGTCAGTTATTTATTTGATACAATCTATTTAATGTCACTATATATGGAAAACACATTGCCTTGTATCGTCTTTTGTCGACTAGTCTGCTCCAACTGAATTGCTCATTTGAAGGAAGATTTTTGTCCATGGGTTCTGAATATTAAAGTTAGTAGTCCTCGAAATTTTACCGATGCCATCATGATTTGGTTGATAGTTGACCTACAGTGTTTCAGATGAACCGGAAGGAATATGATTGCGGATAAGAAATACATGCAATATATCTATTCTTGTACACAATATAAAATGAGGTTTTTTTTTCTACAGTGAACCATAAGATACCATAGGTGAGGAGTCTATCCACAGAATAATTACCTAAATTTACTTGTTAATGTTTTGCATTGTTTATGATCAATGCAAGGTTTTCTCGAGATATTTAAAAAGATATTTGAAATTTTTGTACTAATTAATAGTCTTTATTAAATGAATGAATCTTTATTGCATTAGCAACAACATTGCTTTAGCATAATACATATATAAATATATGACAAATATGACAGAATACAGAGAACAATTAAATAAATTAAATAATGCAGAAATAACTTATAATAATATGAATAATATATTAACTGATAATTTGCAATCTTAGTTTCCATGCAGCTTTAAGATAATTACATACATTTTTAGTTAAGCTTTTTGACCAAGCTTGTAACAGAAAAAATAGCTTTCGTGTATTTGGCCATGAACAATAATACTTTGGCAAAAAATTACATCTAAGTGTTCTATATGCAGGACAAATCAACACAAAATGATGTTCATCTTCAATAGTATTCATTTTTATTTTAGGGATGTAATTATTTCAATAAAAAGGTGTCTGCTTCTTCTCATATTGCTCGTTAATCATTTAATACATTTATTATATAATTGTACCACTTTCATTGTCTTGTGAAAATGTTAAAACTCGTTTAAGCCTTTAAACAAAAAGAATAAATTGTGATTCCGGAGAAGAGATTAATTAAAGACTACCAATGACCTCCCTTTAGTCCCTTTACATTAGGCACTATTGACATATGTGTATAAATGTAAAAGTAAATAAAGTCAGGTGAAAATCTTTCGTAAGGACATGAAATTTTAACCGTCAGGTTACTTGGGCTTGAAAGTGCACCTACATATTGTTGAGAATGGCAAGGAGCCGACCAGTATCTGTTTCATTACATATTGTGGAGAATGGCAAGGAGCCGACCAGTATCTGTTTCATTACATATTGTCGAGAATGGCAAGGAGCCGACCAGTATCTGTTTCAATACATATTGTGGAGAATGGCAAGGAGCCGACCAGTATCTGTTTCAATACATATTGTGGAGAATGGCAAGGAGCCGACCAGTATCTGTTTCATTACATATTGTCGAGAATGGCAAGGAGCCGACCAGTATCTGTTTCATTTAGCGTAATGCTATATAAGATTGAGAGGATGAGATATATGATAAGGTTGTTGATTTAATCAAAAGATATATAATACTGATTTCACATTTCGATACTTTTCACCTTATACGATAAAAATTCTTACTAAATACTTCTTAATGAAACTGCGTACTAGTAGTAATCATGGTAACTGTCGGTGTTACTTTAGTCAAACAAATACGACAGGGTTTTTAATTTTGATAGCTTGGTCTTCTGTTGTACTATTAGACCACTAATCTAGGTTAGGGGTGGGTTTGGCGCCAGCAAGATAGTTTAAACCCGCCACATTCTATATGTGCTTGTCCAAAGTCAGGAGCCTGTAATTGCATGGTTGTCGTTTATTGCTGTTTCTCATATGTGTTCTTTGCTTATTGTTTTGTGTAGTTTGTTCTTTGCTTATTGTTTTGTGTAGTTTGTTCTTTGCTTATTGTTTTGTGTAGTTTGTTCTTTGCTTATTGTTTTGTGTAGTTTGTTCTTGTGTTGTTCTGTTGCACCGTAATCCCAGGTAAGGGATGTTGTCGCCTTCAAACATGTTTAACCCAGCCACATCATGTATGTCCCAAGTCAGGAACCTATAATTCATTGGTTGTCGTTTGTTGCTGTGTATAATTGTTGTTTTTCGTTCATTGTTTTGTACATAAGTCAAAGCGTTAGTTTTTTCGTTTGAATTGTTTTACAAATGTCCTTTCAAGGATTTTGTTAGTGAATATGTGAATTTGCTCATTGCTGAAGACTGTACGATGACTTATAGCTGTACAGTAAACTTCTATGTCATTTGGTCTCTGGTGGAGAGTTGTCTCATTGGCAATCATACTACATCTGCTTATTTTTCATATATAGATTTATAAAGATATGGTATTAGTGTCAATGAGACGACTCTACATATGGTCTTTCATTTATCAAAATATACGAAAAAAGGCTGGTTGCTGTAAGTATCGACTGCACAACCCTATCACAAAATGATTGATTCACACACGATCCCCCATTCCTCTGAAACCTACGAGTTAGGTCATATTCGCATCTGTATATTTCTTTATTGAATGATAAAAGTTATTACATCCAAACAACATTTTAGTCAGCCATTTTCTATCAAGATAAAACAAACGTTTTTTTTATATGATAAAATGATATTCTAATAGAAAGTTATACCAAAGTTTTCTCAATTTCAAGAAAATTAGGAACTAGACTGTTTAAAATATGCAAGATATCAGGATTAATATTCATTAGCTTTGTCTAAAAGATTTTATTCGATAGACATGACAAACTCTGCTTATTTGGAATTACCGGGACAAAAATGTGGCAATGAAGTAATGAATAAATAGATAAATGCCGAGAAGGAAAGTCTGCATCGAAAATACTGTATTGTAACAGATAATCAAAGTACTGAATTACTGAACATCGGATGACTATAAGTTCTTGAGGATGGTCAAAAGCACTTGTCTCAGAAAAAAATCTATTTGAATATATCATTCTATTCTACTATTCTAATAATAGTGCAATGCAAGTGCATGGTGGACACTTTTCTGTAATCATTTGATTTTCCTAAAAGATTGGATACGATAAGGCATTCATATTTTCCCCACAAAAACAATTACAGAGTTACCGGTCCTTGTCGGTATTGTCGCAAAACGTTCTTTGAGATATTCTTCCGCATGCTTTAACCCAATTTTTCGGTACGTGTGCATTGAAATTATCAATGATTTTTTTTACTTATATATATACATCTAACTACAAAACATTTTCATATCATTAATTTATGTTGTAAACAAAAATGTTTTTATCAGTATTCATTGAAGAGATGTATTTATATCAAACGATAAGGAATATTATTTTGCACTCGTTTATGTGCGCGTATTTATCATGTTTAAAGATCGGTTAAAAACCCAAAACTAATTTACATAATGGAAATCTAGGCGATAGCAATACATCGAAATGACATAAAGGTCATCGCGATGTAAAAATGTTTTGTTAATACTAAAATTAATTAAATATTTAATATTTAGTTTCTTAATTACGAGCATGTTAAAACGTTACATATAGAATTATAAGTGAATCTTGTGCAAACCGAATATTTCATATTGGTTTAAGCCTCTTCTGAGGAGGATACATTTGATATGTACTAGTATGACTAAGCATTACCCCATAGAGGACAGTTGTGGATTTTGTCGAGCCTGCGATATTCATTTCGTGAAAGCGAGACATAGCGATCCTAGCCATAGATTTCGTTGTATGCGTCGGCAGCGTTCACATTAAGGTTCAGTCGGTGTTTAATTTTTTTCAGACATCAACATTTGAAACCTTCATGTAATTTTATGATATTTTAACGGAAGGTTCAAGGTTTTCAATCATCAATTAATTATTCAAAACATTGTGTAATATTTTAGATATGAAACTGGTAGTTTTTCTCTGGAAAGTATCCCTTCTTTTAGACTGGATCCCTGTCCTTCTTGGTTGCTTCTAACAGACTACCGTATGGTATAGCCTCATCCTTCTCTATGCTAAATTCGTAACATCCGTTTGATATACATGAAGATTATTCTTGTCTAATAATTATGAAATGTTTGTTACTGGACCTCAAAAAAATAAGCAAGCACCCCTCAATCAACCATTTAAAACATCTATCATTTTTATTAACATTTTAAATGAAATGCAGAAGTACATCGAACACGTCATTCATATTCACCAAATTCCAATTGAATATGATCATTATTACGTATATGACCTGGAACTACAGTCCGTACAATCCCCTAACGAGATAAGATAACTATTGGCGTCATAATAATTCAGATTTATAGACATGGATAGACTTTTATTAATGGTCGGATCTTTTATTTTTGTTTCGAAATGTTCAGGTACTTTTACAAATTGTTTCAGTGTATTTTCAATGTTCATAAAGTTTTTATTTTGAATAGCAATTTTGGTGCTATTTCTTTCGAGAAATACTAGTATTTAAATCATGTTCTTCATAAGAAACAATACGTCATATTTAAGGTTCCTAAATAGGAGATTGTTCTGTAAAAGGAAGAGGTTGTGAATGTAGTGCTTATATTTTAATACGCACGTACTTAAGGTGGTACCTAACACTACAGGGAGACAACTCTGTAAAGTTAGCTAAACGTTTTAATGACGTTGTGTTGTAAAAGAAATATAAAGCTTCTCAGTGATCAAAATTGGTGTTTGTCAAACTGCTATATAAGCAGTGTAATTTTTCTGACAAAATGTTTGGTTCAAAATTTTTGAAATTTTTATAGTTTTGTTAAAGGGTTAAAGTAAATACTTTGACAAAGTTTTATGAAAATTAAACGAGCCAAATTAATTTTAGTGAAAGTGTTGGGTACCACTTTAAGGTTATCGGTTTAGATTAGCGATTCTTTAAAGCCATTTTCCATTTGTATGTTTTCAAATGGAAACATCAATATTTTAGATGTATTGTTTAAGAACTTGTAGTCACCAATACATCGGATAATTCACTTACACAGTGAATTCTCGTACCAAAGTACGTGGACATTCTTTTTATTCATTCATTAGATATAGGAAGATGTGGTATGAGTGCCAATGAGACAACTCTTTCAAAAGTCACAATTTGTAAAAATAAACCATTATAGGTCAAAGTACAGTCTTCAACACGGAGTCTTGGCAAACACCGAACAGCAAGCTATAAAGGGTCCCAATATATGGAACGCCAACAATGTCCTGTTCATCAAAGCTGTCATATCAATGCAATTTCCTAGATTAGTTGGACCCTAGTACTGTCCTTATGTAAAGTGGTTCAAAACTTTGAAACTGTCCAAAACTAGTTATCCTATAATTGTTAATTTTTTATACATTGTGACACGGATGGAGAGTTGTCTCATTGTCACTCATACCACATCTTCTTATTTATTATGGTAAAACACAGCTACCAGAAACTGTTCTAAATGATTTAGGAAGCTGTTGTAGATAACACTTTAAGAGTAGAAAGAAGTTATCCTTACTGTAAATAAGCAATAAAATTGAAAATGGAAATGGGCAACATATAAAAGAGAGAACAACCCGACCAACGAGCAGATAACAGCCGAAGATAACCAATTGATCTTCAACGTAACGAGAAAATCCCGCACCCGGAAGTGGTCCTCAGCTGGCCCCTAAATAAAGTTGTGTACTGGTTCAGTGAAAAAGGACGCCAGACTTAACTCCAAAACATATAAATGAACTAAAATAAAACAAAACTAACAAAACTAACAAAGGCAACATGCAGGCTCCTTACTTGGAACATGGTAAAACATGTTTTGTGAGATCTCAACCCTACCCTATACCTCTAGCCAATGTAGAATAATGAAACAGATAGCAAAACGCACAGTAAAACTCAGTTTAAAAGAAGTCCGAGTCCGATATCAGAATAGGTACCCACCAAAAAAAACTAAGCAAAATGACAATGATACATTAAAGAACAAAGGACTACTAGCAGTTACTGACATGCCTCCTTGCCAATTTCTTGGCCTCTCCTTGCAATTGTGTTTTCACGTCTTTTGTATCCGAATGCGACATGTCCTCCGATCGGGAATTTATATAGATTTATCTACAACACTAACATGCATTTTTTATCTATTTTGTTTTCGACCAGGACTTGCAGTAATTGGAGAAAAACAATGTAACAATGGAGTAAGTGTTTTAAATGTCTGTATCTGTCATCATGGGTGGACCGGAAGCGACTGTTCTATTGATGTTGACGAATGTAGTAGAGGTATGTGTAAACATTAAATTATGACTTCAGTAAACACATTAAACATCTATCAATAGTATATCATGCAACATCACTGTACATGTGTTCACGGTTATACATGTATATAGAAGAAAGACCATCGATATAGTACAAACATTATTTTTCACGAGTTTACTTTACACTGAGAGAGTGATACACAATGTATGTTGTATTTCAAAAGTGGTCGTACTGGATAAACATAAAGACTGCTTTTAATGTCTGCACGAATGTTGTTGTTATGCAATATACCGTAATGAGGCAGCACGTACATGTATATGTACATGTGTGAATCGTGTCTGAATAAGTTTATCTATTCAAAGGATTCATTTCTTTTACTTGTTGTAATTGTGTCGTCTGATAGCGAAGCTGTACTTTCACATAGGAACATTCTGTCGCCTTGTTTCATATTCGGCCACGTCATACTTTGTTAATCAACAACTGAACAAGGCGTAAATTAATTCAACTAAACTTTCACATACCCTTTTATATGACACTTAGTTCAAGCATCGGCTATTGTAATATGAGTTCCGATTAGGTTATGCATACCAAAGTATGATCTTTGTCATTTATGTTTAAAATAATATATGTTGGTAGACTCACACGTATTTTGTTATCAACCTTGAAGATTGCTCTTATGTTTATTTACTTAATATCTACATTTCAGTTAACCCAAGTCCTTGCGGTGAGAGAGGAGCATGCGTGAATACACCCGGAAGTTATCATTGTGATTGCAAACAGTCATATGTTGGAGTGAACTGCGAACACAAAATACATGGCTCGATTATTAGAAAACGGCTACTTCTTAATAGTTTTGCAACACCCCCGGTACCACATACAACTGTACTACAGACGACAAATTCCCCTCCTCCTTTCACCACAAGAGCGCCACCTACACCTCATGGTATCAAAACGCCTCAACCAATCACAGAACAACAGGTGTCGCAAGGAACGATAACTACAAAGGCTCCACCACCAATAGGATAAAATTAACCAAAACATTAGAATGGAAATTCTGTTTCGAATGACGTTTTTATTTTGCTTTTTTTAATATAATAAAACATTTGCATATGCATTGTCTGAGGAGAACATATTTTACATTTACCATGTTTACAAAACATCTTGAAACGGGGAAATTATAAGATAAAATGAGTTTGTAATCTTTCCTGAAAAAATACTAAATTGGTGGTGTACATTACATACAGAAACACATTTTATTCCTGGGATGTGAAGCAATGAATTATAATTATGTTGTGTTCAACTTGTTTTATCATAATATGAAATAAGGAGAATGTGGCATGATTGCCAATGAAATAACTATCAAGAATCCAAAGGATATCAAGTCCAGCCATTGTACACCACCACACAATACAGCTTTCAACAATGAGTAAATCCTACATCCTATACAGCTGTAAAAGTAACAGACCAAAAATGATTCAAGTCAAACAAAAAACTATCTGTCTGCTTTAGAACAAATAAACATAAAAACAGATATAACAAACAGTAACCAACGAAATCCACTGAATAACTTGCTTCGCTTCGAAAATTAGGACAGGCACAGAATATAAGAAATTCCAAAATATTTCGGATATATTAAAAAAAAGTTCTACATATTTGGCTAAAAAACAAAATATATCTTGACAAAATGTAGTATTCGATAATTGTCAGTTCCCATATTCTAATAGAAAGTTACAGTAATAATGTCTTTTTTAGCACTTCTGAAAGACAGAAATTATATCATAAGGTGAAAAGGTTAAACAAAAATTGAAAAATGAATTATGCGATTGCATTAAAACACCATTGTGACACTATTCCCGCGCCATAGATTCGTGGAAAATTTTACTGTTTTGATTCCATCATTAATCATGCAGCAATTGTCTTTTTGTCCTATCTAATAGATTACTTGCACAAGTCGTTCATATGCAATTAAGGCTAATTCTGCGGTTCTTTCTTTTATTAGGGTTTTCGTCAAATCATACACATGTTCAACTTCTCACGAATTATATATACGCAATTTTTAATTTCGTCGTTAACTTGATTATATTTGGGCTAGGATGAAAAAATTTTCCTGCATTTTTTTTAGCTGTAATATCTGTCCTGCCTTTTTATTTTTCACTCTGTTCGGTCCTGCCTTTTTTTTTTTTTTTACCTAAATTGTCGTCCTGACTGTTTTTTTTTTTTGCAAGTGTCTCATCCTGCCTTTTTTTTTAAAACTCAAAACTCCTGTCCTACCTATTTTTTATAAATTTCATCCTAGCCCCCCCCCCCCCCCCTAAAAATCAAATGGTAGCTCCCTTATTGGTGATTATGATACTAGACTGGTAGTATGCAAACATTACATAGTGATACTTAGACTCATGGATCGTATCCAATATGATCGATTTAACCAGGAAAGAACAAAATATACAGATTGAAGGAAATATAGGTTTGATACACAGCTATTGTAGTACGAGCATTTTTTTATATAGATTATACCGATGGTTTCCCGTTTGAATGGTTTTACACGTCTAGTAATTTTTGTGGCCTTTTATAGCTTGCTGTTCTGTGTAAGCCAAGGCTCCACGTTGAAGGCCGTACATTGACATATAATGGAGAGTTGTCTCATTGGCACTCATACCACATCTCCTTATATCTATTGGTGTATATATCTATTAATATGGATATATATGCAGATTAATTGATGTTTAAAAACCTTTAATTTATTGAGATGAGTAAAAACTGCACATCTGGGCAGATGTATAAAAAAATGTGCATCTGTTAAGATGTATGTAATATGTACAGCTTAAAAGATTCATATAAACAGTATATTTGTAAAGAAATATATCAACTTGTTATTTATCTTAAAAAAAAACACACCGTCAGTTTACCCACATTTTCACAGATGTACAGTTTTAATGAATCTCAAAGACTGTATATTTAACATACAAATTTAAAAATACAATTTATTTGTATCTTCACAGGGTCATTATACAGTTTGTAAGCATCTTAATTAATGTACATCAACGGTGTATGTGTTGAGAGTCGTTTACTTATATTATAACCTTCTAAAAGACATGCTTAATCAACATGAAAGCCAACAGTATTGGCAGTAAGTCATAGCCTGAGGTTTCCTTCTGCAAGTCAATGGTGTGTATTTTCAATTTACAATGACAACAGCAGATATAAGATATAAATCGCTGTTAAGGTCAATGACACTTATAATTTTATAGATTACAAATTAACAAATGTCAAGGAAAAGAGTAGAATAAAAGGTAAAAATAAAACCCTTTACCACAAAACAGATGAACAGGTTTAATTTAACTGATTGAAACTTAATGCAAGTGACAAAAATGCAAATTTAAAACCACAGAATGCATATGATTAGAACATGATACATTATACATGCAGCAAAAGGCATGTAGTCTGATAACAAACAGGTGAATAAATCTTTTATTAGTTGTTGAGTCTAATAATATAGTGCATGATAATCATGTTCAATCTCTATTTATTGAACTCACAGCTAATTCAAATTCTAGTGTAACAAATTTAAAGGTTTTTGGTCCCTTCAATGGAAAAAATGGTTATGAACCATTATATATAATGACCCGTTGCTTTTAGATGCAGGCTAAATCGTGTTAATGCCTTCTTCCCTCCTTTGCAGGCTTGACCAACTTAATATCTTAGAAGTTAACCTGTGTTAGGATTTCCTACCGCTTATCCCAAAATGTCCACCAAAATGTTCACCAGAATGTTCTCCAAAATGTTCACCAGAATGTTCACCAGAATGTTCAGATTACAGCTTTTGTTTGACAATTATTTTCCATACCAGCCCTACTTTTCATTTTTGACATTAAACTTAGATTAAATGTCAACCTGAATTATATGTTTCTTAGCACATGCCGATTAAACCATCAGATTAAGTTAAAGGCTATAAAGAGCCTATGTAGCTCTTCTGTCGTAGAAGGTGTTCTGTACGAGTTTAAAAGTAACTATGATTTATAGTTTTTGAACAAGATTTCTTCGGACAAAAAGTCAAAAATAATTTGAAATATTTAATTTTGTCGAATACAAAATTAAGATGTTAGAAGATCTATTGACATACAGAGAATCCAGGCAATATAAAGGGACAAAGGAAACAAATAATAAATTCAAAACGATAATTTCGTCGATAGAAAAAAACTTAACATTCATTAAAATTTTCATTGATTGTCTATTGAAAGAAAGATAACTCTGTTGTAATTCAAATATAACTAAGTTTTATACAAAGTAAACAAAGTATAACACGTATAATCTGATGTATAAAGTCGATTCTATCTTTTAATGGCGCTTGGCCTTAAACTGGTATTTTTTCACATATTGTCACTAAACTAGAACGTAATTGATTGATGATAAATTGCTGGATGTTTTTTTTTGGAAAAATTGCTTTACACTTATGTATTCCACTGACGTAATTCAAACCAAATCAAATCAAATCAAATCATTTTATTGGTGTAAAATCCAAATATTGGATTGTTACCAAGACAAACATGACAATCATTACAAACATACAAATTAACAATATTGAAATTTAAACAGCATTCATATTCTATATAAGACATATAGCTATATATATATTTAAATGTTTTGGAGGAGGTGATACTTAATTTTGCAAATTTGAAAATACAAGTACATAAATTCATAATGCAATTGTTATAAAATATATGGAAAAAAAACTATAAGAAAAATATAAAATAGTCATAAGTTTGTTACATCGACTAGTTTTTCTTATCCGCTAGGCTATTTCTTAGTACATATACATCATTAACTCCCTTGACCATGTTGACAGTAATTTTAGTTACATCATAATCATTAAAAGTAAACATAAATGCAAATTTTTCCTCATCAGACATTTTGGTGAAATCTGGAACTATACTCTCTACTTCCTGAAAAAGTTTTTGCCTACATTCTTTTAAAATTTGGCATTTTAAAGCAAAATGATATTCATCTTCTATCTCCTTTTTACAGAGAGGACATAATCTGTTTTCCAAAGGTAATTTACGGTGTCTACCCTGTTCAATATTTAGATAACTATAACTTTTTTTATTATTTTTATAAAATTTGATATCATGTATCGATCCAAATCTATTAATAAAAAAATTTCTAATTTGTATGCTTTTTTCAATTTTCTGTATGTTCTTAGTTTGTTTCCATTAGGGTTATTTTGGTCGTTAAAAAGACTGTCTTTCCAGAAATCTGTATACCTTTCAGCTAATTTGTTACCTACAGCATTAATAAGGCATTTTTTGGAGAAAGTATTATGATTTTCCCATACATGATTGAACCCTATTTTTGAAAGAACATTTTTTAATTTGACCGCAAAACCATTATTTAAATTCAAATTACATTTATAAGCATTTGAAGCATAACTGTCTTGTTTTGCATTCATCAAATGGCACCAATAGCCAACAGAAGCCTTTACAAAATCAATAGCAATAGGTAACATACCTATTTCTGCTAAAACTGCTGTGTTTACTGCAGCTTTATTTACACCAACAAGATATTTGGCAAATTTTATTTGAAATTTTGATGGTAAAAAAGACAAATATCTACATTCAAGGCTTGAGTTATCTTCACATTTCACTGCAATAAATTGTCTTGTATGTTGTTGATATATAAATTTCCATTTTAATGATTTTAATCAAACCATGATCATGTTGTTTGTAACTAATTCTAAGAGACGACTTTACTAAAACAATCATGATCCCTTTGCTTTAACTCTTTCTTAGAAGCAGCAAAACTTTCAATGGGAACAATGCTAGGAAAAACACGGCATGCACAACTGTTTCAAGTGGAGATAAATACACTATGCGCAGGCATTACAAGAACTTTATTTAGTCGTTTGTAATTGTATTGTTTTCAATGGTTGTGTGATACAGCAACAACAACCAAAAAGAATGTGTCCAAAGTACACGGATGCCCCACTCGCATTATCATTTTCCATGTTCAATGGACCGTGAAATTGGGTAAAAAATCTAATTTGGCCTTAAAAGTAAAAAGATCAACCAAAAGGGAACATGTGTACTAAGTTTCAAGTTGATTGGACTTCAGCTTCATCAAAAACTACCTTGACCAAAAACTTTAACCTGAAACTCGCACTTTCAATTTCTATGTTCAGTGGACCATGGAAATGGGGTTAAAAGTTTAATTTTGTTTTAAAATAAAAAAGATCATATCATAAGGAACATGTGTACTAAGTTTCAAGTTGATTGGACTTCAGCTTCATCAAAAACTACCTTGACCAAAAACTTTAACCTGAAGTGGGACGAACGGACGGACGGACGCACAGACGAACGGAGGCACAGACCAGAAAACATAATGCCCCTCTACTATCGTAAGAGGGGCATAAAAAACATAACATACTATCGTAGGTGGGGCATTAAAGAACCGTTACCATACTGTATAAAAGGATAATAACATTAACTAAAGTGACTGCAGATAATGAAATTCTTACTTTAACAACATCGAGCAAACTTTGATGAGCAACAAATCCGATATTGTTATCCATATTGCTAGATTGTTTTTATTAGATCTATACATTTTGCAGTATGTAAAAAACTGGAGAGGAAAAAACAACTGGTACTATTAATTATTTTGAGAAATAATACCTTGTTTAATTATTGCACCAAAAATATGATTGAAATATACATACAAAAAAACTATTTGCCTTATTTAAGATAAAGCCGAAGGCGGATAGACCTTATAGATTAGTATGTTGTACTATGCCGGATCTGTTCGTATAAGTTTGTTTTTAAAACTATTTTCAGTCAAAATTAAATGACTTACTAATTTTGTATAATATTATTCGAAGAACTAAAACAGCCAAGTAAATATTTGTCGAATCATATTTTGTACTTTTAAGGGAAGCAGATGTTTCTAATTTGGATAAGATGTGATTTATCACTATTTTCAAAAAGTTTTTATTTTTTTAAAGGTTTAAACCCTACCGTGACGAGAGCATACATTACAATGTGTTATTGTTTCCTGGTTACATAGCAGAGAAAATAACACTTTTTATGATACATTTGATGATTTCTTCAGTAATGTTTCAGTATTGATTTCTACACTTCTGTAACGGATTTTTGCAGTAATGTTTCAGTGCTGATTTTTATGCCCCACCTACGATAGTAGAGGGGCATTATGTTTTCTGGTCTGTGGCTCCGTTCGTTCGTTCGTTCGTTCGTCCGTCCGTCCGTCCGTCCGTCCGTCCGTCCGTCCGTCCGTCCGTCCGTCCGTCCGTCCGTTCGTTCGTTCGTTCGTCCCGCTTCAGGTTAAAGTTTTTGGTCGAGGTAGTTTTTGATGAAGTTGAAGTCCAATCAACTTGAAACTTAGTATATATATATGTTCCTTATTATATGATCTTTCTAATTTTAATGTCAAATTAGAGTTCTGACCCCAATTTCATGGTCCACTGAACATAGAAAATGATAGTGCGAGTGGGGCATCCGTGTACTGGGGACACATTCTTGTTCAGTATTATTTCAGTACTGTTTCTAGACTGATTTATTTTAGTGATTCAATACTTACTTTTGATTGCTGTTCCTTATTGATATTGTGTTGAAGTCACTCTTTTTTGTGAAGTCTTTTTTTTATTAGTTTGATATTCCATAATGATAAATAATATTAAGGTTGTATGATTGCTAATAAGACAACTATCTACTAGATAGAACATTAAAATGTGGATATTAAGTACTCTTTTGTTAATTTAGTTTCTTATATATACCGATGTTTATGAATTGAGTGCTGTTTAAAAAAATTGAGTAAAAATGCAAAATAAAAAAGCATCTATTGTTTTTTTTTAAATTACACATCACATTAGAGTTCCAGTGAGACTTAGGTATGACCAATGTCAATCTTTTTTGAAAATTATCTGAATACGGTTTGTACAGGATGGGTAATAGAATAAATGATGGAAACGGGGAATGTGCCAAAGAGAAAAAAAACATAATCAAAGATCAGAAAAAAACCCGCCTTAATCCATCGATAGGTCAACGCACTGAGAAAATCCCACACCCCAAATCAGGCTTCGTCTGGCACCAACACGATAATGTATACTAGTTCCGCGAAATGGACGCCAAACTAAAATCCAAAACATCCTAATAAACTAAAATGTTAAAAAAACACACACATACAAGACTAGCAAAGACTAGAGGTTCATGATTTAATGAGAATAAAATGATTAGTGTGAAACAATTTAAACAAGAAAATCAACGGTCTCTTGGGTTTTTTTTTTGTTTGTTTTTTTAATTTTATTCAGTTAACTTTTTATCTATTGACGGCTCAAAAGTTGGCCTTTTTTTGAAAATGTGTATCTGATGCAATAAAGTTGATTTCACTTTGACACCATTTTGCTCATGTAATCGATACAGAGGTGTCTTGCAAATCGATATCTTATTGGATGAAAAAAACATTCTTGTTGTTGTCTTCGAACAGAGAAGACTGAGTTCCATTCGTACATTCACCTTTCAGTGTACAGACATTTGTTTCCTTGTCATATTTTGCTGCAGTACAGGCTGTCTTGATGATGCACATTAGTGTACACGCAAGTCATTTTGTGCTACAGAGGTGTCTATGGCGGTACCTGCATATCCGTACCCGATATGTCCACATGCATATGCAGTGCTTGACAAACCTTTAATAGAAATGTTAATCAAGTATTAAAACTATTTTGAGACAATATTGAAACAATACACTAGTCTAAAAATTTGATACCTCCAGGGGATGTCATATCCTCTGGTTATATAGTAAGGGCCATCTTCCTTCAAGGAGACACTACGTTTGTATTTACCAGACACCTACGGGGCTACATATTCACGGAGGCTTTCGTTGACGACTATTTGAATATACAAAGTTGTAAGTTATCGGGAATGAGCTTTTAATATAGATCATTGTCCATCATCTGTATATGCATAATATGAATCTGTAAATCTATAATATGAATCTGATGATGTATAATATGAATATGTAAATGTACAATATGAATATGTAAATGTACAATATGAATATGTAAATGTACAATATGAATATGTAAATGTACAATATGAATATGTAAATGTATAATATGAATATGTAAATGTACAATATGAATATGTAAATGTATAATGTGAATCTATCAATGGAGATTTGTTGTAAGCAACCGTTAAGTTTGGTCAGGCTACGGATGTTGATAAAAATGGGAAAAAACATGGGATAAAACTGGGTTGTTTATTTACTTGAGATATGATCATGAACATGTGATATTGTTAATCTATTAATGTGATAGGTGGATTAACATGTGATATTGCTAATCTATTAATGTGATAGGTGGATTAACATGTGATATTGTTGATCTATTAATGTGATAGGTGAATTAACATGTTTTATTGTAAATCTATTAATGTGACAGATGGATTAACATGTGATATTGTTAATATATTAATGTGATAGGTGAATTAACATATTTTATTGTTAATCTATTAATGTGATAGGTGGATTAACATGTTTTATAGTTAATCTATTAATGTGACAGGTGGATTAACATGTTTTATTGTTAATCTATTAATGTGACAGGTGGATTAACATGTTTTATTGTTAATCTATTAATGTGACAGGTGGATTAACATGTGATATTGCTAATCTATTAATGTGATAGGTGGATTAACATATAATATTGCTAATCTATTAATGTGACAGGTGAGCTATGTGTTGTATGATTAACGTCTATATAGCTAGTAGCAAACATTTCCTGCAAGTTTTGAAAAAAAAACCGAAAAGAGGGGTTTACATCTTATTAGGTTGTCCTTGGATTAAACGGTGGTGTAATGCTCACTTCAGCTGCAAAAGAAAGGGTAAATTAAATGAATATTTATACTATAATGGATTTTAACGTTAAAGCGCAGGATATCATAGTCTATTAAATGCATGCCATCTAAACCGTTCCTGATGAAGATAAATCGAGAGAAGACAGAAGCTTCCTACCGACCATTCTTTGATATTACTCCTTACTGATGCAAGATTTAATTGTACACTAAATTATTAAAATATTGACTTTTCTTTATTACCTGATTCAATGAGACTATTTACTTGATCGCTGTAGACCTCTACTTCACAAATTGTTAGAAATTCCGTATCCTTACGTTTAATCCTGACAAACCTCCCTCTTGTGTTATGGGGGCACGTTATAGTGATATTCTGGCTCGCTGTGGCCTGAAAGTGACAGTGAAATACATCTCCCTCATCTAGTTTGGACCACCCATTGCATGCACACATGGCTTGATAACTTCGACATCACAGTTTGATAGTTGTTCTTCTACAAAGTAAGATAAGTAGACATTATACATAAAAAGTAAGATAAGTATTGGGTTGATTGAGGCAAGTATGTAAAGATATGGTCAGTATTTGTTTCGTTAAGGTAAGTATTTGGTTTTTAGTGAAGAATACTTTTTAAATAAGGTAGGAATTCGATACGTATCTACAAAGTAAGATAAGTACTGGGTTCATTTAGACAAGTATCTACACGTTACGATCAGGACTAAGTTCATTGAGATAAGTATCTTCACTAAGTTCATTGAGATAAGTATCTTCAAAGTAATATAAGTACTTGGTTCGTTGAGACAAGTATCTCCAAAGTAACATAAGTACTCGGTTTGTTTAGACAAGTATCTTCAAAGTAAGATAAGTACTTGGTTCGTTAAGACAAGTATCTACAAAGTAAGATAAGTACTTGGTTCGTTAAGACAAGTATCTACAAAGTAAGATAAGTACTTGGTTCGTTGAGACAAGTATGATGTCTGCATTCTCAGTTGCATCAAAAGAGAAAGTCAAATGACTCAAAGATGTTGCAGAAATTTGAAGTGTCAAAGCTGAAGATTGGAAAAACATGTCAAGGTACGCCTATCATGCTTCATCGTTGCCAGATGGGTATAAATTATAAGCAATGATACGAATTAATCAAATTTATTTGCAGTGCTGTAATGAAACTAAATCCAGGTTGTTGCTTTTGACCAGCCACTTTCACAGTAGTTAAACGAATACAATGAAACTGGCCTTGGATGTTTGATGAGGAAATCTGTCGGCGGCTTACTTATAGTCATTGCTGCGTTCAAAGTTATTGGTAGTTTGTTTGACGATACTGGATTAGATAGTGTTTATGTAAATACCAAGAGACACCACAAAGTACATCACGTTCATATTTTAGAGCGTCTTATGTTACAATAACACGTAGAACACACAAAGTTACAGCATGTACACAATACCGCTTGTAATACTGTTAATCGATTTACGCCAGTACAGTGATTCTTCAAATGATGATTGGGTAATCCTAGAATTCGAAAAGCGGAGTTTAGAAAGATAATTAAAATCTTCTTATCTTAAATTCCGATGTGTTACCCTGCAATTTGAATAGACAGCATGGATATTTGACTTGTAAGTTCTGTATTCGAGGCTATCGCCTTGTTAATCGAACAACGTCTCTCTTTAATCAAATTAATAGGAACAGGTGACCTCTTTTTAAAACACAGATCAAGAGTTACTGTATTTGAAAAGTAATTGTTCTTTATTTTGAAGACTTTAAGTTGACTGCCAATCAAGAGATGGATGCATTGCATTGTCAAAAGGGTACGATCCTTCTAGGAACAAAAACTGATGATGTCTAGATAATTTGTCGCCTCCGACAGATGTTCAAACTGTAGTGTCTTCTTTTAATATTGGTATATCTGCAGTTGCTAATATGCTTAAGCCAAACAATGTTAAAACATTAAATCATTACGCTTCAATAGTGTTTATACCGTATATTCTGACTAATGGAAAAGAATTGACATTGTGTTTGACACGTACATTGACAATAGGTTAAAGCGTCTTCTCGTGAAAAACGTGGTAAAGGTATTCGAAGCCGAGTTCGAAAACTGCCAAAAATTCTGGCATATAGACGATAATACAGTTGAGGTCTATCATTTACTCTCTGATAAAACAATTAAAGCTGGCATAGAAAATGAGATCGTTATAACTGACAAGAACACCGCCATTGGAAAAATTGCAGAACGAACTTTGAAATATTGAGGTCATGTTCACATGGGGAGGTAGATACCATACCAGAATGTTGTTGCATGCATTAGATGCTGCCTAGACATCACAACGGACCATTGATCTGAATAGTTTAAACAGATGGTGTTGTATTGTCTTTGTCTTGATTCAACAGACAACAAATTGAAAAGTTGTGGATAGGTTTTGGTACTAGAAGGAACTTCCGAAATATTCAGTTCATGAAGTATTCCTTGCTCTAGAACAGTAGAAATTGAAAGACTTACTTCTGTTCCGTGCATTCAACGGTTGTGACACGGTATCAGCTTTGTCTGGGAAGGGTATGAAATCAGATTGGGACACGTGATGCATTTATGATTGATTGTCAGAAGCATTTGTGCATGTTGTGAATATTGTAATTCCAAATGATGTTAAAACATCAAGAGTAATAAGTACAGACCGATATTGTGTGCTTCTGTATGCTCGGTTGAGTTCATTTGATACAGTTAATTAATTGACTAAGAAAACATTTATTTACACAAAAGTCTTGAATAATTGACAATGTTCCTCCGACACAAAATGCATTGATACAACATACGAAACGTTAGGCTTATTATGTGGTTTTATTTTGGGTAATTATTTAGTATAAAGATATCACTGGATACATTTGGTTGACAAAAACTTGATGGTACGTGGGTACCATGCTTGTCAGGCCGTTCAGAATCTGCAATGTAATTGCAAAAGCTCATTTTTTGTGGCTTTAGAAAAGGAGTTTGAGAGGCATGTAAATCAGTATTGAGATGCACAGTATTTTGTAACTGTATAACGGACTGTTAAGTCTAAGAGAGAAACCTCATTTAGACTGTTTCTATGCAAAAAAATACTTTTGAGGTGCCATTTTATTTTCGCTCGTATTTTGAAAAAAAATACTTGTCTTGTATTTTTGAAGGATTTCATACATATTTTTAATAGTAGTAAATATTAAACTGAAAGGTTTTCTGAAGTAAGGTAAACTTTACCTATTACTATGTAAATTTTAACCTTTTTTGAATGTGTTTTTTTTTTTTTATTTTATTGATCTTTTTGATGTTCAAACTACAGTGCATATCTACATTTTTACAAGACATAAGTGAATGACATAACATGTATGGCATTTTTATACTATTGATATCATGCAAATTAGACATAGTAAAAATTTACAAAATAGTGGTGTGAATACTCTTAAGAATACTTTGGAATACATTATAATATAACCATATTAAAAAGCTTCCAGTTCCAGTTCGACAAGAGTGTTCTATTTTTATCTTTCTTTGGAATAAGAGTAAGAATACCCCGTCTTTAGTCTTTTGAGAGGGTTCCGGTTTCGAAGGAATATTCATAGCTTTCTAAAACATATTTTTTTTATGTTAATCCAGAAAAATTTGTAAAACTCAGCAATAAGCAAGTCTGTACCAGGGCTTTTATTATTTTTAAATGTTTTGAAAACTTTCACGCACTCAGATTCTGAAATATCTGCATCGCATATATCCTTTTCCAGATCTGTAAGCTTAGGAATAAAATTTAAGTAAAAAAAAAATAGAATCACCTGCATATTTATCAGGGTTTTCTTTTGATGAGTACAAATTTTCATAGGAATGTCTCTCTTCGTTTAGAATTTTTTCTTGTGACACAATTTCAATGTCGTTTACAACTAATTTGTTTATGCGTTTTGAATGTTATCGGTCATTTTTATTTCATAGTTATATTTGTATCAATTTATTCTACATTTAAACAAAAACAAAACAACATATTTGACGGCGTCATTACTAGTACGTATTTTTGCCGCCCTTTTGAA
Source organism: Mytilus edulis (assembly GCF_963676685.1). NCBI lineage: Eukaryota > Metazoa > Mollusca > Bivalvia > Mytilida > Mytilidae > Mytilus > Mytilus edulis. Next base: position 72,201,704 of record NC_092349.1, on the reverse strand, counting down.
AACATAATCTTTGTCCCCTAAATTTGGTGCCAATTTGAATTTGAACGCCATTTTGATGAATTATGTATTGATAAAAATAAAAAAATTAAAGTTATTGACACAATAAAAAAAAGGTATTGCCTTAAATTTGCGAACTCTTGCATATTGGGAGACTAAATCAAGTGTATGATGTTGTATCCCAGTACCTTATGTCAACCATCTTTAATTGGCGGCTATATTGGAATTTTTTTAAGTGACTGCATATCTGAATTTTGTTTGTATCCCTTTATCTTTCACTATACCAACTTTCATGCTTTTACTATGAAGTAGTTACTTATTCCACTGGACTATGATTAATTATGATTGAGTCAACTAATGATCATTGGTTGAAAATCCAGAGAAAAGTTTCAGATGATAATATAAGGGTGCTTAGGAGGCCCGCCCTCTTTATGGAGCTACGGTTAAGGTTAATACATACTTTTTATCTGTTTCACTTCATATGTTGCGCCTAGTTTGGTGGGATACCCTCGACCCCCCCCCCCCCCTTTTTTACAATTCTGAGTAGGATACTTAACATCATATTAGAAATGTACATTAAGTTTTCAGCACTTTTTAACTATACTTTACAAATGAGTTGGTTTTTTTAATAAAAAGTAGAAATTCATTTTCTGAAATATTTATATTTATTTAAAAAAAAATAATTGAAAAGTAACACTTACCACAACAATCTGTGCGTCCAAAAATATCTATAACATTTATATCGTAAACATTCTGTAAGTCGACTGCCCACCACTGTTGTTGAGTATCTACCTTGTCTGAATGCGCACATAAAAGATCTTCGCCATAAGCTCGCTGCCAATTTGCTCTCTCTCCATCAACAGCATATGCAGAGTTACAACACAGATAATCTTTTTCTTCGTAAGCTTTAGGATCATAAGTGGAGGAAAGCTTTGTAGGTTTCTTTGATGCAATATTTACATCAGCAAAGGCTAAAGCAAAAATATACATTAGTTATATATTAAACACACTGATGTCTAAATGATGCAACATTTACATTATATTTTCGAATCGGTTAAACTTATGTTTCACATCGAATAAAACTTTCTTTATTGCATTGCTTGCAATGATTACTGTTATTTCCCAGTGAAATAAAAACAGCTGATTTCGCATGTGAGATAATCTCGGTTATTTCACACATTTGACGTCATACAACAGGCGTTGTGAAGACGTTGTCGATGACGTTGCATCAAAGCATATTGTGAAATAGCGTAAAAACGATGCAGTTCCTTTTAATTTTCTATGTTAACTCCATTAAAAAACCCATTGTCAATGCAATAAAAAGAAAATCTAACCAAAGAATTGAAATAACAAAAAAAAAAAATTCAACTCGTGACCAAACGACACTGATAATTAACTTATATACTACGCGCATTCGTGAATTAATGTGTTGTTCGTGTAATGGTGGTCTCTTTGTTTACTTGTTGATACTATAGTCTACATAATATTTTAATGTCAAAATTGTTAATCTGGGGTGTACAAAAAACTTTAGATAGAGTGAATTATGTCGTTCATAACTCTAACACTAGCATACAGTAATGGTGTTATGAACAAATGTTATAAATCTGTTTTTTTTTAATAAATGAAATTTATTACTGGTGCTCCTCGAAAACATTTGATATCTGATTTTATTTTATCATGTCACACATTTAGAACTTTTGGCATGAAGATTAAATTTTCGATATCAGCATTCTTAATTATTTGAAGACACTCTATTTTTGCGTCTGTTGTTAAGAACGATTATTATTTAATTATTTTCATATGATTTTGAGCAATAAATGATAAATTAGTTATATTTTCAAGAAATTTTTATTTTGTTTTTAAAAAAAGGAGTTGTTGAAATTGCTAGCAATTTAAGACTTTCACTTGAATTTGGTGAAAATATTTTTGTTCATAACCATAATAACGACGGAAGCACAGTTTTGAAATATTGTTATGAACGTTTTAAAAATGTCTATAATCATGGCTTTATTAACATTTATGTTTCGTTCTTAAGCTGTTATATGGTATGGTTTAATTCAATAACATCACATATAAAGCGATTGAAAGGTTTGTTTATTCACACAGGGAACATAATGACAGATTTGAGAGCCATATATCTATCTGTCCATAACAGTGTCCAAAAATTTTATTTATCACTGTTCGCTAAAAAAAATTATGAAGTGGATAAAAGTGTGTTAAGGTTTTTCTTGTAAACAGTATATGTACCAACTATTCTATTCATTGACCTGGTATCGGTATTTTGAAGCAGAAAAGGACACTGGTTATGAAAAAAATATCATTAAATGAAAGTAAGATAAAATTACATTTCCACAGCTCTATAAATTTGGAAACAATTACTTTGGATATTGGGCTAAATGCATAGCCCATAATATTGTGATTGAATGACTTTTATTTTCCAGATATTCTGTAACATAATGTGACCCGTGATCAGATTCGTGAACAGATTGAATCTGTTTCAAATATCAGCTTAGAAAAGGTCAAATGCAGTTCTTGATGAAAACAAGTATATTTCAAACAGATCATTTTTCAAATGAATGATTGTGGTTTCAAAATGACTTTTAATCCGAAGCATCAAATTCTTGATAATGTTTTCTTCAAAATGACTCCCAATCCGTATGGTGACCAAAGCATCAGTTTTTAAATAGTGTTTTCTTTATCATAGGAAGTGTCTTATTTTTGCGGATTCACCAGCTAACACAGTTCACTGTTTCATTTTATAAGATTTCAATTCCAGTGAATATCCGTTTTCATATATATATATATTTAAATAAAACTATTTCTATTGCAACTATGAGATAATGATTATACAACATCAAATCAACATCAAATATGAAAGCTAATTTGTTTGTAGTTTCAAATTAAAAAAAAAAGCTTTTAGAATTTGTAACTACTTTATTTGAAAAAAAATTACAAGTCAGCTATTTTCCATCCAGCAAATGAACTTTTCACGTTTTCATCACTAAAAACATCTCCATGTGGTTGATAGTGGAACTGGACCTGGCAAAAACAATATCTCCCACGTTCAAATCAATAACAGCTACTTGGGTTGTACCACTAAACGTGTCAGTTCTCATCTCTGTGAAAATCTGGGCAATAGTTTCACTGTTCTTGAAGATATTCACTGCCATTTTGCTACTTCGACTGGGGATAAGAAGGAAAGTGAAAACGTAAATTCCTCTTGTTGGGGCTGTAAATGTCCCTAAATGTTTATTATAACCATGTCCAACGTTTAAGATCACATGATCAAATACTATTGGATAGTGATTTCCAATATTTTGTTCGCTAGTTGACAGTTCGGCATAAAATGCTATAGAGGCAGGTTGTACGGGTACAGATGCTGTGAGTCGTCGGAATACTGAAAATGAACAAGTTACATTGTAGATCTAAAAAAAATAAATCAAAACAAAAATCAAAAATTTAAACATATAGTATTACTTAAAACAATTAGGCAAATATAAACTCGCATCAGTCAACTGATTTATTGTAAAGACCTTCTTTTCAGTCAGAGAAATACCTGACTTGTAAACACCACAATATATGTATCTATATGTTGACTGTAGTTCCGCGAAAGTTCATATGTGATAACAATACTTGGAGGAGTATTTTAATTTACTAATATCAAAATCAATATTTTTTTTTAAATCCAAAACAGAAAAACAGAAAAATGCATACCAAAATAGTTGGGATATACAAACACCGTAAGACAATTCCTTCACCGTCAAACAATAGTAAAATTAGAAATAGGGGAAGAAAAATTTCTTTTTTAGTGAAAGTTTGTGAAGAGTTTACAGTGTAAAACTGGACTATTTCAATCTTGGACAATTATTGCTGTGAATATTTGATTTATGCAAAAGTTCCTTTATGGTAAATTTCAGCAGTATATTTAGACAGTTCTTGGTTATTTAGCAAAAATGTATCATCAATCTGAACATGTCGAAGTGTTGTTTTATTTATTAATTGTATCGAATTTAGACATTATACGACGATGCTTTCTCACACTCACACTTTTCTTAAATAAATGTGAGAGTTCTACGCAGTCAGTTACAAGTAATTTTTTTCGATGTTTTGTGCAAGTGCTCTTTATTTTCTCTTTTTTGTTTATCATAGCATTTTTAATTGTGATTATAATTTAATACTAAAAGTCTTTTGGATGCATAATTGTCGAGAGACGGTGAGATGCAACGATTTTGAGAGGTTCTGGAAAAAGTTTTTAGTGACGGTTTTATACAAAAAGGTCAATGTATGATTTCATAATGAATTGAATTTCAATTAGGGATGATTTAAGAAACAATTTTAGTTTTGGGTTTTGGCGACAGCATTCTGACAGGAAACCGATTAAACGTTACGACTATCGTTTTGCTAAACAATACTTGATAGAACCAAGCCATAATCTATTCGAGTACATGTTAACATTTTTACTTTTAACGAATGAGTAGGTCCAGTACGGGCCGATTTTGGCCTCAAATTTCTGGTATATCTGACGAAAGATGTTGGACAATTTTTAAACACTCGAGTGTCTACTTCAGTGGATCCAATAAGTTGATGTGAAAGCTTTTTACTGATTTAGTCATTAAAAACGCTAAAAGCCTAAATATGAAAAATCTATCAAATATGCAAAAAAATGTCACTTATCAGATGGTTTTTGCCAAAAATGAAAGTGGCCTCATCAGTGTTCATCCTCAACCTTTATATATGTTATGTATTATCATCAAATACAACTTACATTTCAATATTATGAATGAACACAGATGCGGTCACTTTCATTTAAGACGGAAACCGTCTAAAATGTAACTAGAATGCTAAAATTGTGAAGATTTCAGTATTTTATCATGACTTTATGATGCTAGTACGCGATATATATGTATTGTATTGTCAAAAACAACACATATATATGTAGCAGAAGCATTCGACTTTCCAATGAATAACTTAAAGATTACATCTTAACAATTTTGTAAAACTGCTAAATTTTGGGACCGAAAAGGGGTCTTATCGGACCTACTCCTTTTTGACATTTTTAAGATCGACCAGAATAAAAGGATTTTCTTTAGGTTAAAGTCAAATGAAACGAGTGACTGGTGAAATATAATGTTTATCCAATTCTGGAACTAATGCATGTATACATCATGAAATTAGTCTTCTGTGCACGAGTTTATTATTGTTTACGCAAAGATATCGTTTAATCGTCAATTTTTTTTCTCTGTGTCTGTTATGATCTAACAAAAATGGTAGCTCATTAATTGCAATGTTTTGAAGCCGAACATTACCGATTGTTACCTTATATCACCTTATAGTAAACAATCAACAACAAAAAACATGGATAATAAGGTCACTTGCATATATGGAAATATGTCGGCTAATTGCTTCCTGGAAGCAAGCAATTAAAATAAAGTAAACTTCTTCTAAATGTGGACAAATTAAAGAATTTTCTTCTGAAAAAATTATATGTACATAAGTTTTATAATGAAAACTATTCATTTAGTTATAAAAACAGCATATGCATCATTTTTTTTTCTCAAAAAATTCAAAACAAATTCAAAAAAATTCAAAAAAGGAGATCCCAAAACGAATGAAAAGATATCGGGATCGGTTTATACAATAAGATATTATTGTGTATCCTTAATTATAAATTTGATAAAAGAAAAATAGAAATAAAGCACACACAAAAAACTAATATCATGATCATATTATTAATGTAAACAAGATGAACTAACCTCGCAAATAAACATTCAAAGCGACTAAATGTATGTATAACTTACCTCTAGGTTTTTCATATGTATTGTCAATACCAGTAGATCCTTTGGCCCCTTCCAGAGAATTGATCGCATTTAAGTCTACTTTACTTCCATTTTTACTTTCCAAATTATTTTCATTAGTTTGAACAGCATCAATTTGAATTTCTTTATCATGTTTATTCACTTCTTGCAAATCAGTGACCATTTCGATCAGTCTGTTTATTTTTGTTTGCTGATTTTTAACCGTTCCTTTTAGACCTGCTATTTCAATTCCTTGGGCTTCAATTGTTTTCTCAATGATCAGAATTTTTGAATGCATATCGCTGTTATCCGAAATCGCAAACACGTATGACACGAACACCTGTTAATATTAAGTAGAGGACGTACAAATCCATGTTGTCTATATCAATAGAATTCTACACAATGTGTAGAAGATAAAAAAATTATCCTTGACATGATCATAAATATTATCTAACAATGGTTAATTGTTATCTTTAACAATCATACTTCCTAATTCACAATCACTTTGTCTTTGTATTCTACTTAGAAATAACAAATCAGATAACCAAAATGTATGATTTTATAAATTTTTAAGGACTTTGAAGGTAAAATGCTAGTAGCTGGAAAATACAAGATAAATGTACTTGTTTTAAATATTAAGTGTAAGTAAACATAAAGAATACGTACGATGGAATGGGGAAAGGATATTGTAGTCGTGGCAGTGTCATCCTACAATTATTTTCTACAAGCAGTCTTAGCTTTGATTGATGTATTTTTGGCCGCCCTTTCGTTTTGTTCTCCCCCGAGTCAGGCATAGGGTAATCGTAATCAGTAATCGTAATCAGCTGTAATTGATTACATTTTGCAGTGTAATCCTATGTAATCAGTAATCATGCCATTTCTGATTACAAGTAATCGTAATGTAATCAATTACATTGCAAAAAACAGGTGTAATCATTATTACTTTTAGATTACTTTAAGATTACATTCATATGATTACTTGCTGATTACAAATCTTGAATATATATGAAAAGAGTTTTTGATAGACAAGATGAAAAGAAGAAAATGTAAAGCTTGAATGAAAAATCATGAAACTAGTATTCACAATGATGGGACCTTGTTTAATGTGATAAATTATTTTATCATCTATATAACAAATTTGTATAACTAAGTGTTTTATTGTGTTATGGCCGAATGCGAAAATTGTGAGTTCGTACGAAGTTGGTCCCAATCTCGTTAAAATACCAAAAAGTGACCGAAGCAAGTACGATGAATAACGAAGTCTATACGATGGTGCCGAAATTATATACGATAGCAAAAGATAGACATACGAAGGTTAACCGAAGACGGGTATTTAAGCTTCATATCTCAGCCGAAGCCTACATGATGGATCACGAAGGCTACACGATGGATTACAAAGGCTACACGATGAATTACGATGATAGCACGATGGCCATACGATGTCTAAAAGACGTCGTGTACAGCTTACGATGCATTTAAATTATATGCCGAAGGCATCACGCGTTTTAACTTGGTATGGTGTTACTCTTTAAGAATATCTTAAGCGCTATTGACTTTAAAGTTCAAAGGTCAAGGTCACAGTGGCAGTTGTAATACAGGGCAATATCACCCTTGTGGACACTCTAAAACCAATATGCTTCAAAAGATTTTAACCACATTTGGTATATTGTTCCTCCTTGTAATGATCTGACACTTATTACGTTCAAGGCAAAAGGTCAAGGTCATGCAGATTGACTTGTTTTTTCTCCTTGAAATAGCATAATACACAGGAAACGGGTTGCTAATTTTTTTACCTGCTGTTTCTAAAGACAATATTAAAGGTATTTTCAGTTACTGAATGTTTTGGTTGATCCCTAAAAACATAGTTTATGTATGAAATATGCATATTCAATTTACCATTTTCTGCATGTGTCATGTAAAATAAAGTGTCAATATTTGTCCCCAATATGTTACATACGAGGGGATGCCACGCTCGGCATTGCCTTGTTTGAACTGTAAAATGTGTACACTAGTCTGAATAATCACCCTATAATTATGCCCATGTTTACTGATCTATCTTAAAGGTAAGGTAATGGGTTCGTTGATCCCTTTTATTCAAAAAGAGCTCTTTCCAGGAGAATATCATAATACTATAGACAAAAGGATGGATGTTGGGAAAGCATCAAATGCGGCAAAATATGACATATAGAAAACAAAATGGTTATAGAGTAAACATTCGTGTGACAACAACTCAGATGATACATAAAAAATCAGAATAATGAAGAAAAAGTTTCCCTATATACGTGTACCTGCAGTGTTGGTGTAAGCACTTTGGGCGCATGTGTTTTCACTTTTACATGATTTTCATTATGTTACTTGATATGAAAAATTGACAAAAAATAATATTTTACTTGTAATAGTAAATCCTGAGCCTGTAATAGCTGCTCTTCTTGAATTTGAATTAATAGAAATAACGCTGTCGCCTTTCTTGTTCTCATAGAATCATATGATATGAGCTCCATGTTTTATGAACGTCTTTCTCGACTGTCATATTAGACTTACCAGTGCATATCGCGCATGGCACTTCAATGTATTTTAGCGCAAAAATTAACTTACATTTAGCTGGGTTTATTGCCGTCGTAGTTCCATCTTGTCGCCTTCGTACTTTTATTCGATGGCAACACGACGGGATTACGAGGTCTTCACGAAGTCGTGTTGCCATCGTAAGACCTTCGGATAGCTTCATGATTCATTCGTGTAGACATCGTAATGTCAAAACTACCCGATGGAAACGATGGAAACACGAATGCAATACGATGTTCAAAGATACATTCCCGGTGACATTACGATGGTGAGGATGGTGATACGAACTCAATACGAACCCTCAACATCGGACGCACCTTCGGGGATTTTTTAACATGTTTAAAAATTTAGAACCCTTCCCGAAGTTGTCCCCGAAGGCTAGAAAAAGTGGCCGATGGTTCTACGGTGGTTAAAGATGGCACTACGAATAGCCCGATCTGGATACAATCAGTCCCGATTTAGAAAAATTTCCATAATCGTGTTGTCATCGCTGTAAAAATCGGGACAGTGTGACGCGGGCATTATCAGTTTACTAAAGGAAAATGGCTCTCCAATATTTCGTTAGGAAAATGAGCTCTTATGATAAAAGAATATGCCTTGAAAACATTTTTTTCCTTGATGAAACATTTAGTTCCAATTTGACTTCGATGTTCGACATCAATATATGAGCCCTCTTAATTCAAAATGGAAGTTTAAACCAGATTTCATTTATTGACAAATTGAATAAATTTTGTTTTCCATAAATTCTTAATAATATGTGCTTTCTAATTTTCATTCTTTATTAACTTACGGCTTATCAGTATAAACAAGTAAATGTACAGTGTATACATATGGCATAAGATTACACACAATATGCATATATAGTAAACAATAGGTGATGTCAGAAGTTTCATTTATACAAAATATCTTTATTACAATAAACTGTTTCTAAATTTAAAGAGAAATGTATATACTTTCCTAAGTTACAAAGCTGTTTAGTGTTTCCACCTATTAATAATTCTATTAATCATTAATTAGATCAAGTATTAAAAATTTTCAAACAAATAATGACAATCAACCACTTTTAACTTTATCGATATTGTTATTAAGACAAAAACAATTAATACCCAAGCTCACCTATTGTTTGTTAAAAAAATGGAAGTAGTGATTAACACCTGTAAAAACATTAATGGATGTGTCAATTATGTCCCAACAGACAATAGAACTATACTTAATTGATTTTTCCTTATTTGTTCAGGTTTTATGTTAATTAGGCAGTTGGTTAAAATTTGTAGAAAAAAAGTTATATCTTTAACACAGAGAAAGGACACTTGTCTATAGCTATTTTATCATATTTCACATGTTACACTGTACTTATCTATAAATTCTTTTAAATAAGATGAATAAATTAATGCTTTTAAAAAAATCACCAAAATTAGCTTTTTTGTGAGGATAAAAAATATTAAAAAAACTTTGATATTGCAATAACAATGTAATCATAAGTAATCTTAAGTAATCATGATTACTTTAACGAAAAGTAATCTAATGTAATCGATTACATATGAAATAGGGTGTAATTGAAATGTAATCGATTACATTTTTATTAGCAAAGTAATTGTAATTTAATCGATTACATTTTAAAGTAATCGACCCCATCCCTGCCCAAAGTACCTCTTATTACCAAGTCATAACGCTAAAGAAAACTTTAGAATTTTGTCCTGTCCGATCTGATTGATAATTAATACTATTGTATAGATTAGGTTTATTTTCCATTCCAGGCTCACTTAAATTTTTGCGGAAGTTGTGGCCCTTGGAGACAAAATATTGCTTGAAAAGTCTTCATATTTTCAATTTAGAAAGAAAAACAAATAAGCTCTATTCTGTTGTAGCTACTGTTACATACAAGTTAAAAGTCTGCTATTTTCCATCCAGCAAAGGAACTTCTCACGTTACCATCGCTATATACATCCCCATGCAGTTGAAGAGTATAAATCTTGGCTATAACTTCACTGTTTTTGAAAATATTCACTGACATGGCGCCGCCTCGACTAGAAAAAAGAGTGAAAGTGAAAACGTATATTCCGTTCTTAGGAGCTGTAAATGTTCCTGAATGTTTGTTATAACCGTTTCCAACATTTAATGGCACGTGATCAAATACTATTGAATGATGCTTTCCAACATATGTTTCAACTGTAGTAAGCTGGGCATAAAATTCAACGGCGGAGGTTTGTACAGGTACAACTATTTTTAGAAGTCGGCTTACTGAAAATAAATGAAAAATAATTTACTTATTACAAATATACGCAAGAAAGTGAACACGACTCACGCATAAAATCAATGCCGACACCCTGTCACATTGAATATACATTAACGAACGCTTGAAATAGCCATCAAAGGCACCAAGCTTATAATGTAATACGCCAGACGATAGAGGGATTGCCATTGCAAGCAAAAATATTATACATATTGTTTAACGACCTGTCTGTTGCCGGATGCTATTCAACTGAACGACACGAACCAGAACATATTCACCTGATCTTACTGACTATTAATCTGTCTGTTATGGCAAGGTTGGTTATCTACACACGCAGAACATTCGGTTCTGCAATGTAAACCGTGAGAGGATTTTCTGGTTATGCTTGAGTGGAGTAATTGTCACCACTTCGAAAAGTATCAACATTTCTAAATCGCTATTTTCTCAATCAACTGATCAAAATATTGAAAATCGGAGAATGCTATGCTCTGATGAATACTTATAATGACAATCAAATTCTGAGATGGGTCGTTTAACAGTCGTACAAGTTCAAATTTAGTTTGTTTTATGTCAACGGGATTGGATATCGTTTTTGGCGGCGTGTGCTGTCCGAAGTTGATAGACGTCTTAATAAATCTAAAAACTGCCAATTTTCATTATTTCATGCGTAAGGGGATCGGTTCTGATTGAGGACAATGTTAAAAAGAATATTATAAATGTTTCTTACGAGCTTCATAAAAGTTTCTCCATGTTGCACCCAATAATCTGCAGGGTAAATTTTTAGTTTTCATTCATAAATTCCCAGGAATATTTATTCTTAGGCTTTCAATTAGTTTTAGTTGACATTTTTATCTTAATGTTATGGGTTTAAAACTATGAATGAATATCATGATTTTTTGCCTAAACGATAGGAATAAATGACGAAACATTTACACGTATCATATTAGAATATTAGACACAACTATGTTTTTTTTAACTTAACAAAACATCTCTACTTTACGAGGTTTTTCTTTTTCAAGATTTAAAATGCTCTCGAAGTGACTACATATATACTAGATTTTCCTCTTGGTGTTTCCTTTTCAATTTCATCAGGTTGTCCTTCGTCCTCTGATGGTTGTGGTGGAGGGGGAGGAGAAGGAGTAGGAGGAGGAGGAGGAGGAGGAGGAGGAGGATATGGTGATGGCGGTGGTGGCGGCGTTGGATATGCATCATTGCTTAGCGGATATGGGTGACTAATTTTCTTAACACCTTTTTGTTAAAGGTGCTATATAGCTGATGTTCGTGGCTATATTCTGACGTATCAAACAAGTGTTTGTCCTTCGTCATATCTTGATATATATCATCAGTGTTGATGTTGTGGCATAGTGAGTCTATATATACCAGACATTTATATACATAAGAAATAGTCACTTTCAGGACTTTTAAAGAATTACTATTAATGCAACTATTAATACATTTGTATCTAGCTGATTTTCAATACAACATGTAGGAAGTATATTTAATATGATATTTTTAAAGTTAATTCTGTAGTTGGAAATTTCAGTAAAAAGTGATTTTCATCTTCTTCGTCACCTGATACATTACAAACTCGTTCATCGGTGGGTAAACCTTAATATGGCATTTTATCAATAGCAAAAATTTTATTTTATTTTACACAGAGATGACCTTTCTTACTTACTACTTAAAACATCAACATAATAACTACGTTGATTTGAATTATGAAATTGTTGGTAAAATTCTAGTTGTGATGAATCGTGAATTTTTTATGATTGATCCTGTGTGCACTGATCAATAACTCGTTGTTTAATACTTGGTAGATATTGTTTAATAGAAAAGTTTTCCCACCTTGGTTTGACAATCCTAGATTGTTTAAAATAGAATAAAGTTTGTTTTTGTGTCCAGGAGTTCTTATTTTAGTTGCTAGAAAAACTTTGGATACAAGATTAGTGTGTTTGCAGACCTTAAAATATGATCAAAACCTTAATACAAGAAAATGATATTTTTGACCACAACGGTAGCCTGCATGGTCATTCACCCATGTACTTAATCATACCAGGTTATTGGGGTCAACAGAAAGTGTTGAAATGTCTTGTTTATCGGTTTGGCATGTAAAAGTAAAAAGATTTCAGTTTAAAAGTGAATATGATCGAGGAAATAATAAAATAAGTTTTCAATTTATACTATATATTATATGATTAACGGAGGGATAATAGTTGGATATTAAACAAAAGACAATTGTATTATAACACTTTTTTACAGTATGTATCATCGAACACATTAACATTAAATACTTGATAAATCTAATCTTTGAAAGAATAACATTATTTAATTCATCTAATATTATGTATTACTTCTTTCGAAAGACTGCATAACGCGACAATGTTTATTTTATTTTCAACATGGCGACTAATTTTAATCCGATTATTGACAAGTCTAAACATGATAAGATATTATATAGTATGACAAAGACAAGTCAGCGCACGCTTTCAATGATTTACAAAATGTAGCAATTATATCATAAATTCAAGATAAATTCATCCCATAAATATTAAGATATATAATACTTATTAGTGACAATAATATACCGATTTAATGATTTCAAAAGACCGACGCGATTTTTCAATATGGCGGATTTATTGACCGTTATCAACATGTTATGACGTTCAATAATGGACAAGTTTGAACACGCTTTCAATATTTATTTAATAATCTTGTCATCACACCACTTAATCGTCTGTAGTCGTAGGTGAATAAATAGACAAGTTACGAAAAGGCATATTCACGACGCTGAGGCTGACAATTTACACATTAAGTGTGGGGACTACGTCAAAACACAAAATAATACAGTGGATATTGATTCTTTGGAGACAATTTATTAGAAATATTCCGTATGGAAAGAATATTCAATAGCATTTGAACCATAAGAAATATATGAAATAGATAATCATAAACTCTTTAATATTTCAAATTTTAAGAAACTTTAATGCTAAAAAAGATGGAAGGAAAGGGTGGGCAGGTAAATGTGATAGATGTGCAGAGCAGCGGAGACACGAGGTACATACTTGTGTTAAATTTTTAGGAAAAACTGTATGCATGACAAATGTGTCATCTCTATGGGCATGCAAGCCCTTAACAGACCTTGCAAATAATCTTAACTTTTATAATCTTTATTATACTTTCTCGGGATATATTTGTAAGGGTCATTTTTATATACTTTGTTATGAAAAACAAACAAAGAAGTGACCATATGTATTTTGGTCAAGTTTATTGCACCCTATTTGTTTATCTAACGTGATTTATTTTATAACACCTAAACACAATTTTTATACGATTCAACAAAAACATGTTGCATCATACATGTTATAGTTTTAGAAAAAAATGCTGCCAGTCTTTTCTCTATTTGAGATACCAATGCTAAGGATTTCTCTAAAACCATGTGTACCTGTACCTATTGATAATTTACGGAGGTACCAGCCGGTTTTTTTCCGAGAGGGGTGTGTGTGTGTGTGTGTGTGTGTTGGAAAAGGGGGGGTTGCTATGATGAAATTTGATCAACTTAGCCCAAAAAAAGGCAGGATGACAGTTTATGTAAAAAAAATCAGTCAACTTAGCCCAACAAAATGGGCAGGATGACAGTTTATGTAAAAAAAAAGTCAGAATAAGCTAATTAAAATGGATGGAGCAAAGAGAGAAATAAATTAAAAGGCCGGACAGTGAGAGATTACTAAAAAAACAAACAGATGCAGAACAACATTTGTCATTTACCCCCCCCCCCCCCCTCTCCCTCCCCTAAACCCAAATAAAAATCAAATGGTAACCCCTTAGTTTGAGTAAACATGTGTTTAATTTTAGTTTTAATTGTCTTTGAACTAGCATGCAGTATATGCGAATACTTTTTTGTTTACTTCAGCGCTTTGTCTATCGGTTGTATGTTGGTTGTTTATAAGCCTCGTGTCGATCTTATGAAATAAGAAAATTAATTTATTTTAATTTGTAGTTGGCCATAATTTTGAACTGCAACATTGACCGCTCACAAACATGTTTAACCCTGCCATACTTTTAATTGAACCAGAATTAGAGTTAGATTTCCCAAAATATTTTTTCATCTTAGCGGTTAAAATTTGTCCATTTCGATCGCCCCTCGTTACCCCCACTAAATCCTGCACGCGTAAACATTTCGTAAACATTTCATGTCTAATAATCGCCAGCATTGATAGCAAAAAGCAATTGTCATATTCGATGTTACGCTTGATGTTCTAGATAATGTGATTTAAATTAACCAAGAAGCACATCTGTTTAAATCGATAACCAATGTTTTGACATCGTCCCCACATTTAAAGTCTAATTTGTCAACCTCAGCGTCGAGAATATACCTTTTCGTAACATGTCTACTAGTATGTAATCTCAGAGACATATAATACAATAATGATCTGTTAATACGCACTAAGGTGGGGTTTTCCTGTATATCTATTAATAGACTGGGGATTTTCATCAAATTCAAAGAAAGAAAAAATGTATATGAGACAATATCTAAAAAAGTCGTCTAATTTTTGGCAATAAGAAAAAAATTTAAAAAAAGTCTTTAGACCCGGTATTGTAATAGCACAAATCGAAGAAGACACGTTAAGGATCTAGGAACTGTTGCCTGTAATTCAAACAATTGTTAAATGTGGTAACAATTGCAATTTCAAAAATGGTAAAAAATAATTCCAGTTCTGGCTCGGATTGATAGTTAAAAGGGTCAAGTGTAGCTTCAGCTTGAGATTTTATGTTTTCCAGATGTTTTACTTTCGTTTCGGTCTTTCTCAATATGTTAAGCCTGTTCTTAGTTATCAAAGTCTTTGATCGAGTCACATCTATCGAAAGATAGATCTTTAATTTCTGCATTAAGTTCTGATTATAACATGGAATGTTGTATACGATTCTAATTTCTTCTTGTAGTATTCCTTACTTAATTTCCATACTTGTAATGTCGTCTATGGTGCAACTTCACTTTGTTACGCTGTTGACATCAGCCGCCTGTCTTGTTATGTTGAACTGAGCAAAAGGGTCATTCTTTCTTGTCGACCTCTCAATAAATAAGTTCTAATTTGGATAATGTCTGACATGATTTAACCAACTTTACTAAAATTGTCTATTTATAAATTAAGAAACTAATAAGAAACTAAGGTTTCAACTCCCTCAAGCGAGTTGGCTTTAGATGAATTTTCCTTTTTATTTTAGGTATTTTTGACACATAGCTCTGCAACGCTTTCGGTACGTATACATCTTCGGATTTCAAATGTTTTGCTTTGAGCGTTCCTGATGAGGGTAAATCCAGAAAAGCGCTTCGGACGCAAGAAATTGATAACGTGTTGTTTTCAATATTTTACATCCGTGGGTCGATACCTCTGCTGGTGGACTATCAGTCCCCGAGGGTATCATCAGCCCAAAGTCAGTACTTCAGTACTGACATGATTTAAAAAAACTTTACTAAAATTGTCCGTTTATAAACTTATAAATTATTAAGAAACTAAGGTTTGAACTCCCTCAGGCAAAGTTGGCTTTAGATGAATTTGGCTATTTATTTTATAGTCGCCGTCAGCTAAAATTCGTAGCTGTTATCGGTAAAAATAATCTAAACTATCAATTGCGTTCACTCGAGATATAGTTTTACACATTTCATTCATAAATCGTCAAAAGAAAAACCACTACTTACCTACCTTTTAAGTGATCGCACAGTAATAATCCTTCACATTTTCCAGAATGTTTTCCATTGTAATTCCGCCATCTTCGTTTCTATGAGGATCCTTTGTTTACATATGACATACGCCACTTTCGGAGTTTCTTGTAATATTCTTGTCATTGATGGGATAAAGTTTCTCGCGCTTTATGCAAATTTTCTCAACTTGAACTCCACGGAAACACTTTCGGTAAAAACAATGGCTGATTACACCATTCAAAATCGTCTTGGAAAATGTGAAGGTCAGGATTATCACAGTGCAATCACTTAAGAGGTAGGTCAGTAGTGTTTTTTTGGCGATTTATGAATGGAATGTGAAAAAACTATTTCACGAGTGAACGTGGTTGATAGTTAAAATAATTTTTACCGATAAGCGCTACGAATTTCAGCTGACGGCGACTATAGATATTTTTGACATATAGCACTTCAACGGTTTCGGTACTTATACATCTTCGGGTTTCAAATGTTTGGTTTTGAGCGTTCCTGATGAAGGTAAATCCAGAATATGTCTATATAGAAGAAAAATGCGGTATGATAGCCAATGAGACAACTACATATCAAAGTTCAAATGAAGGGGATGTAAGCCAGTATAGCCAACCTTACAACCTTTAACAATGAGTAAAACCAATACCATATAGTTAGATATAAGATGCTGGGATACAAAAAATACAAAACAATTCAATTCAGAAAAGTAACAGTCTAATTAGTCATCAAAAGTACCAGGATTATAATTTAGTACGCCAGACGCGCGTTTCGTCTACATAAGACTCATCAGTGACGCTCATATCAAAATAGTTATAAAGCCAAACAAGTACAAAGTTGATGAGCACTGAGGATCCAACATTTCAAAAAGTTTTTCCAAATACGGCCAAGGTATTCTATTCCTTGGACAAGAAAATCCTTAGTTTTTCAACAAAACAAAGTTTTGTAAACAGGAAATTTATAAAAATGACCAAATGAACACCGAAATGCAGACTACTGGGCTGGTAATACCATCGGGGACGAAACGTACACCAGCAGTGGCATCGACCCAGTGGTTTAGTTTAAACATATTTGTTTATAGTGGATTGGAATACAAGTTTTGCAACTTATATTAATCCCTTTCCACTTTGCGGGTGCGAGTGCTGCCTTGAAGCGGCATTAGCCTGCTCTTTGCTCTTTTTCGAAATATACAAGGGTGTCTTTAACGTGCAAGAAATATGGCTCTCTCTCTTAACACGGGTCAGTCATTTATCGTCCCCTTCCGACGGACTATCATCGTTTCCCAAGACCATACTCGCAAATGGTGTCAAGGGAGAGCCGAAAATGCAGTCCCTGAAATTTTCATCCCGAACGGGAATCGAACCAGGACCTTTGTATTAGTATTCCGATGCACTAACCACTACACCACGGCCCAGTGGTGTAAATAGTTATCAAAAGTACCAGGATTATAATTTAGTACGCCAGACGCGCGTTTCGTCTACATAAGACTCATCAGTGACGCTCATATCAAAATAGTTATAAAGCCAAACAAGGACAAAGTTGATGAGTACTGAGGATCCAAAATTCCAAAAAGTTGTTCCAAATACGGTCAAGGTAATCTATTCCTTGGACAAGAAAATCCTTAGTTTTTCGAAAAATTCAAAGTTTTGTAAACAATAAATTTATAAAAATGACCACATAATTGATATTCATGTTAACACCGAAGTGCTTACTACTGGGCTGGGGATACCCTCGGGGACGAAACGTCCACCAGCACCATAGTTACCAGGATTATAATTTAGTACGCCAGACGCGCGTTTCGTCTACATAAGACTCATCAGTGACGCTCATATCAAAATAGTTTAAAATGCTTAACAAGTACAATATGTATATAACAATACAATTTACGAAAAAAAATATGACGGACATGAACCAAAAACAACAACCACTGAAATACACAATGTACAGGCTCCTAATTTTCGTCAGCCACATAAAGAATGTGGCGGACACAATATACGATAGCCATGTAATATCAATCTATTTTAACAGGGATCAGGACAATAATTCACACAACAGAGTTGTAAAAGAAAAACGAACGTTATTTTGCTCAGTTTTTAATAAATATTGTACATTCTGCATTTCTGATTACTTTTAAAAAATCACAAATCTGCAACTTTCCATCCAGCAAATGAACTTTTTACGTTAATGTCACTAAATACATCTCCATGTGGTTGGTGAATGGAACTGGTTCTAACGAATGCAGTATCTCCAATGTTCATATCAATGACAGCTACTGGGGTTGTTCCACTTAACGTGTCAGTTCTCATCTCTGTATAACTCTGGGAAATTACTTCACTGTTCTTGAAAATATTCACTGCCATGTAGCTACCTCGATTCGGAAAGAGAGTGAAGGTGAAAACATATATCCCGCTTACAGGGGCAGTAAAAGCTCCCGTATGTTTGTTATATCCATAACCAACATTCAAGGTCACGTGATCAAATACTATTGGATGATGTTTTCCAACATTTGCCTCCCTTGAAGTAAGCTGGGCATAAAATGCAACGGCGGAAGGTTGTACAGGTACATCTGTTGTTAGAAGTCGACTAACTGAAAATAAAACTAAAATATGTGATAATTACCAATATATGAAAGAAAAGCACGATTAACGGAAAAAAAGTCTCGACAAACTTGAATATACATTAACGGACGCATTAAAAGGGGCTGCAAGTTATAATAAATGGATAACTGTTAATCTATTATGGTCTATAAATGTGGATGCCACATCCCAAAATTAGGAATTTTATTATCCAGTAGGAAAACTTCTAAAAAGTATATCCCTTCCAAATAGAATTATTTAAATGTTTAAAACTCTTTAAAGGATGCTATCAACGTCCAAGAAAACGTTGTAATGAAATTTATTCTATTTATTTTAGAGAAAATAACAAAAGTTTGATGTTACTCATTTTCTAGTTGAAGTTGCTAAGACAGGGCTATGAATCAATCAAATTGTGATCATCACTCAAAAAATTTTACGGTCGCCATCATGAGCTGATTGGCAATTATGACAAAAATGTGTCAGGAATGATATCTGATATTCTTCCTCAGCCATAATAACCTTCTATCTTTACCGAACTGAACAAATAAATAACACGACGGGTGCCGTATACGTGCAGGCAATGCTTACCCTTCCGGAGCACTTTATTTCACTTCCGGTTTTTAGCGGAGTTCGTGTTGTTTCTTATTATTTATAACTGTTGATGTAAATGTCCTATGATTTTTTTAGTCTTTGTTAACTCCTTGGTTTTTATTTTTATTGTCTTTCTAGATATTGTTGCAATGAGAGAAAAAGAAACGTCCTAATATCAATTCGTTTTTGTTATAGTTGTATATCATTAATTAGATTTGAACGTAAATGATCAAATTTTATAAATGTAAGAGAAGATAACATTAAAATAGACTACTATTCGTAAATTTGGAAAATTCAAAAGGAAGTTATCGATTATTTATATTAAATCAAGAATACAAACCACGTGATATAATAAAAATGACTTAATCTTTTAGCTATTCAGGGAAATTTTAAAACATTTTCACGAATGTTCATCTTATTTCCTGTTAAACCTAATGGAGGTTTATTGAGTACGTTTATGCAAGAAAATGTACAGCTACAGCCAAAATGTTCGAAAGTACAGTAACATTGAAGCTTTTTGACAATCAGTTAATTTAATTCCTTCTCAGGTATAGCATTTAATGTGGACTCAGCATGGTTCGAATAAAAAATTGCGTCCAGCTATTCGACGGGGCATATTATTTTTTAAATTGTATAAATGATATCCACTTACATTAAGCACCGAAAGATGAAATTTAGTGGCCAGGCAAGCAAGTTGAACTTGGATTTACCCCTATGTAAAATATATCACAGTCAAAGGAACAGTGGGGTCAACAACCATTAGTTTTGAATTTTCCTCGGAATTCATAAAATGGAGAAAGGAAATGGTGAATATGTCAAAGCGACAACCACCTGACCATAGAGCAAACAACAGTTTGTGATTTTCCTTTTTTCAAATATATTTTAGATATAGAAAATAAATCTTCAGTATTTAAAATGTTAAATCTATTATCCCCGTGTTGCACCCAATAACTCGCAAACAGAATGTTAATTTCGATATATATGCATTCTTCCCCAGAGTATTGATTCTTAGTCATGTTAGTAGCGCTGTCACTTAGATTTTTAGTTGACGTTTTCATTGTAATTCAATTGGGGTTAACATTATGAATTGATATCGCGCAAAAACAATATAAATAAATGACAAAAAATTAGAATATTAGACACAACGCTGTTTCGATGTTTATATAAATTTAATATTGTTCAATTACTAACAAGAAATCTCTGCTCTATGAGGATTATGTGTTGACTACATGACAGTCCATGGATGGTGTAAAAGGGTGACGAAAGATACAATAGAGACAGTCAAACTCATAAATCGACAAGAATTGACAAACGCCATGGCTAAAAATGAAAAGGACAAACATACAAACAATAGTACACATAACACAACATAGAAAACTAAATAATAAACAACACGAACCCCACCAAAAACTAGGGGTGATCTCAGGTGCTCCGGAAGGGTAAGCAGATCCTGCTCCACATGTGGCACCCGTCATGTAAACTTCCCGAAATTAACGTGTATGCTGTAATGGAGTAAGGCATATGGTGCCATTGTAGAAGGTATATAATGCTATGGCGTATGAGGGTAAAGGGAATGGTGAAATGGTGTAACGTGCGATCGGGAATGGTGTGAATGGATGGTGCACGTCATTTTAAACTATACAAAATATACAAAGAACTGATTTTTAATTGATTACATTCATTTACAGTATTGTGATCAAAATTCTTTCTTTAAAATAAATAAACAATTTTGTAGTCGCATGCTTTCTTTGAAATTAAATTGCGTGATGGTGTTATGTGTAACGTGTATGGTGCAAATGTGTAACGTGTATGGTGTAATGGCACAGGGTGTATGGTATTATGTTGTACGGTGAATTTGATTATGTAATGGTGTATTGTGTAAGTGGGAAGTTTACACCATCCAAGAACTGTGACTACATATATTAGATTTACCTCTTGGTTTATCCTCCTCAATCTCATCAGGATGTCCTTCGCCCCCTAGTGGCAAATTTTGGTCATGTAGTTCAGGCGTACTTCCGTTGTCATATAACATGCTGTTATGATCAGTTTGGATAGCTCCAACATTCATTTCTGTGTTTACTGTTTGCCGATTTGTTATAATAGCATTGAGTCTTTCAATTTCTGTTTGCTGATTCTTAACCGTGGCTTTTAAATGAGAAATTTCAATTCCTTGCGCTTTCATTACAATTCCTTGTTCTTTTATTACAATTCCTTGGGTTTTCACCGTTTTGTGAATCTGTAAAATTTCGGAATACAGATCGATATTTTCCGATTTGGCTACAGCTACAATAACAAATACTTCTGCAAACAGTAAAACAAGGACCCTTGTAGCCATATTGAATGTGTTGATCATATGATCCACACACATGTACGCTGTTTCCCTAATAAGGAAAATTCGTGACATTGTTGTACTTCTTATCTAATAATCAACAGGTTAGAGTTTACTGCAGAATGGTTATGGTTTATTCTTTGGAACCATTCGATGTAAATTATCAAGTGTGTCTACTGATAATAACGCTATGTTAAAACCGACACACGCCGCAAAACACTGAATTTGATGCAAATATTTATGCATATTCAGGTCTTTAAAATACTTATTTGAATATTTCATATACATTCATGTAGTTAACGAAGGTCCATCGGGTATTAATTTGTATATGAATAAAACTTTAAGAACTCTATAGATGTCTGTTGTGGTATTACTTTTTGTAGCGATTGTACCCGGAGTACTTCATATCAAAAAGTAGTATAAGTCACACCTAATAAAATCATACAAACTTAAGAGAAAGAGCATCGACGAAAACATGTTTAAGATATTATGACTTGTCTAACAGGTCATAGGAACAAAATGAGGGGATATCAATTCATTTTTTTTGTGCGCGCAACACTCATTTGTTAGCCTGTTAATACCATATGTCGTAAACTTGACATAAACATCTGTACAACCGATTCGCCGTTTCAGCATTTAATGCAGTCTGGGTATTATTTTCAAAATCGTACAACTAAACGTTTTGATAGGTTTAAAACGTCCTAAACATTGGAAATTCAACCATTGACGTAACACTTTTTTCATTTTGATGTACGAACAACGAGATTACTCTAGTGCTTTAGATAATGAAAAGAAGAATTGCGATAGGATGAAAGCTGACTGAGGCAAGGTATTAACTTAAGTAAGATACTGCTCTCTGGTAAATGCTGTTCCTAATAAAAACCTAAGAAAGGTGTCTTAATTTAAACCACCGATCTAAACCCGAAATAGGACGAAGGAATTATATACCAATAGAGGTGTATTAATTTGCTATTGTAGTCCTGTTCTCATGAGTATTATTAGAATAAAATAGAATAATTATAAAGTTCAACATTTTATTAATGAGATAAAATACTGGGACAAGTCTGGTCAGTGCTCTCTGGTATGGTTGGTCTTACAACTATTCACGTGAGTGTATACTACTCATAAGCTATATATGTATAGCTTTTCTGTAACACAAATCCTTTATACAAAGGTTTCAATCATAGTTATAATTACTTTTACTAAACAAGATCAAAAGGCTTGATCTTCATCAAACTGTTATATTAAAACATATATTTATGTTTTTCAATTAACTATTTATATTACTATCTCAATATCCACGGTTATATTTTCATTAATTTATAATACTAGTATACACATCTGAATCTCCGAATCTGGTGACAAAAATATTTAGTCACCGTCACCCACAAGTATAGTCACCGTCACCGACAGATATAGTCACCGTCACCTACAGCTATAGTCACCGTCACCGTCACCGATATTAAAGTCACCGTCACCGAGATTTAATCACCGGGACTTATATTTGTCACCGTCACCTTTAATAAAATTATAATCCTATAATATATTTCACAATACTAACTTTTAAACTCATTACATCCGACATAATTGTATTTAGTTTATCTATCTATTTGATACGACTCTTTCCACAAGTTTGAGCTATCTCCCTTGACGCAGCCAACCACACGTAATTATATTCTAAATTGACCAATGAGAATTGAGCTTATATAGAGACGTCCAATCACGAGCCATCACTCTTCTTAGGGAAATTCCCTTCACGGTGACAAAATAGTAAACAATGCCATGTTCTTCACGAACAAATATGATTTATGTATTTAAAATGCAACAAAAAGCTTGGAAAACGTTTGTAATGGATACAAACAGATACAAAGTACTGTATATAGCAATCGATAGTCAACAAATAACGAGCATTATAACCAATACACATCAAACATGTAAGTATCACCTAGATCGGAATCGGAACGAGAGTTATTTACAGTATCTAACTGTTCCGAGAAATTAGCAATCATACACAAAAGAAACGAAAACATAAAGAATTATAAGATGAAAAATTATGCCAACATGAATCACCTTTTTATTATTATTTACAGCCGTAAATAAAAATATAAAAAAATATAGCCGACTTTCATTTTCCAACAGTACGAGAATAAACGTTATCTGTCTCAAAAACAATAATACACAGGTTTAAATCATACTAATTAATAGTTTACAAGAATAAGCCTTTCCTGATCTATCAAACACATTCGATACCAACTTCTGATCATGGATCATAACAACAACAAACATGCATATTAAAAGTAACACTGCATAACTACGGGATGCCGGCATAACATTGCCCCCTTCCTTAAGGATTTGGTTCCCAAATATATGTGCTTAGTGAGCTTATTTATACGGTTTAGGAAAAACTCATTAAAGTAGCTATACTATCTTCCAAAATGAGGTAACTAGGTGTGATTTAACAACAATTTTTTTTTTTTATTCCCAAGATAAATTTTACTAAACATATTAGCATCAAACATCAAACTACATCAAATTCAACAACAAAGTTTAGAAACTACTGAGTCTGCATGCACGTAAGTCATTCAATCTCTCCTGAACTGTTGTAACAAGACCTGACAGTTTGTAAAACTTCGCCTTCTGCAATTACTCATACAGATAGATGTGTTCTCTAGGTAGATATCTTTTTTCGACGTTGCAAACAAACTCATCATAGATACCAGGACTAATTGTAGTATATACGCCAGACGCGCGTTTCGTCTACAAAAGACTCATCAGTGACGCTCGAATCCAAAAAAGTTAAAAAGGCCAAATAAAGTACGAAGTTGAAGAGCATTGAGGACCAAAACTCCTAAAAGTTTTGCCAAATACAGCTAAGGTAATCTATGCCTAAAGGTAGAATTGTTCCTCAAATAATTAAGAATTATCTTAAAGTGACCTGGATCGCGGTCAAAGAAATATACGTTGTTTGAAGTTGGAATGGGTTGCAGCATTAATGCGAATACACATGAATGATCTGCTCTGAGTGTGTTTTTACTGGTTTCTATCTTCATCCCGCCAACATTTGGGGTAAGTGTGTTCTCTTGCGTGTCCTGTAGGGACTGCAGGAAGGTCTCCACCAATTCTGTTTGAACGGAAACACAACATTCCTGATTAGCTCAATTTCGGTCTCAACAGGTTCTACTACGACGTTCTCTGTATTTTGTGGTCTACTATCTGGAGTTGGTTTTTTGCTGTGCTTGAGGAGTTAGACGAGCTTGACGACGATCATGATGATGCTGTTGAGGAGGAGGAACTCTTGTGATAGTTATCTGCTTTTTCTAACGTGTTCACCTCGGTTTCTGATACATGCAACTCGACTTCTTTCTCTGATATTTGACTACTAGTATCTTCTTCTACTTTATCTGCCTCTGGTTCTACAGAAATAGTTTTAGCTTCCCCATTCTTACTCATAAGATCTTGTAGCACGTCTTTAATTTTCTTCAGCCTTTGTTCTTTCGTCTCTGCTGGTTTACAAATCTTTGCAGGAGTTGGCCCGGAGATGTTGTTATTTTCTTTGTTTTCTATATTAGATCTATCTGTTCTTTTTCTTGACGTTTCCATCAATGAACTTCCTCTCTTCTTCAACTCAACTCCTTTATTAGTACCAGTGGTTCTATAGCTGGTTTCACCCATCTCTGATTTGGCATACCTATTACGTCTGGGTGCCAGTTCAATCTTATTCCCTTTACTATCCAATAACTTGATTTTCTTCGGCATTTCCTTAGTTTTAAATTTTTCTAGATCTTCTTCTGCCTCTTTTCCCCTACGTCCGGAGCTGCTCTGGAAGCATATCATCTGACTTTCTAGAATGCTGCACCCATGGTTTGAATTCCGTCTAAGGAATCTACATTCTGGACACTTCCAGGCAAAATCGGAGTGCCTTTCTAGTATGTGTCTCTCCAGGAACCACCTCTTACAGATAACACACATCCATTTACTCTATGAAAAAAATAAAATAACAATCATGAGAGAGGGATACATAATTATGGACTAATCATTATGATAAGTTATATTTTTACAACTCAACAACGTATACAAAGAGTAGTGCACACTAATTTAATTAGCAATAAAGGTCATAACTATATATGGTAGGGTATTTTTTTGTATTCAGTATTTTAATCATATGTATTAAATATATATATAAAAAAATAACCAAAATGCATACAATACAACTATGATCAGCAGATCAAAGTTCGACTAAATTTGATAATTATCAACTATGAAAACCAGATTGGACCATGATCTCCCAAATAAGGTTTGAGTTTATCATGGTGAACCACTTTCGGTTTCATTCTTCGACCCAGCTGAATTCTATATAATACGTCATTCAGTCGATGGGTAACAACAAATGGACCATGCCAAGGCCTCTGAAATTTTGGATTTACACAAACCTTCCGTTGATATTAGTAATACCAGACTGGATCACCAGGATTGAACAGCTTTAAGTGAATGTTATGATTATAGTTTCTCTTCATAACATCACTAGCAACATTTAAATTGGTTCTTGCAAATTCATGAACAGTCAACGGCGTATGTTCAAGATCATTTACAAAGTCAGAAATAGAGCTTTTAGGACTGTCAGGAGATTTACCAAACAATAAATCTACCGGTAGATTGATTTCACGTCCATACATCATTTTACACGGTGACACACCCGTACTTTCGTGTTCAGCTGATTGATATGCCATCATTAGAATGGGCACAAATTTGTCCCAATTCTTTTGGTGATTCGATACAAATGAAGACAACCTATTTTCTAGGGTTCTCATAAACCTCTCAGCCATTGCATCAGACTGGGGTCTCATAACCGTGGTTCTAGTCTTGTCAATATCTATCAATTTGCAAAGTTCTTTAAACAAATGGGACTCGAAATTAGCCCCTAGGTCCGTATGTATTTGTAAGGGAAAAAGATTGAGATAAAATTTTCTACTAATGCTCGAGCTACAACCTCTGCTTCCTGAGATTTTAGTGGAATGGCATGCACAAACTTAGTGAAGTAATCACCAATAACGAGTAAATAATTATTTCCCTGAATTGATCTAGGCAAAGGCCCCATTATGTCCATAGCAACCCTTTCTAGAGGAGCACCGACATTGTATTGTCTCATAGGTGCATTTGGTTTTCTATTTGGTCGCTTACGTAAAGCACATACATCACATTTGTTACACAAATTCTCAATATACTTTCGTACTCCAAACAAAAAGAATCTTTGTCTAACCTTACTTAAGTTTTTTTTGATACCTAAATTACCACCAGTGACACTACTGTGTAACTGCTTGAGCACACCTTCTTTCAAATTTTCTGGAATTACTTTTTGCCAGGTGATATTGTCCCCTTTTTCACTTTCCCATTTTCGACATAGAATACCGTCTCTTATCTCAAATGATTCAATTCTATTCCAGAAGTATTTGATAATCGGACTGAATTTTAATATTTCCGACCAAATGGGTTTCAAATTGTTTCCTAGCCAGTCCCTAATTATCTTAAGTACCGGGTAATTTTCTTGTTCATTTTCTAAATCAAAATCTATCTCAACAAATTGTTCATCGTGAATCGGAGATGACGAGCTCGGTTTTTGTTGATTCAATTGATTAGGTTTCATACTTGGAGTTTTAACTACTCCTACCCGTTGGTTAATAATGTTTTCATGGGTCTTGGATTTGCAAACATCAACTGATGTTTCTCCTGTAAATCCTCGTTTCCCTTTTATTTTCTCGGACCTTTTCAAATTGGGAACATTAAAAGTTTGAGAACTACTTGATTTGCGAGCGTCATGTGATGCCTTTAAAACAAATCCACTTTCATCCTTCACTTTATCAGATATGTTCACCCTTTCATTTTCATGTTTTGTACAGGATTTAGTAGCATTTAAATCGTCTGACCTATAACTAGCATATAGTTGTGCTGCTTTATGTTTCTTACTAGTCTCTAGACGTTGACTACCTTCAACTTTAAAGGCGCCTGTTAAAGTATTCGTATTAACCACAACTGACTTTACTACCATTTCTTTGGTTGAAATCTCGTTATTTATTTCAACCTCTCCTAAACCCGCATTCAAAAATGTATCCTCAACTTTAGAGCAATACGAACAATCATCTGGACAGGGTCTACGACTCAATGCATCAGTATTCGAATGAATCCGACCAGGGCGATGTATTATTTGAAAATCATATGCACCAAGTGTTTCCAACCAGCGGGCAAGCTGACCCTCTGGATTTTTAAAATTTACAAACCATCTAAGAGACCCATGATCTGTACGAACAGTAAAAGGTCGACCATAAAGATAGTGATGAACAAATTTTTAACTGCACGGACGATAGCAAGCAATTCTTTTCTGGTGACACAATAATTTCTTTCACTTTTCGAAAAAGTTTTACTAAAATAGCCAATCACTCGTTCTACCCCATCTTGGATTTGAGATTAAACCGCCCCCATTCCTACATCGCTAGCATCTGTATCAAGAATAAAGCCACCATCATTAATTGGATAACCTAAGATAGGTGCAGATATTAACAACTTTTTCAGATGCTCAAATGAGCAATTACAAGCTTCTGTCCATTCAAATTTCTTACACTTCTCGGTTAATTGATGTAGGGGCTTTGCAATGGTAGAGAAATTTTCTACAAATCGACGACAATATGAACAAAGTCCGATAAAGCTACGTACACCTTTTACATTCTTGGGAGTTGGCCAATCTTGCACGGCCTTAATTTTTTCATCGTCAGTACTTATCCTTCGTGACTAACTTTATGTCCCAAAAAGATTACTTCCTTTTGAAGATGGAAGCACTTCTTAGGATGTAAATTTTAGCCTATCACAAACCTCACTTAAATTTTTGAGATGCTCATCAAAAGTTTTGGAGAACACAATAATGTCATCAAGATACACTAAGCAGATTCTCCAAGTTAAACCAGAAAACATTTTTGCGTGAGCCCCACATAGTCCAAAACATAGCACTTTAAATTGCCATAAACCCCTACCAGGTATTGCAAAAGCTGTTTTCTCCCGATCCTTCTCATCTAAACCACATTACCAGTAACCACTGCGCATGTCCAGAGTTGAGAACCACTTACTGCCGCTTAAAGCATCCAGAGTGTCCTCTATACGAGGGCTTGGTTGGCAATCTTTTTCAGTAATATCATAATTTTTCCTAAAATCTATAAGAATCGAATGCTCTGGTCTTTCTTTTTCGTAACCATGACCACCGGGAACACCAAGCACTACTTGAAGGTTATATGATGCCCCTTGATGCCATGTCTTGTATCTCTTTCTCTGCAACCTCTCTCTTTGCCAAAGGAAGTCTATATGGTTTAAGTTTGATGGGTTTTGCATTGCCTGTATTTATTTTATGGTTAACGAGTTCAGTATGACCAATATCAGATGGAGATTTTGAAAAAAAAACATCTAAATAAGAACATAAAAACTCCCTTAACATTTTGACTTCAATATTATCCAAATCTTTTGAACTTTTCTAAAATACACCCTTTAAATTATAGGGAATGTTCAGTTTAGTGTTACTATCTGCACAATTGACCCTACTTACAGTGCTCACTTCATACGTTTCTAAGTCAACAGGTTCAAAAGTACCCACAATTGTATTTTTATAAACCTGACCGGCTCTGAGCTAAAATTAGGAACCCTTAAAGGTATGATATTTGAATTTGGCTGAACTACTACTATGGCTAACAACAAACCAGTTTTCTCAATAAACGTCCTGTTTGTCTCCACAATACCTACTTCATTAAATATAACGGGGCCGCATGGAACTCCTTTTATTATCATTTCACTATCAGGCGGAATATCAACTGTTTCCGCAATTGAGATTCGACAACATGAGCTATCACCTTAATTTGTAAAACAGGCTATAAACTCATCCTTTATTCTCAGGCAACCTTTGCTAAAAAGAACATCAATACTATTAGTCATCAAAAAGTCCATACCAAGTATAGCCATATCTTTGATTTTAGCCAACAAAAATTCGTGTTTGAAACATGTTTTCCTAATTTTATTTCTAAATTAACTTTTCAAATAAACTCTGAAACTTTTCCCGTAACTGTTAATAAATTCCTTCTGACTGGCATGACTTGAGGTCTATCCTCAAGTGCAAGGCTATCAAAGAAATCTTTTCTCAAAATGGAGACACTCGCCCCAGATTCAACCAACATATTTACAGACATAGAATTTATACTAGCAACTACAAAATATCCATTATCTCTCCCCCAAGAAACATTTGAAATAACTGTGTTGGGTCTTTTTATTGTGGTCGAGCCGCGACCCCCGCATTCGACGCTTGGTAGTTTTTCCGAGCTGTTATAATTTTGGTTGTTATTTCTATTTCCAAAATTATTTGATCCTCTTTGCTGACGTAAACCATTATTGTTATTATTGTTATAATGTTGACCATTAGTATTATTTTTCCTTATGGCTCCTACATCATTTTGTAGATTTCGTATGCCTTATTTTATTTCTTTTATTTCACTGGTCATTTTATTATCATCAGTGTCACATGCATCAGCAGTTCTCAATGATCGCCCTTTTTGTCTGTCTGCTAGTCTTAAAGCTTCAAGACGAACAGCAATATGTTCAGCTTCATATATTGTTTTTGGACCTACTTCTCTCAATCTGACGAATGTCAGTTTCAGTTATAGCGTCAATAAAGTAATCAAGCGCAAGGGTATCCCTAACAATAGGGGAAGTACCAGGGTTTGCTCGCCTTGTAAGTGTTTTAATTGCCTGTGCCAGTTCAGGCAAACTTTCGTTCCTTTATCGAACTCTTGTCTGTAGCTTAGCGCTTAAATCTTCTGAGCGATTTATAGAACCAAATCTGCTTTTAAGCATTGTCACTAAACATTCAAAGTCACGCCTTTCATCCCCTGTCATTTCATTTAACAGAGCACGAGCGCTACCTGTTAGACTACTTGCCAACAATAAGGCTTCAGACCTTAAGTCCCAATCATTAATTATATAAGTTCTGCCAAAAGATAAGATTGTGTGAGGTACTCTTCGAGATCGTCTGATCCGTCATACAGCTGAGGTTTAATTTTACATTTTATTTCAGGTTTAGCTCTGATGTTCTCAGTGAAATGGCTATTATTTAAATCTTGTTTATTATGTTTGGCTTCTCCACTCGCACTTATAGACAAACTATCATATCCTCTTCCCAAAATAGGAGTGGTTTTATTTGTTAAATGATGGTCAAATTTTGCCAACATACTGTCCATTTTCTCAGAAAAATCTGAAAGACATTGATCTACCATAAATTTCATTTCAACTTTAGCGTCAGCAACCCTTCTATCTGCTGTTACATTATTATTTTCACTACTAGAAGCTATCACTTTATTCGATAGTGTTTCATTCACCTCATGTCTATTCCCAGTATTAGGACCGAACGTAACGATATTTGAATCGTCCATTTCTATCTTTACAACAACTTTAGATTTTGATATACAAACAATAGACTCTAATATATTGAGAGTGGTATCCCACCGCTGCCACCAATTGTTACGCTGCCTCTCTTGCGTTAGAGTCGGTCACCAGAGATAACAGGGTTACATAAAAAGGAATCTATTATAGGTCGAGAAAGGTGTCTTAATTTAAACCACCGATCTAAACCCGAAATAGGACGAAGGAATTATATACCAATAGAGGTGTATCAATGTGTTATTGTAGTCCTGTTTTCATGAGTATTATTAAAATAAAATAGAATAATTATAAAGTTCAACATTTTATTAATGAGATAAAATACTGGGACAAGTCTGGACTCTCGGTGCTGTCACTGGTCAGTGCCCCCGGGTATGGTTGGTCTTACAACTATTCACGTGGGTGAATACTACTCATAAGCTATATATGTATAGCTTTTCTTTAACACAAATCCTGTATACAAAGGTTTCAATCAAAGTTATAATTACTTTTACTAAACAAGATCAAAAGGCTTGATCTTTATCAAACTGTTATATTAAAAACATGTATATATGTTTTTCAATTAACTGTTTATATTACTATCCCAATATCCACGGTTATATTTTCATTAATTTATAATATACACATCTGAATCTCCGAATCTGGTGAGAAAAATATTAAGTCAACCGTCATCCACAAGAATAGTCACCGTCACCGACAGATATATAGTCACCGTCACCTACAGCTATAGTCACCGTCACCTACAGCTATAGTCACCGTAACCGTCATCGATATTATAGTCACCGTCAACGAGGTTTAATCACCGGGACTTATATTTGTCACCGTCACCTTTACTAAAATTATAATCCTATAATATATTTCACAATACTAACTTTTAAACTCATTACATCCGACATAATTGAATTTAGTTTATCTATCTATTTGATACAGCTCTTTCCACAAGTTTGAGCTATCTTCCTTGACGCAGCCAACCACCCGTATTTATATTCTAAATTGACCAATGAGAATTGAGCTTATATAGAGACGTCCAATCACGAGCCATCACTCTTCTTAGAGAAATTCCCTTAACGGTGACGAAATAGTAAACAATGCCATGTTCTTCATGATCACAAACAAATATAATTTATGTATTTAAAATGCAACTAAAAGCTTGGAAAACGTTTGTAATGGACACAAACAGATACAAAGTACTGTATATAGCAATCGATAGTCAACAAAATAACGAGCATTATAACCAATACACATCAAACATGTAAGTATCACCTAGATCGGTGACAAACATTAAAAATCGGAACGAGAGTTATTTACAGTCTCTAACTGTTCCGAGAAATTAGCAATCATACACAAAAGAAACCCAAACATAAAGAATTATAAGATGAAAAATTATGCCAACATGAATCACCATTTTATTATTATTTACAGCCGTAAATAAAAATCTATGGCCGACTTTCATTTTCCAACAGTACGAGAATAAACGTTATCTGTCTCAAAAACAGTAACACACAGGTTTAAATCATGCAAATTAATCGTTTTATATGTACAAGAATAAGCCTTTCCTGATTTATCAAACACATTCGATGAGGTTAAAAGGAAGTAAATAAAGATGACTGGCGCCACCTAGCTAGATTTTACATCCAAGATAATAGGTAGAAGTAAATTTATTTTTCTGCTGCCTTGGTAATTAGAAATTAAAATTGAAATAGTGAGAAATTGGTGTTGGCCATTAGTGTAGAAATAGCGAGAAATTTAGAGAAAACTCTCTAAGACAAGCAACATTTTCTGTGCCAAATTAAGCAAGGGGTGTTCTTCATTCATACTATTTCGAAAATTCCGGAACCGTTGAGTACCCTTGAAAAATGCCATTTTTCTTTCAAAAAGCTGCGGCACCATTTGTGTTTGACCATTGCAATTACACCTACTTTTTTTTATTCGAGCGTCACTGATGAGTCTTTTGTAGACGAAACGCGCGTCTGGCGTATATACTAAATTTAATCCTTGTATCTATGATGAGTTTATTAATTAATCTACTGTAAAAACGAGAATTCTCTCAAGGACTCTGTCTTTAATCATTTCTCCTCATCCTCGATATCACTGAATGTATGTATGCATATCTGAAAAAGAGAGGGCTTATTTTTGCTCATATTAGCGAAATTTTTGTATTTTCAATGGCTAAAATGGGCCAAAATGACCCAAAAATATTAAAAAATTCAAAGGCTATACATGTTTCTCCTTAGTATAGTCGAATTGAATATTCTGAACAAAATTCATATAAAACACATTACAGCAATGATGAATTCTTAGTTTCAGCATTTTTATAGTCTATTTCATGAAATATTTTGACTCTTATGCAACGGTGTCCATATATTCGTGATAAAGACATATCAGTTGGACACAGTTATCAAATCATCAACCTAAAGTATTTAATAGACCTTAATCGAACTTCATTAATCAAAAACCGCGTTTTAAACATAACCAAACAGTCAAAATAAGCTGGTCAATGGCCCCAAGTCTGTAAAAAGTAACGTTTTCTGTAAAGGGGGGTACCTGTAAAGAACGTCATTTTAAATGGTGAACAATTGTATCTTTAATCCAAAAATTTGAACTTAAGCAGCAGTAGTATATAGTAATCGACTAACGCAAAGGTTGTCCGATTTTATTTGAAGATGTGTCAGTATAGGTTAAAAGGAAGTAAAAAAAAGATGACTGGCGCCACCTAGATTTTACATCCAAGATAATAGGTAGAAGTAAATTTATTTTCTGCTGCATTGGTAATTAGAAATTAAAATGGAAATAGTGAGAAATGGGTGTTGGCCATTGGTGTAGAAATAGCGTGAAATTTAGAGAAAACTCTCTAAGACAAGCAACATTTTCTGTGCCAAATTAAGCAAGGGGTGTTCTTCATTCAATTGATACGATATTCCCGTGCTTGCATTTCCTATCATGATTTTCTTGATAGAGGGTTGTTGCGAACAAGTAAGCTTTTAAATCAAGAGTTCCAAATGGTGAAGTTGAAATCATCACTTCGAAAATTTTACGGACGCCATCACGAGTTGGTTGACCGTTATGGAATAACCGTTTCACAAATGATATCGGATATGTTCCTTACGACGTAACTACAATCCCCTTCCCTTTTATGAATGTGACCTACCGAATTAGACTATTTACCGGATTTGTTATCACATAAACAACACGACGGATGCCACACGTGGATCGGGATCTGCTTACACTTCCCTAGTTTGAGATCATCCCTAGTTTTTGGTGGGGTTCGTGTTGTTTATTCTTTAGTTTTCTATGTTGCGTCATGCGTACTATTGTTTGTCTGTTTGTCTTTTTCATTTTTAGCCATGGCAATTTATGAGTTTGTCTGTCCATCTGGTATCTGTCGTCCCTCTTTTAAATAACATAGTTCAGCAGAAGTATTCTGAATACAAAGGAAATTCTTATCTCAGACAGATAACCTTAGACGTATTTTGCATAACCTTTTGGAACTTTTACTCCTCAATGGTCTTTAACTTTGTACTTGTTTTGTCTTTTGAAATTTTTATCTGAGCGTCACTAATGAGTCTTATGTATACGAAATGCGCGTCTGGTGTATTAAATTATAAGACTAGTACTTTTTGATAGCTATTATTTGTGTGTTTCTCTGTCCTGTATGTTCTCCCATGTATTTGTACTGTAGTCCTGTCATGTAATGTTGTCATTTTAATTTTATATTCAACATTGCCAGAAAAGCAGGAGGTTTGGATAGCCACAAAACCAGATTAAACCCACCATTTGTTCTTCAGATGTTCTGTACCATGTCTGGAAAATGGCAATTGTTATATTATAGTTCGTTTCTGTGTGTTTGTTGCATTTTATTGTTGTGTTTCTGTTGGGTCGTTGTTCTCCTCATATACTTGATGCGTTTCCCTCAGTTCTAGTTTGAAACCCGGATTCGTTTTTCCTCAATCGATTTATAAATTTCGAACTGCGGTATAATACTGTTGCCTTTATTTATTCAGCAGACCAGTTTAAAATGTCCTTTTAGCCGTGGTGTAATGGTTATTGCATTAGACTACTAACACATAGGTTTCTGGTTCGATTCCCGTTCCAGTATGAAAATTTCCGGGGCTGAATTTTCGGCCGTCCCTTGACACCTTGACTACCGAGTATGGTCTTGAGGAAACGATCGTAGTCCGTCGGAAGGGGACGATAAGTAGCTGACCCGTGTTAATAGAGTGCCAAATCTATTGTACGTTAAAGACACCCTTGAAGACTTTGAAAAAGTGCAGGCTAATGCCGCTACAAGACAGCACTTGCACCCGCAAAGTGGAAAGAGGTTAATATAAGTTGCAAAACTTGTTTTCCAATCCACTATAAAATAAATATGTTTAAACTAAGGAGTCTTAATTTGTAGTACTTGTAGTAGATTGACACAAGCATCAAATTGTTAGTAGTGTTTTCTTTATCATGTTTATCGTAGGAAGAGTCATATTTTCCTTGCTCATCAGTTTACAAGTTGTTTTCTTATTCGTTATTCTATTTTGAAAGATTGTTATTCGTGTATAATATATAGTCAATGTCGTGTTTTTTGGGTTTTTTTTTTTACAAAAAAAAACTATTCCTAATGAAACTATTACGATAAAAAGTATACAACACAAAACGTGAAATGGGCAAGCTGAATTGTTCATATTTTCAAGTAAAAAAAAAACACCAAATAAGCTCAATTGTGTTGTGAATACTTATTAATTTGCTATGGCTATTTTCCATCCAGCAAATAAACTTTTGACGCCCTCATTACTAAAAATATTCCAATGTGGTTGATGAATGGAACTGGTTCTAACAAATGCAGTATCCCCAACATTCATATCAACGACAGCTACTGGGGTTGTTCCACTGAGCATGCCATATATCATCTCTATATAACTCTGAACAATTACTTCACTGTTCTTGAAGATATTCACTGCTATGGAGCTATATCGATTTGGATAGAGAGTGAAGGTGGTAACATAAGTTCCCATATATTTGTTATATCCTTTACCAATATTTAAAATCACGTGATCAAATACTATTGCCGTAAGCTGGGCATAAAAAGCAACGGTTGAAGGTTGTACAAATCCATCTGCTGGTGTTATTAGTTGGCTTACTGAAACACATTGACTATAATTTAACGGACGATTTAAAAGGGACTTGCAATACAAACTATACATACTGTTTTACGATCTGTCTGTTTTCCGGATTTTATTCAACTGAATGACACCTATCGGAATATAGTTACCTGGACTGAGGGTTTTTTCATTTACAAGACTTTTTCTTTTACGACAATACATGCATTTGCAAAAATTAAACTCTTATCTACTGCACAGGAGTAATATTAAGAAGGTCTTCTATGATATATAACCGAACAGTTCAGACGCCTATTGATGCTTGTTATGGTCTTCAAATGTGGACGCAACATCCCATGAATTGAATTTTATAATCCAATAGGAAAACTTATGATCAAAGTGTTTTCCGTCCAGATATAAATCAACTTCCAAGAAAAACACAGAACATCTGTTGTAATCAAAATAACTTAATCTTAGTTATTCACGGAAACGTTTAAACAATTCACGAATACTCGACTCACTTTCTGTTCAATCTATTGGAGGTATATCAAGTTACCCAAGAAAACACTAGTAACCCGAATTTAGCTTGAACGGACAAAAACGTGTTAACGCTATTTAAATGAGATTAATTGTTATTTGATAAAGATTGACAAAAATTAAAAAATATTTTTAATTCATTTCAATTCATTTCAATTCATTTTAACGCCAGTCAAATAGATTTCTTTGCGGTGAATCAATTAAAATCAAGTTGCTGGTAATGTACGTCAAACTATTAGGCCACGCCCCCGTTAAACTATTTCAAACTGGCATCAATTCGTTTTAAACATCGTTGAGACCCGAGCTTTGTACAGGTAAATCACTCAAGCAAGACAAACTTCATTTATTTATCTTTTTTTTTCATCAAATTTAATCGAATTTAGTTATATGCGTGTATTCTCAGTTAAGTCGCATGCTTCACAATTTTTAACAAATGAATAAAAGAAATTTAGATAAACACATTAAAATATTGATGCACGGTTTAAGAAATGTGAATCTGTTGAAAATAAAATAGTAGTATAACATAATTTGAATTTGCCAAAATGCAGTAGATCTTTATCTCACATATTCGTTTTAAAAATTGCTAATTGCTATGAAAACTCGTGGAATCTAAGTAACGTGTGATACTTGCAATTGCTTACGAAACTTTAGGTATTCCTGAATATTTATCGTTTCTATTTTTCTGTTTTACTATTTTGTACTCGTAAATTAGATATGTAACGGAAATAAAAGTAACATCACAGAAATTATTGATTGCGTATATAATTTAAATCTTATATTTTCGGTAGACAACAAATATTCACTAGCTGTATATAATATATGAAATTGCTTGTAATGAAAAACAATGTTTTGTTAAATAATAAAATTGATGAAGATAATGTTGACATTTGTTGAATTTTAATAATAAACAGTTAAGTCTTGCTCAAAATTGTAAATAAAGTAACAGATCAATGAGCTTTTAAACTATGTTAAACTGTAATACCGGTTGCTGGAGCAAAACAGGCGTAAATTGTGGAAGAGCATATAGTAGACGAGCATATTGAAGCGTTGTTACGATTCGTATATTATCGTGCTATCATACACCTTGACGTACAAAAATTCTTGTAATAAATGAACATGTATCCTGTATATATGAGATAAATTTTAGTTTGCGATAACAACGGGTAGGTTTAGTTAAACGATCTTGACTGGTATATTATTTTTAATTATGAAACATAAAATCATTCGTTGATATTATTTAAAAAAAAAAGGGAATTCATTCATTTGATTGTATAGCTCAAATTTTGGGCACCTTGATTGGTTAATAAAATTATCTTATCTTATCTTATCTTATAAATTTCATACGTCCAATTCACGTTTCTGGATTTTACTTCATCAGGAACGATCAATAACGCAAAATACAAATATTTTATATGTAAGATCATTTATATAGTTAATTTCGTTATCCTCTTTAGGCCGCATCAAGGAACCGTGTCTCCGTTTGAACTAAGCTTCTGAAACTGCTCTTAGGCCGTGAAGTGAGAGTGATAAAACTATAATAAAAACAGAAATGAAGGACCCCGTCAAGATCCTCATAGATTTAAACAATACATATGTATGACCTAAATTTAAGTGTAGCATTGAGTATATGTACATTTGTTTGTAAATGCGCTTATCCTATCTTTCATTTGAATAAAAAACTTGTTTAATATAAATATAAATATGTATTTATTTATTTGCTTGTTGAGATTGCACTATTATAAATAATTCTTCTTCGTCTTCTACCTCTAAACTGTAAAATTAGCGTATGTATGCGTTGAATATACGGTCTATAAAGATTAAGTTCGATGGCACTTGTTAATAATCTAAAGGTAATAAAATGAACGATCCATAAAATAACGTGGCAATTACAATGGCTATTTCACATTTATATCATACGTTCACTCGTAATGGTATCATACATGTACCTCCGTATGTGGTGTATAAGGTTTTAAATCATGTTTTATAGCTTCTTTCAAACACTATTGACGACGTTGTTCAAACTACATGCACATATCACAAAACCGCAAATTTAATATAGTTAAAAAGATTATACGATATTGAAAATGCATTTTTTTCTATCAAAAATGTAGGGTCGTGTATGTGTAACTCTAAGTGTTACCTAAAATGTATTGAATTGAAAAAGAATAGATTTGTTCTCAAATATTTGACAAATGAAACATTTTCCGAAAAAAAATCCACATAATAACGTTTTGTCCTTTAATTCTTTTTTGGGGTGTCCGTTAAAATACCGCAAAAGTCCCCCTTAGTGCACTTAGAACAAAAAATTGCAATAAAGGACCTGATGGAATGATACAATTGACACACAAGGCATTGCATATATAAGTCAACGTTTTAAAAATAAACGATTTTATAATCACATTTAGAAAGTTATTTTATATTTTATCGACACGCGCCACACTCAGTTGACAGTAATATATAGAAATTCATGTTCATTCAACCTTGACGCGTTTTGAATACACTAGTATACTTATAAAGAATGTATATATTCTGTTATTTCATGTTGTTCTTGGTTTTTTTATGGTATAGTTATTACTGTCATATCTATTTTGCTTTTCTGACTGTTATAGTTTTTACTTCTATGTAAGAGTGTATTTTCTTCTTATTTTTGTTTCTTTTAAGTTCGTTTGCTTGTTCCGTAAGTTCACTTTTTTAAGTTCTGTTGAAAAGTTTTATAAAGATATTTTGAAATAGTAAAAAATGTATAGAGATTTTATTTTAACCAACACATACTGATATAATAGAAGATACACATATTTCGCAAAGTATAATAGTTTATTACATTTTTGTTGAGCCTTCCGACTTTTGTTGCAATAGCTATCTACAAACCACAAAAAATTACTCTGTGGGTAAAGTGTTTGAAACTTAAATTACTTTCTTAACTATCCTGGATTTCTAATAAACTAGGACAGAAGCTTGTTTATGATTAAGATAGCTTAAAAAAAAATGTTTATCCGTATTTTTATTTATAACTGATTTTTTTGGTTTTCAAGTTCTGTAAGCTGATAAACATGCACTCTGGTTAGAGTTTTAAAAAATCACATTTTCCAGTCGGGGCCTTTTAGTGATCGGTCGACTATATGGAAGGGGTTTTCTCGTTTTTGAAGGCCGGATTGTTGCCTATAATTGCTTACATCCACTTCAGTTTAGGAGGTTGTGCGTACACACACATGCATGCTTATCTTCTGTCTGTGAAAATCCCAAGTCAGTGGCTTGTAGTTCAGTGGTTGCCGTTGGTTCATGTCTGGCATATTATTTTATTTTTGGTTTTTGTAAATTGTTGTTTTTTCTAGATAATGCCGTTAGTTTTCGAATTTAATTGTTCAAAACTTGTTTATGTTGGGACCTTTTATATATATATATAGCCGATTATAAGGTATGGTCGCCTAATATAGCTTACATGTGTACATCCAACAAGTAATAGCTTTTCTAAAAAGCTTGCCGTATTTTAGCTGATTATATTGAGATCAGTGGTTTGTGAGTAGTTTATTTTTATTGGAATATTGCACTTCAAGCAATATGAAAACATAGCGCTTTTTTTCTACTAATTTGTCATTTTTGTTGTATTATTGGTGGACCCATGTTATAATGGAAGGAGACTTGATAAAATTGAGAATGGAAATGGGGAATGATATTATAATAAAATGTATTCTGTGTCTATAATCAACTTGATAAAAATAGCATATAACCTACACATACTTTTGAGGATTACTACTTGACAAAATGGACAACACCAGAAGGCAGTGGCGGATCCAGAGGGGGACGTAAAGTGTGTACGCCCCATCCCCCCTCCCCCTTTTGCTCGTTTTTTTTTTAAATGATTAATCATACGCGACTATGTGAACTTTGCCATTTCCTGTGTACTCTATTATTTAATTTTTATCCAACAATTTTTTACATATAGAGATATTTTTCGCTGGAATTTACTGATTATCAAAGTCATGTGATTCGCTATGGTTGAGTTGACCAGTGCTTCGAAAAACGTCGCTCAGTCATTTTGAAATTCAAATTACAGTAACACATTGCTTATAAAGCTGAGGATTACAATCATGACACCTTCAAAGCCACATAGGATTGACCAAGAACGTATTGACTTCTATTTCACTGTTCCATCAAACAAGAAGTAATACTCTATAGACTATAACACTCTCATGAAAAAAGTTCCATGGCAATATTAT
The DNA here is from genome assembly GCF_963676685.1 of Mytilus edulis. Taxonomy (NCBI): domain Eukaryota; kingdom Metazoa; phylum Mollusca; class Bivalvia; order Mytilida; family Mytilidae; genus Mytilus; species Mytilus edulis. The sequence goes on along the minus strand of NC_092349.1, from coordinate 72,160,620 downwards.
TTACCTACGAAAACATGTTTTACCCAAACGCCATTGTCATGATTGATATGGACTATATAAAATTGCTGTTTGGTGTGAACCAAGCTTTGCGTTGAAGACCAAACTACAACCTTTAATAGTTTACTTTTATAAATTGTGACTTGGATAGACAGTTGTCTTTGGTACGTACATGTATATGAGATCCAGTAATATCTATCTACAAGATTGAGAACACATTTTTTTGTAATAAATTTAAAACATATTTAATTCTGTAATATCTGATAATATGTATCAGTTATTTGTGATTTTTCATTTGATGTGTACTCTCTGGTAATGTCAGTATCAGCATGATCAGTTGATTGGTTGTGATAAGAAAAATGGGGCAGTTTGCAATTGTCATGTGCAGGTACACCACATGTGGATCTTCTTTCCCCTCTCATTTATAAAATTGTGCATGATATTTATCACAGAAACGCACCAGTATTTTGGTGAATGAAACACTTGTCATATTAAATTAAAGTCAGAGGTGGAGTTAGAGGGTTTTTTGGGGGGTCTGGGCCACCCCTATTTTAGGAAAAATTTTGTTGTTTTTATAGGGAATCACTGAAGCATGACTGGAGTTGGCCCCTTCTTAGGCAGTCATTGGGCTCCCGCTTATGAAAATTTCTGGATCCACCACTGAAAGTTTGAGTATAGTTAGATAAGGATTTATGACAAATTATGTTGAAATTTGCACAGATAATGAATGCAAAATCTAGTAAATTAAAAAATAGGCACTATTATTAAAAGCTTTCCTTGCTTATTTACAAGGACATATCATATCCTCCATGCTATTCCGATCTGAGTTTTTATTCATACATGTACATACATGTAGTCTGGTGCTGTTCCAAGTAGTCTTCTTTTTTCTGTTTCTTGAGAAGTATTTGTTTTACCTGTTCAGTCACTGTAAAGTGTTACAATTCATATTTAAACGCAACACATAAATAGTGACCAAAAAGGTATGGCTATCACATGAGAGAAGCTAGAAAAAAGTCAAATGTATACATTTTAAACATTTTTGTGGGACCATGAAAATGTGGTATATAGATAGATATGCATAGATAGACCATAGAACAAATAAGCAAACAAATTCAAAGGAGATGTACATGTAATATGAATTATGAAAAAAAGAGCCATGGCCAGGGGCCCCAAACTTGACAGCATTTGGTGTTGAACAGGTAAAATGTTTGCATTGACAATAAATATAGCCTTTGTTAGAGGTGACCCAGGTCGTCTTTCTCTAAATCAGCTATATTAAACATATTTCTTGGCCGGGTTGAAAAATAAATGAAAATGACTTTAAAAAAAGCTAATAGAAATACACCAAATTTGGGAGACATCTATTTAAATGTTTGAAATAATTAGAAAGTTGACAAGAACTAAGCTTTTTCAGATAATATACAGACTATTGCAGTCAGCCTATAATAGACTATTTGCCTCCTGAAATGTTTGCTTATATACTGTGCTTTCCTATAATGATTTAAAATCAGTGTGATAGTTTTCATGAAGAACACTGAGCGTACAGGTATTATGACAAGATAAATGTTGTGTTACATGTACATGTATCTACCCAAATAAGTAAAATATAAAAATTCTTGACTTCTAAAACCAGTGATTGATCTCCTGATTCATATCTCATCACTCTATGCAGATGCTGTGTGAAAAAAAAATTGACTTACCAGTATGCTTCTATCCATTGAGTTGATTTATTATTAATTATTTTGCTTTGGATACACCTTATTGCTACAATATGTATATGTCTGCCATTACAAACTGTACAGGCATGTACATCACATATATTCCATGTAAAATTTTGATGTTTTAATACAAAATATATGATGCCACAATGGAAAAGTAATTGTTGTATGACGTTAATGGTTAAAATGGGACAGATTCTCAGGTCAGCTGGGACAATAAGGGGGGGGGGGGGCTGGGGGAGGGGGCGACTTCTCCAGTCATGCTTTAGTGATTTCCTACATAATCAACCAAATAGTAATGTTCATCACGAAAAAATATACTAAGTGTAAGACCTGATGATGTGAATAAATTGAAATCAGACATATCAAATGAAGTTTTCAGTGCTTTTGATATATCAATGGGTAATCTGATGAGTTAAGCCTTTTTTGACTGATTTTTATAGTTTGTTCTTATGTTGTACTGTTATACATGTACCACTGTCCAAGGTTAGGGGGAGGATCGGAATCCCGCTAACATGTTTTACCCCGCCACATTATTTATGTATATTTCTGTCCCAAGTCAGGAGCCTGTAATTCAGTGGTTGTCGTTTGTTTATGTGTTACATATTTGTTTTCCCTTCATTTTTGTATATAACAATGTATAAATAAGGCCTTGGTTTTCAGGTTTGAATTGTTATACATGTCATATCAGGGCCTTTTATAACTAACTGTGTTGTATAGGCTTTGATCATTGTTGAAGGCTGTATCGTGACCTATAGTTGTTAATGTCTGAGTCATTTTGGTCTCTTGTAGACAGTTGTCTCATTGGCAATCATACCACATCTTCTTTTTTATAATGACTGCTGATCACCACTGTGTCCATAGTGGGACTATTATGGTCCAACAACCAGTGGCGGATCCAGAAATTTTCATAAGTGCAGGCACACAAAATTTCCCAGAAAAGGATGGCAAGCCCCCTGGCCCCCTTCTAAATCAGCCTCCTGACAACTCCAAAGAATAAATCATCATGTACGAGTACATCAAAGATCATCAAACTGTCTACCCCACATGCAAACATCTTTTTGGGAGTTCACTGTGTTGCAAGTTTTTTGGGTTCGAAGGATCGTATAAAATGATTGCCTTGGGGGTCATTGTCAAATATAGAGCTGTGCATTGTAAAAAGCTAAATTATATAAATTTGCAACAGCTGACACTATAGTATCCTATAGTGCACCAAGGGGTACAATCAAAATCACGTGATGGATATACACACACCGGAAGTTACAGTCGAACTCGCCGCTTGAAAGGTTAGTAGTTGCATTTTCTTGTTTATATCAATTAAATTTTGATTAATAAGTTGGCACACCGAATGTCGGATAGTATGTAGTTTTAAAATACACAATTGTTTTTGCTAGAAAGCGTGCAGTTATTGCAAACACTTCGACGGTGAAATTTTAGAACTGTGTCGAAGTGTTCGCATTAACTGCACGCTTTCCAGCAAGGATAATTGTGTATTTCAAAACTAGATAGTATCCTACATTCGGTGCACTACCTTATTTATTAAATTTTATTGATATAAACAAGTAAATACGACTACTTACCTTTCAAGCGGTCTGCTCGACTGCTACTTCCGGTGTGTGTATATCCATCACGTGATTTTGATTGTACCCCTTGGTGCACTGAAACCCTTGCCAATAACCAGACCGTGATGCTTGGTGTAGGCTTCTTTGCACATAAGAAACGATATTGCTCACCTTGTAATTTTTGTATTCTTCTAATCAGTATCGGGTTTGTTTATTTACACCAGAAATCAATGAAGCGATGAAAGTGCTGGAAACGAAATTACATCTTCGGTAAATTCCGTGATTTTAATATTTTCTAATCAATATGTCCAAGCAATGAAAAATAAATGGTTATTATTTTTATACATAGAGCATACGTTTTGTGTATTAACTATTTAAAATCTAAGCTTTATACGAAGAAATCTAACACAAAGGTATCTCAATCATTTAACCGTTTTAATACGCAGTTTAAAGTGTAAATTATACACATTACTGTTCTATTTTTAGAGACTAGCAATAATACATAAATGTACAGTTTCTTACCAAAATAGCAACATAATTTCAAGATTAAATCATCACATTGTCACATGATTATATAATCTGTACCAAATTGACAGTTTGTGGTGAGTTATCATCATAACTAATCACTATAGCAAATGAACACTTTATCATAATATGTACCTATAACCTAGTATCATGATTTCAATCCGACCCCACTTACGGACGCGTTGAACATATAATGCATGCCACTCATTAATAGCCAATCACACGTTAAAATGACCTTCATTTCCCCCATAATCATTCCGGAAACAGCCACGAAGCAGCCATTAGATAGTATTTATAACCAATGAAATAACAGAAATACCGATAACAGATTTACCCGAACCTGACGTTTAGCCTCTGACTAATCAGACCGTATCACCATGGTGATACGGTAATTAATTTGATGGATAGTTGTATAATTGCAAATTATATCACATCATTATTGAATATAAGCTTTGATAAGTTGGACAAGCGATTGTACAGGAAAGGCCCAAGTGATAGTACAGTAAACTCGTAAGCGATTGTACAGTCAATTAATTTATTCGATATTGAAAAATATATAATTTGTGAATCTCTACTGGTGCAATGGCTTTCAAACTTTCAGACAGGTAAGACCATACATCAGAAATAGTACTTTTAAAATTTCTGGACTCAACGATGTGTATTTCAATGATTATTGACATTTTTATCGCTGTTGTGTGACAGTTCTGATCGATATATTAAAAGCTCCTCCATTCGACGAAAAACGTTTGTATGCATACGTCGTTTATTATTTGATTGGTTCATACAAGGATTTGTATAGCTATAATGACATAATTTACAAGAAAAAGAAATTTTTTTTAATTTCTTTGACAATTGACTGAAAATAAAAAATACAGAAGTTAACATAGATCAACATACAAACACACTGTCAACTGTCGTTATACACCTTCCATCAAAGATCATCAAATAAAACAGTTAAATTATGCTTTTTCGTCAATTGAAACTTGAGTGAAAATCAATATAAATGATTACATTTTAAAAGAATGAATAAATTCCTTAACCGTTACAACATTGTCTATACGTGACAAAAATAAGAACACAACTCGATGCATGTGTACAAAAAAATCACGTTCCGATATCGTAAGTGACGAGTAGTAGTAGTAGTAATAGTGGCGAGTACCGAAGTCTCGCCGCGGAAGAGATTACGATAAACCGCGAGATTCCAATCCTTCTTACTATACAAATCCTTGGTTCATATATACATATAGAATGTTTTGAATGTCTAGAAGAAACGTTATATTGTATCATTTGATTCACTATTGGAAAACTTTCCATGTTGCAACTTGTTATATTTTCGAATGTCGAAAATGTAGAAACCGTACAGTTCCGTTCCCACACAATATAATAATGATGTAATCGGGTTTTTAAGATCCCCACGAATGCCACATTTTCCCATCTTAATGTCTATCAATCTCTTATGAAAGTATGTACAAATGTAAACTCCTGTGTTATTAAGATGGACATAAAATAAAATTATTCTTTCATCAAGTTGAAAATAAACTACGCTAAATCATTAAGTTTATTCTACAACTATCATAAACTTATCAATTAGTAACGATCAAATGACTATTGTTTATTGGATAAGGTTGACTGAACATTGATGTTTGGGAATTTGCAATAAGCCTTCGGTCACATGGCATGCGCTGATAAAAAAGAAAGTCAATTTCAAAATTATGATATATATTGATACCCAAATTTATATTTATGAGTTATATACTTATATCTTCTCATATCCATGTTTGTGGTCTAATAACATCGTTTTAATGTCCTTAGTGCAAAAACTTTGTTCTTAATGCACCAATGATTTGTATAGTCCTTCAGTGCACTAAGAAGTCCTTTGCGGTATTTCTACACACCGTACAAAATTTGGCTGTGATCAAAATGTTAAAAAAAAATACCCATTTATTATAACAATTTTTAAATATTTAAGATTAAATTATGCAAGGAAAAGTGTCTTTGTTTTCTGTCAAAATGATTTACCTTTTTTGACATAAAGTTGTCGATAAATAAATTGGATATGCATTTCAATAGCATATTATCAAATTGCTGAAAGATCACCTACATTTTCTTAACAGGGAATCCGTTAGTATTGAAACCCCCTGTCCTTTAGGGTGAATGGGGTATAGAAATATGGTCACTTGGCCAGTCTTCTCCCGACCGGCAGTAAAACGCTTGCCGAAACGGGGCGTCCATTTGGCTGTGCGGGATGTATCAAGTTCGCAGTCACGTCCGGTCAGAAGGGGGACGTGAAATCTGATGCCTCGTGTAAAGAGACTGCAACGCTCTTTGCTCTTTGCACGTTAAGAATCCTTGCAACAACTCTTTTGAGGGGTCCGTAGGTGGCCTGTTGCAAGACAAAATTTCTGTCCCTATACAAGGTATCCTCATTTTCCAGTGGCAGTCCAAATTTCCCTGACCATTATCCCAGATGGCCTCTATCGTATCAACATACCTAGTGTATATATTGTGAACTTGTTCTCGTCCTGAATATGCATGAAATATTTGCCACTGGACGTTAAGCAACAAACAATCAATCAATCATTCAATCAATCCCTGTCCTTAATAATTCAATTTGTCGTTCTGCATTATTTTGGCGTAAGAAAGACGCACACATTCAGGCTAACGCCCTTAAGGTGTATAGAAAATAGATATAGGAAGATGTGGTGTGAGTGCCAATGAGACAATTCTCCATCCAAATTACAATTAATGAAAGTAAACCATGGTAGGCTTATGTACAGCCTTCAACACGGAGCCTTGGCTAGCAACGAACAACAAGCTATAAAGGGCCCCATGATTACTAGTGTAAAACCATTCAAACGGGGAAAACAACGGTTTAATAGTTTTGTATTTTATATAACTTTCCTGCCCTTACACCCACACTAATATAAGCTGTGATTTCTGTGTGAATAAATTTTTTTAAAGTTTCAAATGAAGTGCATGGATGTAAGTAATGATAGGCAACCGCAATGCCTTCAATAATGAGAAGAAAACATAACGTATAATCGGCTTTAAATTGTCCCGCTTGATCATTATACGTTGTTGTTTCCTATAGAGAAATAAATTATCGATTTAAATTATTTTTTACATCATAAAAAAGGGTACAATATCATAAAATCAATTTTGTGAAAAGCGATGAAAATTTAGTGACCCCAATATAAATTTGAACCCCTCTTAAATAACACTTGTTTTCGTTTGATTGTAAACATGTTGTAGCCCATCATGCATTGTTTCTTGTTTAGTGGATTGGTAAAAAAAAGCGCCCCAAAAAAAAGAGTTCAAAATAAATTACGTCACACGTTAATACATTATAACAAATGCTCGGACATACGTATGGTAATTCATGCATATCCTAAAAGGTCGTGTTCTCGATCTATTAAAACGGAAATGACACGGCCGGGTATTGTAAAGGTTTGAGGGACTTTTAATGTCAAATTCATATCCCTGGGCAACGAAATTATCGATTTGTTAAAAAAAACCACCGTGTTTACGCTGGTGTCTTCCTCGAATGCCAACATTTTATATGTTACCTATTCCTTGAATGCCAACAAAAATATTTCTGTTTTTATAAGTATTTAACTTTAAAAAATAATTAGTGAACTTGATGAAATTGTAACATTTTATCCCATTTTGATAAGAAAAGTAGCAAAATTTAAGGGTTAAATAATTATGAATATAAAGATAGAAAGAAAATGATTTTTGTTACTATTTATTAAAAAATAAATAAATTTGGGAATGAACAAGTTTTATTAACATAAGACATATATATAAATATAACATTTATATTTAGTTAAATATAATTATTTCAAACTAAAAGAGGATATTAGAGATTTATTTTGTTCCATATTATTATAAATATTTATTTGTTACGTATATATACATGAATTATATGAATATTTTAATTAAACAATTAACCATAAAATAGGGTAACAAGAATTTAGTCTATAGCGGATTGATTTTTTTAGTTGTTTGTGGCTTTGAACTAGATGCCAGTAACTGCAAGTTTTCTCAGAGGATGTACTTTACAAGTGTTTTTTGTTTGTTTGGATATACAAGAACCTGACCACGTCTATTCTGTGTAGTATTTCTATTTATTTACATCTGATAAGTTAAACCGGTTTCATCTGATGTGTATAGTTAGTTCCACTATGTGGTATGGGCTTTGCTCATAGTTGAAGACTGTACGGTGGCCTATACTTGTGAATTTCTGTGTCATTTGGTCTCTTGTGGAAATTTGTCTCAATTCCAATCAAACTACATTACTTTGTTTTATAAGAACACCGATGATTTGCGAACACGATAAACCCCTTACCAGTATCATTTTATGAATCACTTGCAAAAAAGTGTGTAGTATTATTACCAAGAAAAATATCCTGAACAAACTGAACATAATACATCAATAGTATTCTAACACGTGATACAAAGTTTCAAGAAATTTAATCAAGTAATATGGTAGGATGTTACAGCACACACAACTATAGAAATATTGAAAAAAACCTTCAAAGTCCAAAGAGGCTTCACAATTGTGTAAACTGGAATTTCTCACAATATGCACATGTGATGCAACACTTTTCAAAGTTTCATTTTAAGAGAATCCATATTCGTTCAAGTAGTATCATCAGAAAAAAAATTCAACAACGTAACAAACATGAATTAGATTTTAACTATCTGTTTAATTATGCCTCGTTCACACGGACATTTAATTCGAATAAAAAAGAAGCGTGTAATTCGATTCGCATTCGATTCGAATTCAATTCGAATTAAATAAAATTGAGAATGGAAATGGGGAATGTGTCAAAGAGACAACAACCCGACCAAATAAAAAAACAGCAAAAGGTCACCAACAGGTCTTCAATGTAGCGAGAAATTCCCGCACCGGAGGCGTCCTTCAGCTGGCTCCTAAACAAATATATACTAGTTCAGTGATAATGAACGCCATACTAATTTCCAAATTGTACACAAGAAACTAAAATAAAATAATACAAGACTAAGAAAGGCCAGAGGCTCCTGACTTGGGACAGGCGCAAAAATGCGGCGGGGTTAAACATGTTTGTGAGATCTCAACCCTCCCCCTATACCTCTAAATGTTCATTTTTGATAAGCATGCTCTCGTGTTGAGATAACTTTTTGCACCTTTTCCTCGAAAGCCAACATTATTTATAGGTAAATTGTCGGTAGATCAAAGGATGTTGGCATTCAAGGAATAAACCTATACGCTGACTTATAAAAGTGTTTTAAAATTAGTCTGTCATGCTGTCTAGTCTGAGCAATGTTTGTAGGACGTTATAAATAAAAAAGGAAAACCGTCAAAACATTATGTGAACGGAAAATACATGGGCGTTGCATACGTGTCTCAAACGATTTAGAAAATCTAGAATATGTGTGAATAATGAATATTTATATTATTTAGACTTTAATATTGTTGTTTTTTGAATATTGTATCTACAAGTTCATGACGATTTAGAGCTTGGCATTTCGTGTAGACACATGTTTCTTGTTGAAGACTAAACATGCGGTCTTGATTTATCTATAGTGTTTTTGTCGTTTGGTTGCCGTCAAATTGAATTATATCCCATATCTCTTATATTATGAGCTTTAACATCAGCTTATAAGAATTCATTATTGAAAGGTTTATTTGTAATTTTATATGAATATGCCGTAATATATTTATCGGTGTGAGCTGTACCACATCATGACTTATATATGAACTTTATTAATTTCGATCTAAAAAAAAGTTCCTAGAAATAGATATTTTAAAAAGTCTTAATAAATTCCAATGATCACAAATCTAATCTAAATCCATTTTTTTCCTGATTCTAACATACGTTGTTCCTTTTTTTTTGGTTTAATTTTGTAGTAATTTGCTAGTTAGTCAGATTCGGATTCCGGGTGACATTGCGTACGCTTTGTCCTTTGATTTAAAAATACATAATTTTAGCATTATTATATTTTTTATCTTTGCTACGCTCGATGTTTTTGCTTCCGCTGTATCAAAGCTAGTGAATTAGTCAAAATGTCCGTACAATGTATAGTAATATTTCTTTTCATGACTTGTTTATTCTTCAATATAAGCGTTGGCTATTTTTATCTGACAATATCAAATTTGTCTAGAAAGTTTGCTGTAGTGTTCCATAAATGTCTTAGGGCTTAGTGCACCAAAGCGGCCTGGGTGGGTTTTAGACGTACCGGCAAGTCCCTGGACCACAATTGCACAACCGTCCTTTTGATGATCAATTTGTTAAATTGCTGGGACTATCATACTAATAACATAGTAGTCCCCGTTAATTTCAGAGCTCTACCGTTAAATAGTAATTATTATTAATGTTATTATTTTATTTTTACGCTGTCTTAATTTGTAAATAATTATTAAGTATAATATGTATAGTATAGCGTCGTGTAAGTCATTTTTGGGCTAGACATTGTTTGCTTTATAGTGTATTGAATAATTTTTATTGCAATCAATTTATAATTCATTACATGGAAAAAGTGGACCGTATGTCATCGCACACAAGACAGCTGATTGGATAAATATGATAGGCTGTTACGCCTACATTGATACTGATGTCCAATCGAATACCAGCAGACACCTGTCAGTAAAAACAAATTTCAAGCGTGGATAAATTAGAGATTTATTTGTGTATTCGATATTTGAAAAGTAAGTTAAACTATTCGTTTAATCTTTTTTAGGTGAATTTCAAAAACTGTTTTTTTTTCACTTTCTTATAAGAAGGTATTCAAATATGAGCGTTCCACATGTAACGGAATTTTACAAGCATTTTATATAGCGAATTGTGTTTTCCGGAACCAGAGACACTGCCGGAACGTACTATTTTCAATATTTCACAAACCTCTGAAAAAATTAGATCATACAGGTTTCATCTACCATGTGCATAAAAAGCACTATCAAATTTTATTTGTAAATTGTAAAAGATTAAGAATATTTTTGTATATGTACTAAATAGTCTGAAATAAAACAAAACATATTTCTCTCGGCCTGAATTCAATCGTAATCTGAAATAAAACAAAACATATTTCTCTCGGCCTGAATTCAGTCGTAAGCAAATTTTCATACTTTTTTTTTTTTTATCTATTTGCAAATGACGAAAAATTCTCCTTAAACTGTGATTCATTAATATTTAATATTACTTCCATGATTAAACCGACAGACTAACTTTAAAGGACAAAATACAAGCGTGTACTACCAGCCAAGGAAATGAGTTTAATTAAAGTAACTAATCTAAGTGGTCATCGATGTGTAATATTTGACACTGGGCATTATTTGTGGACCAATGCAATAAAAATAATGTATACTATCAATCAAAATTAAATACTTTTGAATGTAACAATATGCTACAAATTCATTTGATTCACTGAATTTTTATATTTTTTTTTATCTAAATGAAAATGTAATAAACTGCTCCCGTTTAATATAAATAAGAAGATGTGGTATGTGTGCCAATGAAACAACTCTCCGTCAAGTCACATGGTATAATTTAATTAGAGGTCAAAAGTACGGCCTCAACACGGAGCTTTGGTCCTCATTGAACAGCAAGCTATAACGGTCCCTAAAATGACAATACAATTAAGATGGAAAACAAAAGTATAATCTATAAGTACGGTAATTTCGCTACGTTTATTCGTCAATTTCGAATTACAAGTAAACGTCTCACTGTTTATCAAAATGAGTAGTAACACTTGTGCCTAAAAAAATCTGATTCGAAACTGAAATATAAACCATTAGATTTTATCCATCGTGTCTTAACTAACGTTGTTTGATATTTTTTCTATGATATGATTAACTCCTGTATTTATTTCGTGCTAAAAATATAACGATAAAAAAGATCAATGGAGTTATCGACATCGGTCTTTATATGTATATAATGGTCAATATAAACTGTCAATTAAATTTTTAAAATATACTTATATTGTTGTTGAATTTATTTTAAAAATAAAATGATGTTTTTTTGTAAATGTAATAATTCAACCCGGTTGAACCTTTTAAATTTTATATAAAAGATAAAACATGGAACTTCATTCATCATACGTCCATTACGTTCACGAATGGGTAACTGATATTAGAGTATAAGGCAGCATATCATTCGTTAATAAACTTCAGAAAAAAAAACGGAATTTGTAATCTGTGGTTTGAATTTTCGTCAGATGTGCCACTGCCATAATGGCTGTATTATGGGTGAAATATTTGCCACTAGACGTTTAGTAAAACCCATTCAAATCCAAATCAAACCGCTCTATTTGATGCAAAAGAAACGTGACAGGCAGTGCTATCGAGGTATATGATCAGATTTTTTTCAGCCATCAGTGCACATGATAAATAAGTGATGCACGAAAAAAAGGAGATGTAAGATATACGCCAATGAGACAGCAACCGAACTACGGAAATAACCGAAAGCCATCTAGAGGGAGACGTGTCGACTTCAACAAAAGACAAATATTCCAACATTATGTCTTATAAGTGCTATCAATTATTTATTTTGGACAGAACTCGGACATCGTAGAGTCTATACATTTGTAACATATTGGACTTTCATGTTACGTATCGCATTGAAACATGAACGCGGACCTCGATGAGAACAAATGGATTGAAAGTTTGCAAGTTTACTATTTTATTTTCAACAGAATCACATTTTTTAAACCGTGCATCAATATTTTAATGTTTTTATTTAAATTTCTTTTAAAAATGTCACATCTATTGTTCATTCATTTGTTAACAATTGTGAAGCATGCGACTTTACTAAGAATACACACATTTAACTGAATTCGATAAAATTGGATGAAAAAAAACCCGATAAATAAATAAAGTTTGTCTTGCTTGAGTGATTTACCTGTACAAAGCTCGGGTCTCAACGATGTTTAAAACGAATTGATGCCTGTTTGAAATAGTTTAACGGGGGCGTGGCCTAATAGTTGGACGTACATTACCAGCAACTTGATTTCAATTGATTCATCGCAAAGAAATCTTTTTGACTGGCGTTAAAATGAATTGAAATGAATTGAAATGAAGTAAAAATATTTTTTAATTTTTGTCAATCTTTATCAAATAACAATTAATCTCATTTAAATAGCGTTAACACGTTTTTGTCCGTTCAAGCTAAATTCGGGTTACTAGTGAAATATACAGTCACAGCAAAAACATGAGTACTTCTCATCTATAGTTTTCAATATAACAGGGATAGGAATACGATAGTGTCTCCAGTTATTCGAGGGTGTACATAAATATAAGATGTGGTATGAGTGCCAATGTGACAACTTTCCATCCAAGTCACAATTTATAAAAGTGAACCATTATAGGTCAAAGTACGGTCTTCGAAACGGAGCATAGGCTCTACGAACAGAAAGCGTTTAAAGGCTCCAACATTACTAGTGTAAAACCATTCAAATTTGAAAACGGTCTTTTCTATATAAAAACGAGAAACGAACCACACCAATAAACTACAACCACTGAACATCACATTCCAGACTAAGGACAGTTGCAAACAATTGCAGCGGGTTTATACGTTTTAAATGATACCAAACATTCACCCTTATCTGAAATAATAGTGTAACATCACAACATAGAAAGACACACTATTAGATATAAATTGAAATGGATTAACTCAATCAAAAGTTGTAGCAACACAAATTAATATACACTGAACAGAACGAATAAATTTGATCTATGATACAATGTAAATAATGTAAAGTTAATAAAAATATTAACGTAAAAGTATAACACAGCTGTGAAATGTTAAACAACTTCATGAAAACATCAACCATGAAAAATGTTCCGCCATTTGCAATAATGTTATACACAGGTAAATGAAAATGATATTGTTGTTAGGTATACTTCTTCTTTTTCTGTCTTAATAACCTCCCATTTATAATCACCAAGATATTTCTTGTATATCAATAAAACTATTCCAGAACTTGGTACATGTGGCATGGGGTGAATATTAACAATAAAACCATAAAATTGGTGGTCGAAAAAACGTCGTGTTCTTCATGCACAGGTGCCGGAAGTTTTATGTATAAAATGAGAAAGGAAATCATTCCTTTTTCAATTGACCTGCCCTCAATGATATTTACTCATTAATAGCATTAATAAAGGACATTGCCTGTACAAGCGGGCAAGTTGAAATTGGGTTAGGCTTGCCAAATATAAAATATATCGCAAACCAAAGAACTGTAGGGCGACATCCATTATTTTAAAGAAATGGTTATGAGTTATTTGCACTTTCGCTTATTCAAATTGATATAGGAAGACGTGGTTTGAGTGCCAATGAGATAACTCTCCATCCAAATATCAATTTATAATAGTAAACCATTATAGGTCAAGGTACGGTCTTCAACACGGAGCCTTGGCTCACACCGAACAGCAAGCTAAAAAGGGCCCCAAAAATTAGTAATGTAAAATCATTTCAACGGGAAAACATCTGCTTATCTATACAAAAACGAGAAATGAGAAACACGTATGAACTAGATAAACAAAGGACAACTACTGTACATCAGATTTCTGACTTAGGACAGGTGCAAACATTTGCAGCGGGATTAAACGTTTTTAATGGTACCAAACCTTCTCCCTTTCCTGAAACAATAGAAAACACACACAAAAATATCAATTGGAAAGCTTAACTCAATCAAAGTTCACTTCAAATAGAAAAAAATAAATCTTTAGTATCTAAACTGTTTGGTAATTCTAATTAATTCTGTTATGAGTGTCCTTTTATTTTCGTCGTGTTGATCCAATAAACCGCAAGGAGAGTTTGAACTTCGAGTCATACATTCTTTCCCGGGGTATTTGTTTTAACGCTGTCACTTAGTGCTTAGTGTTTAGTTTCTACTCTACAGGTCGGTTTTTTTTCAAGAACAAAAATCATGTCGAAGTGACTACAAATATAACATTTAACTCTTGGTTTTTCCTTCTCAATTTCATCATGATGTACTTCGTCCCCTAATTCCACACTTTCAGGCTTACTTCCGTTGTCATGTGACATGCTGTCATGATCAGTTTGGCTAAGTCCAACATTCATTTCTGTGTGTACTGTTTGCAGATTTGTTATAATAGCATTAAGTCTTTCAATTTCTGTTTGTTGATTATAAACCCTGTCTTTTAAATGAGAGATTTCAATTCCTTGCACTTTCATTACAATTCCTTGCGCTTTCATCGTTTTGTGAATTTGTAAAATTCAGAATACAAATCGACCTTTTCTGATTTGGCTGAAGCTACAATCGCAAATGCTTCTGCAAACAGTATAACTATGACCCTTGTAGCCATATTGTATAAGTTGATTGATTATGTAATCCACACACACTGTTTCCATGATAAGGAACATTTGTGACATTGCCGTACTTATTATATAATATTCAACTAGCCAGAGTTAACAGCCGAATTGTTAAAGTTTCTTCTTTGGTAGTATTCGATATAACTTAACTAGAGTGTTACTGCTTACAACGTTATGCTAAAAACCTAAACACGCCACAAAAACCTGAATATGATGCAAATATTTATGTATATTCAGCTATTAAATTAATTATTTGAATATTTCATATACATTTATGTACTAAATATATTGATTAGTAACACATGTAGCACCTGATATCAACCCCAAAGTTTGAGCGGGGTTCGTGTTGCTTAGTCTTTAGGTTTTTTTTATGTCGTGTCTTGTGTACTATCATCTGATTTCTGTGTTTGTCTTTTTAATTTTAAGCCATGACGTTTTCAGTATTTTTCGATTTATGAGTTTGACTGTACCTCTGGTATATTTCACCCTTTTGCCTATGTGTTTACTATATCGTGTTTCATAGACGACTACTGTGTTGTGATTGTTTTCAGTCATGGTGTTGTATATGTCTGTAGCTATCATCGATCTTTTTTAAAACGCCTATTCGTATCTTCTTCATTATTTAGACAAAAAAGACTGGTGTCTGGTATTTGTTTTAATAATTGAGCTGTGTGTATTTCTTTTTGTGTTTTTAATTGCTCCTTTGTATCTTCTTCATTATCAAGACAGCCCATTTTGGGTATTCAATTTTGTTTGTTTCATTTCATATCTAAGGATAGAATATTTTTATTTGGTTAATAAATAGGACGAACGGAAGCATGCCTTTCCAAATCTTCGAATTGAAAATATTCAATCGTGTATTTTAAACTTCACTATGCATATCCATATTCTAACTGTCACACAATACTGAAGTTTGTGGTGTTAAAGTTTGTTTTTTCAAACATATGCTGATGGACGTTTCGTCCCAGATTGTATCACAAGCCCAGTAGTCAGCACTTCGATGTTGACATAACATCTATTATAAGGTCATTTTTATAAATTAACTGTTTACAAAAGTACGTATTATTCGACCTACTAAGGATTTTCTTATCCTAGGCATAGATTACTTTAGCCGTATTTGGCACACCTTTTCGGAATTTTGGGTCCTCAGTTCTCATCAACTTTATACTTGTTTGGCTTTCTTACAGTTTTGATCTGAGCATCACTGATGAGTCTTATGTAGCCGAAACACGCGTGTGACGTATCAAATTATAAGCATGTTACCTTTGATAAACTATTCATTTTCCATGTTCGTTTTGTTTTATTACAACATGTTAATTTGTTTATATGACAATAAAGATAATTATATATTATTTATTGCCAACGAAATTCCTGGAAAACATGTGATTTTACTCTATTATTTTTCTCTGAATCCAAACATTCCACAACAAGGCAAGGATTTCTCTTCATCAATTGTTCATACTTATATTTCGGTGGAATACAATTAATGTAATCAACTACACCGTAACGTTCTACCTTTAACGATTTCGTTTTACCTTCGATGTCTATCGGGTCTATTCTTATTGCATTACGAGATGCCATTGCTGGATTCTCATCAAAGTAATTGAATGGTAACAAGAAAAAGCTGAGACTTTCACCCGTAGTATGAGTGACTGGTAGGTCTTCTTTTACTGGTATATGGTAAAATCCCATTGTTAGCCATGCTACGATGTCCTGTAAATTATAACATTATCGTTTAAATTAAGATTATACATTGGATGACTTTCATTTATCTTAAACTTTACAATTGTTTAAATCAGAATGTATCTATGAATTTTTTAATATTGTGATCAACTTTTAAAATCTGATTGCTAAATTGTGCTTTGTTTATTTTGTATTCGTTAATTTAATTTGGATAAATCTTGAAAATAGAGTCCACACTTCGCTTACACCTCTTTTAACCTTAATCTGAGTTCCTCTAAAACAACTATAAAAAAGTTTGTGTCATACAAGTCTGATGTAAAATAGGTGAATATAAAACTAGATTAAATCAACCGTTTTCTACAAAAGGAAATGCATCTTCCAACATGTCCAAGTCAGGAATACGACAATTCTTTTCTATCAACTTGTGTGTTTGAGCTTTTAATTTTGAAATTTGATAAAGGACTTTACGTTTTGAATTTTCCGTGTAGTATTTTTGTCTTTTCCCATTTTAGTAAGTAATATAGATGAACATTATCAAAAAGGTTGCAAAATGAGAAAATCACATAATAAACATTTAAGAAAATTGTTTTTTTTCTTTTCTGTCAGACATTTTCAGTCTACCTATGAAAATAATATTTAACATGTGACTCATTCTGGTCAAATCAAATCCGTTTAAATATACAAAATATTAATATCAATATATAACTATTTCGTTTATTCGGCTTTCGACATTCCACGATAAGACAAGTATAACATATAACTTGGTCATTGTTATACTGCAGAGCAATACAATTAATGACATTACCTACACCGTAATGATCATCAATCACCGACTTCGTTTTTTCATCGTCAATAAGGTCACCTTATTTAAATAACCAGGCCAAGCCAATTTATGTTGATTTCTTTAAAAGTTTACACGACATGTTGATATTTTGCTATTATTATAGTTCACGTTAAAATGCCATATTTCGATTGGCTAATACGAGGGAGTTCGCCACGGTTGACAGTGTTTTCTCTTGGTAACAATCTGCTCTATCACCCTTTCAGATATGTGCTATTTATATATTACACTATTCGCATTATTTTAGTATGACCAATTAAAATGTATTCATTGTCAATGAAATCCTAATACGAATTGCGGTTTTGTTATTGTCTTATTAGTAAAATTATAACTAATTCTTCAGTTTCTTTTGCGAAAATATTAATCATTTGTTTTCGCCTAAAAAGAGACATTACTTATTTCTGTAAAACTTGTACATTTGATTTCATTACCCAAAACGTATGACGAAAAATATTGATAATAAAAAATAAAGAAACGACATGTGGTCTTTCATTATTATAAACAATTAACGATCGTTTACCTTGTCAACAATATTTTCATCATCGTCAATAAAATCCTGAAATCTTACTACAGGCTCGTCTGGCTTATTAGTTTGGTAAATGGAACTGCTTCCCGGCTCATTATCCTTTCTTCTGGTAACAGCAACTTGATAGCGTGACCAGGTAATTCCTGGTTCGTACCTTGTTCCCGGCGGGTATATATTATATGTCATACCTTTATTCACTATTCTATAACCGGGTGTGTTGCCGAATTTATCTTTTATATAATTATTTGATATCACAAGGTTTTTAGGTTGCTTAAAGTTGTGTTTATATGCTGCCTCCTTTTCAGTTACCTTCAATTTTCTTGCAAATTTCAATTGTTGAATATTTGAATCTGAATTTGTATATGAAGGACTTGAAACGGCATCATTTTCAATATCAATAGTTTCAAATCTGTTGTATTTTCCTTTTATGTCCATGTCTACCTTGAAATGAAATAAATGTTGATGAATCAAGCCCATTAAATGTTTACTTATTTCAAAACCGTATGGATTTTTACGTCCATGATATGCTGCTATTATTACACCTGAAACAGTGACCTTAACCTCTATTCCACCAGTGGGATAAAATATAAAATCTATAATGTAATCATAGTTGAAGACGGTGATGATAGTTCGGACAGTTAACACAACACTAACCATACCTTCGTAAAATCTGTGAGACGAAGTCGAAGAATACCCATGATGACGTCTTAATGGAAGTCCAGTGTTAAGTTCAAAAACACAGAACGCTCGCGAATTATAAACTGGAATTTCGGAGCTTCCGTCTAAAAAGTATGTACTCATATATGTTGCATCATTTGGACAGTCAACTCCATGCATTAAATATTTTGCTCTCAAGCCCAGCAAAAATCTTGAATCGAAAAACCTAAAATTTTGTTCCGTTGGTTTGTATCCAGAATAAAAAGAGGCTAATTCTTGTAGACTTATTTCATATACTATACGCTGACCTTGGAATCTTATATCAAAAAACCGTGGTCCTGTAATTATTGACATACCTATAGCAAATTCCCAAAACATGTACGTAACTTTCCTTCCTTTGATGTTGTATCGTTTTCCATCAGGAGAAATTTGTGAAGGATTACGTAATGGATTCAAAAAGGGTGGTTTTCCCCTTCGTTTCATAGTAAGTGGAATATTCATCGATTCTCTTGGAAAAGGTATTTTATTAAAAAAGAGTTTATTTCTTCTGTAAAAATTTCTCACTTTGTTCCATGTTTCAAAAATTCTTCCATAAAACCAAATTTTCAAGATCTTAAAATTTTCAAAACGGGTTTCTACATAAACTTCAAAATCTATTGGTCTTAAAATGCTATATTCAAAGTTTTGATAAAAAGTGTACCAATAAAAACGTTTTCCGTCCAACTTTGTAATCGGAACTTGAACGCTGATAGCCACATCTAAACATTTATTATGACAGTTAATAAATGTACCGCCGTATAAATCATGAAGTGCCTTCCCGAATTCTTTGTTTATTCTTTCCTTCAGTTTTTGGGAAATATTTTCAATAGATGTAATCGGTCTTTGAAAGAATGGAATTGGTTGTGGTCGATAAGGAACCAGTCGATAACCGTTAGGAAACGGAAGTGGTCCAACAACTATTTCAAGAACATTTGGTTTAGAATCTCCTCCTCTGATTAAGATCACGTGAGCTTCTCTTGGTGGTTTTGTAAATCCATTATCTATATAATTCAACACTGCCTCTTTGGGTGGCAAATAAAGTTCTGCTAAGTAAATGTAGTTACTCCTGATTGTCGCATTACTGAATTTTGTAAGATTAAGTTCTTTATTTGAGTACAAATAGTAAAGTAGACCCTTCATTTCTTTCCTAGTGAGATCGTTGAAAACAGATGGATACCTTGGTTCATTCGTATTAATTCTACCATATGGATGCTTATTATTTATTCCACATATTCCTACAGATTTGCTTCCTGAAAAAATAATATTATAACCAGATGCAATCAGGAGTATTCGTACTTGAAGAATTCAACATTGACATGATTTTAGTAAACAATCTAACAGTATATTTTATCATATTGTAGATAAATTGCAAAATATAGACCATATATTCTGTACCAAAAGGCAATGAATTCGAACAAATCATGTCAATAATGATAATCTACCACAAAACTTATGATAATTCAATACAAATAAAAGGAACTCGCACAAACATATACATTTTGGCATAATCTAATAGCTAAAAAGAGTAAAAAAATACGATGGACTTAATTTCCATTCTCAATTTTATTAAATATTATCGAATAATAGATGATAAAAAGTACATACAAGAGAAATTATCTCAAGAACAAATATGGTCGTATTAAACGTTTAACAGAACAAATTGATTGTGTATGAATGCTCACCAATTAGACAACTATATACCAGAATCCAAATAATGTTAATAGACGCAACTGGTAGTACACTAACATGCAATGTTACATATTTCAACACAAGAAAAGAGACAAACTAATCGAAGTAACATGATATGATTTATAAATGAACTACACAAAAAACACAAACTTTCGAAATACAAAGCAAAGAAACGACTTTAAAAAGTTCTAATATGCATTTCAAAAATTACAGAAACACGAACAATTGAAAATTGCTAACATTATGCTACAAGATGACGGTTTCTCTAAAACAGAATTGAGCCGTCAGAATAGCTTTTCCTCCTAGTACTCTTATAAATTCATGGGTTTAAACATATTTTATTGTTCCAAAAAGAGACAAATGGATTAGACACAAGTTTTTCAACTTAGTAACGTCTTCTCCAATAATAAATTCATGGGTGATAAAAAAAAAGACTAAAACCAGTAACTTGATTTGTGTTGTAACATGGACATGCTTTATGTATGTAAATATATCTCCAGTAAACCTTTTTGCACCTGACGTGATCAATTTAACATAAACACGTCTTTAAAGACAAAAAAATATATTTTACGCTATGTCAAGTCTTTCAATTAACACGATTAATTGTCATACTAATTCACTGCGGAAAAGGAGTACTGTTTGATAGATTATTTGCACCTCAATTTAAATTTGTCTATTTTAAGTCCGGGCAGTAGTTAGTATTTGCTTGCAGTGTATAAAACAAAAAAATATTGACTTATGTGAAAAGCTACTAAACTGATTAACGGCGACCTTATATCTGAATAGTAATGAATTTATCACAACTAAAACTACCAGACGAATTTAGGTTCAAACTTTGCAGAAGATAATAAAATCAAATCAGCTTTTTAATAGATAAATACATTTTCCAGTACTTCTGTAACTTCATTATGTAACTGCATTGTAATACGATTGATAGTAAATATTTAAAAGTAAAACATATTCGTTCTTATGTTGTACTGTTACACCACTGTCCCAGGTTACTGTGAGGGCTGGGATTGTACTAACATGTTTAATTTCGCACATTCTGTATGTGTGTGCCTGTCCCAAGTCAGGAGCCTGTAATTCAGTGGTTGCCATTTGTTTCTGTGTTACATATATGTGTGTAGTTAATTTGTGTTGAAAATTAATGAGGCCGTTAGTTTTCTTCTTCAAATTGTTTTACCTTGGTCATTTCGGGGCCTTTTATAGATGACTATTTTTGAAGGCTGTATGGTGACCATTATTTGTTTAGTTCTGTGTCATTTGGTCTCTTGTTGAGAGGTGTCTCATTGACAATGATACAACATGTTCTTATTTTATATTTACTCACTTTTCAATGACATAGGTTTAATGTAAAGCTGTGGTTGTATACACTTTCTGGCATTCCTCTGTTTAGCCTAGAAGATAACAAACATGCATTATTGGTAAAATCTGTGTTATCTTAGATCAGTTGCTGATATTGGAGTAAAATGACGCAATAAATTCAAACAGGTATATTTTCTCTCTACCAGTTTCGAAAAATTTGTAACGGATATACAGATAAATGTATACAAATAAAATGAATTTTGGTAATTTAATTTGGAAAAAAAACTAAAGAAAAATATTTGAAGTTTTATATCCTTTCTAACAAGTCATTCATGATATACAATCAACAACAACAGTTGTTTGATACTTTGTCATATTTAACTTGTATAGTGGGGTGCTCATTTTAGTCTTAACTTTCCTTTGATTTTTTCTGCAGTTTATGTTCAGGTCTTTATGTTTTTAAAGTATACTGATATTTTTATCAAAATATTTGTGCCTGAATAGTTTGATGTTTTCTGTTCGTTTCTTTCCTATTAACATTTTGCCATTGATATGAATTTTACCTTGCTGTTATATGTACGTCCATACACTGTTTTTCTTTGATAAGCCTCTAATATCTCAATTAGAAATACACAAAGTACGATACATGACAAACAATTACTATTTGGGGGTCTGAAATAAAAAGAAAATAAGTATTATAAATACGAATGACGAAGCAACAGTTGCTTCAGGGGACAGTCTTTTTTCATAAAGGATTTAATTGTCTTGCTAGACAAAAAGTACAAAATAAGCATTTCATTCATACATTTCTAGAACATATCAATGAATAATATTAACAAATGATATCTATAAAACATCTTCCTAGTTTATATCTGCCACATCTTCGTGTGCCGTCCCAAGTCAGAACAACGCTAGTGTTAGACATATGTAATATATTAACAGTTCTTTTGTTTTTCGAGAAAGGGGGTAGTATTCTCATTAAAGACCAAAGTCTTCAATTAAGTACCCAATTCGACCGTTTTGTCTACATAGACATCATAAGTGACACATGAATAACAATAAACTTAAAACCAAAAGGATTACGAAATCTTTAACGTGACCACAGACACCGACGTAGCGAAAAAGTTGGAAAATATACACACTGTAAGAAAATAACCGCCCAAAAATTGAACAAGTAACAAGGAACAATTAGGAACGAAAAATCGTCTCGTCTGTCTTAAATTTTACGATAGAACTTTTTCGCCCTCGTTCTGCATTATACATGTTAAAAATTGTGTTTTCATAGAATGTCATGCAGACAATGCATGTACAAAGTTTTGGAATATGATTTCCATTCGTTACGTTGTTTGATAAAGTCTCGCGAAGGAATTCCCCTTGTTGAAATTATTTTGGTGTTTGGTATTTTTTTATTACTAGTTTTGTTTTTAAGTGAAGAATTTTTGACTGATATTATACATTTAAAACAGTCAATATTTACGCAAAACTAGTTTTATGAGGGGAGGAAGAAGTTGTAAATTAAGGCAACAGTAGTTTACAGATGTTCAAATATCTAGTGGCGGATCCAGATGGGTGTTCCGGGGTTGGATTCCCCTTTTTGACAATCAATGCATTTGAATATTATCATACAGTTGAAACCATCTTTCTTCTGGGTTGGGAACCCCTGAATTCTCGTGCATTGATTGTAAAGAGACAAATTTAGGTACATGTAGCAAGCACAAATTGATGAGCCATTTTTTA
Organism: Mytilus edulis; assembly: GCF_963676685.1. Classification (NCBI taxonomy): domain Eukaryota; kingdom Metazoa; phylum Mollusca; class Bivalvia; order Mytilida; family Mytilidae; genus Mytilus; species Mytilus edulis. The sequence goes on along the minus strand of NC_092349.1, from coordinate 72,137,026 downwards.
ATACTATAAACTGTGATTCCACATTTGAATAATCCATAAGTATAAAAGTTCAATTCATTTTAGTAAGTTTTCTAGTTTCAAATATTTATATATCTATATTGTTACTGATTTTTATATCTTTTTTAGACTTACCTCATGGTGTTGTATACGATCACTGTCAACTTGTAATAGGAAACTTTTATGTGAATATATATATTATTTTTTATTTATATCTATATACTGAAAAAATAAACAACTCGTACAAAATAAGATGGATTGACTTAATTAAATTGATTTACAATACCAGGTCCTAACAAGACAGTATTGATTTACACAAGAACGGATACGCTCTATTAAATGGGATTACATAAGCACATGAATTAATTGAAATAGAAACCTAATTGTATGAAAAAGAGGAACGAAAGATACCAGAGGGACAGTCAAACTAAACTATGAACTATACGAAGGAGATATCAAATGTTTTCTCTGTTGAATAAAATTCAAACTGGGCAATCACTACAGAGTCAAGTGAAATATGCATTTTACAGATGCATCCTTTATTCTTCGATCCCTTGATAGGTTCAAGCTGCAGATAGAAATATGCACTAATACAGTGGCATATAGTCAAAAGCTTGGTTTGTAGAAATTGTGTTGTGTCAGTACTGTTTATATGTAAATATCCGACAAGATGGCTGCAAGTACAAATGAAGATAAAAAAAATAAAAAATAAAGCATATGAGTAATAAACTGTATGCTTATGTTCAGTGAATATATTCAACCAATAATATCAGATGTTTATCTTTTTGTTACAAAGCTTAAAGCAAATATTAGCTGTAACAAAACACTGAATCGATTATTTGAAAGACTCATCATCTTACTTATTGATAATGCATAATACGAAGGTAGTTGCTTTCACTTTCAGAGTTGACCGTGTTAAAGGTAGGATGTGTCCTGCTCAGTCATTAGCTTTGTGTTTGGTGTGGTCTACTTTTTGTTTTAAAAAAAATAATAAGAAGGCATGGTATAATTGCCAATTAAACAGCTATCCATCAGAGAACAGATGCCATAGAAGTTAAAAAATAGTACTGCCTTAAATAATGACGAAAATCCATACAGCTTTGTAAGACATGACAAATGTAAACAATTCAATCGAAACAAATAACATGGACGGAATGTCAGGAACAAACTAGATCTTTTCACATTGATTTCCGTTATTCAGCTGAAAGCATGCATATTAACAGCTTCTAAAGGTGTGGAAATGTTCAACAAGCGTGATCATTCTATGTAATAAACTCATTTTGACTTACAAATCAAATTCAAGAATAAATGTTCACAACCATTTCTCCTATAAAAAATGCATTTTTTTCAGATACATCTAGTTATTTAACAGTAATGTATGCATGGGAAAGTTTCAAAAATACACTTTGTAATCAACATAATTAAAATGTCTTTTTGTGTAGAATTCTATTCACATTCATCTCCTTTCGATGTAAATTGGTTTGTTTTGGAAAAAAAACTTTGACACGACATGATGTAAAACATATACGTTTTTGCATACGAACTTTTATTTTATGACGTCTTACCGATTTTTATATAACTAGAAGGTTGAAAAAAAGTGAATGTCTTTTTGTGTAGAAATCTATCCGCATTCATCTCAACCTATATGGTTTGTTTTGATAAAAAAAAACTTTGACACGATATGATGAAACACATATACATTTTTGCATACGAATTTTTATTTTATGATGATCTTAACGTCTTACCGATTTTTATATAACTAGAATGGTTGGAAAAATAATGTCAAAACTATGATTTATTACATGTAATAAACATTGTTTATATCTATGTTTAACAAGTAACTTAAGTTAAGGACATTCACGTCATTTTGGTGCACTATTTCGGTATCTCAGTCCAGAAAATAATATCTATATAAAAGTAACGAACCATTTAATTCTAGGGAAAATAAGGGGGGGGGTCCTAAAATAATATTCTGAACCCCAGTTTCATGATGAAAAAAAATATTTTTTTGTCAAGCAAATGAGAGGAGATGACAAAAAAAAATGCTTTGAATCAAAATTTAAAAATAATTCAATTGATAGAGACGGAAAAAAAATGGTCGCGTTTTGATGACTCAGACGAAAACACCATAAATCCCCCCCCGCCCCCCCCCACACACACATAGACACGTTTCAAGTTAAATTATACCTAAACACCAATGCGATAGAAGAATACAATCGAGCATCAACCGGTTCATAAATATCAAAAAAACTCCGTTGCTGACATTTATTTGCAGATTAATAGTTTTTTTTCTTACATAATATGAGCTATTAATGTATGATTTTACATTTTGCATCAAAATCGGGGTTTTAGATTAAATTGCATTTAAAAAGTTAGGTCTGAAATCGTATTTCAGAACGGACAGCATAGAACTGTACAACACTGAGGATGTGAGTTCCAATCCCGCAAGATCCATATGAACTCGATTTTGATCTTAATTGACTGTGACTGTCAGTTTTCCGAACGAAGATCGATGGTTCCCCTAAACATCCCAGATTCCTCTATCAAAAAAAAAAAAACGATCGAACAATCGTATTGAAAGTGGCGTTTAACACCAATCAACCAATCAACCTCTGACTGTTAATGACGTACTTATGCTGAATCCATTTGATGTTGAATATGTACTTATTGATATTTTAGTCATAGATGCACGATTTTTTATTAGTTAATATTGGGTTTGAATTTTCTGTCAGATATTGTGAGTACTTTTTGCTTTTTACTAACTGTCTTTTTGTTGCGGGATGTAAAGATACACTGCCATGACGTCTTTGGTTTCGTTAGATGTTTTCTACTTTGTATTGTTCTGTTGATTCAAGCCCTTTTCAACTGATTTTCATAGCATAATCTCATGTTGTACTGTTAAACCACTGTGGCAGATTAGGGGAGGGTTTCAGACCATTTTTCGAGTAATTGGTATCAACTTTTATTTGCCAATATAGAAAAGATAAGCTGTGTCTGTCATGGTTAAAATGTGAATAAAAAGTACTTTTTTGTAATTGAACTGTATTATATGCAAAACAAGTACCTGAAAACTCCAAGGTACATGTACATTTAAAAAAAGTCCATCAAGATTACAATATCTCTTGTACGATTTTGAAAACAAGATCAGGCTAATAACAAGGCTGCCCTCGCACCAGCAAAGATGAAAGGGGTTAATATAAGATGTTTCCCAATCCACATTTGGTTTATCCTGGTCTCATGGTTATCTAAAACTTCAACTTGTATACAGGTGTACGGATAACATGAAACTATATATAGAAAAGCATACAGAAAACGGCGGTTTTATCCAAATTCCACTGTTTGTGAAGTAAAAAAAAAAATAAGTTGAAGAATGAATGATAAAATAGATATTCGTACATTGTAGAAAAACATAAAATTCATTTACACTTGTTACAAAATAGTTGGAGTAACCTCTGCGTATTTTTGTGCTACGTAAATCGCTATATTAATGATTGAGAACAACCTAAGACAATGTAATTATTTCAAAATTACATATGTGTGAAATTGTCATTATGTACCTTGAGAGATTTGTGTATTTACTTAAGTTGACATATAAAAAACTTATAGCATAACGTTTTTTGACAGCATGTGGTTTTTAATTGTATTTATACATAGTATAGTAGAACATATATTCGTAAATATGGGTAGGAATCTGTTCTTGTTAATGTCCTGAAATTTGTAGTTTAAAAAAAAATATGGAAAAAAATATATTACAAAAATACCGAAATTCAAAGGAAATTCAAACAGGATGGTCCCTTCTAGTTTGGCAAAATCAAAAGGTCTAACACATTTAACGAAAGGAAAAACAACTGTCACATTCCTGGCTTTGTACAAGCATTTCTTAATAAAGAAAATGGTGGAATTAATCTGGTTTAATAGCTAGCTAAACCCCTAATTTAATCATATTGAAAGAAAAAAACTGTTTCAACAAAGACACACATAATACGCTATAGGCAAAGTACACATACAAAAATGAAAGACAAGAATTCAAATTTGACAATATACAATAACACAATTGCGGGATGTATATATAAGTACCGATCAACGTCATAATTATATACAGTCAAACCTGTATAATCCGACCGGCTATGGAACTATGAAAAAGGGCTCGTTTGGACAGTTGGTCTGTTTATTCCGATTTCCGATTTGTCATTAAGTTAATGAATCGTGACGTCAGATATTTTGCATGTAAAAGTTCTGTTTCGTGGTAAATTGTAAACCGATATATACAAATACTGTAATAATCTATTTATTAAAAGTTTTGTCATGATTTGTGTGAAAATATTGTATCATGAACACTACAAGCGTGCCTTGTCTTTTCACCATTTAACTTAGCTTTATCGTTGTTTTGTTTCTTCGTATTCATTTGCAATTGACATTTTAGTATTTGGTTATCCCCTGAATTCCCCCTAAAAATATTTTAACCTTGGTTTTCGTATCCTCAGTTGTCAAATCGACCTCGGAAATAAACTTTTATCAGTGGCGGTCAAATAAAAATGAATAAAAAAATGCCAAATAAAGTACGAAGTATCAGTGTCCGAGTCATCAGTTTAACTTTCAATTTCAGTCTATTGAATGTATTTACATCAGTATCCTCGTGTTGCTTGAAATGTTTAACAAGGGTTTTGTTTTACTTACATCGTTTAATTCCTGCGTAAAGATAGCCAATTTAAAATCAAAAAAATTATCATACAAAATTTGAACGTGATCGAAACATTGTTTTACATTGTACGATTCCCTTACACTCGACTAGGAATTGTCGTCATCTGGATGTTCTTCATTATTAGGGTCATTTGTTTTGAGATTCATAAGAGAGAATTCCGCATTTCGAAACACGATGTAAATTTCTTTCTCCGCAATATGAAAAATTTATCATAGTTTCAACATAAATTCTATCCTTTTAATAAAAACTAAATAACGATTAAAAAATAAAGCTCACTTCTGTAATTTCACGGTTAAAACACCTTGCTAATTGATTTCCCTGGAAAACCATCTTGTATAAACAATAATGTTTTGATTGCATATCGATGAAAACTGTTATCATGTTTTAATCAGGCGTTTTAATTTTCAGAACTTCATGTTTTGTCATGACGTTTATACACCTAAATATATCGTGATATTTTGTAGAATGTAATAAAAGTTTTATGATATAACGTAAGGGGATTAGGTATGATTGTAAATGAGACAACCATCCTTTTAATAACCTCAATAATTAATATCAGTGCTTTACAAATAGGGTAGAATGTGTTTTTGTTTGATAGCTATTTTTTTGTAATCCCTCCGTCATTTAGTTAAAATGCAAGCTGCACTTCGTATGGTCCGTCGATGCCTATCAGACGCACTTATTGTTGAAAAGAATCATTGTTCTGTTCAAGGAGAGCATATATATCATGTGTCGAACAGTCAGTCACTTTCATGAATGTGATCTACCGAATTAGACTATTTACCGGATTTGTAATAAAATGAGCAACACGACGTGTGCCACATGTGGAGCAGCATCTGCTTACCCTTCCGGAGCATCGGAGATCAACCCTAGTTTTTGGTAGAGGTCGTGTTACTTATTCTTTAATTTTCTGTGTTATGTCATGTGTGCTATTGTTTGTCTGTTTGTCATTTTCATTTTTAGCCATGGCGTTTTCAGTTTAATTTCGATTTATGAGTTTGACTGTCCCTCTGGTATCTTTCGTCCCTCTTTTACATGTCAGAACTGTTATTTCTGGCTTGTTGTTGTATGAATCTGATTCACTGCATTTGTCCTCCGAAATTGTGTCAATGAGGACGGATCGTGTTGAAGGTCAAGTTAAAGTAAATGGGCTTTGTCACAGATTATGATTAAAGTTTGCATTCAACTCGTTAAACATAAACTGACATTCAAAAAATGAATGCATGTTTATCTTTTATTTTCAGTATTACTGATTTATTCTTTCAAAAGAGGTAAACAATTGTATAGAAGCCCATAATATTTGCGAATTTTCTGAAAAATAAATATAAAACTTATGTTTCTGATACATACGTTTCCGTCTTAATGCTCATAATAGTGTCGAAGACTTCGTTTTACATTAACCTATGTCTTACCTAGTTGGAAGTTGTTGGTTTTAAGACAAATATAAAAACATTTTTCACCGATTTTAAGCTTTTTGTACAATTGTTCAACTATTTTCAAAGATATTCAATCAGTAATATTTCTCTTACTAAATTTAAGAGACAAATGCATTATTTTTTCGATTTTCAATAAAGGTTCAATAAGCCAAAGCTGTTTGTCACTATTTACCATATTCTGTGATATAAAATTGAGAAAGGAAATGGGAAATGTGTCAAAGCGACAACAACCCGACCATAGAGCAGACAACAGCCGAAGGCCAGCATTGGGTCTTCAATGTAGCGAGAAACTCACGCACCCTTAGCGTCCTTTAGCTGGCCCCTTACAAAATGTGTATACTAGTACAGTGATAATGGACATCATACTAAACTCCGAATTATACACAAGAAACTAAAATTAAAAATCATACAAGACTAACAAAGGCCAGAGGCTCCTGACTTGGGAGAGGTGCAAAATTGCGGAGAGGTTAAACATGTTTATGAGATCTCAACCCTCCCCCTATACCTCTAGCCAATGTAGAAAAGTAAACGCATAACAATACACACATTAAAATTCAGTTCAAGAGAAGTCCGAGTCCGATGTCAGAAGATGTAACAAAAGAAAATAAATAAAATGACAATAATACATAAATAATAACAGACTACTAGCAGTTAACTGACATGCCAGCTCCAGACCTCAATAAAACTGATTGAAAGATTATGTCTTCATCATATGAAAATCATGCACAATCCCTCCCGTTAGGGGTTTAGTATCATACTATCATAAAATATATGAGAAGAACATAACCCATGTCATGCCAACGACTGTTTTTTAAATAAATGTGTTTAGTTCCGATGCAAAGACCCTATAAGTGAATCAATATTAAAGCCAAAATATGCAATCGTTAATGACCTGACAACAGTATCGTAACTTTATCCCTTCTTAATAAGTCTGTTTAAAGGTTTTATACTTTTGAGGTGAATACTGACATGTTTGTGCTTTGTAAGAATATTACCATAAAAGATTGGATTTGAAATACTTAACGTATAAGATGTCTGCATGTTGAGTTATATTTACGAATGATTTCCTTCTACCGATGATAAAATTTAGTGAATGTTTTGACTAGTTTGTGATATCGAAAACCCTGGTGTAATAATTTTTCAGTAATACATAATTTTTGCTCGCTAAAATATAGACTATTAACTGTTTCTGTACCTTAAACGTACTTATCGGAAGGAAAAATCATAGCAGTTATCTTTTTCGTTCTTTATTTGTATTAGGTTTATTTATAGAACTACCATGAATGTGTGTATCTCGGTTTGTGTCTGCTCCTCGTGCGACAGACTCATTATGTGCCTCTTAATTCTAATGCATGTGTTCCTTGTGTTTGGATTTTGAATAACCAATAACTCTTTTTAAGCTAGATATGTCTGCCAATATCTAGACATACCTTTGTGTCGCTTCTGCTTGTCAGTGACTTTGCATGACCTTTTGATGAAGTATATAGAAGTAGCTATTCCGCATTATTGCAAAACAAGTTGATGAAAATCCTTTTTAAGGAATGCTTTTCAGACTGCGCTAGTCAGTTGTTTGATGAAAACATATGCACGTGAAACATGAATTTTTCATTTTGATTGACATAGCGAATTGAAACTTCATTTTCCAAGCAGATATAGTAATGAGTTTTTGAGTGCAGTTTACTATGTGAAATAGTCATTTATCAGTGGGTTTTTATTTTATATTCTTCTCTACTACATGACAAGCTGTAATTGGTAATCTTTTTGGAATAAAGGGTTCCTCGTTGCTCTTAAATTCGACCTGTTAAACGCCGAGCGTTGCAAATGAGTCTTAAGTAGACCAAACGTGCTCATGACGTGCAATTGAAGTTTTGGTATACTAGTATGGGATGATTTTATTATCTGTATTAAGTGTTATGTAGACTGTTATTTTTTTCCCTGTCATTTTATTTTCTTGTAGTAGCCATTATCTTGTCTGAGTCTAATTGACTTATAAGATCTAATTGTCTTTTTCGTATTTTACTTCTACGTTTTGCATATTATTTTTTAATAATGACGTTCACTTTCAATCACATATGAACACAATACTGTGGATTCGTTATTATTCGTGGGATACCAATGTTTGTGGATTTCGTGGGTAAAGGTGTACCACAAAATTAATTTGTTCAACGAATGACAAATTTTTCTAAAGGCTTGTATGAAGACTTCGGTGAAACCACGAAATTAAATGTCCACGAACATTCAAGTTTTCCTTCATCCACGAAAATTGGTATCCACGAAAATAAATGAATCAACAGTACGTGTCGTTTGAAAAAAATGTTTTTATTTATTTATTTGGCTACAAACATTGCACTACAAGACATGGATCGTCCATAATCACCTTGTCATTGTAATTCTTTGGAGGTATACAAGAACAAGCGTTTGCTTTTCGTACACCATAGCGTTCAACCTTCACTGACTTTGTTTCACCTTTAACATCTATAGGGTCAATTCTAATTGCATTTCGAGATGAAATTGCTGGATTTTCATCAAAATAATTAAATGGTAGTAAGAAAAAGCTTTGTACTGTTCCAGGAGTATGTGTCATTGGTAGGTCTTCTTTTGTAGGAATATGATAAAACCCCATTGTAATCCATGCCACGATGTCCTGTAGAAAAAAAGTTATAGTCATAATTAGAGACATCTTTAGCACAAATATGTAATCTTCATAATTGTCCAAATTTATTAATATTTTTTCTGTTGAAAGTATTTGTTAATCAATTAATTGTAAAAATAAAAGTGGTTGCAGTGAATTTAAAAAGGTAATTTTACTTAAAAAAAAACAACGAAAACGGTGCCTTAAATACTGAGCATGTTTAGATAACTTTTACGTGTTTTTACCTTATTAACAATGTTTTCGTCGTCGTCTATGAAATCCTGAAACCTTACTATAGGTTGTTCTGGATTTGTGTGCTGGTAGATAGAACTGCTTACAGGTTCGCTTTCTTTTCGTTTGGTTATAGCAACTTGATAGTTTGACCAACTGATTCCTGGTTCGTTTCCCGTTCCTGGTGGTCGTATATTATGTGTCAATCCTGAATTCAATATCCTATAACCGGGTGTGTTGCCGAATCTATCTTTTATATTATTATTTGATATCACTAGGAGTTTGGGTTGCTGAAAGTTGTGTTTATATGCTGCCTGCTTCTCGGTAGCCTTCAATTTTCTTGCAAATTTAATTTGATGAATTTTTGAATTTGGTTTTTCATTACTAGCAACGACATCATTTTCAATATCAAGAGTTTCAAATCTGTTATTTCTTCCTTTTATATCCATGTCAACTTTAAAGTTATATAAATGTTGATGAATCAGACCCATTAAATTTTCACTTATTTCAAAACTGTACGGATTTTGTCGTCCATGATATGTTGCTATTATAACGCCGACGCACTGACCTTCACCTCTATTCCACCAGTCTGGTAAAATATATAATCTATAATGTAGTCATAGTTACTAGCAGTTATAATGGTTCTGACAGTTAAAACGACGCTAACCATTCCCTCGTAGAATATGTGGGAGGACTTCGAGTGGTGACGTCTCAGCGGCATTCCAGTGTGAAGTTCAAATACACAAAATGAACGTGCATTATAAATTGGAACGTCTGACCCTCTGTCTACAAAATATGAACCGATGTATGTCGCATCAATGGGACAGTCTACGCCAGGTTCTAAATACTTTGATTGCAATTCAAGCCTAGCAATAATCTAACATCAAAGAAATTGAAGTAGTGTTCCATTGGTTTATATCCAGAATAAAACGATGTTAACTCTTGTATACTTATTTCATATGCTATACGCTGACCTTTGAAACTTATATCAAAAAGACGTGGTCCAGTAAATATTGACATACTTATATCAAATTTCCAAAACATGTATTTCACTTGTCTCCCCTTGATGTTGTACCGTTTTCCATCTGGTGAAATCTGTGACGGGTTTCGTAATGGTTTAGAGAACGATGGTTGTCCCCTTCTTCGCATACTTAATGAAATATTATCAGATTCTTCAGGGAAACGTATTTTCTTAATTCTTTGTTTATTACGCATGTAAAAATCTCTCACTTGCTTCCAATTTTGAAAAAGTCTTCCATTAAACTAAATTTTTAAGATTTTGAACATTTTAAAATTGATTTCTACATATACCGAAATATCAACTGGTCTCAAAAGTTTATGTTCTGAGTTTTGACTAAAACTGTACCAGACAAAGCTTTTTTCTTCACTCTTTGATATCGGAACTTCAGCAAAAAGACCCACATCTAAACATTTGTTCCCACAGTTGATCAGGTTACCACCGTATAATTCATAAAGTGGTCTTCCGAATTTTTTGTCTATGTGATCTTTCAGATTTTGAGAAATGCTTTCAATTGATGTAAAAGGTCTTTGAAAAAATGGAATTGGTTGTCGTCGATATGGAAACAGTCGGTGCCCGTTAGGAAATGGAAGTGGTCCAACAACTATTTCAAGAACATTTGGTTTAGGATCTCCACCTCTTATTAAGACAACATGAGCCTCTCGTGGTGGTTTACTATTACCATCATCTATATAGTTCAACACTGCTGCTTTAGATGGCATAAACATTTCTGATAGGTAAAGATAGTTACTCCTTATAGTCGCATTTCTAAATCTGGCAAGATTTAGTTCTTTACTTGAATACAAATAGTCAAGTAACCCTCTCATTTCTTTCCTTGTAAGGTCACTAAATACAGATGGATACCTTGGTTCATTCGTGTTAATTCTACCATAAGGGTTCTCACTATTTCTTCCACAGACTCCAATAGATTTATTTGCTGAAAAAATAGTACTTAAGTAAATAGTTATCAAAGGTACTAGGACTAAAAGAGGGATGAAAGATACCAGAGGGACAGTCAAACTCATAAATCTAAAATTAAACTGACAACGCCATGGCTAAAAATGAAGAAGACAAACAGACAAACAATAGTACACATGACACAACATAGAAAACTAAATAATAAACAACACATACTGTTTAATATTCTGTATTTTTTATGAAAGTTATTATGTAAGAAACAGTAACTATGTGAAATAACTTGTATTATACTACTTGTAATACTTGTACAATGTTGTAGTCTGGAACATATGATAATTGAAGCAAATAAGTTTTAATTAACATTTAATAAAGTAAAGTTAGAACAATTATAGTATTATGATTCTTGTAGAAATATTGAATTAAATGTTATTTGTATATTTGATTAAACCATTTGAAGTTCATGTTATAAATTTACCAGTTCATAGTAATAATCCACTGAATAATCCAACTGTATGTCTAGTATTTTTGTGAAGATCCAATTGTAGCAACTGTAGTATATCGTAGTAAATCGTAGTAAATTTCACGCACCTGTGCTAGAATTTATCAATGAAATGTATTGACATGCGCAGTAGAACCCATGTGTCACTTGGATACTTCTTGTAATTCCTTTTAGTATTTGTAGTCAACGTCTTCAATGCTTTGCAGATGTTAATGCTCACTATCTTTGCTATTTGTCATTTTGGTCCGCCGGTGACACACATAACTTTTCGCAAGGTTGTTTACGTATTGTGACTTCCGGTGGCGCTGTATATATTGTTGTATTTTTAGTTACCATAGAAATTTGTTTAGTACCATGCAAACTTTGTTTATTATATAAAGGTTACTAAAATTGTGTATAATTATGGTTTTTGTAATTTATTTGAGAATTCAAATATTTAGTTGGACGGCAAGCGCGCGATCCAACAATCCAACGTTTTTCCAACAATCCAACAATCCAACATTGACGTAATTTCGACGCCTGTTCGTCAGTTCTGCTAAAACATTTGGTTATTACAGTTAGTATTTTATTTGCTCGTAAATTATTTCAGTAAAAAATGGTTAATTTTTCTTACAAACTTCATTTATTTAAAGGTTAAATTGTATAGGAAAATAGTAAAGTTAGCGTTTTCAAAGTTTAAAAGGAATATTTCGTTTTAGCGGACTCTTTGAAGTTTTATTTCTAGTTTATCTTTTAAAGTAAGGATTATTGGAATTGTTCATTGAAGTTTATATTTACTGTTAACGTTTGTCATTTTGTAATGAATAGGATTAAATAGGAAAACATTTGACAAGTAAGGGATAATTTCCTAAAGGTCTGGAAATTATAATAAACAAAACAGTTTATTTAAGGTTATAAACTGTAGTTCATTGTTAGTTGTTATTCAGGAAAGGTTCTGAATATAACTAATAATAATAAACATTTTTATGTAACTGGTGAGGTATCAGTTACAAATATATACAAAGATGTCAGAAAGAGGTCTTCTGACTAAATTCACTAGAAATTAGTATTTTCACTTAGGGTAATTTATTTTCTTATTAAGGTAGCAGGACTCAGCCTTTTTATGTATTTTTCTGACACACCAACATATTATCTCTTGAGTGTAGAGATAAGTTAATAAATATCTCTTGAGTTTAGAGGTAAGTTAATAAATATCTCTTGAGTGTAGAGATAAATTACTACATGTATTATTGTAACAAACTTCAGTTAATTATTTATATGATTTATTTTACACCTAGGACTATATTTTATGTTATCTCTTATTTTCACTAACACCGGTAATCTAGTCAAGCAGACCTTGTTTATCACGTGATTACGCACCTATTGAAATTTAACAGGTGAGTCTCAAATCAGTCGGCACATGATCATTGAGAGTAGCACACGTTTGTGCAGTTGGGTTTGTGGTTTAGATAGCAATTTGGACATTATAATTGTCAGGACAGGACATGGATGTCCAAAGGCTAATTGAAACAACACTCAGGTAAGTTATTTTACTTATATTTTATGGTACATTGAGGTCAATTTGCTGTCGAGATGATATTTCTTGCTCGCGGTCCAAATGTACGGATAATTGCCATATTATTCATATTTATAGATAACGTAAGTAATTTTTGGGTTCAATTATTATTTTGCAGGGGTTTTTAGGCCCGGTTTTAGTGTGCGTTGGCACGTTGCTAATTGTCGACTGGTCGGAGATAATGGTGTCGATGAATTAATGGTGTCGGGGTTAAAAATGGTAACAACTCGGTGATATATTGGTTGGAGTTACAACGCATGGAGGCGGTGATAAATTTATAGTCCGTTTCTATTTATTTGGAGCAAAAAGTCCGTAAAATTATATACATTTTTAGTTGAGAAATCGAGAAGTCCGTGCAGTATTTATGCAGTTTAAAGCAGTTATAGTTTGTTATTCAGCATTATATTTATTCATACAAATTTAGTGTTCTCTTCAATCAATTTAGAAGCAACCAGATATATGTGAAAATTAGTTAATTCGTCCGTTTAATTATAAAGAGAAATTTAAAGGGGAACAACCCAGTTCATCATTTACATCTACAGTACGTACAACGAGGAACGTATCCGGGCAGTGTGCGGAAAGTGTGCAGGCCGAAATTTGTTTGATTTATGTTTATTTCATGACATTTTGTTTTGTTCCGTGTGTGTTTATTTAGTTACATTTGTGTTCTCATTTCATATTACATTTTTGTTGAATTTACTTTATTTTGTTTTGTTAATTAAATTTATATTTTAATTTGGTTTTGTATGACATTGGCCACCTGACAATTCCCAAAGAACTTACTTCGTTACAATGGTGGCAGCGGTGGGATTGTCACTGTGCCAATTGTTATATTAGAAAATATTGTCAGATAGACAACAGGGATTTTTTTTTTTTGTTATATATTTTGTTTGAACTTTTATGTTTTATTATTTGTTTACATTATCATTTTATTATTATTTGTATTGTACAGTATGGCAGGAAGTGTATTACCCGCTTGGGTTCCGGAGATGTTAGAGAAGGGTGAAACTTTGGAGACATGTTTAGAAATGTTGAAAAACATGCAGTCTACTGAGAGAGAAGCTAGAATGGAAGAGAGAGAGATGAGAAAGATAGAGATGGAAAAAGAGGTACGTTTAAAAGAGTTAGAGCTTAGAGAGAAAGAAATGGCTCAAGGTGTTGCACCACCACAGACACATTCAAGTTTGAAGTCGAAACTTCCTAAATTTAAGGAAGGTGAAGACCCAGATGTATTTTTAAGGTCCTTTGAGAAATTGGTGGTTTTGCATAAAATACCCAAGTCTGAGTGGGCCCTTAGATTAGTCCCTTTACTTTGTGGGAAAGCTTTAGAGGCATTTTCTAGATTGTCTGAAGAGGACAGTAAAAATTATGATAAAATTAAATCTGCTATTTTATGTAGATACGAGCTTACTGCCGAGGCATACAGGGAGAAGTTCAGAAGTGAACGCCAGTCTTCGGATGAGTCATTTAAGGAATTTTCAGTCAGACTAGTAGGTTTTCTTAGACATTGGTTGGAGCGTGAGTTGATAGGCACTGATTTTGATAGATTTGTTGATTTAGTTACTAGAGAACAGTTAATGGTAAGTTGTAATAAAGAGCTCAAACTTTGGATCAAGGAACAGAAACCGAAAACAATTGATGAGTTGGTAGACAAAGCTGAGGCTTTTCAGCAAGCACATAAAAATGAACAGGTAAGTTCTAAATCAGTTGGGAGAATTGACACCGACCAATCTAAACAACAAGGTAGATATAACCAATCAAAAGGAAGACAACCTGACACTAGGACTTGTTTTATTTGTAAGAACATTGGTCATATAGCTACGCACTGTCCTACAAGGACGAACCGGTCAAAGGAGGATAATTTTAAGCCAGGTAAGTTTGGTTTGTGCATACAGAGTAGACAGGAGTATAGAGTAGATGATTATATTAGTGGTGTGACTGTTAAGTTGCCTGGTGTTTCATGTAATGGCGACAAGGTACAGGTACATGGACTTGATATAGTAGAAGGTAAGATCGATAGTGATAAAATCTCAGTTTTGAGAGATACAGGTTGTTCTACTGTATTTGTTCATAGTAGGTTTACTAACCCAGATTGTCTTACAGGTCAGACTAGAGACATATGTTTAGCAGATGGTTCAGTGAAGCAGTGTCCAGAAGTATGTATTAATATTTCTACTCCTTATATTTCAGGTGATATTATTGCATTGATCTTAGATACACCGTTTGCAGATCTGATTGTTGGAAACTATGTGAACACATCAGTACCACATAGTGTCGATGGTTTATCAGTGACTAGTGGAGAAGATATTTTTGTTTCAGGTGACTCAGTCCCATGTCATGCAGTTGAGACTCGATCTCGAAAGAAGAAGCAGGATGAAGCAGATAGTATGATTGATCAGACGAATGTTCAGCGTAGTAGCGATATACCTATATCTCATTCTATAGATTTTTCAGACGTATGCCATGATTTTAAGATTTGTGATAGGAAGCAGTTGATTGAGTTACAGAAGACAGATGAGACTTTGGATAAGGTAAAATCTTATGTAAGTGATGTGCATGATAACCCAGCATCTTATTTTATATATAATTCAGATTTACTATATAGAGTGTATACTAAGCCAAGTGGTGAAGTTATTCAGCAAATTGTATTACCAAGCAAGTTGAGAGGAACAGTTCTTTCGTTGGGACATGATATTCCGTTGGCAGGTCACCTTGGGAATAAGAAAACAAGAGACAGAATCATGCAGCACTTTTTCTGGCCAGGTATATTTAATGATATTGCCGAATACTGTAGGTCTTGTCCAGATTGTCAGATAGGTACATCGAAGGGTAGAGTACCACGTGCTCCATTGATTAGCATACCACCTATGGATGAGCCATTTCAGCGCATTGCTATTGATTTTGTTGGCCCTTTGCCTATGACTGATGACAAAAACCGTTATGTACTTGTTTGCGTCGATTATTCCACTAAATATCCAGAAGCAATTCCTTTAAAAGATCAAGAAGCTTCTACAGTCGCTAATGCTCTTATAAGTTTATTTTCTAGAGTTGGCATACCCAGGGAGCTGTTGACAGACCAAGGCAGTAACTTTATGTCAGAGCTGATGGTTGAGGTATGTAGACTATTAAAGATAAGTAAGTTACGCACTAGTCCTTATCATGCTATGTGTAATGGACTCTGTGAAAAGTTTAACGGTGTACTGAAGAAAATGTTGAAGGCATATGCACGACAGACACCAAAAACATGGGATGCATATATCCCTTACTTATTATTTGCATATCGGGAGGTACCAAATGAGAGTACTGGTTTCTCACCGTTTGAATTGTTATATGGCAGGCACATTAGAGGACCTCTAGCAGTACTTAAAGAAGAGTGGGAAGAGCCTAGTACATGTCAAAACTCTGTGTTGAGTTATTTATTAGACACTAGAGAAAAGTTGAGAACAATGGCTGAGTACGCCATTGAAAATGAAACAAAAGCGAAACAAAGACAGAAGTTTTATTATGATAGAAAAGCTAGAGACAGAAAGATTGAAGTTGGTCAAAAGGTGCTTATATTATTGCCTACACATACATCAAAGCTGTTAGCGAGTTGGAAAGGACCATTTATAGTGACTGATAAAGTTAGTCCTGTTGACTATAAGGTCAAGGTTAGAGGAAAAGACAAAGTATTTCATGTAAATATGTTGAAGTTATGGCATGAGCGGGTAGATAATGATCTTGATAATAATGTCACAACAGATATTGCTGCGTGCTTAAATGTAATTTCAGGTCTTAACACAGATGAAGGCACAGATGATAGTGAGATGACTACAGATATAACTCCAGTGTTGAAAAGCAAAGAAAATGTAGATGACGTTACGATCTCACCAGAATTGACAACTGTCGAAAAACAGCAGCTTAAAGAATTACTATCAGAATATGAAGACATCTTTAGTGACGTACCTAAGGTAACAAATATTATAGAACATAGAGTAGTTACAAAAACAGATGAACCGATTTACCAACGTCCGTACCCACTACCATACGCACTTAGAGATAAGGTCAGAGAAGAGATTGACAATATGTTAGCTGCAGGTATAGTTGAGCCGTCTGACAGTCCGTATGCAGCTCCGATAGTACTGATCAAGAAAAAAGACAACACACTTAGATTTTGTGCCGATTATCGTTCCTTGAACAAACAGACTATCTTTGACCCGATTTTTATGCCACGCATGGATGAGGTACTGAATAAAGTCAGCAGAGCACGATATATCAGTAAACTTGATTTAACTAAGGGCTATTGGCAGGTACCACTTGATAAAGATAGCCGACAGAAGAGCGCATTTATAACGCCGTTCGGACATTATCAGTTTACTGTTACTCCATTTGGTATGATGAACTCAGGTGCTACTTTTGTTCGTATGATGGATAAAGTTCTGGCAGGATACGAGGAATTTGCTGACTCGTTCATTGATGATATTGGTATATTTAGCGATACATGGGAGTACCATATTGAGCATTTAAGGGCAGTATTCGATTCACTGAGACAGGCAAACCTCGTTGCAAAACCGAGTAAGTGTTTATTTGGCTACGATGAGCTTGAGTTTTTAGGACATATTGCCGGCGGTGGCAAGATTAAGCCTGTTCAGGACAAGGTATCTGCTATACATGAATTTCCAGTGCCTGTCACGAAGAAACAGGTGAGATCATTTCTCGGTCTGATAGGTTTCTACAGGAAGTTTATACCACAGTTCTCCGACATATCCGTACCTTTGACTGACCTTACAAAGAAAAACGAACCAAATAAAGTTAAATGGTCAGACACAACACAAAAATCTTTTGACAAGCTTAAAGAATGTATTTGTAGTGACTCTGTATTACGGAGTCCAGATTTTTCTAAAAAGTTTATTTTGCAGACTGATGCGTCCGGTAAGGGTCTAGGTGCTGTACTAGAGCAAGAATTTGATGACGGAAGGCGTCCAATTATGTTTATCAGCAAGAAACTCTCTGGAGCGGAATGCAACTACGCAGTGGTAGAAAAGGAGTGCTTTGCCATAGTGTGGGCGGTTAAAACTTTGAGAAACTATCTAGAGGGTAAAGAGTTTGCTATTAATACTGATCATGCTCCTTTACAGTGGTTACAGAGGATGAAAACCAGTAACCAACGGTTACTCCGTTGGAGTTTGATACTTCAGGAATTTAATTATACAGTTTTTTACATTGCAGGCAAGACAAACATTGTTGCAGATGTTTTGTCTAGATGTGGCGATATTTAGATAACCCCTGAGTGTGACGTTATTACAGCGTTATTGTGTTAATTTTGGTTTTATTTTAGTGTTACAGGACTGAATTTTTTTTTATGTTTGATGTGTACATATTTGTTTTTTTTTTTTTTACTGATATAGCTTAATTTCAGATTAGATTTTGAAGTTTGTTGGTTCTGGTCGGACTAAATGTTCTTTAGTCTCCTGGAAAGGGACGTTTGTAACAAACTTCAGTTAATTATTTATATGATTTATTTTACACCTAGGACTATATTTTATGTTATCTCTTATTTTCACTAACACCGGTAATCTAGTCAAGCAGACCTTGTTTATCACGTGATTACGCACCTATTGAAATTTAACAGGTGAGTCTCAAATCAGTCGGCACATGATCATTGAGAGTAGCACACGTTTGTGCAGTTGGGTTTGTGGTTTAGATAGCAATTTGGACATTATAATTGTCAGGACAGGACATGGATGTCCAAAGGCTAATTGAAACAACACTCAGGTAAGTTATTTTACTTATATTTTATGGTACATTGAGGTCAATTTGCTGTCGAGATGATATTTCTTGCTCGCGGTCCAAATGTACGGATAATTGCCATATTATTCATATTTATAGATAACGTAAGTAATTTTTGGGTTCAATTATTATTTTGCAGGGGTTTTTAGGCCCGGTTTTAGTGTGCGTTGGCACGTTGCTAATTGTCGACTGGTCGGAGATAATGGTGTCGATGAATTAATGGTGTCGGGGTTAAAAATGGTAACAACTCGGTGATATATTGGTTGGAGTTACAACGCATGGAGGCGGTGATAAATTTATAGTCCGTTTCTATTTATTTGGAGCAAAAAGTCCGTAAAATTATATACATTTTTAGTTGAGAAATCGAGAAGTCCGTGCAGTATTTATGCAGTTTAAAGCAGTTATAGTTTGTTATTCAGCATTATATTTATTCATACAAATTTAGTGTTCTCTTCAATCAATTTAGAAGCAACCAGATATATGTGAAAATTAGTTAATTCGTCCGTTTAATTATAAAGAGAAATTTAAAGGGGAACAACCCAGTTCATCATTTACATCTACAGTACGTACAACGAGGAACGTATCCGGGCAGTGTGCGGAAAGTGTGCAGGCCGAAATTTGTTTGATTTATGTTTATTTCATGACATTTTGTTTTGTTCCGTGTGTGTTTATTTAGTTACATTTGTGTTCTCATTTCATATTACATTTTTGTTGAATTTACTTTATTTTGTTTTGTTAATTAAATTTATATTTTAATTTGGTTTTGTATGACATTGGCCACCTGACAATTCCCAAAGAACTTACTTCGTTACAATTATACTGAATAGATTCTTGTCATATCATCTAAGTCTATAGTTTAAGTATATTATGAGTTAAAATTGTTGTTTATCTTGAATATAAATGAAAATATATGAATCTTGAAATGAATAAAAGATAGAAACTTATTTACGTGACTTTTAGCAAATGCATATATTATACTGACCAGCTCATATCTTGTCATACTGACTTTGTTATTTACAAACTACTCATAAAATTTGAGTAAAAACTCTTGGGTCGAAGCATTTCAAGCCCCTGCCCACTACAGTATGATAGAAACAGAACCTGTGAGTTTTGCTTTAATAAATTCAAATTTAGAAGGGATAGCGACATTTGTTTTCTTCTGTTGTGCTTTTGTGTACCTTTCCGAATACGTGAATGCAATTTTGAAGTAAAATTTAAAAACAAAGTTGTGGTATGATAGCCAACGAAACACCTCTCAACAAGTGACAAAATGACACAGAAATTAACAGCTATAGGCCACGGCACGGCCTTCAAAAAATGAGTAAAACCCATATCGCATAGTCATCTATAAAAGCCTCCAAAATCTTAAATGTGAAATATTCAAACGAGAAAACCAACGGTATGGTTAATGCAGCGCCAAAATGACCAAAAACAAAATATGTTATACAACAACAAACGACAACAACTGAATTACAGGCTCCTGACTTCGGACGGGCACATACATATCGAACGTCGCGGGATCCCCCTAAAATGGGATAGTGGTGTAACAGTACAACATTAAAACAAACTAAACAAATCAGTTGAAAAGGCTTAGTTTATCAGATGGATACAAATGGAAATGCATATAACAAAAACATAGACTGAATGCGGCTGGGTACTTGTATATGTAAACAACAAAAGACACTTAATACAGATCTTCGAGTACTCATAGTTACTGACAGCTAGTGCAAAGTCAATCACAACTAATAAAACAAATCCTGCATATAAGACTACATAATTAATCAGTCAGTGATACACATCCAGTAGAGTTAGTTAAAGACGTCATAAACAAAGTTTTCTTCTTAAATATCAATTCAAGATTATGCCTGAATAGAGTATAAGGTTCCATAAAAATAATCTGACACTTGGAACTGATTTTCGTGGGATAAGTGGTGAAATAAGTTAAGACTCTCAAATTTTGATAGCATTTTAAAGACTGATTTTCTTTTAACTAAAAACCAGTAGTATCTAATTTTTATAACCTCACCAGAAATACTATCAAATTATATGTTTAACGAACTTGATTATACATAAGGATCTTGTACGTTCAGTTCTATTTTATCACCTAGTTCGGATTTTCAGGAACCATGGTTCTTTGCACCAATGGATACATCGTTCTTTATTGAATTTTCAAAACCTTGTTCATGTAAAATATCTGCCGATTTTGAAGAATTTCCCTATGTACATGTATCCTATGTATTTTTTGCATCTCATGTTGTTACTGACAACAGCTGATATCTCAAAAACAAAAAACGGTTACTCTATTATTTAATGATTTCTGTTCACAAATGGAATAAGTTTGAAAACATACTTTTTTTTGTAATTTTAGATGCCTTCATTTAGAATCGTCCCCATCTTTTACCTCTGTTATGTGTGACTGACATCAACACCTCGACAAAACCTCTTGGCTACCAATGGGTTGCAGATTTATATGTCAATTTTATATATACAAATTAACATATGATACACATCAGTACATCAGACACACAGGGATTGTACTTTATATATATGTTACAGTAAGTTGGTATAATCAGAGATTATGTAGAATCCCTGATTTTTCAGGGATTATGTAGATTCACTGAAATCATTAGTGATTATATATATTCCCTGAAAATGACCAGGGAATTTACATAATCACTGAACATTTATATAATTATTCTACAAATTCCCGAATATGATTTCAGGGATTATCAACAATTTAAAGATCTTTTGTTTGATAAAAAAAAAATGTAGACAACTTATTGGTATCTTATTTTTTTATTCTTTGAAAGATTAAGTGAACAGTTTTTATTCCTGATCTTCTACTTCTAGGTTAATCTTCAGTAATCAGTTTTTTCCAGTGAGATTTTATTAAACTATTGAACAAAATTAACAAATTGAACATTATTAAAAAAAAAAGCTTTGGCTTTGCTACAAAACATAGTATCCTGCTCAGATCTTATTCAAAGATATCGGTTCGACGTTGCTGATTCCCTTTTTTGGTACCATCAGATGTTTTGTCCTGAAAACTTTATTTACCTTCGACGTGCCGTACAATCTGATTCGATATGTGAAGGACAAGGTTTTTTTAAATGTGGATGTTATGTAAAAAAAAAACAGATGCGAATCAAGTAGATGTAAAAAAGTAGGACAGACATGCAATAGTCGATGCGATCCACATTTAGTTTGTAAAAATAAATGATTCTTCTTGAAATATTGTGCTTAACATTCTAATATATTAAATATATTTTACTTATCATTTTAATACATTGTGTTTATAATTTTAATATTGTTTTAAAGTATCTACAGTGATAATTTAATATTTAGATGAATCCTGTTATTCCGGAATTATGTAATATTGGTTTACGTTATAAGAAAAAAAATGCATTAGGTTATTAAAAATCATCTTTTAACAAATTTAAAATTTGTAGTTGAAATTGTAAAATCGCTAAAATTGTCGTTTAGAAACCGCATGCATGTAATAAAGCTTTAACATGTATAAGATCATTACATTTGTAAATGGAACGTATTTTACTCAAATACAGAATTCCAAAATTCGTTTTAGTAAACTTAATTATATATAAAAAAATATTCCAAACACTAATCATATTATAATTGGAACAAATTTGGATATATGAATATATTTTAATTATTTGTTTGTCGGTGGACAAACGTATTGGTTGCATTGATAGTTGTCTCGTTTGCATCATACAACACATACTGATTTGCATTTTGAACAAGTACTGACCCCAATTACTTTTTCACTCTGCAATAAAATTAATAATTGTATTTAGCATTCATTGTCTAACTTTTTAAACCTTTAATTTGATCCATCTTTCAAAGAAATATTAACTACAAATATCATCTTCCAATCAAAAGACCACTATATGTCAGTACTATATGGAAATATCTTCCCAAAATGGGTGGTCCCGGAAGACTTATATCTATTGACTAAATTTACCCCTGAAATGATAATTTTTGTATTGTGTTGACTTCTTTAAAGTAAAAATTTTAAAACAAAATAGTATTTATGAGGGTCTACTTCGGACGAGACTTCTTAATTACCCAGAAATAAAGGGGTTGGTTCTCATAATTCTATCAATTACTTCTTTTCATTATCTGTTGCTCATGTTGCTATCTAGTGATTTAGTGGAATACTTCTTCCTTCTCATCACCTGTATCTGTATTGCGGATCTTTAATTTGTTACCTTTGATATTAAAAATTAGTTTTGTTTTTGTCTTACTATTATCTACAAATGGTAAATTATACATTCGTAACATCTTTTTGTAGTTAACGTAAAAAGTTATCTGTTCACTGTTGTATTCAGGTATGTAGTCGATAATGCTAACTCTAAGATGTTGAAGAACTATTGTAGACTCTTTTAAACGTCTTGTTTGCAAGACGAGTTGATGAATAATGTCATCGATCTACAATGAAATATAATATTATTACATTCGGGTACATCAGTTTTTATTCTAAAAATTGTCTAGGTGTTGTTTTGTCAGTAGATCGCATTGAGACAGTTCCGATTATCATTTCTTAATTTCATAGTAAGTCTTACTGATAACCCACCATTTTCCAGCCTGTACCAAGTCAGGAATATAACAGTTGTTATCTATTCGTTTGATCTATTTGAACTTTTTATAATGCCATTTGATTACGGATGTTTCGTTTTGAATTATCATCGGAGTTCGTTTTTTTTTTTTGTTAATTTACTTTATTCTTTCTCTTTTTATCCTTTGGGCATGGTAAACAAAAATAAACGATGTAGTTAAAATCAGCATGTTAAAGGAGTTAAGAGGTTTAAGACGTTCAAAAAGATGTGGATTGAAATGGATATATAACTGGTTAAGTGCAGAAAGACCACTTGTAATGACACCATCAACATGTTGAAACTGCTTTATTCGACAAAAAAAAATCATTTAACACATAGCTTTCGGACAAAACAGATTTGAGTTATTAATTCCCCTAATCAAATATTTTACACTTATCTTTAAACAAAACAATTTGTAGAATATTATCTTTTGATACAATAGCCTTTTGTCATATCTAACTTTTAATGACAATATCTTAAAATGAGACTATTTCGGCAATTATTCCCGATTTGCACCAAATCAAAGAAACTACAAAAACAGAAAATGTGTCTCGTGAAAATCTGAAGATGTTATTTAATAAATTCATTATACTTTTTATTTTCCAACTCAAGAGATAAAAAAGTGGTTTTATCATACTTTTGACTTTTTCGGTAGTGTTTCACTAACAGTGCACCAAACAAAAAGTTTTAAAAATACGATGCAATACTTCAAATAGATATAAAAATAAGTAGTATGAGTGCCAATGCGATAACTCTCCACCTAAGTCACAATTTGTAAAAATAAAGCATTATAGGTAAACAACACGGAAACCTTGACTCACACCGGACAACAAGATATTAAAGGACCCAAAATGATAAGGGTAAAACCATTCAAACAAAAAACAACGGTCTAATCTATGTAAAAAACGAGAAACAAGAAACACATATGAACCACACCAACAAACGACAACAACTGAACATCGGGTTTCTTACTTACAATGTAGGACAGGTGCAAACAAATGCGGCGGATTTAAACGTTTTCATATGTACCAACAATCACCCTTACCTGAAACAATAGTGTAACATCACAATATAGGAAGACACACTATGGAATATCATTTGAAATGGCTAAACGCAATCAAAAGACATATTAACTAATCTAAAAACAAGTGCACATACACATAACGATTAATTTGATATAAGACACAATGTAAATACAAAACCATTAAAAATAAGGGTTGAGATGTTGAACAACATCAGAAGCAGCCATAACCTTGGACAAAATTGCCGCCAAACGTACAGAGGTAAATAAAATATTTTTGCTGTTAGGTATACAATATCCTTTTTAAAATAAACAATTTTGTTGTTTATAGGACGAGAACAGAAGTGAACATTTATAGTAATTCTTAACACTTTTTAAAACTGGTATATATTAAAAATATTGAGACGAGATATAATAGCAAATAAGTAAAAATTAAGTAAGAAAAATGCATTACAAATTCATCAACAGGTTAGATTAACACGAAAGTACGATTTGAGAGTGCTCACAGTTACTGAAAGCTAGTTTAAAGCTAAAGACAACTATTATTAAAAAATCATGCATCAGAGACTGAAATCAACAAAACACATCCCAGTGATTTAGTATGTTAACTTCATGGAGAGTAAAAAAAGACATGACTTGTGCAATGCCAAAAATAAAAGTATCGACAGGCAGTATGATAGTTATGGGCTGACCTTTTAATGAATAAGATTAACGTATTATATAGATACAGTAATCTCTATATAGGAAATGAACGTGGGTTTGTATTTATACAAACAAAAAAAACAACTTTAGTTATGTTTTAATTTGCTGATGACAAAATCGATATGTGTGCCTATGGAAACTATATTCAAAGATCTAATTACAACATTGGTACGATCACCTTTACTTATAAAATTGTTTACAGGTTCGACGAGTTTACATGGATCACAGTGATTTTCGTGTGTTTATCAAATATTACCGTCAAATTGAGGATGTGAAATACCTCTTTTAATAATTTTTAGGTACTGATCAAATATTTGTATCTTTGATAAATTTATTAAAATTTTATAGTAATTTATTGTAACGAAATCCTTGAGTTAATAATTTACCAGTGATGCATTGAATACTTTCGTTAAAATCTATGAAATAACTACAAACACGGGCATCACCAATGAGTGGGGATATATAAATACCGTATGATGGAGCCAAAGAAACATTGCAGTCTAAAAATGGAACATTAATCATAGGGAATGACAATTCGTCTCTTATGTTGTACATTTAAGAATGGAGTCTTCATAATATGGTTAATGTATTGAATGACATACATGCTTAACCTATATACATCATAAATAAACCAAGATGATTTTGATATTTTATGTTCTATGTATATCTAAAGAAATTCTTCTTACCATTTTGACAGTCATTTTACAAATATCAGCCGATGATTTTTGTCATTAGGTATCAATTAAAATTGACAAACAATTTACAAATAAGAAGATGTGGTATGATTGTCAATAATCCATACCAGTAAGCGAACAAAGTTCCCGACATGTCAAATATGACACCGTTTCAAGAAAAAAACTAATTGTTTGATGTATGTGGAAATACAATACACGAAAAAAAATTATTTACAACAATACACAAACACTGAATTCCAGGCTCTTTTATAAATAAAATAAAATCTAAAATATGATATATAGCAAAAAGCAAAATCACAAAAATACTGAACTTAGAGGAAGATCAATTGGGAAAGTCCATAATCACATGGCAAAATCAAATAACAAAACGCATCAAAAACGAATGGACAAAAACTGTCATATTCCTGATTTGGTACAGGCATTTTCAAATGTAGAAAATGGTGGATTAAACCTGGTTCTATAGCGCTAACCCTCTCACTTTAATGACAGTCTCATCAATTTCCGATATTTTTACATTGATGCGTTAAATAAACAGACACAATAAATCTCAGATCTAGAATGCATTCACTGAACTGCAGGTTCTAGACGGGCAGGCATATACAGAGTGAGGCTATGCCTATACCTTTTGACTGATAGTGCCGAGGGTATCATCATCCTATTAGCCAGTACTTCGGTACAGGCAAGAAAAAATGGATTGTGTTATTAAAATTCTCTGTGACCCAATTTGAAGAATTATTTAAAATTTAAGACTACATGTCTCTTATGAAAATCTCTGATTCCCTGCCCGGCTTTGACTACATCTTTATGTCATTTTTGGTTTATAGCTCTTCGTCCTTATAATAAGCTTTTGTCCTCGAACATCACTGAAGAGACATTAATTGTCGTAATGCACATCTGGCGCAGAAAAATTGGTACCGTTTATGCTATTGAACATGCTTCCAGTCGTCGAATTCTCCGCTCAACTTTGAACAGATGAATTACAGATCAATATAAGAAGACACTATAAAAATCTGCTGAAAAAAGCCTAACTGATCAAACTGGTACAAACAGGTCAACCACCAATACCTAATTACAATTTTCGTTAACAATCGTAGCGTAAAACTATGATAATCATTCTTGTCTCTTGAAATTTTTGTTTTATGTGAGGACAGCTTTAACCGCAAATTGTACAGCGTTAAACCAATTTTATCCACTACAATTTGGTCTAGTTCTGACAACAGATTTAATTTCCCCGATTATCACATGCCACAAATTTGATATTTCCAAAACAATTAGGGAAAAACATCATAAAGATATTTATGCTTTCCTCCTTCAACCCAAAAAAACAACCAGAGGTTTTCCTTTCATTTGAATGAATCAGCGAGTATCATGTATTTAACATGCATTGGACCATTTGGGCGATGCACAAATGAAAGAGAAACAAGAAGTTGAATTGCAATAATTATACTTACTCAGAGTGAAAATGTTTCTTATACAAAAATAAACAATATATAATATATACATATACATTTTCCAACAAGATAATAACAGAGTCATATAATGTAATGTATTATATGTCTCTAATGATAATGAATGCAAAACATAAAACGATAATAAAATAATACAGAATACAATAGCTTGGCCTAGGAAGTGGTCAACTTAGCCATATAAAGATATAAAATGATAAATGTAACACATGCTATATTAGCATACAAAAATGAATATGGCAGCCAACAAACTTACAAAAACTGGCGTTACTACCAAAATACATTTATAATCGACCAAAAATATATGTGAACACCTAACAAATATCGTATTAAAAAGCTAAGGTGTTAAAAGGGGATGGAGGGTGGGAAAGATTATAAAATCCCAATGTAAAAATCTTGTTAACAAAACTATCGATTTGAAGATAAGCAATAAAGTGTAATAAGATACATAATGAAGAAACTAACCAATGGGAATCCAGTCAAAAAATCGTAATGCAAGGGTTACCCAAAGGATTATGAAAATAATCAAATTAAAAAATTAATTAATGGTTTTCGTCGTTTGCATAAAATAAGTTATTAAAATAACTTGCCTTAAAAAACATTGTGAGTCCTTTTACTTTAAAGAGTTATTTTTATCCCTTCCCCTCCTTTTTGTTAAAAAAATCGACTAGGTTCGATCTCTTCAGGCTATGAATATTTAAAAGGAAATATTGACTTTTTATGCGACAAAAAAAAACTGATAACGGATGAACAAATGTAAAAGTATTACTACATATCTGTACACGTTTAAGTCTCTGTTGTCTTACAAGAAAATTGACAACCAAACATATATCTACAATAGCGCAAAGTTTCATGCGTTCAATAACCCCACATATCTAAAAGGTCAGTGCACTGGTAATGTGACAACCTATAACTTATCAAAATTTTGAATTATATACATTTGTATATGATTCATTTACATGTTACTGATGAAGAATTTATGAAATATGAAATATTTCAAAAATGGATACTTTTATTTACTGTTTTAATTTTTTCAGTCTAATATTTGCACAACATTTTGGAATTTTGGGTCCCCAATGCTGTTCAACTTTATACTTATTTGGCTTTCTAACCATTTTGATCTGAGCGTCGCTGATGAATCTGTTGTAGATGAAATGCGCGTCTGGCGTATTAAATTATAAGCCTGGTACCTTTGATAACTAGTGATGTAGTTTTGTACATGTTTAAGGCGTTTGTATATATGTGGAAACAGCGTAACCTTGAAATGTTTATACAACTAGGACAGACAACAACTTACTTTTAACGACTGCGTTGAATAATCTATCACGATATTTGGTTCTCTTCCGTTATATCTATGAAAGAAAAAAAACCAATCAACGTACATGTTAGTCATCTCAGTATATTGACCAAATGATAAATCAAATAATAAGTAATTTTAACATGTTAATATTATTAACGTCAATGTTGCCACATTGCATAAATTAGCTTCACAACACCGTACACGTATATATATATATATATATATATATACAACTCGTCTAAACATCAACCCAACAATGTTAGATCTGTAAATTTGCTTTCGCAAATTTTTGGTTCTTCCCTCGCCGGGATTCGAACCCATGCTGCTGTGATATCGTGACACCAAATCGCCTGCACTGCAGCCGTCCCGCTAGACCACACGACCACCTGGGCTCTTAGAAAAAGAGCTTTCGCTGGCCGTGTGTTACCTTTCCACGTCAGTTTTAATCTAGCGGCGTACTGCAGTACATATATATATATATATATATATATACGAGTCTTAATTGAAAACTACGTTCAAACCTATATATATATATATATATATAGTGTCTAAAAATAGCAACAATCAACATTCAATCTATCTAGGTGTGGATCAGTTTGTAAATAAACTGATGCAGTTAAATAATATATTTATATAAGTGTCTAAGAATGTAACTTTAACACACTAATGAGTGTTATAAAATTAGTTTGTTATATTTTATATATTATTCACGCAATATTTCGCTAAACAAATTAGCTTCATCGGGCGTGTGCATCTATCTAGGTGAAATCGGATGCATGACAAAAAATATCTTTGTAGCTTGACGGCTACACAAAATTTGTGTAAAAGTTTAACATATTGATTGATGGGGTATATAAAACATAGTTTTGCCGTTTATTGTACATAACAATTTTTAGATCTAAACAAATACACAATGTAGTTGTTTTAGTTAAATAGAATGAAATTCATGATTTATTCCTTTGGTTTTGGGTAGAACTGTTTTTCAACTTTTTTACTATTAACATTCATGATAAATGGAAAGATCGACTGCATCGTCTCTTAACACAGTCCTTTCCCCCACAACAGTAGCAAAATATGGATATGAGTTCTCTGTTTTAGATACGAAATATCTTAGTTTTTGAGGAATAAAACTTATTCCGACAGAAAGTACACTGACAATTACAGAATCAAAATGCTAGTCGTGTTGAAAGACAAACAACTGTTAGTATTAAATTTTGTGGAATGATATAAGAGTAAATCGACTATGTGGGAATGGAATTTAAAAATGAAACACTACTGCATGTTTTTATTATATACGCACTTGATTCGGAAGTCACACAGAACCATTCAAAAGACAAAAAGAAAAAGCATCTTGCAAAGTTTTTTTTATCATGTTTATATCACTTGCAGATGATATCCTGCCATTCAATAACCAAAATTTAAATAAACGATTACATATGATATATGCCATTAAGGATAGTATAAAAAAATAAGTATTCTTCATATCTCGATCTTTTTATCGATGGACGTTTTCAAACTATAATCGATGACAAACGTGATCACTTTAATTTTCCAAATACCATTTCTCAGCTATAACAAACCCTATGAACCATCGTGGGACGTTTGCATGTTTAAGGTGAAAAATACCACTACAGGCAGCTAACTCTGGAAAATTCAGCTGAACGTTTAAATCACGATTTATTTGTAAGGTAAGCTCCTCAATGATCAAAATTTGTGTTTGTCAAATTTCTATATAATTATCCAATTAACTATCGATATAGCCGTATTTAACCTATTGTCTCAATTCGTAATTGTGATATTTTGACTGAATTTGGATTTTCGGGTGATCCATGCATAGCAGTTTACGCTTTCATATCACCACAGCCTGTTCTTTTGCGATTTCTTCAACCTTTTTGCATTTATTTGTATTTTCTTTTTTATCATAGCTCAACTATTGTAAACTTCTGTCGCCAGCTTTTATCAGTTAAAAAGTCTGAATTTCTGGTTATTGCATATTCTTTTGATTTTAAACATAGCTTGTTTCGTGACAATCTATAACGCAGTCATCAGAACTGAGGAGAACGAGTTTAAAACCCATAATATATTACCGAGAATGAAATGTTCAATTATTTAACTACTTACCCCTTGTCTGTCAATTCTCTACAAGTACATAAAAACATATGATGAATATGCAATGGGTTACACTATTGTAAATGGCATCAGCTTGTCAAAATTATTTTAAAAAGCATCTAAAAGGAATGAAAATAAGAGTTCTAACAAATTCGACACAAGAAAATACAATCAATTAGAAGTCGATCAATATGCACAACATTGAATAATTTTAAGAAGATTGCTTATTTATTTTCATTTTATTTTGAGCTCGAACTTGATGATAGGTTGGTGGATACATGTATATGATTAGGGTCCAGATCCAATACAGTTTCACGTTATATTGTCATTTATGTAATTTTAGAATATGTTGTAGGCCAGTGCGAGTTGTTTAAAAGGCCAATACGTGAAACAAAGACCACCGTACTTTTGAAAATTGTGGCGGCTGAAAATAGGATTTTTCGCACCTTTGTTAAAAGTTAGGCAAAGTCATTTAATAAATTGAGCAAATATTCTCCGTTATAGATTAATAATATTGGGCTCAATTCAAAGCCGTTATAATTAGAAATAAGGGTGAACTTATTGTTGTAAAAGAATGTTCCTAGTCATGCTTTAAATTAAGGATAAGATGCACAAAGTGGAATATATTTTTGTCTTTAAATGTTGAAATAGAGAGATTCTTATAAAGTATTTTTTCTCATTGTTCTACATCAACCGCCTTTTGTCATGGTTTCTCAAAATAGGAACTAAACATATATGTCAACGTGCTTGATTCGACGATAACTCGCGATAAATCATCAATATTGCGTATCCCCTTGATAATTACAACGTAAGCGCGAAAATACACAACATCGCTGGATGGGAATTTCGATGTCTCCAGCCCATTATATCTGCAAGGTTATCGTCGACATTTTTTCAGGTATAAATAGTGTTTATAAATAGCCAACGTAAATAATCATGTTGTTTTCGGAAATATGTGTATCATTATACCTTTCTCTTTTTATTCTGAGCCTGTTCCAAATGAGAAAATTTCCAGTATAGTTATTGCGGATTGACTTTTGAATTTATTTACGGCTAAATAAAAAGACGCGCAGAATTGTAGAGCTGGACTATGCAGGTAGTGCAAACACGCTCGTGCATTTTTAATAACAATACATAAACCTCTATGTACATGTAGATGTTTTTGTATTGGTAGGCTGCTTATTTATTGACAAACCCTAAAACATCCTTTAATAACGTTTGAGTCTTTTTTTAAGGATTTCACAAGTAAAATAAAATCAAACTTTCATTCGGGAATTAATTTCAATTGATTAAAACTTTATATAATAATTTTGATTTTTTTGTATAAATTCATATCTAACAAAAGATTTTGAATATCTAGGAGACGAGACATGTCACTTATATTTCCCCATAACTTCGGTTTTAGTTTTTGTGTCCTCTCAATTCATCTCTCAAATAAAATATCCAACATTTACCAAAAAACAACATTTTGTAAGGCAAGCCACCTGAAAGATTTACAGTCTGGTAAGTTAATATTTAGAAATACTATATAATGTTGTAGAAACCTAAAAGTGTAATTCTGATGATTTTCGAACAGATCAAAGACCTTTAAAAAATTATAAAAGGTTCCGCGAAATCATGTGTCGTGCCTGCGATTGCGGCTGTCGGTGTAATTATTGTAATGTTGACCTCAAAAGGAGAGTTCATTTATCTGTAACATACAAATGGTGAATACATTTCTATTTTGGTTTTCTACATAAAATATTATATTTGAGCTTCAGCATTGATATTAAAAAAAAACGTACGATAAAAAACATAGAAGGCAAGCGATATGGACCTACGAAGGGTTATATTATAGGATTAGTGGACTTCAGTCAATGCAACCAAGAGCAACGAAAAAAAATAAAATTAAACTTTTAATCAGTACATTTTTTGGTGGAAATAAACTGTTCATAATACTGCAAATAACCGGAGAACAGTAAAATTTCCCTGCAAAGTGCACAGGTTATGTATGATTTTACTAGTACTTATTTTGGTTGCTCTTACTTAACCGAGTACTAGGATGTCTAACCACAGATAATGTAAAATGTAGAAAAATTATACAATTCGGAGTCAAAAGTCGGTAATATGAAAAAAGTCTAAAACATCATTTATACTTAACACAAAAATACCTGAAAAGAAAAGCAGCCATATCACAAAAACTGTTATATTTATTTATTTATTTATAAAAAAAAAAGTTCTTGATCTTGAAATGTTAAATGATAAAATCAACATATTATTTAATAATTTTCTGTGTGTTTTTACCTTTATATAGAAAATAAATAAAAATATATCTAAACAATATAATGTCAATGAGACAGAAACTGTCCTAATCAATGTATAGTATCTATACCAAACTATCAAAATAACGTAATAGATAAAAAACAAAAACAATTATGCCTCAAACTGTTCCCGACTTTGAATAGTTTCTTGACATATACAAAGTTGCCGAGTAATACGGCTTTTTCAAATTTAACCCAGTGGAATATATATATGTGTATGTAGAAGAACTATTAGCTATAAAACACCCTGTACGATAAACCAAAACAAGAACGCACTCGTAACGTACTAAGCATTTATTTAATTTATCTCCTCTTGTTCATAATCAGAGAAAAAATATATAATTAATACCGTTATAAAGAATTCCCTGAAAACAATCTAAGATAACAAATCTATTAAAATTCACTATTTATTTTCGTACATTTCCCTAAAAAATTTAATAGAAAACTTTTTAATATGCTATAATGACTTCATTATATATAGAATAATACAAGGCAAAATCCGTATCGCCTGCTGTATCACCACTCAACCAGTATCAGCCCTCGGGACATTCGGCCCTCGAGACTGATATTGGTTTCTC
Source organism: Mytilus edulis (assembly GCF_963676685.1). NCBI lineage: Eukaryota > Metazoa > Mollusca > Bivalvia > Mytilida > Mytilidae > Mytilus > Mytilus edulis. Next base: position 72,103,485 of record NC_092349.1, on the reverse strand, counting down.
CTGGTGATACAGCATGCGATATGGACTATGTCATGTATCATTCTGTTAATCATATATTTTTTTAAGAAGAATCAGATTCATGTATTATACGTTTTTTTTTAAATCATCCGAAAATATAACCAAGAAAAGAGCATAAGGATTTTGCTGTATTTTTCCAGCTGACTCGTTTTTTTTATAGACTTCCTTATTTGATTATTATCTACATCGTAATGTCCCCTACAACTTCATTACATGTGCAATATAGGGCTATGAAACTGGAAAATAATATACTTTAAGACCATGTATTTTAAAGCATTCACTAACGATACTGTCAACTGTTCCCTCCAGTAGAATACAAACCACCTTCCCAATAATCCAATATTTGTTGTCAGTTTAATCATTATACTACAATCTGAGCTCAGTTGTATACATAAATATGGACAACAATGTTACCAAGTATCATATATCCAAAGATTATTAACAGACACACAGGAGATTCCTATATAAAGAGTCATTGGAGTTATTGGGGTAATATTTGTTTTTTTAAATATCGATTTTAGTTGAAATGATAGGACATTTTTCAATGTACAATCACTTTTTTTCTATGCCAGAAATACAGCAACTAGACGTCATAGGTCAAACGTACGTTGACGTCATTTGATTAATGACGTCACGACAGGTATGAGATACGGATTTAGCTAAGCGATACAGGGTATGCGAAGTAGTGTGAATAGGGGGATTCTAGCAACCCCCATTTTATAGCATAGATTTAGCATAGGAAGGCCAACTTCAAATATAAAAATATAAAATGCAAATACATTGAGTTTTCATTAGTCTAAGGGTAGAAACAAAATATGGCTTTTATTGAAAAGATGGATGAAGGTTTTATGAATGATAAAATCTTTGTGGATGAGGATCAGATTTAGGAAAATTTTAAATGGAAGGAACTTACAACTGGTGTGATTTATAAAATTCTAGAAGTTGTAGAAGTAGATGAAGAGTTTGGGAGAAGTACAATTCTTACATTGAAAAGGAGAAAAGGAGAAATGATTCAGGTGTGGGCTTACAGTGGTTTAAATAGGGAGAAAAAACTTTGAAAGGAGCTTTTGTGAGAAGTACAGGTTTTAAAGTGAGTAAAAAGAATAAACAGGGGTACTTTTCTTATAACCTTGTGAGAAATAAACTTTAAAAAATAAAAAAAAAAAGTGGGTGGGATACAAACAAAAAATTCCGATCTATCATTTCTGCCAGATCGGAAAGGTTTTTTTATGCTTGAAACGGAGCACATCGTGAAGTGAAGCGAACGGACTGATGTGTAACGTTTTATATGACGCATGCGCTTTCGATACTCACAAGATTTTAATAATGCACTTATTGTATAACCAGTACGTCAATAGTTCTTTTAACGCGGGCGCTAAGACGTTATCGTTTTGCAGTGTTGCTTACTGCCTTTGTGACGTTGTCTTGTTTGAATTATACAGCAATGAACAAAGAAGACTGGAAGGTATTTTGTATAATAATGGATGATTTCAGAAACTACTTAGGCAACACTTATCCTAGCGATCAGGAATTGAACGAGTACTGGACAAAACTCGAGCACTTTGCTGGGGCGGGTTACTTTATTAACCACATGGTCGAAGGCTTTGGAAGCCCCTTTTTCAACACCTTTCAAGGCTGTATTAGTGGCAGCACGCACGGGCTTACTTTCTAGGGTTTTGGTGGCAGAGGAAGTAAACATGCGTCCAGCCAAACTGGCGATTGTGTCAAATAGTCCTTTACCACCGTAGATGTACTTTCGAGTGTATCCTTTCTTACATTTTTTACATTTATTTATAGGATACTACGATGAAGTGCCTTATATTCCTCGATGCTGATATGTCTACTCTTCTTCATAGCATCGATGATTGCCGAAATTTCGTACACCATTATTTCCTGCTCGGTATGCTGTGGCACACAATTCTAAGCGATCAAGGATCTCTGCATTGTCGTCAAAGTCGTTAGGCTCGAACGATTCTGGTTTCTCTTTCACCATAAGTTTCTAGAGGCAAAGAGTTCTTTTGTACGGTCACACCATCCACGAAATTATCATCACCGTCAAAAGTAACTGGTGAGCTTCCGATGAAGATACCATCGTTTTCCGATCGCAATCCAAAAGTGTGGTCGGCGGAAGGTGTCATACAGAGCTGCTGTGCTCGGGGTCCGAAGACGCTGTTTGAAGGTGGTGCGATAGATAGTGGGTTGGCAAGCTCGGGCAGTGGAGAAGGAAGGGCTGACACTGCTGCAGGAAGGTCTGCGATCGTTTTGGTAATCTGCGAAGCTGCCTGTCGCTAAGCCTCAACCACAGACTTGAACACCTTTGAAATGAAAGGTCTCGGCTGCATGATTTCAATCTAGTCGAAACGATGTTGCATTTTACTGGCTTTGATTTTTCGCTAGTTGTCTTTTGCAATTCGCTGGCGAGCGCCTCACGCTGATTAGGGTCAGTAATCTTGATAAACGTCATATATTTATAGCGTTGGTGTGAACACCCCCTAAGCGTTGGTGTGAATGCTCTATAGCGTTGGAGTGAACGCCCTATAGCGTTGATGTGAACGCCCTTTAGCGTTGATGTGAACGCCCTAGTGTTGGTGTGAACGCCCTATAGCGTTGGGTATAGCTATGCGATACAGGGTAGGTGATACAGACTGAAAAAAATAACCTTTATTAACATACAAAATTGCTGTATTTTGTACTAAATTATATGATAAAAATTAGTACCTGTCCAACTTTCGTAATATTTCAGAGGTTTGTCAAGTATATACATTGTAATGATATTTTACGAGTAACTAGCTTTAAATATTTGGATGATTATGATTAATATAATGTAAGAGAGAAAAAATCGAAATTGCACGCCTCTAGCGGAATGCGGGAAATAAAACGTGCGTCGTTAGCTACGCGAGTTATTCCCCTAATCCACGAAATGAAAGATGGACGCGCAACCAAGAAATATCTTTGGGCAGTTTATAAGAAACAAGTCTGCATGTGCTAATTCTTCTTATGTACAAACTTCATTCTGAAATAGAAACAAGTATGCATGTGCAGTTACAAAACTCATAAGAAATAATCATATTGACTTCGATCAGAACTCTGAGATTACTTCTTACAGTGAACCTGACCCCGCTAGAACTGACACCGCCTCGGACATACGAGAGAGCGCTTATCCTGATGACTGGACAGCTGGAAGAAGGGTTGTCGAACCTCTACATTGCGCAGAACAAATGAAATCTTGCAAAAATTGTCCTTCCCACTGCTTTTACACATGATATGTGGTGAAAAATGATGTGGGTTGGGAAGTTTCCTTGACGTCCAGTGTGTGAATTGCTCATACATTAACACGGTAACAACATTGAACACGCAAAAAATGGTCCGAGGAACATGTTTTATTTATATTCAAATTATGATTTTTTCTATAGGGCTTCCCGTAAATTTGTGTCTTATTTAATTATTGATCTTATTGTGTGTGCATTGTATTCAATTTTGTATTTAAAGGAAATCGGACATGACCTACATGGATCTTTTGTTTTAAATCTATGTGCACATTTTAATTCTTTTCGAAAAGGGGAAAACCCCTATTTTATTATAGATAGCACGCGCTGCACTGAGAGAGCGTGATTGTGACGTCACCAAGCTGATATAGTCAAATAGACTCTTTTTTTTAATTTTCGTTGCAGAGGGAGACATCTGGGTATAAAGAATGTGCTAACGGATTCAGTTTTCTTCAATTTAGTGCACATATCTACGGGAGCACAGAATTGTATTTAAATGCATGTTTAGAATTTCACTGATATTTTAACGAACTTTGGAGAGTTTCTACGTCATTGATTTTAATATTCTCAATCCAGATAAGAACGTCAAGAATTTTCTTGATTCAATTTACAGGTAATCTATTGTCTTTCCAAGCGCTGACCACTAGTCTTCACACAAAATAATGCTGTTGCCATGGTACTTTAACAAAATATTTATCGATTTATTTCAGAAAATACATGAATTGGAGCAGTTCTTTTGCAGCGATAAATTTCTATGAAATGGGATTCCTAAACAAATAAAAAAAAGGGGGGCTAGAGGGGTGGTTGTGGGCCTTGGATTATTAATAAAGATAAGTTACATGTATGTATCATGATTGCTGTAAAGTTTGAGGCTGTAATTAGTTAATATGTTCATTGTACCATTTCAGTGGCATTGAACCCCCCCCCCCCCCCCAAAAAATGACGCGTACCATTTCGACATAAACTGTCCAGTTATATCATGTCGCGAGTTACATATCGACCTTGACCTCATTTTCTTAGACAGACAGGAAATAGACATCGAATAGAAACTGAATAAGTAAATGAAAATCAAATAAGGAAATAGAAACCGAATACGGATATAAAAATCGAATAAGGACGTAGAAACCGAATAAGGAAATAGAAATCGAATAAGGAAATGAAAATCGAATAAGGAAATAGAAACCGAATAAGGAAATGAAAAATTAAATAAGGAAATAAAAATTGAAAAAGGAAATGAAAATAGAAAAAGGAAATAGAAACCGAATAAGGAAATGGAAAAACAAATTTGCGGAAAAATAAAATTTTGAGAATTTTGTTTTTGAGGAAAAACATTTTTGAGAAAACAAAGTCAGTTTGGAATTTTTTAAATTTGAATAATTAAAAATGATAAAGGAAACAACGTGTGTCTGGTCAGGGAAAGATGTTGGCATGATGGTGTTTAATAACAACACAAAGCTGAGATTAGGTAAAAGAAATATAACATTATTTGCATGCAATTATTGTGAAATTAAACACATGTTTAATATTTCGGTTAAATTGTAAAAATGACAAGTCAAGAAGAACGCTATACGACGCCTCTCCGAAAAGAACACAAAGACGTAAAAAAAAGTATTCCAAATACTATACATCAACTAAAGACTGAACACAATTGAAAAATTCCACTCTTATATGTATCATGTGTATGGTAGATTAGTAAAATCTACGTTAAAGTTCACTCAACAGCGAACGATATGTATTTGTTAATGCAGAAACTATGTTTCTTCTATTCCGTCTGCAATTTCTTGTGGAAGTAAAATCTAAATTCAGATTTGCTGTCGTGAAACGCGATTTATTTTCCTTTCATCTTTTAAATGTGCTCCATACTTATTATTATGTTATTTAAAGATCCGTTCATTGTTTCCATAACTCTGTTTATTGTCTATTATTTATGTAATCACCCACGTGACATATCGTCTACGGAGAAACGGATTTGTATTGTGTAAAAAAGAAATATATTTCTAATTTGAAAGTTAGAGTAAAAGAAAAGTTATATAGTGATTCTGTGTTATGTCTTAAATGCGTTCTAATGATTGTGTTGACAAGGACTTACGCAACATTGTTTGGTGCCGAAACCCGGGAGCGAAAAACAAATTACGAAGTGAGGTAACAAAAATTATGCTAAATGCCAGCTTCTAGTTATCTTAAAGGTGTTAGAACAAGATATCGTAATCGTCTTCAAATGGAAATTCGATTGGGGTTATCAATTCTACAGATAGATGTGCCTCTTCCTGGACATCAGTTATATGTGTTGAAGTCGTCAACTTGTGTTGAATAATTGAAACTTTATGTAAACAAATTGGAAGTTCAGAGCGGTAAAATGGCCAGTGCACTTGGAGAAGAAGAAACAGAAGAAATTGAAAATGTAGTACAAGAGGATTGTCAACTGCGTTCCGAAATGCTTTTCAACTTCGTACTTTATTTGGCCTTTTTAACTTTTTTGGATTAGAGCGTCACTGATGAGTCTTTTGTAGACGAAACGCGCGTCTGGCGTATCTATGATGAGTTTATTTAAAAGAGAAATGAAAGATATAGTTGAAACTCAAATGAAACAGCAAAATGAAATATTCATTAGGCAACATATGAAAGAAAACAACGAGTCATCTGTGAACATGCCAAAGATAGATTAAGAAATTCAATTATTTGAAAATTAAACTTGTTGGTGATGCAAAACAAGCAATATCAGGTTTAAACTTGTCAAATGATAATTACGAAGTTGCAGTTGCAATTTTGTAAGAAAGATTCGGAAACATTCAGGTTGTTATTGATTTACATTATTAATTTAGAATCAGCGTCAAACAAAACGTCTTAGAAGTTTCTTAGATACATTAAATCGCCATTAACGTAGTTTAGAAGTGCTAAAGCAAAATGTGAGTCAAGAAATATTTGTAGCTATGGTTAAAAGTTACCAGAGGAAATTCTTCTCTAGTTAGAAATTCAAAAAGGGATCACATGAAAAATGGACAGTTATGAGTTTATGTGACAAATTAAGTGATTATGTGGTTGCGAGAAAAATGCCTGCTTAAAAGTAGACACCCAAAGTACAATCCAACGGAACGTCCAACAGTGCTTCCAACGGAGCACATAATTTCCGTCATAAGAATAACCTTGGCATACAAAGAAATCCAAACATCAGAATGGTAATCGAAATAGTTGATTTAGAAAATTCAGCTGAAGCTTTTGTGGCAACTACAGATAGTAAACTAAATAACATATCTAATTTTGACAAATGTAGATATTTTATCAACAACATTGGAGTTATGAATGTCCAAAGTATCAAAGTATTGAGGAACGCAAACGACATTTAAAAGGAAGTTGTTACAAATGTTTAAAATATGGACATCAATCAGCTGATTGCAAAAGAAACACAATATGCATCCATTGTAATAAAAGAGGTTCTCACCATACCAGTTTATGTAAATTCGATTAAAATTAACTAGTGTTCCTTTGTCAGAAGAATATAGTGGTAATTTTACTGAAGAATGCTTCAATGGTATAGATTTAGACGCTTATATTGATGAATAATGTGAGGTTGTTCTTGAAAATGTGTTTATTTCATCTATCAAACAGCTAAAACTAAAATTGGAAATCCTACTAATTCTATTCAACAGGAGACACGAATTGTATTTCATTCTGGATCACAGAGAACGTATATTTCCCAGAAACTGGCTACCAAACTCAAACTGAAAGGGGAAAAAGAAGAAGACATAAAACCTGTTAGATTCGGCAGTGCTAACCAAACATTGTGAAGACATCTTCAACAAAATTGAACATCAAGCTTAACAACGTGAAATTCTTTAGTTTTGTCACTAAAAGTGTGCTTGTCATTAGTTGGTGGGAGTGTTCAAGGGGAAAAATGACATTTTATCTGTGGAACATCTAAAACATTTCGTAAAAGATGTGAATGTAGCCGACGATATTCCATAACGAAATGAGTCTTCTGCAGTAGAATTGTTAATTGGCAATGATTATTATTTGGATTTGATATTGGGTCAGAAGATAGAAATATAACCTAAATTATATTGAATTAGGATGGATATTGACAGGAAGATCACATAAAATGGATGATGAAAAAACTGAAACTTGATTGCTGATCCTTTCAAACATAGGTGTTATGACGATGACTAACCATTATACAACTGATTCTTCGGGTTCTGTACTACATTCGATAGGAATAACTGAACACATTGAAAATGTGCAAAGAAACCTTGCAATATGAAAATATGAGGTTGAAATCCGTGGAAAGGAGGAAAATATGAACTACCAGTGAATAAAAAACTTGCAATGGGTCGCAAATATTAAAATGTTGTTGTTATGAGTACGCCTACGGATTTTTTGTGTACACACAATTGATAAATTAGATGCTCAAAAGTGAAAATTTATCGTCATACTAATACTTATATATTAAAATAGTGAGACAAGATTTAACACAAACAATGTCATTATTGAATTACAGAAATGCATAACATATTATATCAGCAAGTCAAATTAAGGATACAGTGTCATGCAGATACACAACACTTTAGAGATATTTCTAGTGACTAACAGAACCCGTAATATAGAAAAAACGAAAAGTACAAATTTAACTATTTGGTTGACAAATCACCAATTGGCTAGATAAGCAGATACTCCAGGCAAAAACCTCACCTTAGGTTACTGCGGACATACACCGTACCTATACTCATAAAAACAGTCCGATTTCGGACAAAACATATATCCAATTGCTATACAGCAAATTATTTCAGAATTTGAGTTAAACAAAAGAGGGATGAAAGATACCAAAGGGACAGTCAAACTCATAAATCGAAATAAACTAACCACGCCATGGCTAAAAATGAAAAAGACAAACAGACAAACAATAGTACACATGACACAGCATAGAAAACTAAAGAATAAACAACACAATGTGTCATTTGAAATAGAAAATTTGCTCGGAGATAATTTCAATCAAATAACTGGTAGTGAAAAACTTATAGCTATCCCTAGTCCATATGGTTAGTTCGGTACATCAAGATCAACAAGCCGTGTCAGTCTACTACAATAACACACCAAATATGCCTTCCCATATCTACCCATAAACACATACAACATATTAGTGTCGAAAGACCACCAGTACTACCAGTACTTCCAGTTGCCAGTTGTCGACAACACGTTTAACATTTTTTTAACAGTCCTAAAACGGACTTCAACAGCAGAGAGTAACAAAATATGCCGGTCACAAATCATGTTGTTCGAAGTAAAGATGTTCAACACTTTCAATTAAATGTTAGGAGACTTTGAAGGGGTGGTTTGAAAGAGTGTTGTCTATTGTCACTATTCATATAGCGCAGTTTCATGTATAGTGAACAATTAATGAATGTTCAGGCTATCATGAGATGTTTGTGATGGTTGCAATGATGAAGTGGTAGAAATATAAGCATGTGTATCAAAAATTCAGACTGGATGCGACTACAGATATGATAAGATGGTGTAAATACATTGACCCATAAGTCGTTCATATTGTTCATTGGGTGGAAAATTAAATGAGGACAACATCGTATCAAGAATAGAAAAGCAGATATTGTGTCCACAGTCATAAAAGTGTTGGTGAAGAAAACAAGTCAGTCATACTGGAAACAATACGAAGGATCGATGTTACCTAACTGAGACAATAGGACTATAATTTCTTTTCCTAATATGATTATTGCCGAAAACCTGGGTACTGGTACAACTCTGGGTAACATAAGAATGACAAGTAGAAATCACTATTTTACTGAAATGGATGTTAGTATTGTTTTTATCAATGTCGTCATATCAGAAACTATATAGACATACAGGAAGTCCGTACACAAAAAGCGAATATCTTTTTGTTATCTCATTGTATGCACATGTATTTGTTTGCTGCAACCTGAAACATGTATAGTGTACATTTTAAAGTGGTCGAGGTTTTGTATCGCCCCTTAGTACAAAGTTTTCCTCAGTCCATTGTGATAGTACTGGTAGAGTTATATGGAATCCAAATACTACATGGCACAAAGGTCACAGCTGACTAAACAAAGCTACTTTTGCATCTCACCCTTACTGCGGAACGAAGAAGAAGACACGGGCCTTTAGATTTGGAGGTTAAAAAGAATTTTCTTATTCAAGGCATAGATTTCTTCAGCCAAATTTGGACAACCTATTTGAATTTTGGGTCCTTAATGCTCTTCAACTTTATACTTGTTTTTGGCTTTTAACTATTTTGATCTGAGTGTCACTGATGAGTCGTATGTAGACGAAACGTGAGTCGGACGTATCAAATTATAAGCCTGGTACATTTGATAACTATATCACTATTAAGCCGACACAATAGATCTATATACTACTGATGCCACAACAAGTTTTAGTTGACACAAAAGAAATGAAAGTGTGGCAAAAGGCATTATTGACGAATAATTTAATCAAATGCGAGCATACTATTTCAATGAAGTTTCAGATTTCAAATATTGTTTTCCAATTATTTTACTCATTTATTTATCATTTAATAAACTATCTATCTCTAAAAGGACATGTGGAACATTTCACTCGATTTGATATTTCAAGTTATATTAGATCATAGAAAAATTGACAACGACGCAAATATGAAATCAACAGGAAATTAAGCCGACGAAAAAACTTGAGAGTGGCAAAAAATGTTGTATTGGTAGCAAAGTTGTTAAAAAAAAACCAAAAAACCCTGATCTCCTGGTATTGATTAGCAGTGACAGTTTTCTACTTAAATAAGGAATAAGGTCATATCCTTTATAACTTGTCGATGTTGAATACTATTTATACATCTCAGGTCAATTAAAAAAAATATAACAATATGTGACCAAAAACATATTAGCAATACTATAAGCGAATTTGCAGCTATACACAACACATTAATCTACCAAATCAATAAAATTTGTACTTACAATAATTCTGTATCTAAATCCCAAGACTCAATTAAATCGAGTGACAAATGTTTTTCCTTGTGTTCTACACACCTGTAGTATTTATCTCGTAAACTACTCAGTTTATTCCGATTAACTAAAAAGTCACCATTTTTACACGTTAATGCTTTTTCAATTGTTATATGCAGTCTGTAACGTTTACAAAGTGAATCAAGGAACTGGAATAGTTTTCTTCTCAACCATCCAAATGTTTGATCTGAATTCCATACCTGAAGAGCTATGATATTTTTTGCTACGCAAACTACAAATTTTACATACCCAATTATATCTAGGTATATATCAAAGACACATAAATTGCGAAATAATCCATACCTTTTTTTACAAGTTGTTTTGTCTAATATAGTGCTTACATTATACTGTTCAATGTACCATGAAAGAACATGATTGAAAAAAACTGGAGGAAGAAAATCAAACTCTAAACAAAGCCAACTTGTCCTCCTATGAGACCGACTTCCCCCCATTAACTGTTTCTGAATTTTTGCTAACGAGCGATATTCAATCATACATGGCATATATACTACATTTGTATTCTTCATGTTCATAACGATATCGAACCGTTTCATTACTTCAAGCAAAAGTGTTTTGTTCTCTTCAAATTTCAATTTGGGTTCTTTCTTGAACAGTTCGGTGACAAGTGAATCCGTCAGTTCTCCAGTTTCTCTCAGTTTTTTCCAGTCGTCTGAAACTTTTGCAACATTTCGTATTTTATCAGACACAAGACATCTGAATGCATGTACCAACCATTTCGGGTCTAAAATAACATGATCCTTCAATTGATGGTCGTCAAAATAGATAATTGTTCCAATATCATGAAGGTATTGAAGGCAACGTTTGAATTCATCATCATCTTTGATATCAATATTGGCATGCTTTGCAATTTTCATCAATTTAGTAGTTGAAGAAATTGGAACACTGCTCTGTTTCAGCTTTCGTAAGACCTGTTGAAATAATAGCCATTTTAATGGACAGTCTCTTCCCCAATCTTCCATACCCATAGCTTGTTCTGAAATGTCTTGTCTTATCTCTTTGAAAACAGTATCTTCATCATCAGTATTAGAAACAAAATAAATGTTTCGAAGATGTCTTTTCATTTCCTTGCTTAGAACTCTGCATAAACTGTTGTTGATGTTTTCATGTTGTTTCTGTCGTTCTGAATCATTCTGCAACATATGTAAACAATTCATAAATTTTCTATATTTCAAATCGAATGTTATCATAGAACTCAATCATTACCATAGAAACTCACCAAAGATACCATGCTTATACTGTGGTTTTGAATTTATTTTCGTGGGTACCAATTATCGTAGATTAAGGAAAATCTGCATATCGTTTTTTGACTAATTCTACAGACATTCCTATAAAAAAAAATCATTCCTTGAACATTTCCATTCGTGGTTCTTTTATATCCACAAAATACACGAAGATTGCTATCAAACGAATAATAACGAATCCACAGTAATTTTTGCGCTCTTATCATTACAGTTGAATAATCATATGAATGGATGACAAATGGCACTATGCACTGTACCTATAGAACACAGAGGCGTGTTGATCAAATAATTGTGGAAAGAAGAGAAGCGACACCCAAAATGAGGTCTTCTCGTTTAATAGTATAGATACTACCATTGACATTGACCTTATTTTCATATTTAAGCGAAGCCATTTATTTATTATGTGAATTTCAACTTGATAATGGTTGAAAACTATGATCAAGGTTTACATTTAATATTTAAAGTCCGTAAGTCTAATACTTTAATTAATAGGTCAACAATATTTGCTCGTAGGAGCACAATTGGGTATTCATATGACTTTCAACTTTTTTTCTTGATTAAATTGTAAATGTTTTAAGTTTTTGGGGGTTTGGTATTAATGATTGTTATGTGCTTATGTCCGTCTGGAAGGTTTCATCTGACCTTGACTATCTTTTATGTGCATTGAACAATGTTAAGTTTATTTGATACTTTTAGTTAAACCTTTATCTTATAGACCTTCAAAACAAATTCAATAAGAATCGTTCAAGCAGTCGGGACATTTCAGTGTGTGAACTCTTGTATATATAATATGTAGTATTAGCAACAGTTAATAACTAATGCTCAAATGCCATTAATATATTGGAAAGAGACAAGTCAATGTATCAAACAAAAACTGAGGGAATCGCACGAAACTCTTAACATGAGCAAAACTAGGTATGTCGACAGTGTTTACATCTAAAGAATTGTTTTCCTACATTTTACAACCAATCAAATATGATGAAGTTTTGCAAGTTGGTAGGAGCTGATTATACTGTTACCTGAAATTTATCTTCATTTGTACATACTACAATTATTGGAGGGTCTAATGGACCGTTGTCTGAGTTAGAGCCGTGACTATGAATGGCTTCAAACCAGAATTTAACATCATCTGTAATGTAAACAAAAAATAGATAAAAGGACCCTATGAAGATTTGTTTTAAAAATTAAAGCTTTTAAAGCATTCAAAACTTGTAAGTAACAAAAGTCATAAATTAATTGAGAAAAAACAAATCCGGGTAACAAGCTAAAACCGAGGTAAACCCTTTACATATAAGAGGGAAACAGAGGAACCGCCGGAACACTGAAGTGCAACAAATACAAACGCAAACATACATAAAATATTTTTCTTCGAAAATTATAAACCTTTAATGTTTAGTCCACGTTTTTTGTTATATCCTTTTGGCGTGGCTCGGTACTTATGCATCTCGCCAATGTGTTGCTGTTCAGTTTTAAATTTTTTTAAATCTTGCCTTCACTTTTGATCATGTGCTCTGGCTATGTGCCATTTATTTTTCCTGTGTTGTCTTTTTATATTGGTTCAGATTATGGTTTACCTTTACAAATTGTTACTTGGATGGAGATTTGTCTCACTGGCACTCATACCACATCTTCCTATATCTATATTACATAATGGTGACTGTTGTATCCTTAATTATGTTATTTTTATCTATCCTGTATTTATTTGTTATACACATATATTGCGAATATAATGGAATGTTATGTGACTGTCATATAAGTGAGAGCTTTAGCTAGCTATAAAACCAGTTTAATCAACAATTTTCTTCATAAGGAAATGCATGTATCAAGTCATGAATATGACATTGTTTTACATTGGTTAGTTGTGTTTGAGTTTTGATTTTGCCATTTGAAAACGGACTTTCAGATTTTAATTTTCCTATTTTACTTTTTCTCATCAATCTTAAATCAAATTTTTATCATCACCTTCACCAATTCAGGAATATGACAATTGGTATTCATTCGTTTGATATGTATGAGCTTTTGAGTTTGCAATCTTATTATGGGCTTTCCGTTTTGAATTTTCCTCGGGGTAAAGTATTTTTGCGATTGTACTTAACATACAAAAAATAAAAAAATTTTCAACATAGAAACATGATATTGATGAGGTAGTGTTTATAACTATTAAACATGAACTTACTATCTGAGTCATCAGGAGTATTCTCATCCGTACTTAAATCTAAAGTGTTTGTCACCAGAATATAAATTGCACTTTTTGACATGAATATTTGATGTGTAGCATGAAAATCTTTTTTTCCTGCGAAATCCCACAAACAACAGAATGCCATCATTTCTTGCTGTGCATCGTCCTCTGGGTGAAGATATGTCTCAATAATTGCAGAAGCAATTTTGTCTATGTTCTCATCAATTCCAGACTCATTTTCATTTTCGTTACTTTTTATTGTATAATCTGAGGAGTGTTCAATATTGTCTTTTTTGTCGTACATACTCGTGTGTCCTTTTGGTTTTGTATATCTGATGGCCAATATGTCGTCAGTTTCAGGAATATCCTTGTTATTTCTGTTTTGAGACCTGTTCGCGTCATTTTCACTTTGTTTCTCCATTTGAACTTTTGAATCTGTGTGAGTACTTGTATGCTTTTGAACAAAATCATGTTTCCTCTCATTTTGTCCCGGTCCCTTTCTTTTATTTAGTTTTCTCTCTCTGTACAATGGGTGGATTAATCTGGATAAATCATCATCTTTCTCTATGAGCAGAATGCATTATCATTATTTTACAGGTAAATCAACAATGAAAGACATGCGTTTTTGTTTCTTTTGTCCATGCTTAAAAACTTTATAGGACCACAAACAATTTTGTAGGACTTGTGGCTTGTCATTTCTAATCTTCGATAAAATATTTAACGAAATTTACCAAACATTGTGAAAAATTGACTTTAAATGAAAATTGCTCTTAATAGGGTCAATTGAGAATATTTATCATGTTTGATCTATTTGTAGATATTTCTTTGCTGCTTACAGTTTATCTTTATCTAGATCTATTATAATATTTAAGATAATAAACAAATTCTTTTAAAATACAAACTAAGGTTGTTTGATGCATGTGAACATTTCAAGTAAAATAGATCGTGACAAGGTAAACATTTTTACCCCTTGTCAGACTTTCTCTTAATGCTTTCATGTCAGAGATATAAGCTAAGCAGGTGAGCTAAGAAAGTTGCAAAAAATTTATTGCAGAATATTTGTATTGGTGATAGACAACTATTTGGTTGCTCCAGTATTTCAAATAATGCAACGTTACTTTAATTTGAGCATTTTTTCAAAATAAGAAAATAAACAAATATAACAATTATAAAAGCAAGATATATTTTTTCACGTTTATGAATATCAAAATGCAGTGCAAAATATTATAAAAATATAGAGCTGCCTCGATGATTCCGTGAGCTACGTGCATAATTGGATAACTGACTGGGTCAAAAGAAAGATTTCAAAAGTAGTTCTTCGTAATCCTCATGAAATAATAAGAACATAGACTTCCGTTCTAGAATAAGGTGTCCTGATAAATTGAAATGTATAATAATTAAAATATCGAACTTCAAGGTAAATTTAAAAGGAGGAAGTTATCAACTATTAAAATGAACACTCCACCATATCAACAAATTGTCATATTTCTGACTTGGAATAGTACCAAGTCTGCACTATGTCAGTTGTTATATAATAGTTCGTGTCTATGTATATTGCATTGTTGTATGTTTTTGTTGTACCGCAGTGTTTCTGTTGTTTCGTTGTTTTCCTCTACAAGTTGATGTGTTTCCCTCGGTTGAAGTAATTAAATCGGATTTGATTTCTCTCAATCGATTTATGACTTTTAAATAGCGATATACTACTTTTACCTTTATTTGGAACATACGTTTCAAAAGGGGCTCCATATCAATGTTATTGGTTTAATTTAGACATGGGACTGATAATCAAAAAACGTCTCCCCTTTGATACTGTTTTAATGTGTATTAATAAACATACACAATATATCAATTGAAACAATATTGCTTTCGAAATCACATGTTGCATTTACAGAATTACAATAAAAGCTTCTTACTTTCATACGTGGTCCATTCACCGTTTGTAACATTCATATTACATATGTTCATTTCAATTCCGTCGGTACTCTGCAAATTGAGAACATCTTCCTTATTTTGCCAAAGTAGTCTACGCATTAAGCTGGTTTTTCCCGTTCCGCTTCGTCCTACGAACACAACTTTTGCAAGATAATGTTTTCCACACTCGCCTTTTCGGAATATTTCATCTATGAATTTATGTTTTTCGTCATCTATGATATATAAATATTGAAAATACTATACATTAAGAATGAAAAACGTCCGTTGCATTTGTTTTTCAATTTTCAGAATTCGAAAAATTATACAAAGTCATATCAAAATCTAAATTATTAATGTTTCCTTTTAAGTAAATGCATGTGTGTATTGATCCTTTTTTCTTTTTTTTTCTGCGGGGTTTGGTGTTTTCCTAGGTAAAAATAGTTAAATGTTGTATTGTCGTACGCCCAATTAGATGAAAAGTATGCAGCAGTTCAGAACATTATTGTTTTGCACTTTAATAGACATTTATATATTTATCATTACTTGTGTTACTTCCTTACATACTAAAATAATACCTACCGTCTAACCTCTCATCTTTAAACTGCGAAGAATTACTTTCTTCGTTGCCAATTATGTTACTAGCTATTAATTTGTTAGCAGCAGAGTCATATTCTGAGGTCTTCTGAAATGTGACTGGTAATATTTTGTTACATCTGGATAACTCTTCCATATCTTTATCCCCATCGTGTTCTAACGTTAGTGGTAAATAGGGCCCAACATCACCTTTCTGTGCAGTATTGCTCACTACAAAATTGCATGGTATGGTATCTTTTGAGGGTGGTTTTTGACCACCTAAAATAAATACAGAACATAATTTTCAGAATGCTAAGAAAATGTTTTTGAATTTTCTTTCTGAATTTTGATGTAATCTTTAATTTGACCATATCGAAATATTTTTGATATGAAAAACAGATATATGCTGCTGTTTTTAATGAATGGCTATTATTTATTTTGAATTTATTGAACCATAAAACTAATTTTTGACTCTTCACATTGTATAATCCGCGAAGCGGATTACGTGAAATGTGAAGAGTCAAAAATAAGTTTTATGGTTCAATAAAATCAAAATTAATTATTGCCATTCATTATAAATAAATTTCTATCAAAAATAAGGCTTAAAGAACTTTTATATAATATATATATTAACAATAACAACGTACACACACATGTTGGCGTATGAATACACAACGTCAGAGTGGGCGTGTCGCCATCAAAATTGACAACATTGAAAATAAAAATAATAATTTTAACCAATCAGAAGACAGTAAATACACCAAATTTATTTATTTGAAAATACTATTGGTAATTACTTTGATATTGTATGTTCATTTGTTCATTAGAGTTTCATTCGACAACACTATTACAGCTACAAGAGACAAAGTTGAGCTTATGTGGTATTATCTATGATGTTAGAGTACCTATTCCTCATATAGCTCCTTTCAAACTTTTCAAATAGTTCCCGCTTTGAATTTTGTGTGAGCGTTTTGAAGGAGATTAAACTGAAAAGTACGACAACCACACCTTAGTTTGAACAGTGTTATTATTGTAAAAACAATGTCTATTGCAAGATAACTGAAATGATAAAAAAACTCACACACAATTTTTTGGTATCTATGCCTGAAAACTACGTTTGATAATCAGCTTAAGGTTTGTGAAGTCATATGCTTACGATTTGAAATTTTTCGTAATTCGAATTAATTCTACAGAGTCATGTCTTAATCTAAGTTATTTATGTTTCCTTTTTGATTTATGCTTTTTTCATGTGTTTAATGATATTTTTTTACTTTTCTTTTTGTTTTTGGTGTGGTTTGGTGTTTTCCTCGGTATAAATAGTTAAATGTTGTATTGTTTTACATCCAATTTGATGAAAAGTATGCAGAAGTTCAAAACATTATGGTTTTGCACTTTAATAGACATGTATATATTTATCATTACTTGTGTTATTTCCTTACATACTCAAATAAAACCTACCGTTTAACCTATCATCTTTGAATTGCGAAGGATTACTTTCTTCGTGGCCAGTTATGTTAACAGCCATACATTTGTTAGTTGCAAAGTCATATTCTGAAGTCTCCTTAAATGTTACTGGTAGTATTTTGTTACAGCTGGATAACTCGTCCGTATCCTTGATCTCATCGTGTTCTAACGTAAGTGGTAAATAGGGCCAAACATCACCTTTCTGTTCAGTATTGCTCACTACAAAATCGCATGGTATGGTATATTGTGTAAGTGGTTTAAGACCACCTAAAATAAATACAAAACATAATTTTCAGAATGCTAAGAAAAAGTTTTTGAATTTTCTTTCTGACAACTTTTGATGTAATCTTTAATTTGACCGTAAACCATATGGAAATATGTATTATACGAAAAACAGATATATGCTGCTTGCTTTTGAAAAATATAATTGGTAATTAGTTGGATATTGTATTCACATTTGTTAATCAGAGTTTCATTCGATAACATAATTACAGCTACAAGAGACAAAGTTGAGCTTATGTGGTATTATCTATGATGTTAGAGTTCATATCCGTCATATAGCTCCTTCTAAACTATTCAAATATTTCCAGCTTTCAATTTTGTGTAAGCGTTTTGGAGGAGGTTTAAATAAAAGTGCATCGACCACACATCAGATTGAAACAGTGTTAATATTTTAAAGATAGTATCTATTGCAAGATAAGTGAAGTGAAAAAAACTCACACACACCTTTATAATATTTATGCCTGTGAAACTACTTTTGACAATAAGCTTACGGTAGCTGAAGACATATGCTTACAATTTTATTTTTTTCGGAATTCTAAAGAAATTAACAAAGTCCTATCTTTATCAAAATAGTATGTTTCTTTTTTTGGTAAATGCGTTATTTGTATGTATGTATTGATCCTTTTTTCTTGGTTTGGTGTTTTCTTCGGTATAAATAATTAAATGTTGTATTCTATGCACCAAATTAGATGAAAAGTATGCAGCAGTTCAGAACATTATTGTTTTGCACTTTAATAGACATGTATATATTTATCATTACTTGTGTTACTTCCTTACATACTAAAATAATACCTACCGTCTAAACTCTCATCTTTAAACTGCAAAGGATTACTTTCTTCGTTGCCAATTATGTTACAAGCTATTAATTTGTTAGTAGCAGAGTCATATTCTGAAGTCTTCTCAAATGTTACTGGTAATATTTTGTTACATCTAGATAACTCGTCCATATCTTTATTCTCATCATGTTCTAACGTTAGTGGTAAATAGGGCCCAATATCACCTTTCTGTTCAGTATTGCTCACTATAAAATCGCATGGTATGGTATCTTGTGAGGGTGGTTTTTGACCACCTAAAATAAATACAGAACATAGTTTTCAGAATGATAGGAAAACATTTTTGATTTTTTTTTCTGGTACCTTTTGATGTTATCTTTAATTTGACCCTAAACTATATCAAAATATGTATTATACGAAAAACAGATATATATACTGCATGTTTTTGAAAAGAAATATTTAGTAAGTAGTTTGTTAATGTATTTACATTTGTCAATCAGAGTTTCAGTCGATAACATAATTACAGCTACAAGAGACAAAGTAGAGATTATGGGGCATTATCTATTATGTAAGAGTTTCTTTTCGTCATACAGCTCGTTTCAAACTATTCAATTATTTCAAGCTTTTATTTTTTGTAAGCGTTTTGAAGGAGGTTTAACAAAAAAGCGAGTCGACCACACATCAGATTGAAAAGTGTTATCTTTTTAAAGACACTATATATTGCAAGACATCTGAATTTAGAAAGAATTCACACACAATTTTATGGTATTTATGCCTGTGAAACTACTTTTGACAATAAACTTTAGGTCGCTAAATTCATATGCCTACAATTTGAATATGTATAATCAAATTTAACAAAACTGTAAATAACATACCGATAGAAATCAAAACGGGTAGAAATTAGAAACAATTTGACAATTGATAAAAAGCAATCAAGATGAAAAGTATGAGGAGATAAAAACATTTAAAAAAGACAGCTAGTATTTCCTCCGTATTGGCAATTTCCCAGTTAAATATTTGAGAAATGTTAAATTACAAGAAGACACATTAGTCATGAAAATATATATATATCAAACAATAAAGGGTACGGGTATGTTGTGTCTTCATGTAACAAGATTTAAACTCATACAGCTGGTTATTGTATATAGATTTAAGAAGAGATGATATGAGTGCCAATAAGACAATCCTCTATCCAAGTCACAATTTGTAAAGTAAACCTGTATAGGTCAAGGTATGGCCTTCAACAGATAGCCCTGGCTGACACAGAAGAGCAAGCTTCAGTGCCACAAAAATGACAAATGTAAATATATTCAAACAGGAAAACCAAAGGCTCTTATCTACATAAAAACGAGAAACACTTATGAACCCCATCAACAAACGACAACCACTGAACATCAGGTTCTTGACTTACATTTATACTAAAACAGATTAAGGTAATATAGATATAACATTTATAAAAATATGTGGTATAAGTGCAAATTTGACAACTCTACATCCAAGTCGCAATTTGTAAAAATAGATCATTATCGGTCGAAGTGCGGCCTCCAACACGGAGCCTTGTCTAATACCGAACAGCAAGCTATAAACTGCTCCTACAGAGTTATGCGGAGGAGATATTAAAAATGACACTCCGTAAATTTTATGGACACCATCACCAATTGGTAAACCTTTACGATGTGAATGTGTCTAAACTAACCAAAAACATTTTTGACATGACTTAGATTATGGTTTAACGTCTATGTCTTGTGTATTCAGTCACGAATATGAATGTTTTGTCGAGAATAAATTTGCACTGTTATACGACGTTATCTGAAACATCCAACATTCACGTATTTATTTATTACGTTTCTGTTGTGGTTTCGGTTGGATAATGCGTCATGTTTAATTGTTAGTCGTGAATTATACATTAAGAATACAAATAAATCATGAAAGACTATCTCTTCAAATACTTATTTCAAATAAGCTACTCGAACCGATATTATTTGATTTTATAAATGTTACTTTTAACATGTTTAAGCTATTTTGATAAGATTACATAATTTTTTGAGGGGAGAAAGGTGTACTTACTACGTTCCTTAAATACTGGTTTGAGATTAAAAGAGGCAAATATATAATGCAAACAGTTGTTCGTGTGTAGGACATGCATTGCTACATTGTTAATGAGGTCTTTATAGAGTCTTGATACAACAACATGTTTGTGAAAAGTTTGAAACATAAATTCATACCATAGTTTTATAAACCCTTCGCACGGTATTTATTAAAAGGTAAAAAAGTGAAAGAAGAATTTGATAATTAAATCCGTGTATTGCAATTTAATCAATTCTTTTTCGATGAATTTTTATATATCAGTCTGAGTCTGTTGATCTGTTGTATAAATTGAATCCGATTTAAACTCGTCAATGATTGTGCAAGTACGAATAAGGCTCATGCGAATGCTT
Source organism: Mytilus edulis (assembly GCF_963676685.1). Lineage (NCBI taxonomy): Eukaryota > Metazoa > Mollusca > Bivalvia > Mytilida > Mytilidae > Mytilus > Mytilus edulis. The sequence goes on along the minus strand of NC_092349.1, from coordinate 72,082,321 downwards.
ATACTCTGAATTTGCTATTAACTGGTGATGGTGTGTAAGTAAGTAAAAGTTCAGTAATATTACTATTGAATTAAAAAGACCTCTTCAGAAAAAAAGTTATACTAGTAGGTCTTGTTATGTTGATATTAACTTGTTATCGAACTTTTCCTGCTAATAAAATAACTAATATTCTGCAGTGTTTTAGAACGTGCTGATTTTCTCACGTGGTTAAGATCTGAGCAGTACTTGTTTTGCGCGTTGTCAATAGTCGTACGGTGACAAATAGTTGTAAACTTCTATGACATGTGGTCATCGGTGGAGAGTTGTCTCATTGTAAAAAAAGGTCTACCTGCTAATTGTAACATCCTGTTTGCAGTTGTAGTATTGGCGATTCCTCAATTTAGTGTAAGCATTATGATTTTCCCCATTCTTATTTTGAAAATTATGCATAAACTACCCACTTCTACATATTAAAAGCTTTGAACCTTTACTGAACATTTTGTCATATGTATGACATAATGGCTTAACTCTTGCAATGGGCAACATATAACATGCATTAATTTAAGGTTAATGTCAGGTATTACCTGGAATACAACGCTGGTTGATTGTGTCAAATGAAGGTTCAATGGTAGATGCAATGATTTGAGGGAGAGAAGTAGCACTACTTGGATTTGCTGTTGCAACAGAATATTTGACTGCTGGCATGAAAGAATTTGCGTCCGATGTTAGTGTGGTTTCACTTGTCCCAGAGGTAAATAAAGCAGTTGGATTATTTGTTGAATATTCTAAAAGATGCAGAGAATGATTTGACGTCTTAGGATCAACTTCGGCAACTTCACTGTTACCCCAGCTTTTTCTTCTTGACCTTCTATACTTTAACTGATCTGAAAGTTATGTTCATTACAATGTCTTTTGATGAATCCAATGATACTTTTATGTTATATTTTTCAAAAAATTAGATTATCAAGCTAATAAAAACTTCGGTATTGTCTTCCATCTTGGTTTGTTGCAGAAAAATCAATAATTTATTTTATTCATCATCAAATGTGCTAAATAATGATAATATTGATATAATATTTTTAGATATCTTGATCGCTAAATTAAATAATTCATTATGAAAAGTCGTAGCTGTGTTTCCTGTGTAATCATTGATTTATACATATTCCAAATTCAATTTGTAAAAAGTAAAATCACAAAAATACTGAACTCAGAGGAAAATCAATTCGCAAAGACCCTTATCACATTAATTAATCACAATAATTTATACATTTTGGAACTGTAGAAATCAGAAGCATTTTAAGCTGTATTGTCTATACAAGCAGTTACACAATTTGTGTCCACAAGCTTTACCATAGTACATTCTAACATGTTAACCATTGATGCATTTACAGTGGAAGAATAAATAATCAATTTTAGTTGAGAATGCGTTACGTATAGGCAACAATGTAAATGATCACACATTGTTTTAAATCTTTTTTTTAAACCCTAATGAAGACACGCTCCAAACATTATATCTACATGTATACATCTATATTAAAGTCCTTGTGAAACCGTACTCAAACTGAACTACGCAATTGTTTGCTTGATTTGCAAAGTTGTATCTTTTCATGCCGGTAAACAAGTATAGTTACTGTTAGAACTATACCAATAACTGATATAAACTTGGACATTTTAAATCCGTTAACTATTATATAGCAGTGAAGTCGGGATTACTCATTGGATTGGCTGTTTTTTTCTGAAATATTACAAAACGAAAGGTCTTTCTCCAATATTTTCCTGGAGTGTTTTTTTTTATTACTAAAAAGATGCTACTTACCAACCACGTGAATCTTTAACTCTACCATGATTATATACACTGGAAAAAGAGGTTATGAATTACTTTTATCAATTATTTTGAAATATACTTAATTCAAATTGTTTCCAAAATATCAAAAATAAAAGTTTTATTGAAATAAAACAAAGGTATACGTATGTGCTAACAATTTACTGGTATATATGTATTATCTCGACGAAATCGCGTTACAAATGTGGTTTTTTTTTCTAGTACAAAACAGTAACAGTATGAACGCTATTATATACTCACGCACGATTGCAGCAATAATGTAATATGTAACTTGACGTGCATATGTGAAACCTAAAATAACAAGGTATATATATATATATTTATATCTTTATAACTTGATAAACTGTTCCCACAATGAATGGAACCAACACTTAAGGTGTCATATAACCATTGATTTTCATATATTAGCCTTTGTTAAATATGCACTTTAAAAACAAATGTGCAGAATTCATTCTTGTTTCAAATTAAGAAAAATGTGGTATGAATAAAGTTTTATTTTGGCCAGTACTATAGACAAAATTCCGCATAACATTTCATTGATTATACGAAAATAAGCATCACTGGCAGTAAACTAATTAAATTTTCACCTTTTTTTCACTTGTGTACAAGCTTTAGTAACCATGAAATCTCACGTTTCCAATATATTTTATAATAACCCCGAATAAAAAAAATAATGATGCTTTGAAATGCTCAAGTTATATGTTTTTGACCAAGAAATCTTTCACTGCAATGAAATGTAAGATTGATTACCTACAACTTTCAAATTTAAGAGAATATTTTTTTTCAACCCATTTTCGTATACATCCGACGTTCCATTATTTGATGGTTTTACACCGAAAGATTATTTTTTTTGAAAAAAAACTGAATGTGACTTTTTTCTTTAGAAATAATGGATATTTCAAACATTCCTGTCAAGTTTTGTCAAAATCAGAGCAATAGTTTGAGAAAATCTAATATAAAGTAAGACGATATCTAAAGCGATTCGTTCACTTTCTTCGAACAATCGAAATCAAGCCGCATCATGAGAGAATATAGTAGAGACCAATAGATGATCAAATATTTATCTCATCTACTTGCAAACAATTGAGTATGATACAAAAGATGAATGTAAGATGTAAAATACCACGAGAAGACCTCATTCACTCATTTGTGATACAAATGTTATAATAATTAGAGTAATCAAGCTGAATAAACTGTCAATATCAAAGTTTACTGTCTCCAAGGAGGTTTCACTAAGTCCTTACGTAAAACTTAAAAGTACGCCGCGTTTCAGAGGCACATAAAAAAGCTTCTCTTTTAGTTAATTATTTTATGTAACTGCTTTAAAATACTTTCTTTAACTTATAACTCAAAATTAATTGCTTAGGAAAAAATTTAGAAAACAGCAGAATATAAGAAAAAGGAAAAAAGCTCCCCAAAACACTGAGTGTGGCTTGTTCTATCTACTAATATTCCACTCAGAATATTTAAAAAAAATATTAATATTTCGCTTAGATAGCATGAAATTTTTACAATTGAGAATATTGACAAGGTTAAAGTTGCATGTATAACTTCCAATATTTTTCCCTTGCACATTTTGTTAAATTCATTTTCTAAATATTGTGCAGAATTTATCTTTGTTTCAAATAAAGAAAACCTTGACATAAGTACAGTTGCTTTCTGTCCAGTATCTGTCCAGTATTATAGAAAATTTCACATGACATTTCAGTGTTTATAAGAATAAAAAAATCACCAGAAGTTAACAAATCAAACTATCGCCTCTTTTTGACTTGTAACTAGTAACCATATAACTTCAAGTTTACGAAATATTCTATAGTAATCCCAAATAAAAAAAATAATGGTGCTTTGTTATACCCAAAACGTATGTTTATGACCAAGAAATCTATTATTTCAGTGAAATGTAGGATTAAGGATCTACAACAGTCAAATTCAAGGGAATACATTTGTTTCGACCTATTGTCGTATGCATTCGGATGTGACGTACCATAATTTGATGGTGTAACACCTAAACGCATTTAAAACGCTTGTAATTAAAATTTATACGATTCTAAATTGAAAAAATGAAAGCATGGACAGAAAATGTATATCCAAAATTCAACCATAAAAAATAGAGAAGCTAGAAATCATTTCGTAACTCAAAGCTGTGTATCTAAAAATGTAAGGTTGTATATATCCCAAGTTTATCAGATCATATCTTTATATGTCTTTTTTATATATTCACTTGTCAGCCCTGACTTTTAGACGGTCCATGATATGTGAAATGCAGATGACATGTGACAAACAAATAAAAAAAAATCAAATACGTAGTGGAATATGATAAAGGGTTAAAACAAACACTTGAAAAACGTAAGAGTGACACTATACCAACATTGAAAATAAAAATAGTTGATTTTCTTTAACAAAAAAAAGCATCTTTATATCCATCTTTCCCAGTAGTTCCAATTAAACTCATTAACGATCGCTGGCTTATAGTTTGGTATACCAGACGCACATTTCGTATACAAGAGACTGTTAAGAGCGACAAAATGTTTAGGTCGAAAAAAATAGATCCTGCAAAAATTGATCAAATGAAATTGATACCTTTTCTTTCCATTTAAAAACCCAACTTAAGTCAAATACCAGTGTTTGTTGAATAAAGATGATATTGTCTCGTATATTTATTTGTCGAATTTTGTATGCTCACTTACGGGATAAGTGAATATGTTTTAATTGGTCGGACACTACGAAATAATACTTTTTTTTTAAATATATTTCCTTTATATCATTACAGTAACTAATAAAAAATTGAGTGCGTAAGAAGATTGAAACCTATACAATCACCTCGGGTTTTAAATATTTAAATACTATGTTGTACATATAATTATACCATGCATGCCATTGGTTTTATTATCTTAATATTTACTGAAATATTGGTCCCGTAATTTAATGAATTTTGTTTTAAGAAATTAGACATCAAATTGCTTGACTTATATTAAGTTATTTATGAAAAAACCAGACACACTAATAATACATTATATAACAAAACAGTTTTACATTAGTCATATAAATTTGTCAGTAAAAATACTACACCTTCTACAGAATACAGTTAAGAATAGATAGTCATTATATAATTACGTTTCCTGCCACTTTGTTTGTGATGGGCTGTTCGATTTTGTCTCTTGTATGATCTAAAAAACATAATAGTAATTAGATGTACAATTTACTAAAAATATGAGTCGTCATCCAAACTACATAGAGTGTATTTCTTTCTTACCAAACTCTTGTAAACGTTGTATGCCGCTTTTTTAAGTTTGTTAAACGTTACAAAAGTAGAAATAAATTCATCGTTTAATCAGTGTTTACTGACCCTGTTTCAACTGTCAAAAACACAAGCACATGTTGTTTGTAATCAAACTTAAAACGCGAGAAAATAGTTTCTGTAGAAGATGTTTTAGACACACAGGACTTCGCTCATCTGTTCATATATAACATACTTGTCGGTTCATCGTCTTGATATGATAAATGTTTGAACAGTGATGTGACAACTTTTTTAAAATAGAAACAATGAAAGAAAGGAGGGCAATTCCTATTTTTGAATAATTTATGACTTTACTTTGAGTTAAGTAAGGCATTCCGGATTACACATTTTTTTTTTCGTCGGAATCAATCGTTTCTAGTGAAATACATATGCGTAAATGATTGATTCAATGATAAAGTTAGAAAGAAATGCAGCGATTGTACTAACAAACGACAAATGTAAAACTGTAGACGCTTTTTCAACAAGTGCATAGTTTGTCAACGTCTTTGCAAACTCTGCAAACGTAGGTGGGATACACATGATCTCAACGTGTGCTGGTTTCACCGTTTGTATCGTTTGTGTAGAGAAAGACATGAAATGTATTAAAAATACAATGCGCTTAAATATAACATTCATGGCAAACAATCTGGATGAGCAAAAGAACCTATATCGATCACTTAGGTATTTAGGCCTCTCATAACTTATATACTGAAATAGAAATAATGTTGATTTTGTATCATTTTCATTTCTGTCTATTTGTCACGAAGTTACGATTAAAGTCAAAACGTACGGAAAAGGTAACAGTCTTAATTAAAAGGCAATAACTCCCTTATGCACTCAACTTTTGCAGCTAAATAAAACTTATTTGTTGATCTCAATATCCCGATGGGATAGAATGGGATATTACTCGATATCAACTCGAATTATCTAATTTTAATATAATAATAAACGAGCATTTGGTGAGCAAATCAATTTAACGCAGATTTCTTATCACTTTTTCTTTGATACTATTTGTAATGTGTTTTTTTTATATATATAATGTTAACTCATATCTGGTCTATATACAAGCTTTGATAAGTGTTTGGAATTACTATAAATGTTTGCTTCTTCGTACTATGACCATACAAATTATTTCCCTTCTCCTTTTATAATGTATATACATCACATTTCCGGCACCTGTACATGAAGAACACGAAGTTTTATCGAGCACCAATTTTATAGTTTAATTGTTGATATTAACCCCACATGTTCCAAGTTTTAGAATAATTCTAATGATATACAAGAAATTTCTTGGTGTTTCTAAACGGAAGATTATACAGACAAAAGAAGAAGTAAACTTAACAACAAAATTATTTTCAATTAATTGTGTATAATTTTGGTATTAAAAATTGCGTAATTTGTTTCCAAAGTTGATGATTACTGACATGGTTTAGCATTTCATAGCAGTATAACACTTTTACTTTAATTATTCATCCCTCATTTATTAAGGGTGAAGGTTAGGTACAATTAAACCGTTTTAACCTGCAGTAATTGTTTGCACCTGTCCTATGTCAGGAATCCTATGTTCAGTAGTTGTCGTTTGTGATGTGGTTCATAAGCGTTTCTTGTTTCTTGTCTTTTTTAGACCGTTGGTGTTTCCGTTTGAATGGTGTGACACTAGTAATATTTTAGGCCCTTTATAACATCCTGTTCGGTGTGAGCCAAGGCGCCGTGTTGAATATCTTACCTTGACCTATAATGGTTTACTTTTATAAATTGTGACTTGGATTTCAGAGTTGTCTCATTGACACTCATACCACATCTTCCACTGTCTAATATTTTTCTACAATGGGTCCCAAATATAACGGTCATTATCGAATGACGTCATATATCAAATAATGTCATTGTTGGGCATGAGATATCAAAGAATTCGAGACGTCGTTTTTTTTCCGGCACACGAAATGCAACCTTGAAACAGTACTGTCGGGAAGAGGGTTTACTGTGTTTATGTACAGCTAATAAAAAACATGTCCTAGTTATGTGCACCTATTTACTCGTTCTTTTTAACATTTAACAAAACTCAAAAACAATGAAACAGAAAGCTTGTAATTGATTGAAAAACACAGCATTTGTTTGGTGGCTGTATTATTTAAGAAGACCAATGTTAAGGCTGGTATGTACATTTTAATTTATTGACCAAAAATAAGTATTCTTAGTAATTTGAAGTTCATTACATCACAACAACAATTCAAATATCACCAGCATAGCTTTGTGGTCATGATAAACAAACCTCCGAATAATACCAAAACAATAATCCTATAATTAAATATTTTCATGGCTGCATGTTCAAAATGTGATGCGCTTTCAATAACAAACGTACTAGAAATTTTAAACTTGTTATTGTACCTCATCTAGACCATACTGAAAAGTCTGAACACATACTCTACCTGGGCGAAGCAGACTAAACCCATTCTGACCTGTACCTTACTTTATCGGTTCTCGCCCTATTCAATTTTAACAATATTCAAGCAAAAGACCACAGTTTGAACAATACTCCACAAAAAAGTTAACCTTACTTGACCAATAATTCTGTGTTTTATAAACCGTGAATGTACAATTTGTTTAACATTGATTTAATTATTTTCACATGTCGTTTTCTTTTTCTTCTTTCAAATCAATTCTTCTATAGTCAGCTTGGTCAGATTTCATGCTTAGAGAAAGAAATTGTTCGGTCACTAAAAAGAATGAAATAAGAGAGATAGATTCAAAAATCCAAGGATTGTTAAGACTTGCTCCAGTGTGATTCAGACTTGGTCGATTATGGTTCAGACACAATTCAAATTTGTCTCAGACTTATCAAAATAGTTTAGAACTGGTCGAGTACATATCATGTACAACTGTTTTGTATGGTTCGGTCCTTTTGGAATGCACAGTTCTATGTATATCCATGTTGAGGACATTGCATAACTTTACAAAGTGTATTTGAATAATTCTATATTAATGCGTATAATTTTCCTTTTCAATAAATATTTAGTTTAAATCATCTGAAAAATATTTTTACAGCAAGGTTAAAACATATTAATATAAACCGCTCATCATAAAAGATTATAATGCTCGTTGCTTTCTCTAAAAAACTAAGAAAAATGTTCCCTATCTACTCAATGTCATATCAGAAATTAAAAAAAAAGAATAAAGGGATGTTATTCTAATAGATCTAAAGTAGTCACCCCGAAGTCTCCTGACAAAATCCTCAAAGCGCTTTAAAGGTAATGTCCAAAACCTGAAACTACCCCTATTTTTTTAAGAAATAAAAACCCCTAACACGGAAATTTACAGTTTAAAATTTATAAAAATCGAAAAGTAGTTCACGTCAAAAATTGTTTAATGCATTGTATGAGTTAATGTCCAAAAACTGGAAAATCACCCTATTTTAATACATAGAATCCCATAACACGGAGACTTACAATCTTAGAGTATCAATAGATGTAGATAATTTCTAAAGGTTTCTTGGAAGATAGGGGCGAAATATACTAGAGGTACAGTCAAACTCATAGAATGAAAATAAACTGACAACGCCTTGGCTAAAAAAATAAAAAGACAAACAAACAAATAACAGTACATAAGACAAAACATAGAAAACTAAAGACTAAGCAACACGAAACCCCATAAAAAATTGGGGTGATCACAGGTGCTTCGAAAGGGTAAACAGATCCTGTCGTGTTGTTCGTGTTATAAGAAACCCGGTAAATAATCTAATTCGGTAGGTCACAGTCGTGGTGAAAAGGGAAGTGAATTGTAGTAACGACTGAAAGAACATATAATATATGATATCATCTGTGAAACGGTTTATTCCATAACGGTTAACCACCTCGCGATGGCGACCGTAAAATTTATGAAGAATAAAGCAGGATCTGCTTACCCGTCCGGAGCACCTGAGATCACCCATAGTTTTTTGTGGGGTTCGTGTTGTTTATTCTTTAGTTTTCTATGTTGTGTCATGTGTACTATTGGTTGTCTGTTTGTCTTTTTCATTTTTAGCCATGGCATGGTCAGTTTGTTTTAGATTTATATGAGTTTGACTGTCCCTTTGGTATCTTAAGCTTTCGTCCCTCTTTTTTAACTTCACCATTTTGAACTCTTGGTTGAATAGCTTCCCAGTGACCCACAACCTTCCATCAAGGAAATCATGAAAGGATATACCAGCCCGTGAATATCGTAGCAATCGTTCGAATTGTTGGAAACCGCTGAAAAAGTTTTTGAGTTATTATTTGATAACTGGATAATAACCCTGTTTAATGTTTAGAACAGACGGACAGAAAATAGTATACCATAATACGTACCGTAAACGGAAGTATAAAATGTAATTAAACACAATTATTTGCCTATTTCTATTGATTCTGTAGTGATACGAAATCCTAATGATATCTTGTCAACATCATTAGCATCGTATTAGGACTCACCAGCACAAAGCAAGGATTTACTACCATAGAATCAGAACATGAATTAATTTGAAACATGCACAGTTTTAAGAGAAGTACTTCGGTAATAGTATCACTATTTTGGTATAGCTTTGAGTAAAGAAAGCGAAATCAAGGAGCATATTAATATCATTTTCAGATTTCCTACAAATAGCATTCTGATGCAATTAAGAGCCTCAGGGTCATTGTTTAATTAATTTAACCATTTATTTATAGTGGCTTGGGTATAAGTTATTGCAACTTATAGTATTCCCTTTCCACTTTGCGTGTGTGACTGCTGCCTTTAGATTTTGTTTAGTTATTTGCCTTTGAACTAGTAACAAGAATAAGAACATTTCAACTAGTTCGTTGTGTCTATTATTATTCAAGAATGGTCAGAAATAAGATTTTTTTGTCATTTTTTCATATTTTCAATGAGCACCAGCATCAATCATGACTGAATCATAATCAGTTGTTTCCGTGCAGGATAATCATATCCACCATTAAATAATCGAATATATCATTAAATGTTTTACAATATGAATTAATATGTCACTAAGTTAAAAAAAATCTTGTTTCTTCTGATAAAAAAAGAAATTGAATTAAAATTCATGAATAAAAATCAAATGATAGATAAAAAAGAATGACGAACGTCAAATTTTAATATTCTAAGCTACTTCAATCCATATATTTGATGAAATTCAATTACGTACATTTGAACGTATATCAATGTTGACGATTTCTATTAATTTACATTGTAAGAATATTTAAACATGGACAGGAATCGGAAGAAGAAATCTCCTTTATCTTGCATAGAGTGTATATATCTTAAATGACATGTATGGTCATACATTATCGAATAACATCGATAACAATCCTTTTAAAATATTGAACACTACGTTAAACGTTAGGTTTCAATCTATTAAAAAAATCCTACAATATGTTTTTTAATTTAATTCTATGAAGAAATAATCAGAAGGAATGTGCAGGTCTGAAGATATATCTCATAAAATTCTAACAAAAAATACGAAAAAATTAAAGCTATAGCATCGTCCTCTTCATATTTAACTTATATGTAATATAAGCTTTGTTTATACAAACAAGAGTATAATTATTATCTGGTGAAAGATGCTGACATCATTGATACATTTGCATCATTGACCACCTGTTTTGGTTGAGAAAAATTTCTATGGTATTTGACACTTTGAGGTCATGAAGTCTCACCAGGACAAACATTAATCTTGTCCTAATCAGATACATGTCACAAACAATTACTCTTGGTGAGGAAATGCAGATTATGATAACAGATCTTATAAAATTTATTGCACAGCAATCAGTATATCATTCTGGAGGACAAGTGAGGTCAGTCTCCTCCCACTGTATGATTTGATGTACCCAATCTGTGTGTGAAGCCATATGCATGGTCTTTGTATAATCACTTTCTAGGTTCACAGCAGTCTGACTAGTTGATATAGTTTACAGTGCTATTATTCAATTTACCACCCACCGTCCACCTTCCTAACACCTTCAATAATGTTTCATGACAAGGGAAACATTTCAGCAATTTTACTAGTGATATATATTATTTTTCTTTTCGTATTATATTTCCTTGATGGAATTTTATCACTGGTCATTTCTAAAATTTCATTCATCCCCAAGCATTTCTGGGACAAATTTTATCTAAATTATTCCAGCGCCAGTTTGATATACCCCTGCTACTCTACTAGCACATAGGCTATCCCCTGATGCAGACCTTGCACAACCCGGCTGCAGATGAGATGTCTATTCTCATCCTCTCTGTGGAGACACTCCACTTCCTGGCTGGCGCATTGTCGGGCAGGCAGGTTCTTCCTCTCAGTGAAGGTTGCAAGCTGACTTGCTCAGACAGGAACTCAAAATTTCATTTTGTATGCTGGGTGTTTCTTAAGGGCCAAAACTGTTTTGATTGTTTATAATAAAATTATTATTCTACCATATCTTCCTGCTTTAAGCCAGAGTGACTTGCAAGGATTATGTCTTGGTTAACACACAGAAATCCCTTAGTTGTGTTTTGAGCTGGTAATTGGTGTACAATGCTCAAATATGTTGAGTTGCTGTCTTGACTTTAATTGATATTTGTTTTATTAGGAGAGTTTACTTGAACCAATTATTGAACTTCAAGACTTCTCATCAATACACACAGAAAATAATTTACCCTAAATTACAGCTGTAAAATACAGGTTGATGCATGTGATCGTTAACTTTTCTTTTCATCAATGGAAGGCTTACATTATAAAACTTTGCTCTTTGGGATAGGTAAATGAATATAACTTAAAATATTTAGTAAGCCTGTCATTGGTGACCTACATTGTTTTGTTTCACTGACACTATTCATTTATAAAAGAAGTGTTTGCATACCACTGGACAACAACAAAATAATAAACAACCACCTTCTTAAACTACAGGAAATATTTACATCTACAATATTTCAGGAAAGATAAGAGACTACCAAAAATACAATATGAGACAATAATACAGACTGACTACATACAACAAGTTTGTATAAATAGATGATTTATAAAACGAAAACTATATAAAGTGTTCCACTGCAATATGAACAAATCCTTATTTTATAGTACATGTATTTTGAATCTGAAACAGTTATATTTCTAATCAAAGACATAACTTACACATGTGGATATAATTCCTCACATTTTGTCTTCGATGTTTCCTTTTCATCAGTAAGGCATTGATAATCTTCAAAATAAACATTATTTTCAGTTAAACATCATATATGAGATAAACGCAAATTTGTTAATTATAATAATTTCTTTATCATTATAACAATAAGTTGGCACAATTCCCTTTTAATATTTCAAATCAAGATGCATGTTTTGTCTATCATCTATCTGCTCCTCGTGTTTAAACTCGATGATAGCTGGAAAATGAGTATGTACCAACAATTGTGAAAGTAATTCTACCTGACTTTACAATTTATATTGAAACTCCCCCAAAAAGGTAGAATTGGATAAAATACTACATAGGAAATAGTTACAATGTATCTATCTTGTCGATATCATTCATTTATTCTAACACTCACCCGGTGAAAGTTTTGAACATTTTACTCTAAAACACGAGCAATCTTCTTCAGAGGGTTTACAGAAACAACTATTCTTGGGTTTTGACACAAACGCATATCCTTCTGTGTAGTCACAGCGGCAAACGGTATCGTTGCTTAAAGAACCATTGCTGTAAACAACCTGACCTTCCTCGTCACACCTTGATTTTAAAAGGAGACAGTCACTGTTTCCGTGAGTGTTGAACACAATAGGTTGAAATGTTTTGACATCACATTCTGCTAGATTGAACAGCGGTTGGAATACTAACTTACTTCCTGTCAACGAATAAAAAAAATGTAATAACAAATGCTTAAACCAGAAAATTACTTTTCTATTCCCATTGAGCTAGAGTTACACATTTGATTAGTTTGGTATTTTATATAACATTGAAAAAATTATATTGATGTTGTACAGCCCGTGGATGGTGTAAACTTCTCACTTACACCATACACCATTACACCATACACCTTGTACCATTACACCATACACAATACACCTTTGCACCATACACCTTATACATTACACCATATACCATTCTCCATTCTATCTACATGATCCGAAATTACCCATAATGCAATTAAATTTCAAATATTAAGATTATTATTATTGTTTATGTTTAACATTCGAAAAAATAAAATAAAAAGAACTTCATTTTCAACCAATGAAATGTCATACACCATCATTCACACCATTCCCTATTGCACGTTACACAATCACACCATTCCTCAAACACCATTACACCATTCCCCTTACACCATACACCATAGCATAATACACCTTACACCACTGCACCATATGCCATACACCATTACATCATACACGTTTTCTTGGGAAGTTTACACCATCCAAGGGCTGTAATGGTTACGACCTTTGGGGCTCAAAATTGGAAATCAATAATTTTCTTCTTCTTCTTCTATAACATTTTTTGTTATGAATCATACCTTTAGATATTTTCGATATTTATCAATATTATTTTTAAATTTATTTATTCAATCAATTGTCCTCAGTAAATGTATATAATGTTCAATTTGAATAGAATTTACTGAAATTTATTGTTATGATTTATTATTACCTAACACAGTCGATTATTCGTTCAAATTACTACAATATCTGACTTAGCTGTTTATTCATCACAAATAATTGTTTTCAATATATTTGTTTTTATCGATTGTTATGAATAACATCCAAGATAAGCAAATGTGAAGTATAGTTCCAGCTGTGTGTATCATTGTATAATTTTAAAAAAGAATGTAATAAAAGATTAAATCATTACTTTTCATTTTTATCAGTCGTTTCTGATACCAATTATGATATTATTGGCACAACGATAAAAAATATAATATACTGTGTTTGTTAGAGCATGTCGTATAAATAATACCTCGAAAATTAAGGTTAACATATACAACATTGCACTTGCATATTTATGTAAGAAGATGTGGTATGAGTGTCAATGAGACCACTCTCCATTCAAGTCAGAATTTGTAAAACGTAAACCGTTAAGGTCAAAGAACATCCTTCAACACGGAGCCTTGGATGAACAGCAATCTATATTAAAGGGGCCTCAAAAATGTAAACTTGAGGTTACATTGTTACTAAAGCTTGTTTACAGATGAAAAAAAAGAGATGAACATTTAATTGGTTGGACTTTAGTGACGGTAATTTTGTCAAGTATTTTTTAATTAGGTACTGGACATTTTAATCAAGTCAAGTTTTTCGTTATTGAAACAAAGTTAAATTTTGAACCTCTTTTTCAAAAGTGCAACTTTATCAAAGACTTGTAGGAAAAAATCAATGTTGATATTACACCTTCAACTGTTTTGTTTCCTTTTGTTCTTATACTGAGCTGTAGCGCCACGACTCAATTTACGGAAAGGTTGTTCATTTCATATACTTTTAGCAACGCTATATAAATTATGTGCCCGTCTTAACTGCGATTGCCATCTGTCATAGTTGAATTTCGTTAAACGATCAAAGTTTGATTTAAACTGTTAGTAATCTCTTTTGAAATGTCTTATGTTTGATAAGATAAGATAAGATAATTTGATTAACTTATCACGGTGGCCAAAATTTGGGCTATACAATCAAATCAATTACAAAATACGGAACAGTAAATGATTAGAATGATTTGAATGATTGGAGAACATTTAAACAAAAAACTTGAAAACACATTTAAACAAAGTAACATGATAAGAAACCATATGTTATTGACAAAACATTGACACGATTAACATTCTGTCTACTTTCTCTTGACACATACAAATAAATATACTATTCGGGTTTTGCTTGTTCGTACGTTTCAGTCGAATTGATTTTAGACAGTGGCTCTACTTCCGGCTAACTAAAAAAAAATGCAAAAAATGTCTTTTTTTCCGCCCATTCTATTTACGGGCTACCAAAAATACACATTTTCATATTTTCTACCTGTGAATTTCCTGCAACGCTAGGAGTCGGTTCACTGATGTATGGTTTAACGACATTTGGTAATTCAATGAAGTGGTTAGATGATTTTGCACGACTTTTTATTTAAAATGTTTGTTGTGTAGTTGCACATATAAATAAGAGAAACGGGTAGACAAAGGTAAACTGTTTCTTAAGTAAAGTAGTTCTAATCATAACAATAACAAAAACATATTTAAGTAAGAAAATAAATGACACAAAATACGATAAAAAGTGGGTGTTTGAAACTCTGATACTAATCACAAGGCCAGGCAATATTAGCAGATGTTCATATATCTCCGTTTTAGTTTAATTTAGAAATAATACATTCAAGTATATATTTGATTTAGCCGTTTACTTGTAAATTGCTTTTGTACGTTTTGTTTCCTTTTGAAACAAATAATATGGTTAGTCAGCAATTTCAGTTTGATTTACGCTTTATTCCGTTTTGTTAGTGTTACACCCTATTGTTTTGGTGTCTGTCTTATGGAAATTTGTTTTTCAAACAATTTCATTCTCACTCATTATCCTTAAGGCATCTTAAAATATTAATCACGGTCTCTTATTCTCGAACGATTGATTGTATACGCGCGTTTGCAATCCGAAAACCCATGCACAACAATTTCTGCGCCATATGTCACTACCACCTGCACAAATGGATGACCGGAACCATAGAGAAAATTTAACTACTCTTTCGGCTAGCTGGACCAATAGACACTCATTTGTTTTAGTGCATCGCTGTCTCATTGGTAATCCTTCCACATATTTTTATCTTTGTATTTACCTATACTACTTCGGTCTGACCCTAAACAGTTATCCTGGTATTTCCTTTCAAGTACATTAAACAAACATACATATTTCTCTTCCAAGGAACATGTTACATTTGCTTTTAGTTTCCATTCTGCTTTAGCTGGACATTTAAAGTCATATCCGGTTGACGTTCCAATAATCTAAACAAAAATACCAATTGTTAAAAAAATCATTCAATCTGAAACACGTAATGACTTTTCAAGACAATTTGCTCTCCTAAAGGAGCACATTGCTAGGCACACTCTTTGAAATCGACTATATGTGAATCAAACTGATTCAATCTAAATAAATAGTTTGATATCCATAGCTTTTGTAACTCCTACTATGGAATGACAGTATGGAAGCAGGCATTTTATGAAATATTACCGGTTCAAAAGATATCACATGTTGGGTGTTCATTCATAAAGTCCAGACACAATAATAGCAGACACATTAATCTCTCTATCAAAGTATCATACAATCATACAATTTTCTGATATTGAGGGAATTAAAAAGTATTAACTATGGAGGTAAGATGTTGAAATAACATCAATACTACTTGAAACTACTTATATTGTATAACTTTACAATTAAGTCGTTATGAGTGAATATAATTAGATTTTTACCAATATAAGGAGCAAAAACATATTTTTGCTTATTGATGAAATCTTCTTGTGTCATACGAGGATATCCACCTGTAAAAAATAAGAAAATGTTTTGGCTTATTTATTGTCTTCTTAATTACAAAATCTTATTTAAAGACTATAATTTGGGACTTGTGTCATATCGATGTTTGAAGAGTGATATTGACAGTTTTTATGAAAAATGATCTGTCACAATTTCCTAATTTCACGTTTTTGACCCAAAATTTCTATCATTGCCTTAAAAACAAAAATTTTATTATAATATAGAAAAACAGTTGGTATGTTGCATTATTTCTAAGTCATGTTAGTCCGGTGTTCTTCATTTAAGATGTTTGTTTTAAACATTTCTTATCCTGATGAATAAGTCGCTTTATGTTTATCTCCTAGTTAGTGGGATCCCATTAGTTAAAACTATTAGGGATATCAATTCGATAAAGTAAATGTGACTAGCTATGATATTGTTCGAGTTTTAGACTAAACAATAAATGTAATATAATTATAAAAGATAAATAGAAGAATAATATAACACGTTATTAAGATTATAAACAATGTCAGTACCCAGAATCAATGCTTCAATCTATCGTGTATTATTTGTAAAGTTGATGCCGAATATTTATCAAGAATATCTCAATATTTAAATTGAATAATTGTCCTAATGATAAAACTAGAATAACAACATAACCTCGGTAAGCTCTACAGAGGCGAAAAATTAAGCCCTTTTAAAAATATATAGAACTTTTATGGGTCCTTTATCAAAAACTAAAACTTTACAACATATATTAGATCACACATTATTACCAGCTATGTAACTCTTAAGATTAACAAAAGCTAACTTACAAAGTGGATTGTTATTTAGACAAGTTATGCAGAGAAATGCAAACTGATTCAGTTCAATCCAAAATCTGTAAATCTTACCTGGACGTAGAAAAAAAAGCACACATTTTGCAGCAACAGGTGAATTAATGAGATTCCAATTATTCGTTGAAGTTATAGTTAATATCTGTTTATACTTTTCACGTTTAAAAAGTACATATAACAAATTATTGTCTGAAGTCCTCTCTGTATTCAAATCCCCATCAAATAATAGTAACTGCCGTTAAAGAAAGTAGACTTGCTGCTGCCATGTTCAAATGCTTTTTCAAATTGGCAGAAGAAACAACATTTCGATCACTTTCGTTAGATTAGACAATCATTCTAGAGAATTGTCAATTCTCTTACCTTAGGGTCATTATCAAAAACACAACTTTTAACATAGAATTAGTAATTTAGCAGAGATTGACAGATTATTTTATACATTCATGATTAGGAAACCTAAACAATTCATAAAAACCTCTGAACAATTGGCTATACAAGATATCACAGGATTTCGAATATTTCCTTAACATGCTTAAAATACATAATGATAAAGATATAATAACACTGTCCACGTTCATGACAATATACCATAAGCAATCGACCGAAAATAAAAGATGGCTAAATACACCATGAGAACAGAGAAAGCATTCACAGTGCATTGGTGATGAATACATCGATGTTATGGAACGCAACGATCTACAACCAGATATAAAAGTACTAACTGTAATAAATGATAAGAAATATAGCTTTCATGAATCAAAAGTAGTAATTAAAACTTCCAAAATGTTTTCCATTGAATAGAAATTTAAATGACAAACTGGATTCACTCTGTCCTGTCGAATTTTCCCTGTTACCATGATTATGTAACTTATATCATATGTTTCTTCATAAAATGATGTGTAGGAAGAAATAGTTCTTAAAGTTTCATAGGTCAATTTTGTAAACATAGATTTACCTCAAATATTTATTCGTGAAATACAATTTTAAAAGGTTGAATTTGAACAGCTTTGATTTAAAGTATAATTACTTTTGCATATTGTGGGAATTAATCTTCAAACGATGACAGAATAAATACGTCATTAGAAATAAATTAATCACACATAGACTGTTTAGGAGAAATACAAGTTTTGAACCCTATCTGTCTATGGGCAAGATGAATCATAGAATAAGATGACAGAAATCATTAATAGTAATCATACTTCTCAAAGAGGTAGATACAAAGTACTTCATGCAATGCATTGTATAGATAAGTCGTATTCATTGAAGTTCAAAAGTTCTCAATATTTCAAATATAGTTAAACAGCCACCAATGTGTTGGCTTATGTCCAATGCAGATAGGCACATATTGAATAAAGTATTTGATTTAATTAAGTGTAAATATTGTTAGAAAACTAGTATAATAAATTTGTTTAGTACATATTCATATACAATTTAGCTATTTCAAATTGTGTCTATAACTAGGTGCTTATGGTCGGATAGCACCAAGGAGTAAAGAATATTGTTATTCAGTTTTTCTAATTTTTTTATGCTCACTATTTGTCAATCTGAAAACTAATTGAGACATTTCTTGACCTTTCATTATTTAATTGACAAAAGAATATGTGACCTTGAATGTCATCTTGAATTTGATATAAACAAAAATTATTGTAAATAACAATATTTCGTTTGATGTTGACAACAATTACCAGCAAATATTCTAACCTTTGTTAAGATAGGTTTAGGTAACACATTAGTGTTTTTTTATCACATGATAACACGCTTATCATATAGTCAAACAAACATTCGTTACAAGCTTTGAATTATGAAGCCCTGAGCGTATTGTACATGCAAACATTTATTCTATGTTTAAGCTTTTCTGATGGCTACCAATATAAATCTTAGTTTATATTGATCAACGTTTTATTTGCGCGATTTTGCAGTAGACATGCTCACCGCGTGATTCTACTGTTGTTTGAATTTACAGGTTAAATATTATTAGTCGCTTATGTGGAGCAGGGGATGTTTACCCCTCTGTAACACCTGAGATCCTATCTTTTGTTTGATCGGATTCAACTCGTTCGATCTTTAGTTTTCTATGTTGTATTGCGTGAGCTGTTGTTTGTCTTTTCGAGGTTTTTAGTTTTCTGTTATCGGATTGTCAGTTTGTTTTTTAACTTATGCAATAATGTTATGAGTTAGAATATGATTTTTTAACTTTCGCCCCTATTCTTCGTTATCATATACTCTAGTTGAAGTCGTTTCATCGCTTGGTTTTCTTAAAATATATTCTAATGAAGTGCTTTATCAAGAATATATATCAGCCATCTGACAAATCATGTTTACTTTTAAGACACCAGATAAAATAACGTAGTAACAAACTAAAACCAAAAATAGCTAGGGGGAGATGAGTTGTATTTTGCACTTATTGATTTTAACTAGAATGCTTCCTTGTGAGCAGCAACAATCTATCAAGGAAATTATGATAGGTAATACAAGCCCGGGAATATCGTATCAATTGGGAGATATATACTCCGTATACAGGCTATGTTGCTATATAGAAATGGAAAGTTCACAATTGGAAAGCTGAAATCATCTCTTTTGTCGTAAAGTTTTGTTTTCAACCGACATGAATTGTCTATTTCTAGATGCAAGTCTTTAGCAAACTATACATTTCTTTTTCCAAATTGCGTCCAGTTCGGAAAGAAAAGTAAACATTTCAAATTATATGATTAGTTTATACATACGTACAGAATGTTTTGTTACCAAATCCAGAATCAGAAACGTTATATGCATTTGTAGATCATGTGTGAACATCAAGGTTATATGCAGCCACTTGTTATTCTCTCGAATGGCGAAGCCATGTTTGACAGCCCCTCGAATAACAAAAACATTAGCAAACTGTCCACATTGTGTCTAGTGCGGAAAGAAGAGTTAACATTTCAAAATATATTTTATGATAATATATCTAAATATCTACACATGGTGGTTACTGCAAACAAAACAGTTTATATTATTCCATTTGTCTATATATCAACCCATTTTTGTATCATTCACTGAGAATATCGATACGTGATTACGTCAAAGTATTGACCAGATAAAATGTATTTACGGTAAATTGATTTATTAACGCATGAACAAGTGAGTACAAAAAGCTAGCTTGTTATATTATACTAAATTGAATGAATGATATTTAAATTCATATGAGACCAGTATTGATTTATTATTTGAATACATAAGAAAATTATAATCATCAAATATAAATATAAAACAGAAGATGTGTTTTAATAGCCAATGAGACAATTCTTCATAAGCGACCAAATGACACAAAAGCGGTCGATATGGAGCTTTTTCTATCACATAGTACATCAACGTCTTATCTTTTAGAAGATTCTCTCCTCTGAAACTGCTGAAATGATTTCACTAATATTAAGTGTTAATAATCCTACGGTATCTAGTACAAAGTTTGCGTTATCCCCAGTTCGTCGACCAAGAAAAAAAATTTCCAATGCCTCAAATTTAACTAATGGGTGAATTGACACATAAAGAGATTGTCATGCAATGGCATTTTGACAAAATTTAAAATTCGGGATGTTGCTAAATAAACTCATCATAGATACCAAGACTAAATTTCACACACACACACACACACCATACGCGCGTTTCGTCTACAATAGTTTTCAAAGGTACCAGGATTCTAGAAAGACTCATCAGTGACACTCGAATCCATAAAAGTTTTAAAAAAGCCAAATTAAGTACGAAGTTGAAGAGCATAAATATCCTAATACTTATATTTGATAAGGAGAACCTAATAATGACAGAATTTAAGATATACATAAATACTTATTTGACATGAAGCGATGGCAGATCTTTAAGGGGTTGTAGTAATTAAATGTCGACAGAACAACTTATCAACAATTAATTTAAACAACTGATTTAAATCTTAAGAGTTATGGTACTTGAGTTACAATTTTATTTATCAGCTTTTGTGTGGTGACATTATCTTAATACCTTTTCAACATGTTTAAGACATATACAAATTTAAAACAGCAAAACGACCACCAGTACAGCATCTAAATGTACAAGAAAGTCATATGACCAGCACCATTGAATGATTACTAACAGACTTTGATACCTTGCACTTAAATACATGTTTTACTTTTTAGTTTAACAAATCATCTTTCAACAAAACAATATGAGTAAAAATTGAAAATATCACATTTTGTGCATTCACTTCTAGTTTGCTAATTGTTCAATCGGGTATTACAGGTGTAATACCACCAAATCATGGTACGTCACATCCGGTTGCATACGAAAGTAGGCCTAAAAAAATATTCCCTTGAATTTGACAGTTGTAGAAAATTAACCCTGCATTTCAATGCACTTAAATTTTTCTGAGTCGTAAATATGTATGTTGGGTGTCTGAAAGCATCATTCTTTTTTTATTTGATGGTCTTATAAAATATTTTGGAACGTTAAGGTTACATAGTTACCAAAGCAGGTAACCAGTAAATAACAGTGTAAAAGTTGGGTTGTCTACCCTCGGAGGTGGTTACTTTCTTATATGCAATGAAATGTAGTGTGAAATTTTCACTGTATCACTGGAAAGGATTGAACTTTCCACATGCAAAGTATTTCTTTGGTTGAAATAAAGGTAAATACTGTACGATTTTTTTAAAAGTGCCAATTTAACAAAGACTAATAGGGAAAAATCAATGGTGGTATTACACCTATTTAGGGAAACTAAATGTGCACTCGTGACCCTATTGTACTTTCATTTTTAAAAGTTATTAATAAACCAGTTCATACATTGTAAACATGCATGGACTGTTCGGAATGGATTTAGACACAGAA
Source organism: Mytilus edulis (assembly GCF_963676685.1). Lineage (NCBI taxonomy): Eukaryota > Metazoa > Mollusca > Bivalvia > Mytilida > Mytilidae > Mytilus > Mytilus edulis. The sequence goes on along the minus strand of NC_092349.1, from coordinate 72,060,134 downwards.
AGTACGTTTGAGGTAAAATTGCATTGAAATGGGGGTATACGGGTGTTTTCTTAGTCAAATGGGTGGACAGACGAAGCTGTATTTAGATTACTGTGGTAAATTTTAAATTACCCTTGCAGTTTTTGTTTTGTTTATACATGTGAATTTTTTATTTCAGTGTTAACCATGTTCTGAAGAGCATTCTGTTGAAAAATCTTATATGTGAATTGGTCTGCAGATGACACTTCAGCATTAAAGTATGTATCAACTATCATCTTGTTTTTTTTTTTTTTTTCGCCGCAAAAGTTTACAATTTGCAATAGTGCCGTCTACATTTTACACAGACAATAACTCATCTAAACACTTATTTGTCCTGGATTTATACCCATCAGAATCCAGTCTCACATACTTAAACTTTATAATTCTTACCAATTATTTTTTGTACCAGCATTCCAAGGGACATAACCCTTTTTAAAAACATTTTGAGGTATTTTTTTATTACTCTTTCTCCCCATTTTCTAATGTAAAATACAAGAAAGTGGACTTTTTGTGTAAATCTATTAGAAATATACTGTTATGAGTAAATAAAAAGACTTTGATACCAGTAGCAATAAATGATTGACTGAAAGGAAACCGTTATTTCTCACACTAGGGGAACAGACCAAAAACTCAAGTTACACATAAGGGCTTATAGAAACTTCCGTGTAGACTGTCAACATTTATAGAGACAGTTCTTTCAGCTAAAACACTTTAATTATTGATTTAACATTACATTTATTTCATTTTTGTGGGAAAATAATCACATTTGTTTTATTATTTAGACAAAAGATATCAAGTTTTGATGAAAAAGGAAGGAAGGAGGAAAAATGGACCAAAACAGACCAAAACAGACCTTCAAATGAACTCTAAAAGGTGCAATAAATTTGTTTATCATCTTAAAGTTGTCTTTTGTATTCTATTTAATTGTTTGAATGCATATATCATGAGTTTATGATCAGATATTAGTCAACACTGCATTTTATAATGATACACTGAAATTAGGATTTTTCGAAGAAATTAGACTGAAATTGCCGTATGATATGGCCTTACATTATAGTGATTTTCTCTGAAACTATAGTTCTGACTGAGACAAAACTTGACAGTTATGCTTGAAATAACTTGCAATTGGAGGGGAAAAAATTGCATTAAGTTTATTCGACATTTAGGTGTTCTTTAGGTGTAATACCACCAAATCATGGTACGTCACATCCGGTTGCATACGAAAGTAGGCCTAAAAAAATATTCCCTTGAATTTGACAGTTGTAGAAAATTAACCCTGCATTTCAATGCACTTAAATTTTTCTGAGTCGTAAATATGTATGTTGGGTGTCTGAAAGCATCATTCTTTTTTTATTTGATGGTCTTATAAAATATTTTGGAACGTTAAGGTTACATAGTTACCAAAGCAGGTAACCAGTAAATAACAGTGTAAAAGTTGGGTTGTCTACCCTCGGAGGTGGTTACTTTCTTATATGCAATGAAATGTAGTGTGACATTTTCACTGTATCACTGGAAAGGATTGAACTTTCCACATGCAAAGTATTTCTTTGGTTGAAATAAAGGTAAATACTGTACGATTTTTTTAAAAGTGCCAATTTAACAAAGACTAATAGGGAAAAATCAATGGTGGTATTACACCTACACTTGTTATTTAAGAAAATACTACAGTGAAAAATATCAGTTTGTTTTTATTTCCAAGTTTTCTACAAACCGTTCTCGTGAATATTAGTATTAATATGTCAGGTTGTATATAATATGTCTATGCAATAGCAAAGATGGGAGAAATAAATGAGGCAGCAATAACAAAATGTACACATCATTTACATGATTGTGTAATTATAAAAGTGAATGGATTAAACATTTCACTGATATGAATTCTTTTTGGTTCCTCTTTGTACCTCACGCATTCAGATATTTGTACAGTTCAAACAAAATGCAAAGAATACACGACAAAGATGATATTAATTATATATGCTGCAAGCAAGTTATTCAAAGCTGAAGCTGGAACTGTTACTGTGCAACTTGGTTCAAATGCAAGCCTGCTAGACTTTATCCAAATTAGAACCTATTTATTGAGAGGTTGAAAAAAAAATGACCCTTTTTCTCAGTTCAACATAGGAGGACAGGCTAATGATAAAAGAGTAATAAAGTGAAGTTGTACAATAGAAGACATTATTAGTATGGCAATTCAGAAAGGAATGCTAAACAGGAAGATTAGAATCGTATGCAACATTCCATGTTATAATCAGAACTTAATACAGAATTTAAAAATCTATCTAGTCATAGATATGATTCGATCAAAGACTTTGATTACTAAGAACGGCCTTGATATATAAGGAAAAAATCAAGAAAACCACAAAAACTCAAGCTGAAGCGACACCTGACCCTTTTAACCATACATACGATGTTGAAGCAGTTGATGGAAAACCTTTTAACTACTAGTTGCCGATGTAGTATGTTCATCGATAGAATTATGTATATCAGTAACAACATCAGGTACTTAGAATTTTCGTTTATAATCTGCGTTTATCGAAATTCAATAGAAACTGAATTGTACTTTATGAAAAAACAGTGCAGACTTTACTAGACACATCATCAAAGTGTGGCTAAAGATACCAGAGGAACATTCAAGTTCATCAATCGAAAATAAACTGACAACGCCATGGCCAAAACAAGACAAAGACAAATAGACAAACAATAATAAAAAAAAAAATACAATACAAAATATCTAATGACTAAGGAACACGAATCCTACCAAAATCTGGGGGTTGTCATATGTGCTCCGGAAGGGTAAGCAGATCCTGCTCCGCATGTTGCAACTGTCGTGTATCAACAATGTCTTCCATCAGTCATACATATTAACACAACTACGCATACACGAGCAGGTTGGCAATCATATCATGCTGCTGATTTTTATAGTAAATATTTAATGTGCTAATTGAAAACCAGTACCAGATGATAGATTTATAAAACCTTCAATTAAACTATAACACCAGAACAACACAAATCTACGTAAAAAATATAACATCTGCATTAAACGGATAACAGTATGATTTATACTTACAGTTCTAGTATCAGTTAGAAATAAATTATGTTAACAGTTGTATTTGTGGAATTTAAAGATCTTCTACCACTTTAAAGATAATATTGAGTTTATTGTTATTGATAATAAGTCGATAATATCTACCTTTCTACTGCATTTAAAACATTATTGTGAAGTCATTCTATTGTTTTACCCGTTCTTTATTTCAGTGATTGGACTATCATTTACCTGTAAGAAACCATTATTACCTTTAGCTATCCAATATTTTTAAGACTAGCTCTCCTCTGTCTTAAAAAATATTTAATATCAATTCTTTATTAACCAAATTTTTAACAACACATAGGTACATGCATAATCAATATATACTAAATATAGATAACTAAAATATACGATCATGTTAAACAGACAGAAGTATTAAATACACAAAAATAAATACATATAAATATAATTCCAAATAGCAAATATTTGTAACAAATGAATTACAAATCATCTTTCTGATAACAGAAATTTCTGAGCGTCAGTGCTCTAAATATGTATTTTACCAAGTTCTACAAATCTTTTACATTAGTAGTGTTTAATGATTGTAATAGTTTATAAACAGATGGCTTACGCCAATAATATGGTTTTATCAAACATTCACGCAAATTAGAATATAATGGACATGATAAAATAAAATGCATTTCATCCTCAATATCATCAATACACAATGTACAGGTTCTAAGATTTCTATTAACATTGGAATACATTCCCTTCTCTATAGCTAGATTATGCGATGACAATCTAAATTTAACAATACACTTTTTATAAATTTCAGGTATAAGTTTACATAAATATGAATACAAGGAAAAATTGGATATCATATATCTATACAAAAAACATTTTGATGAACTTTCTAAAGTAGCATCAAACTCTTGTTTGACAATATCACAAAGTCTTTGTTTAATAACCATATTATGATCTTTACATAAAGTATTTTGTGAATACCACAAATCATTTAAACCAAGATGGAACAATTCCTTTCATATATTACAAACCCAGTTATTTTTGTCATTTGGATTCTTTAAACACATATCATAAAAATAATTTTAACAACCATGTAATATACAATTTTTATTATTCAATACTTTAATCCAATATTTAAATATACGTAATTTCCTGGTTACTAACATTGGAAATCTTCCAAGTTCACAATAGACCATGACATTCAGTGTACTTGTTTTAACATTCAAAATTCGTTTACAAAATCAATATGTATCTTTTCTACGTCTTGCGCTTTATTGGACAGCTCAAGGTAGCATAACTGATTCTTACAGGTAAATGAAATATAAACAAAACTATTAACTACCCCAATTGTTTTCTTCACGTAAAAACAAAAATACAACCCAAGAACAAATGACAATTATAAAAACATTTTATTGAAGTCACCTTCCAATACAATATTTATTTACTCATCAAAACGGTTTCTTGAGGAAAAAAATCACTTTCAAATTGGTTTTTAACACTACGAATACTTATATCACATCCATTTTCGCATGTTTTTGGGTTGTCTCTTTTCGCACTAATTCAATAATTTGAGTATGCTCGTTGTAAGTCTTGTTTTTGTTGCTCTTTATAAATTTATTTTTTCAAAAGATTTATCCTCGTCCGTCTTTAGGTTATCAAAATTGACTTCTGGTGGTGCTCTTATTCTTCCTAACATCATTTTCAATAACAATTAATATGAAAAAAGCAATAAAGTAATGCTTATAAAAATTGATATATCATGCCGCATTACAAGGGTCATTAACAGCCTAAACCTGTTTACAAAGTGCAAATCTAGAACAACCTTCATGAACTAGGGAACTATGAAAGTTTATATAATTTTCAGGTTTCGGCGTTGATTTACAGGTTGTTGTTTTTCAGGTCTGATATTATTGCTTAAAAATAAATGAAATGCAACACTTATTATGAACGACGATGAATATGGGAAGCAGAATAAAGGAAGATGTTACCGCATTTTTCTGTCAAACAAATCCATATTGTGTCCGATTCGCACTTTGTTAGCAGTGATCGTTTTATAAAAGATTTGTTTCGAAAGAAAATCGAGGCAAAATTACGTTTCTGTAACTTTTAAAAAAACACAAGGAACTCAATACACAAATAAAGGAGCTACAGAAAGAAAAAAAAACAGAAAAAGGAGGAGGGGGGTATTCAGGTTGGATCGTTTGGTAAACAATAACAGTCTCTTGATAATTCCAACAAAAGATTATAACTGATTGCATGTTGTTATCTCTTCATTTGTCCATATTGATTATATATTTGAAATATAATCGACTGCGGTGCACTCGACATGGTACAACAAGAACCTGTCTTCATATGATCTTCTTTATTTCTCAAAAATAAAACCCGAGAAGAAACAAGAAACAAATAGGAGAGGACTACATTTTGAAATATGAAACTGTAAATGCAGAAGTTTTCGTGGGGGATTTAATTTTATTTATTAAGTGGATTAGAATTATCCACGAAATTATAACCCCAACGAAAATGTAACTGTAGATCTACATTATTTTATGATCTGCAAAATCTTATTGATATTATATAAAAGATGAACATAAATGCATACAATGAAATAAATAGGTTAATTGATTAGACAACGATATTCAAAGGTTTTCTTTAAAACAGATGATAATCATAATCCTTTGTTTGTACAGAAATTAATAAATCAAGCACTGTCAATCAAGGTCATTTAACAGGCCAATGCGTTTATAATGCCATCAAGTCGTTTATCACACAATCATTGTACTTGGATAAAACATCAAAGGTGTGTAAAAGCAAATTAGCTTGTGAAGGTTAAAACACTTGGTAAGTGCACACTGTTACTATGAAATGCAGTTATTGATTTTCCCAGCGGCGAAAGTTCAGATCAGATTTATTGTGTATTGTTATTTATAAAGTGACATTAATATAATTATTTTCTAAACTTAAAAATACGAAAATTAATCCTCACGAACTAACTGTTGGATACAAAACCACGAAATTCTACTACACATGTTTTTACCTTTTTCGACGTGTTAACCCTCTCTCTCTCTCTCTCTCTCTCTCTCTCTCTCTCTCTCTCTCTCTCTCTCTCTCTCTCTCTCTCTCTCTCTCTCTCTCTCTCTCTCTCGCTCTCTCTCTCTCTCTCTCTCTCTCTCTCTCTCTCTCTCTCTCTCTCTCTCTCTCTCTCTTTATCACTTACTTAGCCATTCTAGATCATAAGTTAAGCCGTTAGTTTTCTCCTTTGAAATATATTACATTTGTTATTTCGGTATAAGCTTTTCGCATTGTTGAATGCCGTACGGTAATATATAGTTGCTAATTTCTGTGTCATTTTGGTCACTTGTGGAGAGTTGTCTCATTTACAATCATCCCACATCTTATTTTTATATTATACAGATGTACTGTATCGTTTTTAATGAAAGTAAGTTCAAAGTTAATTACAAATAATAATTATACCTTTTTCTACCAGACTAAACGCCAAACCATGATTTGTCTAAAAAACACAAATAAAGTGGTAATCGTTTGCTTGTATGTTTCGTATCCCTTTTTTTATATAATCGAGACCGTTTAATATAATGTCATATGTATGAAAATATAGTCCTCTCCCATTGCGTCCTTATTTCTTCTAGGGTTATATTTCTTATAAGGTGAATGAGGAAGAAAAAAAAATGAATAAAAGACAGATTTCCGTTGTAGAAAAAGGTTCCACCATACCAAGTGCCTCGAAGTCGATTTTATTTCAACTATACTATAAAATATAATGAATGATCATGCATATACTAAATTGAAATTCTTTTGTTGTTCATCTGTTTCAAATATCAGCTAATCAATGTCAAATACAACTCTTTAAACGTAACCATGTATATTTTAAGTAGCAATATTCCAGCAGCACCTGCATATGGTGTATATATCTCCCAATTGATACAATATTCCCGTGCTTGCATTTCCTATCATAATTTTCTTGAATGAGGGTTGTTGCGAACAAGTAAGCTTTTAAATCAAGAGTTCCAAATGGTGAAGTTGAAATCATCACTTCGTAAATTTTACGGACGCCATCACGAGTTGGTTAACCGTTATGGAATAACCGTTTCACAAATAATATCGGATATGTTCCTTACGACGTTACTACAATCCCCTTCCCTTTCAAGAATGTGACCTACCAAATTAGACTATTTACCGGATTTGTTATCACATAAGCAACACATGTGGATCGGGATCTGCTTACCCTTCCGGAGCACCTGAGATCATCCCTAGTTTTTGGTGGGGTTCGTGTTGTTTATTCTTTAGTTTTCTATGTTGTGTCATGTGTACTATTGTTTGTCTGTTTGTCTTTTTCATTTTTAGCCATGGCGATTTATGAGTTTGTCTGTCCCTCTGGTATCTTTCGTCCCTCTTTTAAATAACATAGTTCAGCAGAATTATTCTAAATACAAAGGAAATTCTTATCCCAGGCAGATAACCTTAGACGTATTTTGCACAACTTTTTGGAACTTTTGGTCCTCAATGGTCTTTAACTTTGTACTTGTTTTGGCTTTGAACTTTTTATCTGAGCGTCACTAATGGGTCTTATATATACGAAATGCGCGTCTGGTGTATTAAATTATAGGACTGGTATCTATTCATAGCTATTATTTGTGTGTTTCCCTGTCCTGTATGTTCTCCCATGTATTTGAATTGTAGTCCTGTCATGTAATGTTGTCATTTTAATGTTATATTTAACATTGCCAGAAAAGCAGGAGGTTTGGATAGCCACAAAACCAGGTTAAATCCACCATTTGTTCTTCAGATGTTCTGTACGATGTCTGGAAAATGGCAATTGTTATATTATAGTCCGTTTCTGTGTGTTTGTTTCATTTTATTGTTGTGTTTATGTTGTGTCGTTGTTCTCCTCATATATTTGATGCGTTTCCCTCACTTTTAGTTTGAAACCCGGATTTGTTTTTCCTCAATCGATTTATAAATTTCGAACTGAGGTATAATACTGTTGCCTTTATTTATTCAGCAGACCAGTTTAAAATGATTAAGGAGTCCTATTAGCCGTGGTGTAGTGGTTATTGCATCAGACTACTAACACACAGGTTTCTGGTTCGATTCCCGTTCCGGTATGAAAATTTCAGGGGCTGAATTTTCGGCTCTCCCTTGACACCATTACCGAGTATGGTCTTGAGGAAACGATCGTAGTCTGTCGGGGGACGATAAACAGCTGACCCGTGTTAAGAGAGTGCCATATCTATTGCACGTTAAAGACACCCTTGTAGACTTCGAAAAAGTGCAGGCTAATGCCGCTACAAGACAGCACTCGCACCCGCAAAGTGGAAAGGGGTTAATATAAATTGCAAAACTTGTTTCCAAATCCACTATAAATAAATATGTTTAAACTAAGGAGTCTTAATTTGTAGTACATGTAGTAGATTGACACAAGCATCAAACTGTTAGAAGTGTTTTCTTTATCATGTTTATCGTAGGACGAGTCATATTTTCCTTGCTCATCAGTTTACAAATTGTTTTCTTATTCGTTATTCTATTTTGAAAGGTTGTAATTCGTGTATAATATATAGTCAATGTCTTTTTTTGTTTTTGTTTACAAAAAAAAACTATTCCTAATGAAACTATGACGATAAGGAGTATACAACACGAAACGGTGAAATAGGCAAGCTGAATTGTTCATATTTTCAAGTAAAAAAACACACCAAAAAAGCTCTATTGTGTTGTGAATACTTTATGAAATTATTAATTTGCTATGGCTATTTTCCATCCAGCAAATGAACTTTTGACGCCCTCATTACTAAAAATATCCCCATGTGGTTGATGAATGGAACTGGTTCTAACAAATGCAGTATCTCCAACATTCATATCAACGACAGCTACTGGGGTTGTTCCACTGAGCATGCCAGATGTCATCTCTATATAACTCTGAGCAATTACTTCACTGTTCTTGAAGATATTCACTGCTATGGAGCAATATCGATTTGGATAGAGAGTGAAGGTGAAAACATATATTCCACTTACAGGGGCGGTAAAAGTTCCCGTATATTTGTTATATCCTTTACCAATATTTAAAATCACGTGATCAAATACTATTGGATGATGCATTCCAACATTTGTTTAAATTGTAGTTAGATGGGCATAAAAAGCAACGGTTGAAGGTTGTACAAATACATCTGCCTGTGTTATTAGTCGGCTTACTGAAAATGAATTAAAATGTTGTACTATTTACCGATATACAAAAGAAAAGCAGCACGTCTCACGCATAAAATCACACATTGATTATAATTTAACGGACGATTAAAAAAGGACTTGCCATACAAACTATACATATTGTTTTACGATCTGTCTGTTTTCCGGATGTTATTCAACTGAATGACACCTATCGGATTATAGTCACCTAGACTGAGGGTTTTTTCATTTACAAGATTTTTTTCTTTTATGACAATACATGCATTTGCAAAAATATATGACCGAACAGTTTACTCTACGTGGACGTCTATTAAATTTTTTATGGTCTTTAAATTTGGACGCCACATCCCATAAAACTGACTACGAATTTTATTATCCAGTAGGATAACTTATGATCAAAGTATTTTCCTTCCAGATATAAATATATTGTATTTAAATGATTAAAACTTTTTAAGGATGCTATCAACTTCCAAGAAAACACAGAACATGTTTTCTTGGAAGTTGATAATCAAAATTACTTAATCTTAGTTATTCATGGAAACGTTAAAACAATTCACGAATACTAGTCTCATTTTCTGTTCAATCTATTGGAGGTATATCAAGTTATCCAAGAAAATATACAGCCACAGCAAAAACATGAGTACTTCTCATCTATAGTTTTCAATATGGCAGGGATAGGAATACGGTAGTGTCTCCAGTTATTCGAGGATGTAAATAAATATAAGAAGATGTGGTATGAGTACCAATGGGATAACTTTCCATCCAAGTCACAATTTATAAAAGTGAACCATTATAGGTCAAAGTACGGTCTTCAACACGGAGCCTATGCTTTCAACGAACAGAAAGCGATTAAATGCTCCAAAATTACTAGTGTAAAACCATTCAAATTTGAAAACATACGGTCTTTTCTATATAAAAACGAGAAACGAACCACATTAACAAACTACAACTACTGAACATCACATTACAGTTGTAAAAAATTGCAGCGGGTTTAAACGTTTTACTGATACCAAACACACACCCTTATCTGAAACAATAGTGTAACATCACAACATAGAAAGACACACTATAAGATATAAATTGACATGGATTAACTCAATCAAAAGTTGTAGCAACACAAATTAACATACACTGAACTGAACGAATAAATGTGATATATGATACAATGTAAATAATGTAAAGTTAATAAAAATAAGGGAGGAATAATTAACGTAAAAGTATAACACAGCTGTGAAATGTTAAACAACTTCATGAAAACATCAACCATGAAAAATATTCCGCCATTTGTAATAATATTATACACAGGTAAATGAAAATGATATTGTTGTTAGGTATACTTCTTCTTTTTCTGTCTTAATAACCTCCCGTTTATGAACACCAATATATTTCTTGTATATCAATAAAACTATTCTAGAACTCGGTACATGTGGCATGGGGTGAATATTAACAATAAAACTATAAAAATGGTGGTCGACAAAACTTCTTATTATACCTTACATATATTTCAAACAATTCTATTGGGTGAAACGTTATCACGTGATATGGAATAATTCAGTTAATTTTCATTCAATAGCAAGGAAGGACGAATAACCCTAGAAATTTACACCAGCGGTGAATAACCCTATTATTCACCGGTGAATAACCTTTTGAGTTTGTTGATTTGTACTTGAGCTCCCTCCCATGAAAATGACGTTACAGACGTAAATAAACAAAATGGCAGCGTTCACGTTACACTGGAAGCCCATCGACAGACGAGGAATTAAGGCATTGGACATGAATAGAGTTCAGAGTGCCAGCAGCCGATGATATCTCTTATAAACGGTCCTTTTCAGGGCCATCAATATTTTACAAAAAGATTCTACTTTTGTTGTAAATTTGAGAAATTCGAACACAAAGGTATTTTCAAACGTCAGTCTGTGTAAATGTTAAAAATATAGACACTAGGTGTTCGAAATGCCCTTCCACTGTTAGTTCGGTACAATAAAACAATTGTGGCCCCTTAGAATCGATGAATATCCAAAATTGTCAACCCTTAAAAGTTATTTCACTTCGGGCTGTGCCCTCAATGAAATAACCTTCTCGTGTTGATAATTTTGGATATTCACCTTTTCAACTGGCCATAATTGTATAGTGTTCTTCGTGCACAGGTGCAGAAATTTTGATGTATAAAAGGAGAAAGGAAATAATTCCTTTTTAAATTGGCCTACCCTCAATGATATTTACTCATTTGTAGCATTAATAAAGGACATTGCCTGTACAAGCGGTCAAGTTGAAATTGGGTTAGGCTTGCCAAATATAGAGTATATCGCAAACCAAAGAACTGTAGGGCGACACCCATAATATAAAAGAAATGGGGGGTTATTTGCACTTTCGCTTATTCAAATAGATATAGGAAAATGTGGTATGAGTGCCAATGAGACAACTCTCCATCCAAAAAACAATTTATAAAAGTTAACCATTATAGGTCAAGGTGCGGCCTTCAACACGGATCCTTGGCTCACACCGAACAGCAAGCCATAAAGTGCCCCATAAATTATTAATGTAAAACCATTCAAACGGGAAAACAACTGTCTAATCTATACAAAAACGAGAAACGAGAAACACGACATAAACAAAGGACAACTACTGTACATCCGATTCCTGACTTAGGACAGGTGCAAATATGTGCAGCGGGATTAAACGTTTTAATGGTACCAAACCTTCTCCCTTTTCTGAAACAATAGTATAACACCACAACATAGAAAAACACACTAAAAATATCAGTTGGAAGGTTTAACTCAATCAAAGTTCACTTCAAATAGAGAAAATAAATCTTAAGTATGCAAACTGTTTGATCAGTCTAATCAATTTTGTTATGAGTGTCCTTTTATTTTCGTCGTGTTGATCTAATAAACCGCAGGCAGAGTTTGAACTTCGAGTCATACATTCTTTCCCGGGGTATGTGTATTAACGCTGTCATTTAGTTTTTAGTTTCTACTCTACAGGTCGGTTTTTTTTTCAAGAACAAAAATCATGTCGAAGTGACTACAAATTTCATCATGATGTCCTTCGTCCCTTACTTTCACACTTTCAGGCTTACTTCCGTTGTCATGTGACATGCTGTCATGATCAGTCTGGATAGCTCCAACATTTATTTCTGTGTTTACTGTTTGCAGATTTGTTATAATAGCATTTAGTCTTCCAATTTCTGTTTGTTGATTCTTAACCGTGTCTTTTAAATGAGAGATTTCAACTCCTTGTGCTTTCATTACAATTCCTTGCGCTTTCATCGTTTTGTAAATTTGTAAAATTTCAGAATACAGATCGACCTTTTCTGATTTGGCTAAAGCTACAATCACAAATGCTTCTGCAAACAGTATAACTATGACCCTAGTAGCCATATTGTATACGTTGATTGTTATGTAATCCACACACACTGTAAGTTTGATATGGAAAATTTGTGAAATTGTCCTACTTATTATCTAATATTCAACTAGCCAGAGTTAACTGCCGAATTGTTATACTTTCTTCTTTGGTAGTATTCGATATAACTTAACTAGAGTGTTACTGCTTACAACGTTATGCTAAAAACCTAAACACGCCACAAAAACCTGAATATGATGCAAATATTAATGTATATTAAGGTATTCTTATAATTATTTGAATATTTCATATACATTTATGTACTAAATATATTGATTAGTAACACATGTAGCACCTGATATCAACCCCAGTTTTTGGTGGGGTTCGTGTTGCTTAGTCTTTATTTTTTTTTCATGTTGTGTCTTGTGTACTATCAACTGATTTCTCTGTTTGTGTTTTTAATTTTTAGCCATGACGTTGTAAGTTTATTTACGATCTATGAGTTTGACTGTCTCTTTGGTATCTTTCGCCGTTTTGCCAATGTGTTTACTTTATAGTGTTTCATGGATGACTAGTGTGTGGTAATTGTTTTAAGTCATGGTGTTGTATATTTATGTAGCTATCATCGATCTTTTTTAAAATGTCTATTTGTATCTTCTTCATTATTTAGACAAAAAATACTGGTGTCTGGTATTTGTTTTAATAATTGAGCAGTGTGTATTTCTTTTTGCTTTTTTACTTGCTCTTGTGTATCGTCTTCATTATCAAGACTGCATTTTTGGGGTGTTTAATTTTGTTTGTTACATTTCATATCTAAGGACTGAATATTTATATTTGGTTAATAAAAAGGACGAACGGAAATATGCCTTACCAAATCTTCCAATTGAAAATATTCAAGCGTTTATATTAAACTTTACTATTCACAATATATCCATATGCTAAATATCACACAATACTGAAGTGTGTGGTGTTAACGTTTATTTGCCAAACATATGCTGATGAACGTTTCGTCCCCGATGGTATCACAAGACCAGTAGTCAGCACTTCGATGTTGCCATAACATTAATTCTATGGTGATTTTTATAAATTAACTGTTTGCAAAAGTACGTATTATCGACCTACTAAGGATTTTCTTATCCAAGGCATAGATTACTTTAGCCGTATTTGTCACAGTTTTTGGGAATTTTGGGTCCTCAGTGCTCATCAACTTTATCATGTTTATACTTGTTTGGCTTTCTAGCAATTTTGATCTGAGCGTCACTGATGAGTCTTATGTAGCCGAAACACGCGTGTGGCGTATCAAAATATAAGCACGGTACCTTTGATAACTATTAATTTTCCATGTAATCTTTGTTTTATTACAACATGTTAATTTGTTTATATGTCAATACAGATTATTATGTATTAATTATTGCCAACGAAATTCCTGGAAAACATGTGATTTTACTCTATTATTTTTCTCAGAATCCAAACATTCCACAACAAGGCAAGGATTTCTCTTCATCAATTGTTCATAGTTATATTTCGGTGGTATACAATTAATGTCATCAACTACACCGTAACGTTCTACTTTTAACGACTTCGTTTTGCCTTCGATGTCTATCGGGTCTATTCTTATTGCGTTACGAGATGCCATAGCGGGATTCTCATCAAAGTAATTGAATGGTAGCAAGAAAAAGCTGAGACTTTCACCCGTAGTATGAGTGACTGGTAGGTCTTCTTTTACTGGTATATGGTAAAATCCCATTGTTAGCCATGCTACGATGTCCTGTAAATTATAACATTATCGTCATAATTAAGGTTATACATTGGATGACTTTCATTTATCTTAAACTTTACATTTGTTTAAATCAGAATATATCTATGAATTTTGCAATATTTTGATCAACTTTTAAAATCTGATTGCTAAATTGTGCTTTGTTTATTTTGTATTCGTTAACTTAATTTGGATAAATCTTGAAAATAGAGTCCACGCTTCGCTTACACCTCTTATAACCTTAATCTGAGTTCCTCTAAAACAACTATAAAAAAGTTTGTGTCATACAAGTCTGATGTAAAATAGGTGAATATAAAACCAGGTTTAATCCGCCGTTTTCTACAAAAGGAAATGCATCTTCCAACATGTCCAAGTCAAGAATACGACAATTCTTTTCTATCAACTTTGTGTGTTTGAGCTTTTAATTTTGAAATTTGATAAAGGACTTTACGTTTTGAATTTTCCATGTAGTATTTTTGTCTTTTCCCATTTTAGTAAGTAATATAGATGAACATTATCAAAAAGGTTGCAAAATGAGAAAATCACATAATAAACATTAAAGAAAATTGTTTTTTTTTCTTTTCTGTCAGACATTTTCAATCTACCTATGAAAATAATGTTTAACATGTGACTCATTCTGGTCAAATCAAATCCGTTTAAATATACAAAATATTGATATCAACATATAACTGTTTCGTTTATTCGGCTTTCAACATGCCACGATAAGACAAATATAACATATAACTTGGTCATTGTTATACTGCAGAGCAATACAATTAATGACATTACCTACACCGTAATGTTCATCAATCACCGACTTTGTTTTTTCATCGTCAATAAGTTCACCTTATTTAAATAACCAGGCCAAGCCAATTTACGTTGATTTCTTTAAAAGTTTACACGACATGTTGATATTTTGCTATTATTATAGTTCACGTTGAAATGCCATATTTCGATTGGCTAATACGAGGGAGTTCGCCACGGTTGACAGTGTTTTCTCCGGGTAACAATCTGCTCTATCACCCTTTCAGATATGTGCTATTTATATATTATACTATTCGCATTATTTTAATATGACCAATTAAAATGTATTCATTGTCAATGAAATCCTAATACGAATTGCGGTTTTGTTATTGTCTTATTAGTAAAATTATAGCTAATTTTTCAAATTCTCTTGGGACAATATTAATCATTTGTTTTCGACTCAAAAGAGACATCACTTATTTCTGTAAAACTTGTACATTTGATTTCATTACCCAAAACGTATGACGAAAAATATTGAAAAAAAAAAACAAAAAATGACATGTGGTCTTTCATTATTATAAACAATTAACGATCGTTTACCTTGTCAACAATATTTTCATCATCGTCAATAAAATCCTGAAATCTTACTATAGGCTCGTCTGGCTTATTAGTTTGGTAAATGGAACTGCTTCCCGGCTCATTATCCTTTCTTCTGGTAACAGCAACTTGATAGCGTGACCAGGTAATTCCTGGTTCGTACCTTGTTCCCGGCGGGTATATATTATATGTCATACCTTTATTCACTATTCTATAACCGGGTGTGGTGCCGAATTTATCTTTAATATAATTATTTGATATCACAAGGTTTTTAGGTTGCTTAAAGTTGTGTTTATATGCTGCCTCCTTCTCAGTTACCTTCAATTTTCTTGCAAATTTCAATTGTTGAATATTTGAATCTGAATTTGTATATGAAGGACTTGAAACGGCATCATTTTCAATATCAATAGTTTCAAATCTGTTGTATTTTCCTTTTATGTCCATGTCTACCTTGAAATGAAATAAATGTTGATGAATCAAGCCCATTAAATGTTTACTTATTTCAAAACCGTATGGATTTTTACGTCCATGATATGCTGCTATTATTACACCTGAAACAGTGACCTTAACCTCTATTCCACCAGTGGGATAAAATATAAAATCTATAATGTAATCATAGTTGAAGACGGTGATGATAGTTCGGACAGTTAATACGACACTAACCATACCCTCGTAAAATCTATGAGACGAAGTCGATGAATACCCATGATGACGTCTTAATGGAAGTCCCGTGTTAAGTTCAAAAACACAGAACGCTCGTGAATTGAAAACTGGAATTTCGGAGCTTCCGTCTAAAAAGTATGTACTCATATATGTTGCATCATTTGGACAGTCAACCCCATGCATTAAATATTTTGCTCTCAAGCCCAGCAAAAATCTTGAATCGAAAAACCTAAAATTTTGTTCCGTTGGTTTGTATCCAGAATAAAAAGAGGCTAATTCTTGTAGACTAATTTCATATACTATACGCTGACCTTGGAATCTTATATCAAATAAACGTGGTCCTGTAATTATTGACATACCTATATCAAATTCCCAAAACATGTACGTTACTTTCCTTCCTTTGATGTTGTATCGTTTTCCATCAGGGGAAATTTGTGAAGGATTACGTAATGGATTCGAAAAGGGTGGTTTTCCCCTTCGATTCATAGTAAGTGGAATATTAATCGATTCTCTTGGAAAAGGTATTTTATTAAAGAAGAGTTTATTTCTTCTGTAAAAATTTCTCACTTTGTTCCATGTTTCAAAAATTCTTCCATAAAACCAAATTTTCAAGATCTGAAAATTTTCAAAACGGGTTTCTACATAAACTTCAAAATCTATTGGTCTTAAAATGCTATATTCAAAGTTTTGATAAAAAGTGTACCAATAAAAACGTTTTCCGTCCAACTTTGTAATCGGAACTTGAACGCTGATAGCCACATCTAAACATTTATTATGACAGTTAATAAATGTACCGCCGTATAAATCATGAAGTGCCTTCCCGAATTCTTTGTTTATTCTTTCCTTCAGTTTTTGGGAAATATTTTCAATAGATGTAATCGGTCTTTGAAAGAATGGAATTGGTTGTGGTCGATAAGGAACCAGTCGATAACCGTTAGGAAACGGAAGTGGTCCAACAACTATTTCAAGAACATTTGGTTTAGCATCTCCTCCTCTTATTAAGATGACGTGAGCTTCTCTTGGTGGTTTTGTAAATCCATTATCTATATAGTTCAACACTGCTGCTTTCGGTGGCAAATAAAGTTCTGCTAAGTATATATAGTTACTCATGATTGTCGCATTACTGAATTTTGTAAGATTAAGTTCTTTATTTGAGTACAAATAGTAAAGTAGACCCTTCATTTCTTTCCTAGTGAGGTCGTTGAAAACAGATGGATAATTCAGCTCATTCGTATTAATTCTACCATATGGATGCTTACTATTTCTTCCACAGATTTCTACAGATTTGTTTCCTGTAAAAAATATACTTATATAATAACGGGTGCAATCATTAAATATTAGCAATTGACAATTCCAACATTAAAACAATTTTAAAAAACGATTTATAGTTTTTGTTTCAAATTAATGTACAAGAGAAAATGTATACAAATAATACCAACGATTATCAACAAGATTTAACATTCAAATGCAATATGTTTATTTATAGTTATGGTAATAGTAACGTCATTACATTGCGTGTGTAACTTAATATCATCAGAAGCATGTTGATCAACGCCACTTCACTATCCTATTCAATAAATGGCGGAAACGTTTTATGAGTGTTGTAAGTGTTGGTACCCAAATAGAACCATAGAACTTCTGCATAATAAACTGGCATATCTATGCAGAATTCAAGTCACACGTTCTGTACAAATTGAACCTTACAAACTCGACCACTAATGTCAATGGCAATATTAAATTTGAAAAGATGGTCACTTAATAAATAACAACAAAAACATTTGTTGTTCTTCTTAAAGTGAATAAAGTGGACTTTTCAATAACAAATTATGCTTTCGTAAGATCCATAAATTGTTAAATGATATGTGTATTTCAATACACTTACCATAATGCTATGGCGATATATTTATATATTTAAAAGGACAATTCATTTAAGAAAGAGTAAAAACTAATTCTTCGTACCTCATAACTTGTTTATGGTAATTTTTATCATGTCTTTAACAGAGGTTTGTACTGGATAGTACACTAAAGTGCGGTGTTACATATTTTGACAAAAGAGAAGAGACAACAAATTGGAAGTGACATGATATGATTTATAAATGTGTTGCAAAAAATCAAAACACAAACTTTCGGAAATCAAAAGCAAATACTCGACTTGAATAATTTCTAATATGCTTTAAAAAAAAATCACTGAAACCCGAACAACCGGAAATTACTGCAGGATGAAGGTCTCTCTATAACGGGATTGAGCCGTCAGAATATCTTTTTTCTTTATTTGTGTTTTGACTTGGAAATGCTTTATGTAGGTAGATTTATCATGCAATTTTAAAACCTCCAGTTAACCTTTTTGCACCTGACGCGATCAATTTTACATAAACACCTCTTTAAAGATAAAACAATAAATTGTTACGCTATGTTAAGTCTTTCAATTTACATGATTAATTATCATATTTATTAACTGCGATAAGTGTATTACTGTTTGATAGTTCGTTTGCATTCAATTAAAAATTGTCCGGTATATGTTCAGACTGTGCTTCAGTTAGTATTTACCTGTACAAAACAACATAATTATGATTTACGTGAAAGCTACTGAACAGTAATTGATTGACTGCCACCTTATTTCTGAACAGTGCTGAATTTACTACATATGAATATCTCAATTATAACCATATCTCTAAATTCCAGACGAATTTGGGTTCAAACTTTACAGAGGATGATAAAATCAACGTTATTTTTAAATAGTTTAATACATTTTCCAGTGTTACTATAACTACATTACGTAACTGCATCGTAAGATTGATATTTAATCATATGATACTCACTTCTCAATAATACAGGTTTAATGTAAAGCTGTGGTTTTAAACACTTTCCGTCATTCCTCTTACTAGGCTAGAAAATAACACACATGCATTATTGCTTTAATCTGTGTCAAGTCATATCAGTTATCAGTTGCTGATATTGGAGTAAAAGTGAAGCATTAAATTCATACATGCGTATTTTCTCTCTTACAGGTACGTAAAATTTGTTACGGATTTAAAGATAAATGTATGTAAAATGAAAGTATATTTTCATTATATTTTTGGAAAAAAACTAAAGACATATATTTGAAGTTTTATATCCTTTTTTAAAAAGTCATTCATGATATACAGTCAACTACAACAGATTTTTGTTTGATTCTTTGTTATAGTTTTTGTACATTTGAATTTTGAATTCAATGTTTTTTTTATAAAAATGAGGAGATGTTTGGTAGATTGCCAAGGAGACAACTGTTGAAACGAAAACAAGTGGAAAATTTTATGGTCTTTCCGTATCTTATTTACATTTGAGTTTTGAATTGGTGTTAATGCATTTTTTATGATATCAAAAATGTAACTGTTTCTTTGAATAAAATTACGACTAGATATGTTGATGTTTTCTTTCCGAATTACATTTTGCCATCAATATGAATTTTACCTTGCTTCTATATGTACGTCCATACACTGTTTTTCTTTGATAAGCCTCTGATATCTCAATTAATAACACACAAAGTACAATAAACGACCAACCATTACCATTTGGTGGTCTGAAATAAACGATTGCGACGAAGTTTATTTTTGTGTGAAGAAAGTATAAACACGTGTATATCTAAATTAGAGCATTTAATTATAATTCCATATCTTGAAGGAATATACATAAACTTTGGCAGCAAATAGATCAGTAAGTGGTTGATTTTCAGACAATATACATCTTTTACTAAATTACTTAAAAAGGGATATGTCGACTTCTAAACATTTCATACATGAAAAGAATTGCACATATTTGTGGCGAAGCAATATTTGCATGAGGAGAATGGTTTTTTTTTCAAAATGTGCAAGGGAGTCTTGCTTGACACAAAGTACAAAATAAGCATTTCATGCATACATTTCTAGAAAATATCAATAAATGTTACCTACAATTAGTATCTATACAAAATCTTATAAGTTTAATCTAACCATGTCTCCGTGTGTTGTCTCAGATAAAGACAACAGTGGTATACCGATGTTTAAAAGTCATAAATCGATTGGGAGTAAACAAATTCGGTTTCAAACTAAACCCGAGGGAAACACAACAACTTTAGAGGAATGCAAAGGAAAAACAGAAACACCGAAGTGCAACAAAAGCAAACGCAAATGCAACATACATAGAAAAAAGTAAAATCACAAAACACGACCTATTTGATAACAACTGTCATACTCTTGACTTAGTACAAGACATTTGAAGAAAAAAATTGTGTGTTAAACCTTGTGTTATAACCCTCATAATAACTGAAGTCATTGGTGAAGATTTTCGTCCCCGTTTTGCATTATACATATTACAAAATTGTTTAATCATAGTATGTCATTCAGAAAATGCATGTACAAAGTCGTAAAATATGTTTTCCATTTATTTCGCTGTTTAATAAAGTTTCGATTTTGATTTTTGTCAGTTTTCATGGATTCCCCCTTGTTGAATATACTTTGGAGTTTGGTATTTATTTTTTTTACTTTTGTTTTGCTTTAAATTTAAGTGAAGAATTTCTGACTGGTATTATGCATATTAATAAGCCAATATTACTCAAAACAAGTTTAATAAGGGGAGGGAGTGGTTGTTAATTAAGGTAACAGCAGATTACAGATGTTAAAATCTCGTAAAACGTTTGTCATGTTTGTGAAGAAACTATTCAAAGTGGCAAAAAATGGTGAGCCATTTTAATACTGAAAACTGTGAATTGAGGTCGCAAGTCCATATCTGAATAATCCGTAAGAACATGAAGAACAAGGATAAAAATCAATTTACTTTAGCTATTTTTCTAGTTTCAAATATTAATATAATTATCTTATGACTAACCTTAAAATTTTTTTAACTTACCTCATGGTGTTGTATACGATAACTCTCTAGTTATAATAAGAAATTTGTATGTGAAAATATATATTATTTTTTATTTATATCTATATACTGAAAAAAATAAACAACTCGTACAAATAAGATGGATTGACTTCATTAAATTGATTTACCATACCGAAGTCCTAACAAGACAGTATTGATTTACACAAGGACGGATACGCTCTATTAAATGAGATTACATAAGCACATGAATTAATTGAAATAGAAACCTAATTGTGTGAAAAAGAGGGGCGAAAGATACCAGAGGGACAGTCAAACTCATAGAATGATAATAAACTATGAACTATACGAAGGAGATATTAAATGTTTTCGCCGTTGAATAAAATTCAAACTGGGCAATAACTACACAGTCAGGTGAAAGATGCATTTTACAGATACATCCTTTTTTCTTCGATCCCTCGATAGGTTCAAGCTGCAGATAGAAATATGTACTAATACAGTGGCACATAGTCAAAAGTTTGGTTTGTAGCTGTCCTGATACATCTTAACAACCCACAATTGAATCATTATTCATTGAATTTAGGTGATGAAAAGAACAGAAACCAATATTCAATATCATAACTTAAATGTAAATAAAATATTTTTTAATTACATGTAACATTTCGTTAAGCGTCCGGTTTTTACATACAAATTACTATGTGGTTACGATTGAAACTCATACCTTAATGTAAAATTGTGTTGTATCAGTACAGTTTATATGTAAATTTCCGACAAGATGGCTGCAAGTACAAATGAAGATACAAAAACCAACAAAAAGCATATGAGTATGCTTTTGTTCAGCGAATATATTCAACCAATAATATCAGATATTTATCCTTTTGTTACCAAGTTTAAAACAAATCTTAGCTTGCAAAAATAATTTTAACGACTTATCATCTTTTTTGTTGATAATGCACAGTACGAATGTTGTCACTATTAAATCAGGAGTTGCTTCCTTATCCAGAGTTGGCCGTGTTAAAGGTCGGGTTTGTGCTGCCCAGTCATTAGTTTGATGTGGTCTACTTGTTGTTTTGAAAAAAAATATTTGAAGGCGTGGTATAATTGCCAATTAAACAGCTATCCGTCAGAGAACACATGCCATAGAAGTTAAAAATTAGTACTACCTTCAATAATGACGAAAATCCATACAGCTTTGTAAGTCATGACAAATGTAAACAATTCAATCGAAACAAATTACATGGACGGAATGTCAGGAACAAACTAGATCTTTTCACATTGATTTCCGTTATGCAGCTGAAAGCATGCATATTAACAGCTTCTAAAGGTGTGGAAATGTTCAACAAACGTGATCATTCTATGTAAAAAAACTCATTTTGACTTACAAATCAAATTCAAGAATAAATGTTCACAACCATTTCTCCTATACAAAATGCATTTTTTTTCAGATACATCTAGTTATTTAACAGTAATGTATGCATGGGAAAGTTTCAAAAATACACTTTGTAATCAACATAATTAAAATGTCTTTTTGTGTAGAATTCTATTCACATTCATCTCCTTTCGATGTAAATTGGTTTGTTTTGAGAAAAAAAAATTTGACACGACATGATGTAAAACATATACGTTTTTGCATACGAACTTTTATTTTATGACGTCTTACCGATTTTTTTATAACTAGAAGGTTGAAAAAAAGTGAATGTCTTTTTGTGTAGAAATCTATCCGCATTCACTTCAACCTACATGGTTTGTTTTGAAAAAAAAGCAAACTTTGACACGATATGATGAAACACATATACATTTTTGCATACGAATTTTTATTTTATGATGATCTTAACGTCTTACCGATTTTTATATAACTAGAATGGTTGTAAAAAGAATGTCAAAACTATGATTTATTACATATAATAAACATTGTTTATATCTATGTTTAACAAGTAACTTAAGTTAAGGACATTCGCGTCATTTTGGTGCACTATTTCGGTATCTCAGTCCAGAAGATAATATCTATATAAAAGTAACGAACCATTTAATTCTAGGGAAAATAAGGGGGGGTCCTAAAATAATATTCTGAACCCCAGTTTCATGATGAAAAAAAATATCAAAATTTAAAAATAATTCAATTGATAGAGTCGAAAAAAAATAAAAATGGTCGCGTTTTGATGACTCAGACGAAAACACCATACCCCCCCCCCCCCACACACACACATAGACACGTTTCAAGTTAAATTATACCTAAACACCAATGCGATAGAAGAATACAATCGAGCATCAACCGGTTTTTACATTTTGCATCTAAATCGGGGTTTTGGATTAATATGCATTTAAAAAGTTAGGTCCAGAACGGACAGCATAGAACTGTACAACACTGATGTTGTGAGTTCCAATCCCGCAAGATGCATATAAACTCGATTTTGATCTTAATTGACTGTGACTGTCAGTTTTCCGAACGAAGATCGATGGTTCCCCTAAACATCCCAGATTCCTCTATCAAAAAAACGAACGAACAATCGTATTGAAAGTGGCGTTTAACACCAATCAACCAATCAACCTCTGACTGTTAATGACGTACTTATGCTGAATCCATTTGATGTTGAATATGTACTAATTGATAATTTAGTCATAGATGCATGATTTTTTATTAGTTAATATTAGGTTTGAATTTTCTGTCAGATATTGTGAGTACTTTTTGATTTTTACTAACTGTCTTTTTGTTGCGGGATGTAAAGATACGCTGCCATGACGTCTTTGGTTTCGTTAGATGTTTTCTACTTTGTATCGTTCTGTTGATTCAAGACCTTTTCAACTGATTTTCATAGTATAATCTCGTGTTGTACTGTTAAACCACTGTCGCAGATTAGGGGAGGGTTTCAGACCATTTTTCGAGTAATTGGTATCAACTTTATTTGCCAATATAGAAAAGATAAGCTGTGTCTGTAATGGTTAAAATGTGAATAAAAAGTACTTTTTTGTAATTGAACTGTATTATGTGCAAAAAAAAGTACCTGGAAACTCCAAGGTACATGTACATTTAAAAAAATACCATCAAGATTACAATATCTCTTGTACGATTTTGAAAACAAGATCAGGCTAATAACAAGGCTGCCCTCGCACCAGCAAAGATAAAAGGGGTTAATATAAGATGTTTCCCAATCCACATTTGGTTTATCCTGGTCTCATGGTTATCTAAAACTTCAACTTGCATACAGGTGTACGGATAACATGAAACTATATATAGAAAGGTATACAGAAAACGGCGGTTTTATCCAAATTCTACTGTTTGTGAAGTAAAAAAAAAACATAAGTTGAAGAATAAATGATGAAATAGATATTCGTACATTGTAGAAAAACATAAAATTCATTTACACTTGTTACAAAATAGTTGGAGTAACCTCTGCGTATTTTTGTGCTACGTAAATCGCTATATTAAGATTGAGAACAACCTAAGACAATGTAATTATTTCAAAATTACATATGTGTGAAATTGTCATTATGTACCTTGAGAGATTTGTGTATTTACTTAAGTTGACATGAAAAAAACTTATAGCATAACGTTTTTTGACAGCATGTAGTTTTTAATTGTATTTATACATAGTATAGTAGAACATATATTCGTAAATATGGGTAGGAATCTGTTCTTGTTAATGTCCTGAAATTTGTAGTTTAAAAAAAAATATGGAAAAAAATATATTACAAAAATACCGAAATTCAAAGGAAATTCAAACAGGATGGTCCCTTCTAGTTTGGCAAAATCAAAAGGTCTAACACATTTAACGAAAGGAAAAACAACTGTCACATTCCTGGCTTTGTACAAGCATTTCTTAATAAAGAAAATGGTGGAATTAATCTGGTTTAATAGCTAGCTAAACCTCTAATTTGATAATATTGATAACAAGGTGTTAGCAAAATAAACAGACGTTATGGGTAAAGACGTCAACAATTTGAGTACAGCAGTCAAAATTATAATATAAATCTTTATAAAAAAAATAACTGTTTCAACAAAGACACACATAATACGCTATAGGCAAAGTACACATACAAAAATGAAAGACAAGAATTCAAATTTGACAATATACAATAACACAATTCCGGGATGTATATATAAGTACCGATCAACGTCATAATTATATATACAGTCAAAACTTGTATAATCCGACCGGCTATGGAACTATGAAAAAGGGCTCGTTTGGGCAGTTGGTCTGTTTATTCCGATTTCCGATTTGTCATTAAGTTAATGAATCGTTACGTCAGATATTTTGCATGTAAAAGTTCTGTTTCGTGGTAAATTGTAAACCGATATATACAAATACTGTAATAATCTATTTATTAAAAGTTTTGTCATGATTTGTGTGAAAATATTGTATCATGAACACTACAAGCTTGCCTTGTCTTTTCACCATTTAACTTAGCTTTATCGTTGTTTTGTTTCTTCGTATTCATTTGCAATTGACATTTCAGTATTTGGTTATCCCCTGAATGCCCCCTAAAAATATTTTAACCTTGGTTTTTGTATCCTCAGTTGTCAAATCGACCTCGGAAATAAACTCATTGGAGATAACAGGATTTAAACTTTGTATTTACGCCAGACGCGCGGTTTGTCTACAAAAGATTCATCAGTGGCGGTCAAATAAAAATGAATAAAAAAATGCAAAATAAAGTACGAAGTATCAGTGTCCGAGTCATCAGTTTAACTTTCAATTTCAGTCTATTGAATGTATTTACATCAGTATCCTCGTGTTGCTTGAAATGTTTAACAAGGGTTTTGTTTTACTTCCATCGTTTAATTCCTGCGTAAAGATAGCAAATTTAAAATCAAAAATAATATCATACAAAATTTGAACGTGATTGAAACATTGTTGTACATTGTACGATTCCCTTACACTCGACTAGGTATTGTCGTCATCTGGATGTTCTTCATTATTAGGGTCATTTGTTTTGAGATTCATAAGAGGGAATTCCGCATTTCGAAACACGACGTAAATTTCTTTCTCCGCAATATGAAAAATTTATCATAGTTTCAACGTAAATTCTATCCGTGATAAATTCTGTATTTCTTTTAGTTTCTTTTATTAAAAACTAAATAACGATACAAAAATAAAGCTCACTTCTGTAATTTCACGGTTAAAACACCTTGCTAATTGATTTCCCTGGAAAACCATCTTGTATAAACAATAATGTTTTGATTGCATATCGATCAAAACTGTTATCATGTTTTAATTTTCAGGACTTCATGTTTTGTCATGACGTTTATACACCTAAATATATCGTGATATTTTGTAGAATGTAATAAAAGTTTTATGATATAAGGTAAGGGGATTAGGTATGATTGTAAATGAGACAACTATCCTTTTAATAACCTCAATAATTAATATCAGTGCTTTACAAATAGGGTAGAATGTGTTTTTGTTTGATAGCTATTTTTTTGTAATCCCTCCGTCATTTAGTTAGTGTTGCAGGTCAAGTTAAAGTAAATGGGCTTTGTCACAGATTCTGATTAAAGTTTGCATTCAACTCGTTAAACATAAACTGACATTCAAAAAATGAATGCATGTTTAGCTTTTATTTTCAGTATTACTGATTGATTCTTTCAAAAGAGGTAAACAATTGTATAGAAAGCCCATAATTTTTGCGAATTTTCTTAAAAATAAATATAAAACTTATGTTTTTGATACATACGTTTCCGTTTTAATGCTCATAATAGTGTCGAAGACTTCGTTTTACATTAACCTATATCTTACCAAGTTGGAAGTTGTTGGTTTTAAGACAAATATAAAAACATTTTTCACCGATTTTAAGATTTTTGTACAATTGTTCAACTATTTTCAAAGATATTCAATCAGTAATATTTCTCTTACTAAAAGAGACAAATGCATTTTTTTTCGATTTTCAATAAAGGTTCAATGAGCCAAAGCTGTTTGTCACTATTTACCATATTCTGTGATATAAAATTGAGAAAGGAAATGGGGAATGTGTCAAAGCGACAACAACCCGACCATAGAGCAGACAACAGCCGAAGGCCAGCATTGGGTCTTCAATGTAGCGAGAAACTCACGCACCCTTAGCGTCCTTCAGCTGGCCCCTTAAAAAATGTGTATACTAGTACAGTGATAATGGACGTCATACTAAACTCCGAATTATACACGAGAAACTAAAATTAAAAATCATACAAGACTAACAAAGGCCAGAGGCTCCTGACTTGGGAGAGGTGCAAAATTGCGGAGAGGTTAAACATGTTTATGAGATCTCAACTCTCCCCCTATACCTCTAGCCAATGTAGAAAAGTAAACGCATAACAATACACACATTAAAATTCAGTTCAAAAGACGTCCGAGTCCGATGTCAGAAGATGTAACAAAAGAAAATAAATAAAATGACAATAATACATAAATAATAACAGACTACTAGCAGTTAACTGACATGCCAGCTCCAGACCTCAATAAAACTGATTGAAAGATTATGTCTTCATCATATGAAAATCATGCACAATCCCTCCCGTTAAGGGTTTAGTATCATACTATCATAAAATATATGAGAAGAACATAACCCATGTCATGCCAACGACTGTTTTTTAAATAAATGTGTTTAGTTCCAATGCAAAGACCCTATAAGTGAATCAATATTAAAGCCAAAATATGCAATCGTTAATGACCTGACAACAGTATCGTAACTTTATCCCTTCTTAATAAGTCTGTTTATACTTTTGAGGTGAATACTGACATGTTTGTGCTTTGTAAAGAATATTACCATAAAAGATTGGATTTGAAATACCTGAACGTATAAGATGTCTGCATGTTGAGTTATATTTACGAATGATTTCCTTATACCGATGATAAAATTTAGTGAATGTTTTGACTAGTTTGTGATATCGAAAACCCTTGTGTAATAATTTTTCAGTAATACATAATTTTTGCTCGCTAAAATATAGACTATTAACTGTTTCTGTACCTTAAACGTACTTATCGGAAGAAAAATCATAGCAGTTATCTTTTTCGTTCTTTATTTGTATTCACTACAAACCATTAAAAGTCTGAAAAGGCCTACATCTGTACTCGACTGTACTGATTTTTACTCGACCAGTCTGAATTCGTCTGAGATTTACTTGATAATACTCGACTGTAGTCTGAACCGTACTTAACAGTCTGAATGTGTACTTGACCAGTACTTAACCATTTTATACTAGTCTGAACCGTACTCGACCTAGTCTGAACCATACTCGACCTAGTCTGAACCGTACTGGACCTAGTCTGAACCATACTCGACCTAGTCTGAACCATACTCGACCAAGTCTTAACCATACTCGACCTAGTCTGAACCATACTCGACCAAGTCTTAACCAACCTAGACCTATTCTTTGTATCTATCAACTGAATTTTATCAATTTAGGATTTTTTTTTAAATAAAAATGAAATTTGAACAACAAATTGAAATTAAAAATGTATTCAAAACAGTAATAATCAATCATATTATAACGTCAACACAATATTAATCAACACTTAAGTAAAAATATATATCAACTTTTAAAATATAAATAAAACAAGCTGATCACATAATCTAAAAAAATGAATTGTGACTAACAAATGACTAATATTTTCAATATTTATTCAAAATTTTATGAACACTTCGGAAGTATTTTATGGTAACTGGACTATTTTCACCATTAACTTAAACCTAGTAAAGATTCAGTTGAGTTGAATTAATAATGCAGTGAATGGTTTTTTTTATTATTAATAATAATAATAATGATTTATTTTATTATAGTGTCACATATTTGATCAGACATATATACACACAATTTCATAAACAACACAAAATAAAAAGATCAAATACCCAGCCTTATGTAGACTTACGAGACACTTATGTACAAACATTTCTAAAATCAAAAAGTTAAAAGGTTTCATTAAACAAGTCATTGTAGTCTAAATGTTCAAAAATTCCAATTCTAAAAATTTTAAAAAGATTTAAAAAGATAAACTTATCTTCATACTGAGCTTTAAAAATAAGAAATAACAATAGAAAAATATTAATTATCACAGATAAACTTACAAAAAAGTAAAAGTTTTTCCAAAATGACTAAATAATTTGAGTTAAAATCACTGTTTATAAATATAAATAGAAAAACATTAAATATTTTTGCTTGATAAATTCTCATGTGCTAAATAGTTTTCGTCTCTGAAAAGATTTAAAAATTGCATATGACAAAGAAGTTTGTATATCTTCACAAGACATTATTTCGATAAATTTACTGTCCATATCCAAAGTATCGAAGCTATCAATTAAAGTTCTAGCTTTAGCAAACAATTCAAATCTAATATCGTCATATAATGGGCAAAACAACAAAAAATGTTTTTCACTTTCAACATCGTTGCTATTACATAGTCGGCATAGTCTTTCATCTACTGGTGTTCGCGGTCGGGCATATCGTCCTGTCTCGATCGCCAGCGGCAGAGACCCGCTACGGAACAGGGTAACAGTTCGACGCACATTTTTGGGGAGTTGTAGCTTAAGGTATCGCTCAGTTTTAACGTTTGTTTTGTATAAACGGTATGTCCTTAATTTATTTCCGTTTACATTGTTCGAATCGTCAAATAACGCTTGTTTGAATGCATCGTTATCAACCACATCAAAGCGTTCCTTTATTGTTCGCATAACAGTTTTTGTAGAAATTAATGTATCATTAAGAATAGCAGTGGCATCAACGGTTTCCGCAAAACGTTTCACTTTAACATACCATCCTTTACGTCGATTTTTAGTCCACTCGGTAATCTTTCGAGTTAAACGCGTATCATCAGATCGCAATATCCGACTTAATAATCGTATACATGCAGTTCTTTGTTTCGTAAAACACGAGGTCCAACCCATATCTCCTCGAATCGCAGTATTTGCAGTGTACCTTCCAACAGACATGAAAAATTTAGCTGCTTTGTTCTGAATAGAGTTTATTACTGAATGCACTTTTGTGCCCCATATTCCCGAACAATAAAATAACACTGGTTCAACCATAGAAGAGTACAACTTGGAGTATACAGAGTGTGTCATTCCACCTGCGCTTATAAATTTGCCATATAACGCACCGAGTGCTCTGCTCGCTGATTTTGATAGTTCACGTACGGCTTTGTCGAACGTTAAATGTTCATCTAACCACATGCCTAAATATTTATATGATGTAGCATAGGCAATGTTTTGTCTGGAACAAGTAAAGTTAAAGTTACTACGATCGATAGATGGATTTCGGAAATGCACTGCGTTACTCTTGGACGGATTAACATCAAGCTTCCACTGACTACACCAATCGGAGACAACATCCAACATTTTTTGCAGACTATCTTCATCGGGTGCAATAAGCGCTATATCATCGGCGTAAAGAAGGATACTTAAAAGATCATCTCCTATACGAATGCCGCACTGTAGATTGTTAATGCGTTCGGCCAAGTCATTAATATAGATCGCAAACATTGCCGGTGATAACAAACACCCTTGTTTCACACCACAGTCAACATCAAACCATGGAGTGTATCTATCATTCACGCGGACTGTACATTTGACATTCTCGTAAAGTGACTGTATGGCGGATAGGAATTTCCCTTGAATACCTGCACGTCGTAGTTTATACCATAAAAGGCTTCTAGATACAGAATCAAACGCCTTCCTCATATCTATAAAACTGACGAATGTAGACTGTTTTGATATTTTTCTGTTTGTTATAACTGAAGTAAGGCTATATATATGCTCTTCACAGCTGCGTTTTGGACGAAAGCCATTTTGTTCTTCACACAGGATATCGTTGTCCTCTAACTGCTTACATAAACGGAAATTCAAGACACTACAGTAGATTTTGCTCGGTACGGATGTAATCGTGATTCCCCTGTAGTTTGTTGGAAGGCGTTTATCGTTTGTTCCCGGTTTTAATATGGGATTTACAACTCCAGATGTCCACTGTTCAGGCACTTTACCCAGTTCAAAACAACCGTTGCATATAACATGCAGTAAGTCAATCGCACTTTCATTCTTTAGCACCTCTGATGGAATTTCATCATATCCAGCTGCTTTGCGTAATTTCGTATGTTCAACGGCTTTAACTATTTCATCACGAGTTATGTTATTATTAAGATCAGGTAAATCAGTTATGTTTCCCTCATTGACTAAATTATCGAGATCGTCGTTGTCATCATTTCTTGCGTACAATGTTTCAAAATCGGACTTCCAAGTATTGAGAACGTCATCCCTGTCTGTATTTACCGTACCATCCGGGTTCACGATTTCCCATGGTATATTTTCTGTTCTTTCGTTTGCAATACCCAGTTTTCCTATACTTCTCCAGAAATCACGCTTACAATTCGAATTCAGCAGCTCTTGTAAATCTCTTTCTTTCTGAATGTTGAATTTTCTTTTAAATGTCCGGTTAAGTTTATCGAAAGTTTTCCTTTCGTAGCAGTATCTATCTTTCATGAGTTTTTTACGTTGTGGAGATCCATGAAATTTCAGCCATTGTTTTTCATATTCGCAAGCAGTATTCCACTGTTTCTGTAGTGTTTCGTTCCAATACGGTTTATAAAAGGATTTCGACCTTTTGTTTTGTATTTGTTTCACCACTGGTCATCTATTGCTCATTTCACGTTGGACAAGCTCTTGAAATTCATTATAAGCACTTTGGATATCCTGGTCGACGTGAATAAAATTTTCTATTTTCGCAATTGTGTCTCGAACCATTTGTTGCACACTTTCGTCGGTAAGAAAATCATTTTGAACGTTTTTGGTATTGCGTTTGATCCTTTTACTGACTTTACAATCGTAGTTTTCACTATTTTGTTTCATAACACATTTAATATCACATAGTAGGATGGAATGATCTGGGATACTTTCCGGGTGATAATTCACAGAATCAATTACATCTGACATTCGTAATACTTTAAAATCTAAAATACGGTTTAATTGCTCATACGGCACACAAAAATAATCCACAACAGACTTTCCGGCTGGTGATATATATGTATAATCGTTAACGCCTAAACGACCATTTAGCATAGCAAAATTGACATCTGATAAAAAATCGCTAAATAGATCTCCGTTATGGTTTTCGATAGAATCAATGACCGATCTAGGTATAACATCGTCAATACCTTCAATATAATCCGTGTTAAATCCACATCTAGCATTAAAATCACCACAAATAATCGTATTTCCTTTCAATTGATTACAGTAGACTTGGTGTAAAAGATTTTCAAAGAATTTTTCTTGATCATTCAGTCGTGTCGATATACTTGGTGGTAAATAGCATATTCCAAGAGAAAAAGTAAGATCACTATATTTACAATTAAAATATATCCATAATATTCCTTCAACACTTTTATCTATTATTTCAATATCAAATGAGTTAAACAACTCTGAACGAATAAAAGCACCCACTCCACCAGATCCTCGTACTGCGTTTCTATGCAGATTCGTACGGTTATGACCTAACCATTTATATCCTGGGACACAAAGTTGCTCTTCCTCTCGTAGAAACGATTCACAAATCGCAAGAATATCACAATTAGAGTGTTCGAGAACTAACTTTCTGAACGTCGAATTGTCGTTTCTGCGCGTTGACCATCCTCGACAGTTCCACACACCTAACCGCAATCTGTCCTAGTGCCGTTTATGTACCAATCTGTTACCGACAAATACGATATCTTGTTCCTTTCCCATTTCTTTGATGATTGTTCTCATGTTGTTTTGGACAATTCTTGTTTCTAGAGGCAAGTCATTGTCAATATAAACTTTCTTATAGCCGGTATTGTTCTTTAGTTTACGTTTCTGGCTAAATATTGTTTTCTTCTGAGCTGCATCATCTAATTCAACAATGATTATGCCATTGTGATTTTCCCTTCCTTGCTTTCTAGAGGCGGACTTTATCTTAACGTCGGGAATTGCCATACCATCTCTAAAAAGTGCTTGTACTTTGTGTACAGTTATTTGATGGTCATCTTTCTCGCGGGCATCATATTCTAAATTCTTAATCACAATGTTGGCTGCTCTTGAAGAGTTTATGGTTCCATTGTCTTTATTCTTGGCAAGATCGTCGTATGATTTCTGTACATTGTCGATTTTTTCATTTATACGATCAAAATCTTGTTGTATGTCTTTTTTAAATTTCCCAACTTCTTCTTTGACCTTAGTTTCCAATGCAGACTCGATTTTGGCAGATATTTTCGCTTCAATACTCGATTCCATTTGGATCATCCTATCACTCAGCATATTAAAACTAACTGTTATGTTGGTTGCCAAATTCTGGATTGCAGAAAAAAGAAACTTCTCGGACTCTCCCATTACAGGGATTTGTAGTTGTTCAGTTACTTTCAGCTTTTTATTTTCGATATCGTCCTTTTCCGAGTTTTGCCTTTTTCTAGACGTACCTGGTTGTGTATTGCCGTCACTGTTTGAAGTATTATAATCCAGTTGATCATGAGTAGGATTTACTTGGCTGATCATGTTTATTTTATTGACGTCGCTCACCTGCATTGTGTATTTTCAACTCACTTTATATCGCACAAAGACAAAATATTTCTACAAACTTCTTTTGCTAAATTGTCTCCAAAACTAAAATAATCCTTCAGAGCAGAAAATAATCCACAGAAATAGCACGAAATTACTTTAAAACTAATTTTTTTTAAGACTAATATTTCTATGACTTTCACTTCTTGCACATGCGTAAAAATCTATATATAAAATAGTATATAAAACAACTGAATAAATTAAAAAAAATGAGAGCTTAATTGTTTTGTTTTATTAAACCAAGAATTTAATGTAATCATGATAATAGAATTTCCATAGCAATCCTTGATAACCTTTTTAAAAAAAGAAATGTATTCCAAAATAACAGTAAAAATTTATTACAATTAATTTAAGTATTTTTTTTGGTCAAATTAACATGGCATACAGAAAGCACTTTAATATGTTCTAATTACCTCAATACATGTGTGTTTTACAGGTAAAAAGAAAGCCCTATTTTCTTAAATTCGTGTATTACTTATCTAGTACATACATGTATATTTTAAAGGCCTTGTTATTTAACTTAAACAGGATGTTGCAATTTTGAATCAATGTTATTTAGAATTTATTACCTCTGACCAGGTGTGATCTTATTTATGAGTTTGCCACAAGCAGAGGTTATTCTTTATATTTCACCACTAATCAGAAAAACAATTTTATTTATTTATTTAATATTATCCCTTTTTGATATAAGTTTTATATAATATATTTTTTTTCATCCTAAATATAATCATAGATATATTTCTAATATAAGGTTAAATTTTTTATAAATTTTGTTGGCTGTTGTTATATATGTCATTAAATAGAAATTTATTTTAACAGTTAAAAAAGTAGAGTTTTTTGGTCTAGTATGGTTCAGACTGGTCGAGTACTGTTCAGACCTTTGGTTAAGTATGGTTCAGACTGGAAAAATAGGTCGAGTACAAGTCGAGAATGGGTTAAGACTGTTTCAGACTGGTCGAGTAATAGTGCAGACTATTTTCAACGGCAAAGATAAGGGTCAAGTACGATTCAGTACAGTCAAGTATGGTTCAGACTGGGGTCGAGTAATGTCAAGTAAAAGTCAGACCAATTCAGACTGGTCGAGTAAAAATCAGTACAGTCGAGTACAGATATAGGCCATTTCAGACTTTAATGGTTTGTAGTGATTGGGTTTATTTATAGAACTACTATGAATGTGTGTATCTCGGTTTGTGTCTGCTCCTCGTGCGACAGACTCATTATGTGCCTCTTAATTCTAATGCATGTGTTCCTTGTGTTTGGATTTTGAATAACCAATAACTCTCTTTAAGCTAGATATGTCTGCCAATGTCTAGACATACCTCTGTGTCGATTCTGCTTGTCAGTGACTTTGCATGACCTTTTGATGAAGTATATAGAAGTAGCTATTCCGCATTATTGCAAAACAAGTTGATGAAAATCCTTTTTAAGGAATGCTTTTCAGACTGCGCTAGTCAGTTGTTTGATGAAAACATATGCACGTGAAACATGAATCTTTCATTTTGATTGACATAGCGAATTGAAACTTCATGTTCCAAGCAGATATAGTAATGAGTTTTTGAGTGTAGTTTACTATGTGAAATAGTCATTCATCAGTGGGTTTTTATTTTATATTCTTCTCTACTACATGACAAGCTGTAATTGGTAATCTTTTTGGAATAAAGGGTTCCTCGTTGCTCTTAAATTCGACCTGTTAAACGCCGAGCGTTGCAAATGAGTCTTAAGTAGACCAAACGTGCTCATGACGTGCAATTGAAATTTTGGTATACTAGTATGGGATGATTTTATTATCTGTATTAAGTGTTATGTAGACTGTTATTTTTTTCCCTGTCATTTTATTTTCTTGTAGTAGCCATTATCTTGTCTGAGTCTAATTGACTTATAAGATCTAATTGTCTTTTTCGTATTTTACTTCTACGTTTTGCATATTATTTTTTAATAATGACGTTCACTTTTAATCACATATGAACACAATACTGTGGATTCATTATTATCCGTGGGATACCAATGTTTGTGGATTTCGTGGGTAAAGGTGTACCACAGAATTAATTTGTTCAACGAATGACAAATTTTTCTAAAGGCTTGTATGAAGACTTCGGTGAAACCACGAAATTAAATGTCCACGAACATTCAAGTTTTCCTTCATCCACGAAAATTGGTATCCACGAAAATAAATGAATCAACAGTACGTGTCGTTTGAAAAAAAAAAGTTTTTGTTTATTTATTTGGCTACAAACATTGCACTACAAGACATGGATCGTCCATAATCACCTTGTCATTGTAATTCTTTGGAGGTATACATGAACAAGCGTTTGCTTTTCGTACACCATAGCGTTCAACCTTCACTGACTTTGTTTCACCTTTAACATCTATAGGGTCAATTCTAATTGCATTTCGAGATGACATTGCTGGATTTTCATCAAAATAATTAAATGGTAGTAAGAAAAAGCTTTGTACTGTTCCAGGAGTATGTGTCATTGGTAGGTCTTCTTTTGTAGGAATATGATAAAACCCCATTGTAATCCATGCCACGATGTCCTGTAGAAAAAAAGTTATAGTCATAATTAGAGACATCTTTAGCACAAATATGTAATCTTCATAATTGTCCAAATTTATTAATATTTTTTCTGTTGAAAGTATTTGTTAATCAATTAATTGTAAAAAAAAGTGCTTATAGCGAATTTAAAAAAGTAATTTTATATAAAAAAAAAACCAAAAAAAAAATTAAAAAAAAACCAACTGTGTCTTAAAATACTGAGCATGTTTAAATTACTTTTTATGTGTTTTTTACCTGATCAACAATGTTTTCATCGTCGTCTATGAAATCCTGAAACCTTACTATAGGTTGTTCTGGATTGGTGTGCTGGTAGATAGAACTGCTTACCGGTTCGCTTTCTTTTCGTTTGGTTATAGCAACTTGATAGTTTGACCAACTGATTCCTAGTTCGTTTCCCGTTCCTGGCGGTCGTATATTATGTGTCAATCCTGTATTCAATATCCTATATCCGGGTGTGTTGCCGAATCTATCTTTTATGTCATTATTTGATATCACTAGAAGTTTGGGTTGCTGAAAGTTGTGTTTATATGCTGCCTGCTTCTCAGTAGCCTTCAATTTTCTTGCAAATTTAATTTGATGAATTTTTGAATTTGGTTTTTCATTACTAGCAACGACATCATTTTCAATATCAAGAGTTTCAAATCTGTTATTCCTTCCTTTTATATCCATGTCAACTTTAAAGTGATATAAATGTTGATGAATTAGACCCATTAAATTTTCACTGATTTCAAAACTGTACGGATTTTGTCCTCCATGATATGTTGCTATTATAACGCCCGAAGCACTGACCTTCACTTCTATTGCACCAGTCTGGTAAAACATATAATCTATAATGTAGTCATAGTTACCAGCAGTTATAATGGTTCGGACAGTTAAAACGACGCTAACCATTCCCTCGTAAAATCTGTGGGAGGACTCCGAGTGGTGACGTCTCAGCGGCATTGCAGTGTTAAGTTCGAATACACAAAATGAACGTGCATTATAAATTGGGATGCCTGACCCTCTGTCTACAAAGTATGAACCGATGTATGTTGCATCAATGGGACAGTCTACGCCAGGTTCTAAATACTTTGATTGCAAGCCTAGCAATAGTCTAACATCAAAGAAATTAAAGTAATGTTCCATTGGTTTATATCCTGAATAAAACGATGTTAACTCTTGTATACTAATTTCATATGCTATACGTTGACCTTTGAATTGTATATCAAAAAGACGTGGTCCAGTAAATATTGACATACTTATATCAAATTTCCAAAACATGTATTTCACTTGTCTCCCCTTGATGTTGTACCGTTTTCCATCTGGTGAAATCTGTGACGGGTTTCGTAATGGTTTAGAGAACGGTGGTTGTCCCCTTCTTCGCATACTTAATGAAATATTATCAGATTCTTCAGGGAAACGTATTTTCTTAATTCTTTGTTTATTACGCATGTAAAAATCTCTCACTTGCTTCCAATTTTGAAAAAGTCTTCCATTAAACCAAATTTTTAAGATTTTGAACATTTTAAAATTGATTTCTACATATACCGAAAAATCAACTGGTCTCAAAAGTTTATGTTCCGAGTTTTGATTAAAACTGTACCAGGCAAAGCTTTTTTCATCATTCTTTGATATCGGAACTTCAGCAAAAAGACCCACATCTAAGCATTTTTTCCCACAGTTGATCAGGTTACCTCCGTATAATTCATAAAGTGGTCTTCCGAATTCTTTGTCTATGTATTCTTTCAGATTTTGAGAAATGCTTTCAATTGATGTAAATGGTCTTTGAAAAAATGGTATTGGCTGTCGTCGATACGGATACAGTCGGTGCCCGTTAGGAAACGGAAGTGGTCCAACAACTATTTCAAGAACATTTGGTTTAGGATCTCCACCTCTTATTAAGACAACATGAGCCTCTCGTGGTGGTTTACTATAACCATCATCTATATAGTTCAACACTGCTGCTTTAGATGGCATAAACATTTCTGCTAGGTAAAGATAGTTACTCCTTATAGTCGCATTTCTAAATCTGGTGAGATTTAGTTCTTTACTTGAATACAAATAGTCAAGTAACCCTTTCATTTCTTTCCTTGTGAGGTCACTAAAAACAGATGGATACCTTGGTTCATTCGTGTTAATTCTACCATAAGGGTTCTCACTATTTCTTCCACAGACTCCAATAGATTTATTTGCTGAAAAAATAGTACTTAAGTAAATAATTATCAAAGGTACTAGGATTAAAAGAGGGACGAAAGATACCATAGGGACAGTCAAACTCATAAATCTAAAATTAAACTGACAAACGCCATGGCTAAAAATGAAGAAGTCAAACAGACAAACAATAGAAACATAGAAAACTAAAGAATAAACAACACGAACCCCACCAAAAACTAAGGGTGATCTCAGGTGCTCCGGAAGGGAAAGCAGATCTTCACAGACGTCACCGCTACTTTGCTAACATTTTCTGATGACAATTACAAGGAATGAATTTTAAACAAACCATGTAAACTATATTTTTAAAGATTGTCAATGTTATAATTTCAAAAGGACAAACGACATTTTACAAACAGAATGGCAAATATCTTGATTGTTATCTTACTTTTAGTCATAGATTTTTCTTCTGTATCAAGTTTGGCTTCAGAGGAGTTTATCAAGCCTGACTAAGAAATGTTCGTCAAGTCTGCAATATACAGGTGACAAAAAAAAATATAAAGTCTAAAGTGATTCAAAATTGAAATTCCTTAGACTTTGTAGAATCGAAAAAAGCTATGATAAATTAAACATTCCGTAAACCTAAATGTTGAATTGATTTTTTTTTAAATTATCACAACGTTTTTATATACGATTGTGAACTGATTTCGTCTATTCACGAACACTGAATAAAATAGCTCAAAACTATGTGGTCAGTTCCTAGAACATTGTAGAAATACCATGACAATTTGTGATTGTGTTGCACACTTATAATTATAGTTTTGAGACCAATACACATAATTTCTTCCAAACTACAGGCTTTGTGTTGGCTCATATGAAGCTTACATACCATCATACCTATAACAGAAACAGGAGTACATAATCTCTATGAAATATATCCTGATGATGTTACTCATAGTTACATAATACATATGCATGATGATGTAAGATCGGCTATACTTACTATTTATAAACATAGATGAAGCCACTATGTTTGCACAATTTTCTCTATTCGTCGTCCCTGCCTAGAAGGTACATATATATGTATCATTAGTCATTTATGGTCGAGGTAGAATCAATCAATGGTGTATTATGCAATTAAAATATACAACAATGAAATATAAAACAAGTTTTTATTCCAAAACTTTCACAATTAATTTTTATAAGATGATATGGAAAAAAACAGATTTGGAGAATACGTCAATGATTTAGCTCTAAAACGACGCAAACCCAAAGACATTCAGAGGTCAACAGACGACATTGCAACTTCCGAAGCAAGGTTGTCGGTTCTCCGGACATTCCCGAAGTCCTGCTTTTAACACAGATTGCCGAGTTTATGAGCTTCGGTCCTTGCTTGGAAGTTGACGGCATTGAGCAACAAACAGGTTTCAGTAACTTGTGCTCAAACTTATATTCACCCTACCAGGACATTTAACTGAAGCTGCCAGCAATTTAAGTTTTTGACATCAATATATATTTTGGTTTAATGTAGTATTTTTATTGATGTCTCTTTTATGCATAAACTACATTTCTGCATATTAAAAAAAAGGGACGACAGATACCAAAGGGACAGTCAAACTCATAAATCTAAAATAAACTGACAACGCCATGGCTAAAAATAAAAAAGACAAACAGACAAACAGACAAACAATAGTACACATGACACAACATAGAAAACTAAAGAATAGACAACACGAATCCCACTAAAAAAACTAGGGGTGATCTCAGGTGCTCCGGAAGGGTAAGCAGATCCTGCTCCACATGTGGCACCCATCGTGTTGCTTATGTGATAACAAATCCGGTAAATAGTCTAATTCGGTACTTTCACTATACTTCACAAATTATTGTCTTGTGTAATAATCAAATACAATCTGATTAGAATTCAGATCTATATTTGGACTCGCGCGCTCCGTCGAATAAGCATAACGAAATCAGAGATGCATATTTTAGTTAGATTGAATATGATAGGAAATCAGTATAACTTCGGGTTTGTATAAAGAGACTCAATCGTTATGTTTTAAGGCTAGGGTTAACTTCTTTTAATTTCAATTGAAAATACTTACGTTGGTTTGCACAGTACGACTGTACACATTTTTTCTTCTTCGATTAGCCTCAGAAATCTCACTCAGAAGGCAAAACAGTACTATAATTGACCAAACACCAATACCATTAATTTGTCTGCAATAAACAGTTACATTGACCTTAACAGTTAGTTTATGACTGTTCTGATTATATCTCTTTGTTAGTGTTATTATTTATTGTCTTAATTCATTAAGATCATTCACAAAATAAGCAATAAATAAGTCAAAAAGCAACAATAAGCGGTGTCTAATAATGTTTGTTGACAAAAAAAAATAGATTGCAGATCTGTAAGACGACATTTGAGATTATATACCTGAAGTTCAAATTTTAAAATTGGAAATTGGAAATTCAATGTTATAGAATAAAAAAAACCTTTTGTTTTAAAACTGCTATAGTTTGAACAAAAATCCTATCCGTATCAGAAGCAATTCAAAATATAGTATTTTTGATTAAAGAAATAAATAACCTATTAAACGTGTTACAATCAGCCCCGCTAGGGACATGCAAAGAAAAAAAAATATATTGTGCGCACAACTTAATATATTGTGCGCACAACTTAATATATTGTGCGCACAACTTAATTATATTGTGCGCACAACTTAATTATATTGTGTGCACAAAATAATATATTGTGTGCACAAAATAATATATTGTGCGCACAACTTAAATATATTGTGCGCACGAAATAATATATTGTGCGCACAATTTAAATATATATTGTCCGCACAATTTAAATATATTGTGCGCACAACTTAAATATATTGTGCGCACAACTTAAACATATTGTGTGCCCAAAATTAGGAAAACAGTTTTCACTTGACCATGAACTCATTTCATTGATCATTCAACAAGGTTAAATGTTCCTGGTTTAGCCGAAATCTCAGATACCAAATGCAATAGTTCTTCTATATTTGGTTGTATGAAAAGATTTTAATGTCTAAATGTCAACTTGACAGGTGTCATCTGACCTTGACCTCATTTTCAGGGTTAAGTGGTCCGATAAAGTATTTTTTTGTGTTTTAGTGTATTTCTCGGATACTATAAGCATTTAGCTAGATATATTTGATGTACAGAATGTTTTTATGGTGTAATTGTCTATCTTGCAGTAATATTAATCTGACCTGGATTTTATATTCATGGCTCGTGTTATTTGATTCTTGTTTGGTCTGTTTTTCAGATACTATAAGGAATAAGTGAACTTTATTTGTTTTATGGAATGATTGTAATGTATATATATTTGTCTGACCTTGACTTTATTTCAGGGTTTATTGGTCAATCTTAAATATCTCAGAATTGGTCTATTTTTTTAGATACGATAATAAAGGTATAGTTTAACTGTATTTAATGTACAAAATAATTATAAGGCGCGCATGTTTTATAAGGTTTGTTTCTCAGATACATTTGGTTCTTCAATACAGCAAGAAAATCTCGTATTCAAAGGTGCGCTTCAACTGGCCTATAAACAAAAATACTAGTACAGCGATAATGGACGTCATACTAATCTTCTTCAGTGTTTCTTGTTTCTCGTTTTTTATATAGATTAGGCCGTTTGTTTTCCGGTTTGAATGGTTTTACACTAGTAATTTTGGGGA
Source organism: Mytilus edulis (assembly GCF_963676685.1). Classification (NCBI taxonomy): domain Eukaryota; kingdom Metazoa; phylum Mollusca; class Bivalvia; order Mytilida; family Mytilidae; genus Mytilus; species Mytilus edulis. Next base: position 72,018,012 of record NC_092349.1, on the reverse strand, counting down.
ACTTTTATAGCTTGCTGTTTGTTGTGAGTCTAGGCTACGTGTTAAATACCGTACCTTGACCTATAATGGTTTACTTTTATAAATTATGACTTGGATGGAGAGTAGTCTCATTGGCACTCATACAACATCTCTCTTTATCTATCAAAAATATATAAAAGAAACTAAAATCATAATTCATAGAAGACCAACACAAAGGCCAGAGGCTCCTGACCTTGGACGGACACAAAAATGCGGCGGATTTAAACATGTTTTGTGAGATCTCAATCTCCTTTTGTACCTCTAGCCAATGCAGATAAAAAAAAACAGCAACACCGACAGTAAAACTCAATTTAAAAGAAGTCCGTGTCCGATGTCAGAATAAGTAACAGATGAAACAAAATGACAATGATACATAAATTAACAAAGGACTACTAGCAGTTACTGACATGCCAGCTCCACACCTCAATTAAATTAAACTGATTGAAAGATATGACTGTCTTAATTATTTGAATATCAAGCACAATCGCTCTAGTTAGGGGTTGCGTATCATACCAGTATAAAATATATGAGAAGAATATAACCCGTATTTGTATTAACTATGGTGTATATGTATTATGTTGTCTCATTGGTACTCGCATCGATCGCGATCAATCGATCCACAAGTTTTTGAATAAATGATGCCCCAACGGACCATATTTGGAAAAATTGAATCATAATTGTTTCGTTTGTTTTCAAAATATACCACTGAGGAATACTTTTTCATTGACTATTCCTAAATTGCTTCGTAACATTTCAGTTTCATTATTATGAATACGAACAATATTCTGTAAAATTGTATAATGAAATCGATCAAAAATAGATACTATCAGTGACCTCTTGCCCTCTACTCTTCTTTTAATCAGAATGAATCTATAATTTGGCCTGAAACATTTGTACACAACTCTTAAAAAAATTCTAAATCATAATTAGCTTACTGTTCTATGTCGGAAACTTGTTATTCAGTGGTAGTCGTTTATTGGAGTGGTTCATATATGTTAATCGTTTTGTTACAGACATTTTGGGCCTTTTATAGTTTGCTGTTAGGTGTGAGCCAACGCTCCGTAATGAAGACCGTACTATAACCAATAATTGTTAACTTTTAATAAATTATGATTTGGATGGAGAGCTGTCTCATTGGCACTCATATTGCATATTTTGATTTATATATGTACTCAGTTTTATCTCTATTTGATCACAACTTCATGGTGAATTTCTTAGACTGAACACACCGTCACATTTCAATAACGAACAGTACATTTTGGGTCAAAACTGTACTTAATCATGAACAAACATAGTCATCTTTAATGATAAAAAAAACCTTGTGTACATGTATTCAGTTTTCAGTGGATTTGACTTACTCTACACTTTTACAATATGTTTAGAGAAACCACATTATTCATTTAAGTTGATGACACTAAAACTTCATCATAAACTATAACCAAATCATTTACCATAAACAGAGGGACCTAAACAGAGACGAACGGATGAACGGACGTAAAGACTTTTAAATATAATGGCCATCTCTATCGTTGACGGAGCATAACAAAATCAAAGTCGTGAATTGAGGAACATGTCAGTCTTGTGTCAATCAAAACAAAATCTTGAGATTTTCAGAAATAAAGTATAGTGCATGAGTGCAAATAGTAGTTGTATATTTTTTACAAGAAAGTCTACATAGGTTCGATAGTGTCCTCGCTCTATTGCCAAGTCTGTTTCAAACCGTTCCAATAAATTCTGATATAAAGTGGAGGTTTCCGACGCATCTGTTAGTAAATCAAGTTTCAGACGAAATAAACGTAATTAATTCAGTATTCATGTCAGGAGTAGATACGAATGCACTGATGATTTTTTGCTATAGTATTTTCATGTAATCTAGCCCCATTTCAAAAGAAAACCTTAAGCATTTCTCCATTCTGTCACTTTAAAAAGAAGACATTGAAGCCCCGTATCATGTGTAAAGTCAAAGAATTTAACGCACACTATATTATGTTGTGCGCACAATATATTTAAGTTGTGCGCACAATATATTTAAGTTGTAAATATATTGTGCGCACAATATATTATTTTGTGCGCATACTATATTATTTTGTGCGCACAATTTATTTAAGTTGTGCGCACAATATAATTTTTTTTCTTTATATGTCCCTAGCGGGGCTCCGCAATCCCGCCAATCAGATTTTGCTTATAGTATGTTTTTTTCCATTTTCGCTATCCGAATTTTTTTGGTTATTGTTGCGTTAATGATGTTCGCTAGTCTTAATTTTTGACTTTTTGTCAGTTATTCGGAATCCTCTGCTTTTATCCATGAAGTGCTATCAAAAATGTTGTCCACTAACCCCTACTTTTCATAATTTTATTACTACATTATAATATGTAATACAAAAAGCCACTTTTTTTAAAATCTTATGAAATCCTTGTTTTTTAAAGCTTAAAAGAGGGACGAACGATACCAGAGGGACAGTCAAACTTATAAATCGAAAATAAATTGACAACGCCTGGCTAAAATGAAAGAAGACAAACAGACAAACAATAGAACACATGACACCACGTAGAAATCTAAAGAATAAGCAACACGAACACCCCCCCCCCCCCCCCCCCCCCAATATTAGGGGTGATTTCAGGTGCTCCGAAAGGGTAAGCAGATCCTGCTCCACATGTGGCACCAATCGTGTTGCTTATGTTATAACAAATCCGGTAAATAGTCTATTACTTAACTATTATACATATTTGTTTAGTGGTCAGCTGAAGGACGCCTCCGGGTATAGGAATTTCTCGCTGCATTTAAAACCTGTTGGTGACCTTCTGCTGTTGTCTGCTCTATGGTCGGGCTGTTGTCTCTTTGACACATTCCCCATTTCCATTCTCAATTTTAATTCGGCAGGTCACATTCATGAAAGGGAAGGGGGTTGTAGTTACGACGTAAGGAACATATCCGATATAATTTGTGAAACGGTTATTCCATAACGGTCAACCAACTCGTGGTGGCGTCCGTAAAATTTACGATGGGGTGATTTCAACTTCACCATTTGGAACTCTTGGTTTAATAGCTACCTTGTGAGCAGCAACCCTCTATCAAGAAAATCATGATAGGAAATGCAAGCACGGGAATGTCGTATAAATTGGGAGATATATATCCCGTATTTATAAAGATTACAATATTAAATTATTGAAACCCAAGAGATAAGCATTAAACTGATTTGATACGACTTTAAAGAAATCAAATTGCCTCAATTGAACAATAACGATGCAAATGGCGGCCGCATGAATTCCACTTTTGCATTTTTAAAACATATGGTTAAACTTTGATCAGTTAAAATAAGGAGCACATGAGATCGCCGTCGGTTCGTTTTGTTAAGTCTTTAATTTTTATGTTGAATTTGTATACTCTTGGTTGTCTTTTGGTCTTTTTCTTCTTTTTTTTTGCCATGGTGTTGTCCGTTTCATTTGTTACTTATGAGTTTCAATGACCCTTTCGTATATATATTGCCTCTCTTTTAAAATGTAAATATAATGTTTGTAACTCCATAAATGCTCACGCAACACCGAAGTACTGTCAAAAAAGTCCTTTTGATAGAAAAAGTTGAACATCTTTTAAAAACGAAGCCTCAAGGACACATAGAAATGTGTTTAGTTTCTAGTTTGAAATATTTTACGACTTTTAAAAGTTTTACCTCATGATGTTATTCCAAAAACTCCATCAAAAACTCCATCTGTTATATGCAATCTTTATTATACATAGATATATCGTTGTTCGTATTTATAGTAACAAAACATGATAAATAGATATTATGAAAAATAATTAAACAGTTTCCAAGAAAATTGCACATTTCTTTTTTTTTCAGAATTTTTTTTAACATAACGACCAGAATAAATTATAATGAATAGCTACAAAATCATTCACCACAAAAATATGATATAATTTATTTTGCAGCAATATTTTGAAGTAGGCATATCATATGCAAAATTCTCCCAATAATTTTTTCTATTGAATGAGAGGGACTTAACGTGTAAAAAGTAACATCACAAAAACATTAACTCCTAGGAATGTTCAAAATAGAAAGTCCCTAATCAAATGGCAAATTCAAGTGCGCAAACACTGAATCCGTTAACAAATTTATATAAATCATTTTATGCTTAAATAGATCAGTGTCACCAATAACAGGTGAAATTCTAGCCCGCTAAAAAAGAAATTTGGGAATTCCACAGGGATGTTCATCAAGTTCTAAACTGTTCTTATAAGCTGTGAAAATTTAAACAGGTGGAATAAGGAAACACGATAAATATCAAAAGAGTTGAAACAAACTAATTAGAAAACTCATAGTTCCAAAAAAATACATTAGCAAATAATATGAAATTGTGTTACCCTAAAAGCGAAGTAACTATTACTCTTTCCAATAATATAATGGAAACATTCATAAAAAAAAGGTTAGCCAATATAAATTCGGTTCGACCTTCTGTTTTGATTTTCTAGTGTTAAATAATTTATAAAGTTTTTGATATAAATCTTACCTCATGATGTTATAAAACACAAGTTGTAAACTATCTTATGCATCATACAATTGTTTTATTTTATATTAACAAAATGACAAATGGTGTTAATGATTGATTGCTGTAGTGTTAAACGTCCAGCGCCGAAATAAATGCATATTCGGAGCAATAACATGTTTATGTAATATGAATACCAACCTTGCTAGGTATTTGACCGACACGCTTAGTCTGATTTTTTTTGCTAGGTATTTGACCGACACGCTGAGTCTGATTTTTTTGCCAAGTATTTGACCGACACGCTGAGTCTGATTTTTTGGCTAAGTATTTGACCGACACGCTAAGTGATTTTTTTGCTAAGTATTTGACCGACACGCTGGTAGAGTCTGATTTTTTAATAGTGTTTTTTTTCACAAACTGTCAGCTTGAACACATGCTACATGGCGAAGACGCATTATTCTGACACATAGCCGACCTGTCTTTGCTCCTACTCCTTAATGTCGAGTGCCAAGCGAAAAAGTAGAAAATATCAATTTAAATCTTAGGTTGATCTGCTCGAGTTTTATACCCACCGCTTCCTGCACTCGATGCGAACGCGCTACCACGAGACCACCAACACGTTAAAATGATAAATGTTGTGTACAATTAAGATGGATTGGCTTCATGAATATTCACATACATACTAAATTTTCTACTTTAAAATCGTATCACAACATTGAAATTAACTGACATAAACACAAAGTTACATGTTAGTCTAAACGCAATAAAATTAAATGTCGAGTTGACCCGAAGACCTCCACTTGCCATATATTATAAGCGATATAGACATACATTTTATTTTTTTATTTATGTTTTATTTCTTTGTGTTTTAACACCATTTTAGACTATTTAGTTGCGGCCAGTTTTTATTAGTGGAGGAAGGCGGAGTGCCCGGAGAAAACCACCGACCTTCGATAGGAAAACTGACAATCCTACTGCTAGTCAGTTATGATTGGAGTAATCCTACTGCTAGTCAGTTATGATTGGAGTCGAGTGCACCCGCAAGAGCGGGGTTCGAACTTACAACCTCAGTAATAACTGGATAGTGATAACAGTAGTAACTTCTTAGACAACTCGGCCACCGAGGCCCTCAAAACATAAAGAAAGATATAAATAGATAGCAGACTCGTGCATTTGGATTTTTCTAGGTCTGTTTAATTTAATATTAAAGATTAAAAATATATGTTAATCATCGTTTTTACCTGTATAAGAAGGATTTGTTTGTGGATTGAATCAGACAATCAAATGATTTACCATTGTTTCACTTTCAATATTGACATTATTTTTCTTCGGATAATTGAACACGCACAATGCATGCTATATCCATCTCTAGCCAAGGGGTTAAATCGAAGTTCGCATGAATACAGATTCTATGAGGTGCTTGCAAGTGAATAATTCATCATCAATGTTTCTTAGCTTATTTTGACAAAATTGAACTATACTAGCTACTAAAAGCGATATATTAAAAACTATTTTACTTTCATTAAAATGATTGAACAAAAAATATATATATATTTTATATTTTTATATATCTCCGACGTAGCTAGTGCCCCTTTAATTATAAAAAAGAAGATGTGGTATGATTGCCAATGAGAGAACCAAAATGACACAGACATTAACAACTAAAGGTCACCGTACGGCCTTCAACAACGAGCAAAGCCCATACCGCATATTCAGCTATAAAAGGCCCCGATATGACAATGTTAAACAATTCAAACGAGAAACCTAACGGCCTTATTTACCAAATTTACCCTTTGGCAATAAATGTATAGAATGAAGATATTTTATTAATAAAATTATGTTCTCTCTATTCAAATTGCTACCCAAGCATCTTAAAAATACTTCATTATATTGAAATGAAAATTCAATGACTTTCTATCAAAGAATCTTGATCATATTCTGAGATTTAAAAAAAATGTTTCCTTATTAATAATTCATTTTAAAGCAGAAAGATCATTTTGTCAATTTGACTACGAGGTTTTACAATTGTATGACATTATTTTTGATCTTTCAATTTAAATATGACTATATATACTAAACTATATCTATTTTCTTGTTAAATTATATACTTTTCTGATGCACAAATAAGTCTTAATTTATGTATAATTGCACTTCAAGTATTCCATTATTCCTATGCATATTTATTATAATGATTTGGCCTTGTATGTATTTTTCTTTTTTTTATCTACTAGTAAATCACATCCGAATTGAATAACAGACGGACATACATACAAAACTTAATGAATAATTGAAATCAAAATATTTGCGTTTGCGTTATATCGCAAAGGTTTGCGTTGTACTGGTGTAACGCAAACATAGGAAGAAAAAAAAAATGTGTGGCGCTAATTGATACGCTTCCGTACTAATGTTTTAAACTATCGACTTTTAATTATCGTTACTTAAGTTAACCCTGTAATGACATAAATTTGTTTTTTAAACAAATGTTAAGGTTTTCAAAATCGAGGGGTGTCTCGATTGATCAAACGAAAGACTGACCGATAGGCGCAAATGAAAGCTTTGTTTCTGTTCAAATGAAGAAAAAGGAGATATCTCTAAAATTGACGCTAATAACAAATGCCCCAACTCTCGTATTCACTTGTAGATTATCTTTGAAAACCTGGACGCTTAATTAAAGGTGGTGTAGATTTTCTAAAGACAAACATGCATTTTGTCAAGTTCGAGTAAAAACAAACCACATATGTATGAATAGGCCTATACATTATTTGTATTTACAAGAACAAGAATTTCTTCAATCAATGTTGTTTTATTTTAATTTCTGTATTCTACATACATGACATAGTGACTACATATGACATTGTATGATACCAACTTTAATCCTCAAATAAAAAAAACTTACAACAAAGAGCATGAGAACACCATAGTCAATTCATAAATGATTTTTAAAAAGCAGAAAAAAATATCGTATTTGTATTCATATGATTTAAATACATTTTTAATGGTCATTCATAAAATAGAAATGACTGATTTTGAGACACCGTCAAGTTTTTTATGACAAACATGTTAATTTAATTTTTCGTGTCCAAATATAATTTGACATTTTTCAGTTGACCAATGAAACATTAATCACTAATCGCATGTGCATAACGCCCTTCTCTACCCCCTACCTCCTATTCCACTTTTAAAAAAAAGTTCGTACAATTTAATTGCCGACTTAACTTTTAACTTTTACCCGGAAAGAATATCCGATACTGCGTTAAAATTACATATTTCCCGCTATTTTGGTTTTCGGTACTTTTTGGATTTATCATTGATCAAACAGCTGTTTTCAGATTAGGCCCCAAAACAATCAACAACATTGTCATTGTAGGATGCAAGGTTAATATGTCACTTGTGCTACATAAAACTAAAAGCAATCAACAGTTTAAGAAGTATACACTACTAGAACACATCCACAACATTGGTGATTTGCAATTGAATTGAGTCAATTTCAATTTATCACTGTTTATCTGTTAATATTAACAGATTAATTTATGTCTATTTCAGATAAATTGTTTTCACATAAACTTGCAACAGGCTGTTTAACTGTCTGCTACGAGAAGAGCTGAATAACAGCAGGGAGTCCATTTTAATTGTCTCAAAGTAAATGAGTTGGACAGTTTTCTCTGTTTTCAATGCCAGTAGCTTATTAATTTCTGAAACCTGTGTTCTTTCTTAGGTAATTAGTAAGATACAAATCCTTGGTTTCTTACTATCTGAATTTGTCATGTACATACACTGAAATATTGAATGGTTTGAACTTGTACATATAAGCCCTGTCTACAGTATAGTAGCTAGAGGGTCGACTCCATCCTGACTTGGCTTTCTTCTCTGTTAGTCCATCCACCTGTTTGTTTGTTCGTTAGTATATCTAGCTTCAGGTTTACTTATGTTTTTTCGTAAGGTAGTTGACGATGAACTATTAGAAATACTATATAGCAATCTTAAATGTTTATTTTACTCAGTCTAACTAACTCGATAAGTTTATGAATTGAACTGTCATCAACTTGAACTGTAAATTAAAACCGCTATTGTATATTTACAGATCTGAACTGTTATGTCTGACAAAGAACTTAAGGGGGTTATAGAACAAGAACTACAAACCAAAGTAAATATCCAGGGCAGTCATGGTGGTGGATGTATTAATGAAGCAGTTACCATAACAACAGATAATGGAGACAGGATATTTGTTAAAATAAATAAAAAGTCAGAGGTAACTTATTTGAAATTTTGAATTCCTAGCTATTATTATCATTATTATGTGATATAGATCATGTGCATTATTATGATAAAAAATACTATCTTCTTTAAAGCCAGTTTATCACAAAAAGTCATGTCTATTGGATACAACTGTTGTGTACTATTTTCCTACCAACCATCAATGAATTGTATTAATAGGAATTCAAATACAAATTTCGTTACATCACGAAATATAATTTTTATTACATCATGCATCTACTTTATCTGCTAATTAGATAAGGCCAAATAAAATTAATTGATAGATTTTCATCCCCGCCCGCCCCTCTGAAATCGTCCCACCCCGAGTTTTTTTATTTTGCAAAATTTACGATTTCCGGTTTTTTTTATTTCCGTTACCGGTAACCGTCAATAATTTCATTTTATTCGAACTTCCTGTTTAGAAAATTTCGGTTTTCATATTTCTTGTTTCGAGTACTTTAAAACGAATATGTTGACAAAATCTGCTGCTCAATGATGACAGTTTCGTCTACGGAGAATATAGAAAGATTACCAGAAGGGCATGAAAAATCAGGTTATGAGTATTAAATACGCTGTGTCAAACGCAAATTGCGGTATGTCACAAATTGGAAATTTCTTTCATCAGAAAATTGTGGATTTATTTAATAATACATTGACTTTGTGTAAGCAAATTTGGGTTGTGAATGATTTCCAAAGTGCAAGAATTGTGGAACAAATTGGTAGAAAAAAAAGAGTTCAAAAAGTCGGCAAACATACACATTGTGTACTAGAAAACCCTTAGATTTACCTATGGCTATTGTTTTTGTTTAGAAACACAAAATACCATTTATAATGTAATTATATATGCGTCACTTCTTGCAAAACTTGAGAATCTTAAAAGTGCCAACTTTACTATTCCTGGCAACACTTGTTTGAGTGTTCATTTCATTCATAATACTTGTGCTGCATACCATTGCATTTGCATAAGTTTATGGGGACTACAAACCATCGCTTAGAGAGCAAAATAAATTTGGAGTTGGTAGTAAAATGAATAGAGAATTTCTCCATGGTTTTACTGTTTGCTGAAAATATGTTTCTAAAGTAGCAATTACATGTAGAACAGTCCGCGTTGCAAATCAGAGATGTTTATTCAAGAATTATGTACGATTCTTTATACACGTTTAAACATTTACATGGTATAAGCTAAATTTTGTAATTATAACACTTGCATATATATGAAGTTCACGCCACAAGAAGGTTTCAAATTGAATAAAATTTTAAAAAATTAAATCCTCCCACCCGCCCCATTTTTTTCAAAACTTTGGATGAAAATCTACTAATTAATTTTAGTTGGCCTTAACTGTCTAGTTATTGTACCATCAGTTATGGTATATACAGTGTAACCTGCCTAATCCGACACCTGAGTATTCTAACATCCTTCTTTAACCGACACATTTTTATGGTCCCAAAATATACCTATCCTTTTAGAACAAACCTGAGTATTCTGACACCCTGCTTAATCTGAATTTTTTATACCCCCGCTTTAAAAAAGGGGGGTATACTGTTTTTTCCTCTGTCTGTCCGTCCGTCCCATGAAACTTTCGTCACATTTTTCCAAGGAACTACACATCCACCCTTTCTGTAATTTGGTATCAACATTTATATATGTCAGCCATACCCTGTGATGCGTTTTCAGATTCATCACTTGACAACTTCCTGTTTACCGAACACTTGTATGATTTTACACATGATAGCCAAGTTGAAAATTTTCGTCACATTTTTCTCAGGAACTACAATACAAGGATTTCTGAAATTTGGTTTCAGGGTTTATCTAAGTCAGTTATACCCTGTGATGCGTTTTCAGATTGATCACTTGACAACTTCCTGTTTACCGAACACTTGTATGATTTTACACATGATAGCCAAGTTGAAAATTTTCATCACATTTTTTTCTCAGGAACTACACATCCACCCTTTCTGTAATTTGGTATCAACATTTATATATGTCAGCCATACCGTGTGATGGGTTTTCAGATTCATCACTTGACAACTTCCTGTTTACCAAACACTTGTATGATTTTACACATGAAAGCCAAGTTGAAAATTTTTGTCACATTTTTCTCAGGAACTACAATACAAGGATTTCTGAAATTTGGTTTCAGGATTTATATAAGTCAGCTATACCGTGTGATGCGTTTTCAGATTCATCACTCGACAACTTCCTGTTTACCGAACACTATTAATATTATCCACTTGCGGCGGGGGTATCATCAGTGAGCAGTAGCTCGCAGTTTCACTTGTTTTTCTGGTCCACCAGTGTGTCAGATTAGGAAAGTTACAATGTATGTCATAGGAACTAAACTTTGTTACTAAAAACTTTTAATATAAGTATAAAAGAAGTATTTTTTCTCATAAATCCAAAATGAAAAAAAAAATCAGGCCAAAAAAAAGTTGAAACTTAGATCCATGAAAAAGAAATAAAGAAATAGTTGGAAAATCTATTTTTTATGCTCCCTAATTTGACTTTTTATCTTGTAGGCAAGAGCCATGTTTGATGGAGAGTTCATAAGTTTAGATGTTCTACATGCAATGGATGTTGTCAGAGTGCCAAAGCCAATCAAAGTAATATATATTGACAGTATATTTAAACAATTATGTATCAAGGTTTAAGTAAATGAGTATCAAAATGACCTTCAATGAATACTTTGTAGTAATCACTTTGTCTGTCTGTTTGGGTTAATATGAGGGTTTATAAGTCATACGTGCAGTAACTCCTTTTATAGAAAGTTTTCAATTTTATTGGAATCAAAAAGTCAAAACATCTTTCTGTGTCGTACAGAAATTCAAGTAACTTGCTTTAGAAAATGTCCATAATTCAATATTTGAATAAGGAAAATAAATTCAATAAAATTGATAATGCATAATTTCTTTTTTTGTATCTTTCCCACGAACATTTATGCAGTTTATAGAAAATCAACACATACTGATTACAGGTGATTGATTTACCTAGTGGTGGAGCTGCATTTCTTATGGAATGTTTAGAAATTCATGGAATGTCAAAATATTCAGCTAAACTGGGTGAACAATTAGCCAGGTATATTTTATTATACCACCAATCTACAATGATCTAAGTGGTTTACAAATCCATTCACAGACTGACACAGAGTGGGTTTTAAATTGCAGTGCTCTTTTCCATCTATTTTTATGGCCCCGCAACGAAGTTGTTGGTACCATATAGTTTTACCATTGTCAGAAATTCCGTCTTTCCGAAATTCCGAAATTCCGTCATTCCGCAACAAACCATTATACAGAGTTTTTTTTCTAAACGCCTTCAGATTTTGGGCTGATTTTTGGTTTGTGAGTTCACCATGATGAGTTACAGATCAAGTTTAAGTTTTGTTCCTCTCTATTAATTTTTGCCAAAATTAAGGGTTTACAACTTTAAAAATTGTTGAAAATCACAGTTATACGGACTTTATTTCTAAACACTTTCAGATATTGGGCTGATTTTTGGTATGTGAAGTAACCATGATGAGATACAGGTCAAGTTTAAGTTTTGTTCCGCTTCAATAATTGCCGAAATTACGAGCTTTGGACTTAAATAAATTGTTGAAAATAACAGTTATACAGATTTTTGGTATATGAGTTACTCATGACGAGTTACAGATCAAGTTTAAGTTTTGTTCCTCTCCATGAATATTTGCCAAAATTAAGGGTTTACAACTTTAAAAATTGTCCAAAATCACAGTTATACAGACTTTTTTTCTATTATAGGCCTCCACATTTTGAGCTGAGTTTTGTTAACAGTTAATTTATAATTATGAACATATCAATGTGAGACTACCATCATGTTTGTGTCCACATGTGTTATTGAAATTGCAGATTTTTCAACTTTTTTGGACGGGGCCATTCATGTTGCTTTGACACATCTAGTTTATTAAGCCATGCTGGATCTATGTGATCACCCTGGTTATAAATGGAAAAGTTTGCAAAATTCTCCATCTTTTGGCAATGGAACATAATTTTTACAGTGAGATTTTGGAAATGAAGATAACAAATAAACTGTTGAAATAATGGTCATAAAAAATGTCAAACTAGCTAGAAAAATATGAAAACTACCGGTAACATTAAATGTGGGAGACTTATAATGAAAAAAAAATCTTAATAAGACAACTATGGGACATGCATCTCAAAACAAATAAACAAAGGGAGACAATGAAAATTACATTGAAATAATACTGAGAATGGAAACAGGTAATGTGTCAAAGAGACAACAACCTGATCAAGAGTTAGAAAACAGCCAAAGGCTACCAATTGTTCTTCAACACAGCATGAAAATTCTGCACCCCAAGATGTGAAGTTGCAAATATAGGAGTACATTACAAAACACTATGCAGTATGAGCAAAAACCTAAATGAAATATAACACTTACTAAAATAGGGCTATTTTACTGATAAATGAACTTGAATTTTTGCAGTTAACATTTTTATACAGCAGTGGTCACATGCTAGTCACATGGTTCTGCAGAACCAATTCTGATCTTTTTTTAAATATACACATAATGCTTTCTTTTTTTCACAGTAAGTGATAATGATTGTAGTACAATGTATTATAAATATAAAAAGTTGATTTTGATGTACAGGGATAATGTTTTATTTTAAGGTTACATTTACTGAATGCAGAATTGGCAGAAAAAGCAAAAAATGAGGAGAAATTTGTTGGTCAAAGTCACTACTATAAATATGTTGATAAATTTGGATTTTATACAGATACATGTTGTGGCTTTTTGAAACAAGACAATACTTGGAAAGATACATGGCTAGTAAGTATTAATAATAGATTCTTACATTGAGACCAGTGAATTATCAGATTTATCTAATCGAGATAGTTAGATTATCAATTTTAAAGTCCAAGCATTGAATCCATGAGTAACATTATCATGATTTTTATTTTTTATTTCCCAGGAGTTATATGCAAGGAAGATAGATTTACAAATGGAATTGTTGAATAAGAATGTAAGTAAAGATAATAGTATAATAGTATCATGAGTATACTACAGTTTTCTCAATTTGATAACATATCGCTTATATATAATTAGTAGCTTATTTCCTATTCATTTAATGTAAAATAACATTTGTTATTTGCATACCCTGGAAAGTGTCATTTCAATTAAATGCATAAAAAAAAAATACTAAGTTCACAATATTTTAAATTCAGAACATTGTAAACAATTTGGTACATTATATCACATTAAAATTTTATAGTCCTGAAGCTGCATTGAATTGGCCACTGGACCTCAAACAGCCATCCACCATCATGCCTCATTTAATTTAAGTCTTGAGAAACATAGAAAATGATGGTGCAAGTGAGGCATGCCTGTAGTGTCAGCCTGTACAATGAACACATTCGTGTTACTTATATATTTATATGTTTGTTTCAGTATAGAAATAAAGAAGCCAGAGAACTGTGGTCACAACTAGTACCAAAACTACCCAAATTTTTTGAAGGATTGGAAATAAAACCAGCATTATTACATGGTGATCTGTGGGGAGGAAATGTAGGAGAAACATCTACAGAACCAGGTTAGAATTGAGAAATCAGTTAATATAATTGTGATGATATTTTGTTATTAACTCAAAGTTTTCTTATTACAAATTGACTGATATTCTAAAAAAAACTTCTTACTTTTAAAAAAGGAAAATGGCAATATTAAAATGAACACAAGTACGTACAAGGATGTAAGCAACTAAATGTCATTGTATGACCTTCAACAATGAGAACACCCCAACTGTTCAGTAAGCTAAAACAAAACAGCACCAGCATTACAAATGAAAAACAATTGAAAAGAGAAAAACAATGGCATACTTTATACTTAAAACTAAAAAATAAACTGTTTAGTTATTCTTTTTCCCTGAAGTAAAATGCTGGTTAATGTCTGATATCTTGAAAACCATAATAGATACAAAAAAACCTGATGGGAATTAAATACTCTGACTGCTCTCCTTGACATTGTTTTCATGATTCATTGATGTATTAAATTTTACTGATGCCTCACTGAGTAGTTTGATGATAATCTCAAGGACTTTGAACATATTTATATAATTCAATCATTATTGTGAGCACATAACAATTTAAAAGAAATTGTCCATAGGAGACTTGTTATGAAACATGCATGAAATATTTGCCACTTGATTTAAAGCCAAGAATATTAATCAATAAGACATCCCAACATATGTTTGTCTCTTTATGAATCTTTTTATTTTGTAGTAATCTTTGATCCAGCCAGTTATTATGGTCATTCAGAATTTGATTTGTCTATATCAAAGATGTTTGGAGGTTTTAGTTCATCCTTCTTTGACAGTTATCACAAGTTAATCCCCCAAGCAGAAGGATTTAGAAAGAGAGTTGATCTGTACAAATTGTTCCATTATTTAAATCATTGGTAAGTTTAAGTTATTATAATTGAACTAAATATATATAGTGGGTATACAAAACATTATATAAATAAAACATAGCTGAGAGGGTGATAGAGCTGATTTTAACATTGTCAACTGCACAAAGCAGTGGAATTTTATCTTGGAAGTATTTTCTTTGACGTCATGTACATAACAATGTTATGGGTATTTGAAAAATCAACAAAAGTGAAGCAAGTTGTGTTATTTTTTTTTTATATTTTTACAGTCAAATAATAAAATCTAAGCCAAACCGTAGAACTTACCCATTGCCTTTAATTATTAATTTAAATTCCATTTATTGTCCATAAAATTATCGGTTTTTGATTGGTCTGTATGAGAGGTTGACATTAAAAAATTCTCTCTTACTTAACATCTGATTGAGTAAATTATCTCCCTCATAGTAGCCAATCAAAATCTGGCATTTTAACGTGAAGTATGATAAATAGTTTTAACACTCATGTTTGGAAACAAATCTTAAAGACTAGATTTAATGATTTTTGGCAGGAAATATTATTTTATATTCAAGATAAAGAGAAATTGTATAAAGAAAAAGTGTTAAGCAATTAAAATGTACAATTAAGTCAACATGGACCAATTTTCAATAAAATCTTTATAGGAGTTATTATTCTTGAAAGTCTAATTTGCATTTTTTTTTCTTTCTTTAACAAACTAAAATAGAGAGTGGTAAATTCTTATTATTTTTGTTTCAGGAACCATTTTGGAAGTGGTTATGAAGGATCCAGCTTATCAACATTAAGAACAGTGCTTCAATATGTTTACCCCTGAATCAGTGGTGTAAAGCCATCAACTTATTACATTAAGCTTGCCATAGGTACTTTTTTTTAAAATTTGTTATGCAAAATAAGCTGGCTCTACAAGTGTGATAGATTCAAAAATATGGAGAGGAGATATATATGTTGAATATCAAATGAGATGATTTTATATCTGCATTTAAACTAATGATCTTTTACATTTGAAATTGGTACCACATGAAGTTTATTGTTTAATGTTTTATTTATTTTTATACTAATTTGGGTTAGCAAATATCAGCTCTAACCAGAAGCAAATGCTTACCATGAGACATTTCAATAGTTAGAATAGGCAGGTCAAGAATATTGCAGGGTTAAACATGTTTGTTAGAGCTTAACTCTCCCCTTATCTGGGACAATGGTGTAACAACTTAAATAAGAACAAACTCAAATGGTACCAATCTACTATCTGAGAGCTAGTTCAAAGCCAATACACGACATGTACATGTACCAACTAATTGATATATGATATATCATGGTTTCACAAAATTGTGGCTTGTTTTCAATAAACATGTAAATTATTGTATTTACTAAGAAGAATTAATTTCAATTAACAGTGTAAAATTATTCTTTTCATAGCTTTATGAAATTAGCTTTTTTTGTTTTTATGTATATCTGAAACATTGATATTAACTGTTAAACTATTTAGCTTCATATTGTTTTAATTATATTTATATGCAATTGTATTTTTTACATTAAAATAAATGTGACATGATTGATGTGTATTGTAATTTCTTTAATGCTTGAGAAAAGCAAGCTCCTGGGGTTGAAGTCATTCAACTTTGCTCAGTGCTCGGAGCACAAAAATCATGCTCGAAACATGAAATCAAACATTTTGATTGGTTGATTTTGGAGTACGAGTACAAAAAACTGACTCGAAAGGTGAACATATATTTCTACATCTGGCTATATAGGCCTTATGAACATGTATAGAAACAAGACGTGCTATCAAAGCCAAAAAAACAACACCAAAACAAAAGTTATGTCCCATATTTTGATTATAATCCTATATAAATTCAGAAGCAGTAATAAGTATAAAGCTATTGTTTTTTAATTTTTACTTTGATGACTTTAAAATCAGACAACCATAAGGTTCATAATATTAAGAGCAGACTGTTCCCAGAAATGCTTGTCAAGTTCATGGTGGGCTTGCCAAAAAAAATAAACCAAGAAGTTTTGGCATCCAATTTTCGAGACCCTTGAAAATTATTTCATTGTAGTAGACTGCATAGTTGATCTTTTTGTATCCTGCTCCCCCTGAGTGCTAAAGATCATTGATTCAATCACAAATCTCGGCAAACCTAGGACTTTAAAATTGGCATTTGCACACATTGTAAACTTTCCAATTTAATGCATGAACATTCCAGCAGCACCTGCATACGGAGTAATATCTCACAATTGATACTTTCCGGGGCTAGTATTTCCTATCATGATTCCCTTGACAGAGGGTTGCTGCTCACAAGGAAGCTATTAAACCAAAAGTTCCAAATTGTGAAGTTGCAATCATCACTTCGTAAATTTTATGGATGCCATCATGTGCTGGTTGCCTGTTATTGAATATCTGTTTCACAGATAAATCTGATGTTTCTTATGTCCTGACTACAATCCTGTTTCCTTTTCATGAATGTGACCTACAGAATTAGACTATTTACCGGGTTTCTAATAAAGTGAGTAACATAAGTGACACTTGTGGAGCAGGATCTGCTTACCCTTCTGGAGCACCTGAGATCACATCCCATTTTTGGTGGGGTTCATATTGCCAAATCTTTAGTTTTCTATGTTGTGTCTTGTGTACTATTGTTTGTCTGTCTTTTTCTTTTTTGGCCATGGTCTTTTCAGTTTTTTTTTTCGATCTATGAGTTTGAATATCCCTTAAGTAAAATTTGAACACTTTATTATGCAATATTAAAAATGAAAATGTGGTATATTGCCAATGAGAATACTATCTACAAGAGACCAAATGACACAGAAATTAACAACTTTAGGTCATCATACCACCTTCAACAATGAGCAAAGCATACCGCATAGCTATAAAAGGCCCAGAATTGAAAAATGTGAAAAATAACAGCCTGTTTGATATTCATCAATGTTAGGTTTCAATACTAAAAGTCCGGGATAAAATATGGTGTGGGTACTTTAATTCAGTCACAGACCTGAAGGTTTGTTCTAGTTCCATTAGTTCAATTAAATAAAAGCAAATATATATTTTTTCCCACATCCATTTTATTGATGACATGAGAATCAGAAATCTATAATATCACAGAGTATGAAAATATTATGGAAAAAAATACATTTCAAACATCATTTTCTTTCCTTGCGATCTCTTAAAACAATTCCTTTGCAACTGGCTATAACTTAAAATGTTAAAATCACATCCAAAATTCAACAGGTTCTAATTAATTTTCTTGCAACTAGTCAGTTAAATCTAAATTCAATGTAGAGCTTTTGGCAATCAACAAATTTCCACCTGTGAAATTTTTCTTTAACATTTATATTTTAAACAGCTCTTCAACAGATTGAAGCAGACTAAGTAACATTAGAAATTAGTTATTACCTTCATGAATTTAGTTGTTATTCTACTGTATACATTTTCACAAAGAACATAACCCAATGTCTTCTCAATAGCATACAAAGGATGGCAGCTAAAAACCTCTTTTATGTGCTTATTTCTTCAATTTTGCTTTTGGAAAGAGATATCCAGACAAATTCATAAAGTTTGCTGTATGCCCATCAAAATACACTTACAATAATTACTTTCAAGGGTTAATGTTTTATGGTTTACACCACATTAGCCAAAAAAATACTATATCAGGCAAAGTACTTTCAAAGGGAGGTAATCGTACCCTTTTATGATGAACTCTCTACAAAGTCAAAATAAACAAAAATGCAAAATTTGTGTACTTTGACCCACTTCCTTTGTTACTAGCATTTAACAATTGAAATAACAATGACAATATTATAGGGTTATACATTAAGGGTATTCTAATAAAACACAAGGTTTCCAGAAAAAAACACTTAAAAAAAAGAGAATCTTACAATTTACACAAGATGGGTCACTTAAAAGTCACCCCTGTTAGTCATTTTTCACAGTGAAAGCTGGTGATTGTGAGTGATTCAAATTCAAATTACTAATTTGTGTATTTGAGATTTTATATGGCAGAGTTTTAACAAGTAAATCTAAAATATACACCAATAGCATTGTATCACTGTTTCCACTTGACATCAGCAAGGTTTACTTGTGTGAACTGTAAAAGCTTGCCATGTACTGTTTTTGCCTATTGAGTGAACTTTTGATATAGCAGTTTATCAGAGTCTACTCTTCACTTTACAAGTTTTAATGAAAAACCCTTAAAGTTTTTCTCTATTATGTCAAAGACTTTCAATGGATGGTTTACCATGAATGTAATGTATAAGCTTTAAACTAAAATAGCAACAATGTAATAAAACAATGATTCAACATAAACAAATATAAATCTTGAAATCATGATACAATGGCAAAGAATAACAAATAATAATGGAAAAAAAAGTTATACTTATATATTTAGCAGTTCTAAATGTTTTTTACAAGGGTAATATATTTTAACATTACAAAAAGATCGGATGCTTTAACAGAAATGCATGACTAGATTATTAATTTTGAAATTCTTCGAATTCTATCGATTTTTCTGTTGTAGACAAGTACTAATTTAAAATAGCAGTACAAAATGCATAACACAACATTTGAAAAACAAAATTACCATAGTTATATTCAAAAGTTCCGTCTTATTCATTTTCATAATTTTAACAAAACTTATGATTGAATTTTGCTACAAGAAAAACTTGAAAGACAAATGTTTCTAAAATGACAACATCAAACATAAAAGAAATACACTTTATGATAAAAGCCCTCATGGATGAACAACCACAAATGCATAGGAAAAATAAAATAACAAGCAACAATAACAAATATAATACTTTGTTACAATATCTTAATTTGAATGAACCACTTCACTAAATGGTCACTCTAAAGACAAACTGTGGACTTACACAAAGCACTGGTTGATACCCACAGTTATTGTGAAATTTGTGGATAGTTTTCCACCAAAAAATACGCAATTAAAATACATACCAGGTTTATTGATCCAAAACCAAGTAGGGCTCTGAATACCTCAATCAATGAAAAGTTTTAAGCAATGGAAAAG
The DNA here is from genome assembly GCF_963676685.1 of Mytilus edulis. Taxonomy (NCBI): domain Eukaryota; kingdom Metazoa; phylum Mollusca; class Bivalvia; order Mytilida; family Mytilidae; genus Mytilus; species Mytilus edulis. Next base: position 71,997,831 of record NC_092349.1, on the reverse strand, counting down.
TAAATTCTGGATCTGATTCCCAGTGGAATTATTCTCTGCTTAAATCAGATCCACATTTTACTCCCTTATGTTGCAAATGTTTCACTAATTGCTCCTTGGGATCCACATGTCTTCACAGATTTGACTCAGGGTAACTGGTTTGAGATAATGAACAACAATCTCAATATCATTACTAATTATAACAAAGTATTACATGTACAATGGTATAACAACAATATCAACAAAAAGATTCCTAAGGCTAAGGTTATTTAGACATTTAGTTGTGTTAGTCTCGGTTTATAAATAAATGATGACAAATACAGGTCTTCTGGGTAATAACTCTGCATAAAAGAAAATCCCTGTCTGTCTTAATGGGAAATAGAAATGAGACACAAAATATATGAGTTTAAACTAAGGGAGATGTATGGTATAGGTCTATGAAACAGCAAACCCAACAAAAAGACATTAAGAGGTGTACCCTCAGTTTATTTATATTTTTGAGAAAAGGTTTTGATCACTTTATAAAAGTTACTATGGTTAGAAAATTCCAGTTATCAAATACTTAATAAAAGCTCCAGCACTTTTCATGCTTTGGATTTGTTTTCTATATTTAGATACAGGAATTACAACAAGCTATAATGGTAACAGTTATAAAATAAGATATTGTTTATTTTGTGCAGTATTAAAAAGGGATTGGCACAGAATGCACTAGACATGCTAGATATTTAAGTCAAAAATAGATCACATAATTATATATAAATATTTATGAACTTAATCTTCTTCATATCCTGCTTTGGTTATTCTGGTTAAGCTTTATCTTTTTATTTATAAGTTAACCTGTTTATATCAAAAAAGAATTTAAAAGAGTCAATATATAAAAACTAACAGTCTTGAAGAAAAAATGTCAAGATTAGCTTTCATAATATAAGTAGAAAATTTTAATATTGTATTCCGTGATCACAGTAGAATGTCCTTTGCACTGGTCCGTGGAGATTTTATGATCCTTGACTATCTATGAAACTGATGGGCCTGGAGGAGGAGGGCTAGAGTCCTGAAATAGAAATCAACAATAAATCTGATTATATTGTATTATGACTGATCTTTTAACATGTTTAAGAAACATATGAAGGAAAACAAAAGTCTGTACCAGATGGTCATGGTATCTCTGAAAAGGATCAGTGAAGTAAAAGTTTGCAATTTGGACTTTTTTACAGGGTACATTGTTAGCATTTTGTTTGATCTTATTTTTTTTCGTTTTTTTTTAAATGAGATATTATTTATATAAATTTTTGATACATCATACAGGTAATTGTAATTGGACAAGTAAAAATTAAAAACAGCAATAAGAGCTCAACCGTTCTTTTTCATGTGTTGTAAGCAACTTTTAAACGGTCATGAATTGATATAAATTATTCTTTCTTTTTTATGCTTTTCAAAAGTGAAAACAGGCTTTTTATGGCACGATTGATATTTCTTTTGAAAAAACTTGTGACTTTCTGGTTTATATATAATGATATTTGATAGCTTACATTATTCCTCTCTGGTTTCATATCACCCCTCTGCCTGAGACTTCTGGGACGGAGGAGATATAAAGCTGTAGCAACGACCATCCATCCCATCATCATTAACATCATAGTACTAAACCCTCCATCGGGGGCACTGTCTGCTCCTGGCACTACAAGATAGAAATAAGATGAGGTATGATTGCTAATGAGACAGCTATCTATTGGAAATAAATGATATGGAAGTTAGCAACAATAGGACAATACATGTAATTGAGGCAACAAAAAATACCAATACAAATAACAATCTATCTTTGTTCTAAAATTGGAGAAGAAAACTGTATTGCAGTTTTGTGTAAGTGCTAAGGACTTTACATTAAATCGGAATTGAGGAGGTTAGGACAGAATTTTTTATTTTCAGGTGAGGGTTATTATTCTCTCATACATCATTTTGGTGGAAAAGTCCTTATGATTTAAATTGTATCCATTATTTATCTATAATTCATAAATCATTTTAGTTTTATTAGCAGTATAAGTAAAGTATTTGACAAATACAATTATCAAATAGTTTTATTCAAAACTTATAATCAATGAATTATATAATTATTTAGATAAATACAGTAAATAAGCCTGACCAATTCAAGTACCAGGTTTATCAATGTATAACAATTTTTTTTCCCCCTTCTACAAATATATCACATTGTATCAGTCAGTACATGTATCTACTTACATTCTGTCACGCATTCATTATCTGTACAGTAGGACTGTGTGTTCCTTAACTGAAATATACAAGAAGTGTTAAGAAACTGAAATTGACAAGAATTTAATAAATAACTATGTAAAAATACATCTAAGGAATGACTGTAATATTTTTTCTGTCTATGAAGAAATAACATAAAAAATTTGGTGCACACTGAATAAGGCGCGTAGCGGGTTATTAAACAGTGTGCACCACATTTTTTATGTTATTTCGAATAGACAGAAAAAATATTACAGTCATTTCTTATAATTTAATTCTAAATTCCATTTTAAACCATAAAAAAACATGAAAAAATGTTGATGACATCACGGTCACATGACTAACTTATGTCTATGGGCTGATAACAAAATAACGTCAGCCAATCAGAAGACGTGTTACATCCAAAATTAAATTATATTTGGATCATATACATTGTAAACTACATGCAATGTACATGTATCTCAGTTTAGAGTGCATGAAGTTCCTAATATTTGAAAACAACTTTATAACTTGGTTTGCTGTAGAAATGCTGTATACATGGCATTCTTTGATACATTTTTTTTAAAATTTCCATCATGTCCATTAAATGAATATTCTAAAAAATTATATTTTCTGCATGTCTCTTATTTAATGTAATATGTTATTTTGTATTATTTCTCTAAACATTTGACTTTGATCTGCTGTTTCTAACTTTTACGTGTATATTGTATAAAACTCATTAATCACTATGAAACATATGCCATTTTGTATACATATATGTATGCACTTCAAACCAAAGGTGTTATTAAATTATTACTATTGATTATTATATTACGTTTAACTATGAGTATCATATTAACAAAATGCTATAGTTATTTATTTTTATTGCCATGACAGTAAATATTTATACGAATTGATTGCCTATATTTTTATTTTTTTTACTGGGATAAGCATGGTTAGACAGCAAGTGACAATTACCATCTTTAAGCACATAACATTGCAGTTATTCATGTAAATCTGTATTTCTTTTTTCAAAATTAAATTGTTTGTAGTATTGGTTTAATCAATTTACTTGTATAAAGGTTATAATACATTGCAAAAAGGCAAATTTGAACATCTTGTATATGTATGTAATAATGTTCAACTTGTTTTAACAATAACAAGTGAAACTGTGAGCTACTGCTCACTGATGATACCCCCGCCGCAAGTGGATAATATTGATAGTGTAAAAATATGCAAGTGTTCGGTAAACAGGAAGTTGTCGAGTGATGAATCTGACAACGCATCACACGGTATAGCTGACTTATATAAATCCTGAAACCAAATTTCAGAAATCCTTGTATTGTAGTTCCTGAGAAAAATGCGACGAAAAATATTCATGGGACGGACGGACTGACAGAAGGACAGACAGAGGTAAAACAGTATACCCCCCCTTTTTTAAAGAGGGGATATAAAAAGTCAAATTTTAATATCTCTTGTACATGTTGTATAATGTACAAATGTATGCAAAAATCATGATATTTTTTTTAATTTAAATAATTAGTTTAATAATTCAAACTGTAAAAAGACAAAATCCTGTTTAGGACAAGGAACTTCTTTTATTTTGGTAAACATGTAAAGGATTTGCCTTGACGTAACCAGGATCCTGCGGTCTTTTCATAATTATGGATTTATGATGTTTTAAAACCACAATTTTGTTATATAATATACATGTAAATTAATGTACAAACCATATTTATGAGTCTTTGCATGGCATTCTCATGGTTCCATATACACTCACAGGGATCAAAGTCAGCCATCTTATCTGTAATTAAATAATACAATCATTATTTAAATTAGAACATAACATATTGTGTTCAAAAACTATTCTAGCTTCTATTAATACATGTATCAGTGTGTTCAACTGCAAAAAAATCAAAGAGAATGGGACATTTAGAACTGGGGTCACTGTTCCATGTGTTCTGTTAAAATGTTACTAATCTTTTGTGTGTTTTTTTGTTGTTGTTGTTCATTCATCGATATCAAACATACCAAACTTTACATTATTTTTAACCTCTAAAATATTACAAACTTCCTTTTCTAGTCTACACTGTACACGTACATGATGTTATATATGATTTCCAATTTTAAATCTATAAATAATTTAGTGATAATGAAATCAATACCATGATTTATAAAACTAGTTTTAGTTAAGCAATTTTATAATTTTAAGTAGAATTGTGAAATTTGCTATTAGATTTGCATTTTTCAATATATTATAATTAGTACTAATCCTTACATGCCTTATCATGCTTATTGGCTATTGAAAAATGAAAGTTAATAAACAATTTATCAGGAAGAAATTTTAAAATTTCAAAGCAGGATTTTTTTATCACATTTCTATTGTCATGATCACAAAGCAGTAAATATATTGAATAACACTAAAAGATTAAGTTCAACTAAAACATCAATCCTCCATGTCCTCATTCTTTTTTCGATAAAACTTTTGAAAACAGCATACAATTAGAACAATACTTCTTTCTCTGCCTTACACGTTTCTCTTTCCATTAGAAGCCTTTGTATATATTGATTCTTGGGTGATGATGATGATATTTGTATTGGATTTGACTTTATTGTTTATTTATGAATTCTTTATGAGAATGTTCATATTTTAGGTTTAATTATATTGCAAGGATCATATATATATACTATATTTTCCTGAATTATTGATTGAAAAATTGCTTCTATTTAAAAACAGTTGAAACACAAGTTGAAATAGAGGTACAAATGTAATACACTGTATCGAAATAAAACAAGAACTAAATTACAGAAATCGCTTAAATTTTACAATTATTTAGTTTGTGTACAGCTTATTTGAAAACAATAATAAACTAGATGTGTCAAAGCGACCCGAATGGCCCTGTCCCAAAAAGTTGAAAAATCTGCAATTTCAATATAAACACATGTGGACACAAACATGATGGTAGCCTCACATGTCAAAAATCAGCTCAAAATCTGGAGAGGAATAGAGAAAAATTCCATATAACTGTGATTTTCAATAATTTATCAAAGTCCAAAGCCCGTAATTTCAGCGAAAATTAGTGGAGCAGAACGAAACTTAAGCTTGACCTATAACTCATCATGGTTAACTTACATACCAAAAATCAGCCCAATATTTGAAGGCGTTTAGAAAAAAACTCTGTATTATGGTTTGTTGCGGAATGACGGAATTTCGGACAAGGGTAAAATTATATGGCATTGACAACTATGTTGCGGGGCCATAAAAATATAGGTCACCGATGAGTTAAAAAAGATATTTCAATTTTAATGCCAAAAAATGGCATTTTTGCACAAAAAGGGAGATAATTTGAAGCTTTTTCAATGATATAAACATTATGATATAAAACTTTGAAAAATATTTACCTTGACCCTTTGAAATTTTTTTAATTTTTTTAAATAACTTGAACCAAATACTTTCTCAGAAAAAATAGGTTGGATACATGATGAATATATATTATACAGTTTAATTAACAAACACTAAATTTTGATCATTGACAAGCTTATTATTTTCTTAACGCTACATCGTGATTAAAACATATAGCTGATTTTACAGAGTTATCTCCCTGTAGTGTTAGGTACAAAGTGTTTTACAAAACAAGTACAAAACTTTTGGTAGTTGATGCTGCAAATAATCAATACGGGTTCATGACTTCTACCTTCCAACTGAGTTTAAGTCCTACACAATTTCCAAAATTGCAAGAAACTAAGTGGGAACCCAAAGGAGAGCTTGTGACCATTCTTGACTAAGGGGGAGCAATGTACATGTAGGCTTGGCATCAGAATTGTTACAAATGACAATTAATGAAAATATAATGTTATTCTACATGTTGTATAACATGTACATGTACACTGTCACTGTGACTGTATATTGAAATAAATAAAATAAGCAATATATCGATCAGCCTAGTCATGGAAATGTAGGAATGACATGTTTTCAATCAGGCCACGCCGTAGACGCGAGATTTGGCGTGGAAAAATTTCCTCCAGCGTTTAAATTTTCATCCAATTGCAAGGAGATCCCTGTCTACATAATTACTGGAATCTGACACAGTGGTTCCTGTAAAATTTTGACGTCATAATACAAAATATCTGATGACTTAATGGAAAAGTGATTGTTGTTTGACATCAATAGATTAGTTCAAGCAGTACAGATTATCAAAAAGTGATAAGGTGTATTACCAAACAAACAAGTGCCCTGTCCAAGATTGGCAAGAATCTGACACTCAATATAAACAAGATCTCAAATCAGTGACGACTAGGTTGTAGTCCGCTTTTAATGTTTTTATTTCTGGAAATCAAAGTGAATTCTCAATTTTTGTAATGCAGACAGATACATGTACGTGGTCTGACTATGTAACAGTTGGTAAACAAACACTATTTCATCATCGCAACTTTCAGTTTAGATCTGGTAAATAAATTTGACATGCAAAATGATTTTTAAACTGTGGATACACTACGAAAGTTGCATAGGACCTATTTTAAGCAAAAATACGTACATTTCTACTGTAACAGTTGAATTTTTGAAAAGGGAAGAGGTTCTAGCCTGCCAGATGATACTGCCAAAGGTGTTTACTTGTCAACTTCCGGTTATACCAAAACAAAAGACACGTCAGTTTAGAACAAATCCCCGGATGAAAAAAAGTTTAGCAGCGCGAATTTTCAAAAGAAAGAAAATATCTAGATCTATAAGGCATTTGATTATGATAAAGTCTTTTTAAAGAGGCAATAAATCATGTTTAAACGAACTAAAATAATTGATAAGAACAATACAATCCTTTTTGTATCATGTAAAGATTTACCACATACTGGTTTTACCAACTATTTTCAATCACACTGTTCCGTGACAGGGCAATGGATGTGACTTTAATGGTTTAGCGTCACCATCACTAACGATCTGACATGGAATTCACATATGAATAACATCACAAATAAAGCAAACAAATGCATAACTGAGATAATTTAAAAGAAATGTAAAAAACCAACAGCATAAAAACAAAAGAACTTGCCTACACTAAAGGCAACAGTAGTATAATACCGCTGTTCAAAAGTCATATATATATATGAGGGGAGGACAGGGGTAAGGGAGACAGGGAGAAAGGGGGTAGGAGAAAGGAGAAAGGGGGATGGAGAAAGGAGAGGAAGGCTGGGAGAAAGGAGAAAAAGATGGAGAAAGGAGAAAAAATAAAATATCTCCCCTTTTAAAATTTTTTCTAATATTTCAAGAAAAAATATCTCAAAAGGAAATGTTTTATTCTAATGGGAGAAAGGAGAACGGGGGTAGGACAAAGGAGAAGAGGGGTGGGAGAAGGGAGAAGGGTACCCCCTGTCCCCCCTCATATATGAGGGAGGGTAGGAGGGGTCATGATCCCGAAATCCCGGGCTTAAAAACACGACATCCCGAAATCCCGGGCTACAAAAACACGAAATCCCGAGGTCCCGAAATTCGAAGAAAGAATTTAAAACACCCGATCCCGGAGTCCCGATAAAGGTCCTATCCCCCCTCATATATAGAATAACCATACATTGTCTCGAAATATCAATGTTATTTGTACAAGGCTTAGAAACAGGTAGAATTGATTGATATTTTGAGACAATGTATGGTTATTCTTTATATACTGCAACTCTTATAACTGTTTTAAATGAAGCTTTCGGTGGCCGGGTGTTACCTTTCCACGTCAGTTTTAATCTAGCGTCGTACTACAGTACATTATATATAAGGCATGGGCATCCAAACAACATTTTCCAAAAGACCAAAAAGGTGAAAAGGTATATTTAAACAAAACGCATTTGACTAACATGCAGGTCGAACAACTGATGTTCTTTAACCCTGGTGACTGCCATTGGCGATTGCCAAATAAAATTGATCACGAGATGTAACAAAATGGATCTTAATATATATATACATATATATATTTATAACAAGTCAAAAAGGGTACAACATCACCATTAAATAACTATAAAATGAACACATATAGATATTTCGGATAACAGATATCCTTCTTTAATAATAGCACGATGTCAAATGAATCATGTCAATAAAATTAATTCAAACTGAGAAACTTTTTCTAAATCTTGAAATTTATACAATTTAAGTGAACACCACAGACGCTGATAAAATTTTTAAACACGGCGCAAAGATTACAAAGATATGCCAAATGAAAATAGTTATTTTCGATGTGAACTGGCACAACTTTAAATTTGACAGTTTAGATCATGTTATAACTGCATTGAGGGCAGTCCTCAAACAAAAAAATCAAAAATATCCTAACCGATCCAAGTTTGTATAATATTTCAAACTTGACAACGGTAGGGCAACCTAACTCATTTACTGTTCTTTGACCATAAGGTTAAAATACTCCAGACCTCTGATTGCATGGTCCAAAATTCTAACGGGACGGGAAACACTGATGAATTTCGATGTCTATTTGTATCAGTAAAGACTCAACTTAAAGTTGCATGTACAGTATACTTTTGTGTGATTTTATTCTTTTGGATCGAGGCGCTCTAGGTGTAGGTAAATATTTGCAATTCCCATAAAATAAACTATTAAATTGACGTAAATTAGTGACATGCTTAAACAATTTACAATAACGTATTTAGATAGTTTTGGATGAATTTAAATGATGATTTACTTAAATATCTCATATGTATAAAAAAAAAACATCGCTTATACCACATTTTAGCATTTTTTTCTGAGAAATGGATACTAGTACATTTTTGGACTTGTAATGTACATTACACACACAAAAAACAAGACCAAAAAAATTGTTGATTTTTTTTAATGTGACAAAACGTTACATATAACATCTTCGCTAGCCAAGGGTTACGATCCACTCCCGCTCTCTTCACCCTTGGCGGATTGAGATAAAATTTCGGAGACACAGGGTAAGGATTTTTATTGGTTGCAGTCGAAACTCGCTGCATCCAATCAAAAAGCGCCTTTAACATGATCACGTGTAAATGTAGAAAGTGTTTGTAAACAATTGCCACGTGTTTATTGTGCAACAAGTCTTTACATCCCTAAACATGCGACTATATTTAGTGACAACTTGAATGTTTTTAATCAACTAATAGAAGTTCCTGTGTATGTTTCATGCACAAATGCATGAATGTTGGCGTATATTTTCGTTTCCGGCTTTACCAAGTGTGTAGAATCTAGACACTACCGTGATTTTACCTCCAAATTGAAGAGTTCAAGTGCTACCATTGGTCAAGAATAATGTATTCGGAATGGGCGTGACTTAAATCTTCCGACAGATGGCGCAACATTGTTTTCACAAATGTTGGCTCAATCCGCCAAGGGTGAAGAGAGCGGGAGTGAATCGTAACCCTTGGCTAGCGAAGATGTACATATAACTGTTAGAAAAAACACTGTGGTCTCGGGCTAGAACATCAACTCCTATGAAGAGTTTATTATTAAGGCAATGTTGATTTATTTGTAGCTCTTGTCCTGGTGATCATATTTCATATTTTCAATTTCACTCTTTTAAGTTTCTAAACTGAAAACCAAGTAGGACTAAAATTGTCATAAAAGAGTAATTTCTCTCTAGAGGTTGACTAAAACATTTTGTCATTTGATCTTATTTACAAATATGATTATATATCTTTGCCTGCTGATCATTTTGGTGTGTACATTTTCTGTCTATAAAATATAGTTTTTTGATGAAAAAACTTATAAAAAGAAATTATTCAAGGGCAATAACTCCAATGAAAAGTTGACTGTCATTTTTGTCAGTTACACTTTCCCTCTTAGTTATCAAGACAAGAGTCAACATTGTCATAAACAGTTGTAACAATGCATTAAAGGTAATAATTCGTATTATTAGGAGTCGTCTAACAGCTTAAGTAAAAATTGGTTAAAATTGTTAAATTAACCAAAAGATTTTTTTTACCCTGGTGCTAATATTATTTGGTAGAAAGTAAAATAACAAAAATACCGAATTCTGAAGAAAATAAAAAACGGAAAGTCAATTATAAAATGGCAAAATCAGAAGCTCAAACACATGAAAAGAACGGACAAACAACTGTCAAACTACTTGGTACTATGTCGTTGTGGAGTCTTTTGTAGATGAAACTCTCTTTTGGCCTACAAAGTACTTGTAATACTCTTGATTACACAAATCACATAACTTGCTATTTTGCCATCATCAACATATCGAAACAATGCAGTTAAAGGGTAATTGACTAGCTGTTAAAAAAATATTTTTTCTTCTTCTATATGAAGTCTGTGTCAGATGACAATAGTTACAAAGAAGAGACCAGTTCAAATATGTTGTCATTCACGAAATCTGTATTATGTCAGTTACAGAGAACTTTTAGTTTGAATCCGAGTTTTATTTTTCAAAATGTATGAGTTATCCGTCAACAAATGAACATATTGATAACTCTTATAGTTAGAACACTTGTGTTAACGTTAGAAAAGTCTTTCGTTTTTATAATATCAACATGTGTTTCACACATACTGCCCCATAGAGTAGATAGTTTCACAAAACTCCATAAGCATGGCTTTAATTGCTGATAAAAAATAAAGGTAATAATGAAGGTTGCGTGCAGCATTTTGAAAAACCAAAAATATATATTTGAGTGTAAGGACACTTATGCAATCTAGGTGCCTAATACAGTGAGGAATTCACGTTTCATCTTTGTTTGAATTTTACTATGAACATTGTAAAGGCCTATGCCTATTCAGGATTTCCTTTTATGTAAGTGTCGTGAGGATGTATTTTGTTGAGTTTCAAAGAGAATTAAATTACTCAATTCGTATATATAAAATTTAGTCCTGGAATCTATGATGAGTTTATTTACAACCACTGGGTCGATACCACTGCTGGTGGAGATTTGTTTCCCCGAGGGTATCACTGCTATTTCAAAAAAAATGATGCCAAAGTGTGACAAACATGGTAAAAAATTAAGTCATTGCTAATCTTTTTTCTATCATTTTTCTTTAATCCAGAGACATTCAAGTTTACAAAACTACCAAGGGTTAATGCAAAATAATAAAAACAAAAATTTTAACAACATTTTACTCATAAGAATTCATCCACTTTTCAAAGGAAACAACAAAATAATAATATCAACTGACAAACATAAATAAGAATATAAATATCAATGTAATTTTTTTGTTTGTTACAATAAAGGTACTAAATGATTTTCCTGCAATTTTTTTTTACTTATAAACAGTTTTTATTTTTAAATATGTAAATTTCACCAATTTTTAGTGTATTCTTTAATATCTTATTTCAAAAGTTTTTATATCTCTTTGCAAAAGCTTTAATTTTATATAAAAAGTATAAGGATGCAAACATATATGATGTAATTACATCCTCTGAAAATTTCACAACAATTGCTTCAGTCAATTCTAAGTTTTCTTCATTTAAAAAATACAAACATGTGTTTTTTATCCTTTTGTTACACTCCTGACATATTTTTTTAGTAACTGTAAGACTGTTTTTTAATGGAATGTTTAGAAAATCAGTAATGATATCTATTTTAAATTTACAATCTCACAAATAAATAAATTTATTAGATATTTGATTACATATTTTTTTTAATTCTGAGCAAAGAGCAAACTTTTTACATGTTTAATGAGAATTACACTTTAATTATTAAGAATCTTTGGTGAATAGTGTGCAGAAAAATCATTTTTACAAGACAGATCGGCTTTCTCATTACATAGTAAAGATGTTACAATTATTTTAATAAAGAATCATGTTGAATTTTGTTATAGATAAGCTACATCAGAAACTTGTCAGGAGTGTAACAAATGTTACACTCCTGACCATAATTTATTGCTACCATATTTTAACCTGAAACTGACTTGAAATCATGTAGAGTCTTTATATTTCACATATTATTTTAGTGCTGATTAAGAACAGGTTAAAAAAAATTATATACTTCTTACATATTTACAAATTTTGCTAATTGTCTATTTAAAAAAAAAGATGGCTTTCCTTTAAACCTTGTTCAGTCTCTTGTTTGATACTATATATATGCTGTTTTTATGTCAGATAATGTATTATGATAAGTTTGTTCGTACTACCAAAGATGGTAGCAGTATGTGCTGTGTATATTAAAAATTGTCCAAAAATGTACCCAAAAATGTCAGGAGTGTAACGCTTTAAAATGTTTAAGTGTAACATTCATGTTATTTTTTATAGAAACAATGTTGTTATTATTGGTTTTTTTTTTCTGGAATTTGAGTGTGAACACCATCTGTTGCATATTTTCAGTAACAAACATGCCATTAGTATGGCCTTTATTGCTTGTTTATGCTCAATACTTGTATGTCAGGACTGTAACACATTTAAACAAGCTAGTTCAATTGCAATTTTAGTTCAAAAATTTCAAAAGTAATGATGTAGACTTGTATTCTGTGTTAAGCTGAGGTGTAGTAATGTCATTTTATAATAATTGTCAGCTTGTTTTTCTTCCAATAACTTTCCTTTGCTAATAAGATTGAAATAAGGCATTTTTTTGTGTTACACTCCTGACATTGAAGTATTGAGCATACAAAAGCAATGAAGGCCATAATAATGGCATGTTTGTTACTGATAAATTGTAACAGGTAATGTTCACTGAAATTCAAGAAAAAACAACAACTATAACAACATTGTTTCTAAAAAAAATACATCTTAACCCAGTTGTTACACTCCTGACAGACCTGGGTAGTCCTCTTATTGTAACCATAATATTCCAGTAGTAGAACTTCAGGGTCAACTGGATGCACCTGTGCCAAGCTATGATACTAAACAAAAAAAATAAACCGTGCAGGATGTACAGAAACATGTTATTTCACCTACAAAGACATTTTCTGGCAGCATATTAACTTTTACTAACATTTTTTTTTTACACAAACTTATTTGACTTACCTTATGAGGCTCATAAAAATGTAAATATATGGAAAAATTGAACAAGAAATCATAGTCAAGATATAATAGTTGGATGAAAGATATTGTTTGGTATTGTATCTGCCCTTATTTATTCTATATCATCAATGAATGCACATGCTTTCTTCCAAACGTCACACTAAAAGCGTTACACTCCTGACATTTTGAGGTACAATTTTGGACAATATTTTTTAAACAGAGCACATACTGCTATTATCTTTGGTAGTTAGGACCAACTAATCCTAATACATTATCTGACCTAAAAACATTACAGATATAGTATCATACAAGAGACTGACAAAGGTTTAAAGGAAAGGCATCATTTTTTTTTTGAAATAGCCCATAATTATATATATGATAAGCCCAGTAGTCAGCACTTTTTGTGCTGACATGAATTATCATTGATATTGTTATATTTATAAATTAACTGTTTACAAAATATTGATTTTTTAGAAGTACTAAGGCTTTTCTACCTCAGACATAGATTACCTTAGCTGTATTTGGCAATACTTTTAGGAATTTTGGATCTCAATGCTCTTCAACATCGTACTTTATTTGGTTTTTTTCAACTTTTTTGGATTCGAGCGTCACTGATGAGTCTTTTGTAGACGAAACGCGCGTCTGGCGTATATATGTAGGACTCTAAAGTACGATGGTCTACGCTAAAGTACGCTGGTATATCACGCTAAAAGGCGATGGCTGTTTGTTCGCTAAAGTACGACGGTTTACCACGCTAAAGTGCGATGGACCAAAAGGGTAGTGTTAAAGGGCTAACAACTTTAAAGATCATTGATGTATAATAAATAGTCTTTTTTCAAAAGCTAATAGGTTAAGGTTTTATAACATATGTGGTAGGCTTTATAATTACCGGTAGGCTTAAGTGATTGTTTCTAAATTAAATTAAATGGTAGTTTAGGTATGACAACAATCTATATAATTTTATCCTGTATATGATAAAAAAAAATTCGGGTGTATCAAATATTTGGATAATTGATGTAGCTTGCCGTTCACACAGTCTATCACTTATGTGAATATCTCCCCAGAAAGTCGACATTGTAAATTACAAATACAAATCCTTTCTGGTGAAACATTTATTTGTTTAAAACATTCTTAATTTAAATGAGAGAGAAATGCAATGTTCTCCGAGCTTTCTTTATTTTTCGCAGGGAGTACAAATACAGGTTGTATTTTCCTACAAACTATTTTTTTTAGTAGACAATTTACGATTTACGCATGAAAACATGTACCTTTATTTTACCGACTTTAATTTTCAATAAAATCGACAATTTATTAACGAGGACCGGAAAGTAAACTGCAACATAAAGAATTCGTTCAATGCATCCGTCACCTTCTAATAGAAACAGGATAAAGGATACTTATGCGTATACTTTTGTATCTGTATAGTAAGATAGTGGACTACAGGACACAAGCCCTACTTCCAGCACCCGAAATAAAAACATATTTGCCTCAGCCGACAAAGCACGGTTATGTTTAAATTGAGTAAGTCATGGACATTTGGTTTAAAGTTGTTAATCAAATATTCTACATTTATCTTTCGGCATGTTCATTTATTTGTTTGTATAATTAATAGTTATCCCATAAGGACGTGGTGTGTCAGTGCAGTGTAAGATCACCCCGATGGCCGGAGGCCAGAGGGTGATCTAACACTGACACACCAAGTCCGAGTGGGATAACTATTTTACATCCCAGCTCTTTTAGAATAGACGAAAAACAATTTACAATTCATAAACTCTAGTTTAGAACGCCACACAACCATTACAATATACTGTATTTATTATTAAATGATGTATACCCTTTATGACCCCTAAACACGATGAGTAGATATCAAATAATGACAACTCGCCCCACTTGCCAATCGGCCCACACTATATCGCCACTTTATAAAAAAATCGCCCCACTCTTGTTTACCGACTCGCCCACTTTTGAAAAAGTGTTAAATCAAATTGAACAATCAGTCTGAAAACTCACTTATTAACAAAAAAGGTTTAAACCCCACTGAATAAAGGTCTGACAACTCGCCCTACTTATAAAAAGATCTTGCTTCCTTTTAGTATGTAAAATTACTACAAGTTCGTATCCAGTCGTCCTGGTGTAGTGGTATGTGTCGTGGCTTGATATGCTAAAGGTCTTGAGTTCGAATCCCAGCATATACACTGGATTTTTTCTTCATGAATTTTGATAGATAGTCTTTTCCGTATGATTAATTATAATTAAGTTTTATAGTGGATTTGACATTCCCGCCAAAATGTTACAGAACAAAGGATAGCATGCATAACAAAGAAACTCAAACTGGTGTGATCTGGTAGGGGTGATCCGGCACAGATCACCCCTGTTAGAACAAAGGAGCTGGGATGTAAAAGACTGTTCATGTCACAATCCATACTTACGTTTTGTCTATACAAACCATTACACTTTTGCGTGTGTAGGCATCGCACTTTAGCGTAGACTATCGCATTTTAGCGTAACCATCGTACTTTAGCGTCCCCATCGCACTTCAGAGTCCTACATGTATAAAATTTAGTCCTGCAATCTATGATGAGTTTATTTACAACCACTGGGTAGATGCCACTGCTGGTGGAGATTTATTTCCCCGAGGGTATCACAAGCCCAGTAGTCAGCACTTTTTGTGCTGACATGAATTATCATTGATATTGTTATATTTATAAATTAACTGTTTACAAAATATTGAATTTTTAGAAATACTAAGGCTTTTCTACCTCAGGCATAGATTCCCTTAGCTCTATTTGGCAACACTTTTAGGAATTTTGGATCTCAATGCTCTTCAACTTCGTACTTTATTTGGCTTTTTTCAACTTTTTTGGATTCGAGGTTCACTGATGAGTCTTTTGTAGACGAAACGCGCGTCTGGCGTATATATAAAATTTAGTCCTGGAATCTATGATGAGTTTATTTACAACCACTAGGTCGATGCCACTGCTGGTGGAGATTTATTTCCCCGAGGGTATCACAAGCCCAGTAGTCAGCACTTTTTGTGCTGACCTGAATTATCATTGATATTGTTATAAAAATGTATTTATAAATTAACTGTTTACAAAATATTGAATTTTTAAAAATACTAAGGCTTTTCTACCTCAGGCATAGATTACCTTAGCTGTATTTGGCAACAATTTTAGGAATTTTGAATCTCAATGCTCTTCAACTTCGTACTTTATTTGGCTTTTTTCAACTGTTTTGGATTCGAGCGTCACTGATGAGTATTTTGTAGACGAAACGCGCGTCTGTCGTATATATAAAATTTAGTCCTGGAATCTATGATGAGTTTATTTCCATTATCAAGTAGATTATGTAATGTCATTTACAGACAAATACAATGATGTGCTGGGCTTTACATGCTTGGACACAACACATTTGTTCTCGTAAAACATGTGCATATCAATATTCACGTCTTTAAAGACCGATGTAGTATTCATTAAACCTTTCCCTTTCACAATTCTAATTTGTATCAACAATAGGATAGCCTTAAATCATTAAGAAGGAGTATATATGTCTTATTTTTTGTATTTATTCCATTACCTGGTATAAAGATCTATATATATAGAGTTGATCGTTATTTTGGATTGTTTCCAATTGATTAGTTTAGGTTCAAGATATACAGAGCGTTTGTAAAATAAATTTTGCAGAGAAATGTGTCGATCCGTACTTTATTATTATATGAATAAGGAACTTGCACTTGATCGAATACACTTGAAATCTTCACTATGGAAATCCTGGAATAAGTGTTTCTTATTAAAATACAAGTGATTATTGTTATTTTTATTTGTATAAGAGATAGGTAGTGACTGATCTTTAAAGTATGGAGGTGCTTTCAAATGTGACTGATTAATGAAGAAGGATATTACCAAAGTTGATGGCATCGAGACCTTTAATTTGTTGACAAAAAGGGTTTAGGAAAAATCTTATCTTCGTATCAGGAACTAAATAACACTATGTTCTCCTGGTATTTTGTTCTTTAACTATAAAAGAAATTCCTATATCAGAACAGTTGTCGAATGAATTAATATTCAACCTAAGATGTGGTGATTCCAACACCTTAACTGTTCATGAAGCCCCTGACAATAAAATTGAAAATGGAAACAGGGAATGTGGTAAAGAGACAATAACCAAACCAAAGAGAAAAAAACAACCCAAAGCCACCAATGGGTTTTCAACACAGCGAAAAATCAAGCGCATGGAGGCGGGATTTAAGCTGTCCCTTAAAAAAAATATGTACTAGTTCAGATAAAATAGATTGTTTTTGCCGCGATGTTGTCAGCAATGTTTTACTTGCAAGTTTTTATCATCCCCTGGGTATCTTTTGTCTGCTTTTTTTTTAACGATGAATAGTTACAAATTGGGTAATTATTATGGTTAACGTAGTCCAATATATAAGGATGTCAACAACGACAAAATCGCATTAACTTTTATGTTTGTGTAAAGCTACAAATGTACAATAATGATTGAAAGAAAAAGTTTCAACTAGAGTTCACATAAACTCAAACATGTCCTTTTCTAAATAAAAATTGCTTTTTTAGCATCATTAGCTGTCTCACAAAATGGCCGCTGGTGGTAACATCAAAGACTTGTTAATACCGTTTACTATTGCATTCCAAAACATACGTTCACCTACACCTTTTGTAAATATTAAATGTGGAGTTGTGTTTAGAAGTGTTCTGAGTCCACTTGTCATGTGTTTTGAGTCAATTTGGTGATACATTATTAAAACTAATGCATTCGTGCCATGGTGACGTCTTCTTTCTAGGGCCAAGTTTACTTCCCATTGACACCATTCACTTTTGGCGAAATCATTGGACATAACAACGATAATTTTCCAACTTT
Source organism: Mytilus edulis (assembly GCF_963676685.1). NCBI lineage: Eukaryota > Metazoa > Mollusca > Bivalvia > Mytilida > Mytilidae > Mytilus > Mytilus edulis. The sequence continues at coordinate 71,979,850 of NC_092349.1, read as the reverse complement.
TGTTCATAAATTTCTCAATATTATTTATAATTGGTTCTCCAACTTCGAAATCTCGGTGGTGGATACAAATCTTCAATCCTTTGTCCTCCAATCTTTTTATCAAGTCATCATGAACCCATTGTCGATCGGAATCGCAATATACGACAAAAGCGTCAAAATCGAAATCGTCGCATGACGTTAGTTTCAAATAACCTTTATTAATGCGGTGATGAACACGGGCAAAATAAAGTAAATTCTTCAAGTTGATGTGACATCTATACAATATTAGCGCTAAGAAAAACACAAATATTAAAACTGAGCAAACAGCAATTATAATAATGGATGTAAAATAACTAATTTCACATTCTGCGTCAGTTGGTCTATAACTCGAAAGTGACGAATGTCTTAGATTCTCCGGATATGCACAAGAGTAATATGTAGGCCAATTTGGCATCTTTTTGGTAATGTTGGTTGATCGCAACCTATCTAAAAACCATCTTTGATCACATGTACACCAAAAAGGATTGTTTGAAATTTCAAATTTTTCGAGTTTATTTAACAACATTGTTGGAAATGACGTCCTGTTTATAATGTGAATTTGATTTCCATCCAAATGCAATATTCGTAAGTTCGTCATATTTTTAAATGTTGATGGATCCCATCTTGCTATTTTGTTGCCAATAAGAAATAACTTTTGCAAATAAGGCATACTTTGAAATAGTCCTTCAGGTATCGTTGCAATTCCCGTAGTTGCAATGTTTAATGTTCTTAACTGTTTCAACGGATAAAACATCGCAAGAGTATGTTGCTGTTTATGAGGCAAGTAATTGTTACTCAAATCCAATTTTTCCAAATTGTATGTGTTAACAAAAAGGCCCCGGAAATAATTCAAATCGTTGACGTGATCAAAGCGAAAACCGTTATGGCTTAGTTCTAAAGTGCGGAGGGAAGAACTGTTAAAAGTCTTTTGTCTAATATTTTTCATTCGTGGAATATGAGTAATAGATAATCTAATCAGACCGGGCAAGAGAGAAAAACTATTTTTCTTCAGCTCTTTCATTCTATTTCCGTCGAGAATTAAACTTTGTAGACTAATTAAGCATTTAAATGATGATGGCAAGATAAGTCTTATTGCATTGTCTGCAAGTATTAGTTTTTTTAACTCCGGAGTCAGACTATGTTTGCCTGAATCGTCACAAAAATTTGGTATTTCGAAGATATTATTACCGGTCAAGTCAATTGATTCCACCTTTATCCTTCCGTCTACCTTGAAATATGCTACAGAGCACTCTACGCAAAAAAACTTTTTCAATCCAATAAGTGGTTTAAATATTGAAGCATTCAGTATCTCAAAATGATTTTCATTTAGGGATAATACGGACAACTTAGCTCCACTTAAATCATTAAGTAAATTACCCGGTAGTGAAGTCCAACCGTTACTCTCTAAAATCAATTCGTTGAAGAATGATACGTTCAAACTACCCAATGATGATTTAAAATTTAATACATTTAACTGACTTTCAAATGAAACTTCCAAAGTCTGCAAATATCTAAGATCTGAAAACGCATCGTTTGATATCGCCTGAATAGTATTGTTCATCTTAAATGCTAATCGAATGATTTTGTTCGATGATATATTTTGAAACGTTTGTCTGTTGATATATGGTAAATAACTTAATCTGATTTCCAAAGCCAATACAGATTCCTTTAAACTAGGAATGTAATGTAATTTTCTGCATTTTGCGACACTATTCATTTTATAGTATTGGCACGTGTTGTCAACCTTTCGATAATTGTCATAGCTTTCTGTACGAAGGATGAATATATTACATACATAAAAGAACATAAGAGCAAATCTCTTCATATCCATCACTAAAAACAAAACAGTTGTGCAACGATCACTTTATTACAGTTACATGATTGTAGTGATTATATTTCCTTATTGTGATGCATGTTTTCAAGTTTTTAATTGATTATAATTAACAATATGTGTTCGATTCCGGTCACATTTTTTGTTTAAATTGTTTAAATGTTCAAATAAATTATTGAGGCCAAAAGGATATCAAGAACAATAACACCAATTGTTCGGCTTTTTTTTTATCGTGTGTGTTCCCTTTATTTCAAGGGCATGCATATTATCAATACAATATTTATATTATTATTTTTATATTATTGTCAAATTGAAGTTTTGCTTAATCTATTGCGGAGATATTCATTCGACCGGTTTACCGCGATCTGATATATCCTTTCAATGAGCCCAAACATCATTTTCTTTTATTAATAGAAACAGCTAGTATGCCGTAACATCAGTTAAATATGATGCTTCAAATGTTTTACAAAGTTACTGGAACTATAGAAGATTGTACTTATATCCGCGAGGGGTTGTGCAGTACATTACTATTCGTATATCAATTAATTCCTGTAAACATATTCGGCAGCTATTATTCCAAAAATTGTAATTTTGAATCAATTGGTATCGACACTACCACTCGATTTCAGCAACAAAAAGGTATGTCAACCATAAAAGATAAACGAAAGATACAAGAAGGGACAATTCAAACTTGTAATTCAAAAATAAACTCACAAACCCATGATTAAAAAAGAAGAAAACAAACATACAAACAACAGTACACAAAACACAATATAGAAAACTTTGAAATGAGGAACACGATTCCCAACATAAACTGGGATGATCGCAGATGCCCCGAAAGTATCCTGCTTTACATGAGGTACCCGACATTTTGCTAATTTTAGTACAAACTGGGTGATCAGTCTAATTCAGTATGTCACTTTTGGCGGAAAGGGGATGGGATTGTTGATACAATTGGACATACCTGTTGTCATCTGTGAAACAAATAATCCATAACGGTCAACCAAATCGTGATGGTGTCTGTAAAATGTACGAAGGAATGATTTCAACTTCACCACTGCTTTTTAAAATCACGTGAGTTTAGCTTTTTTTAGCTTATTTTTTTGTCGGTTCATTCGTTGTACTGTTGCACTGCTCTCCAAGGTTAGGGGATGAGTTGGTGTTTTAAACATGTCTAACCCTGCAACATTCTTTAAAGAAAACAATTTCCCTCATCTTAACTTTTTCAATAAGTCCCCGACGAAACTAGTAAACTCTTAATTTCATCCACAATGCTTTTCAATATAAATATGTCAGCTTACACTATAAATTTATTGCTTTGTGTACTTTGGTAATAGTGAACAAAACGGTAAAATATCCATGCTTCACAGACGAGCAATTGATCAGTATACTAGAGTTTGTTGTTGTTGAATTTTGAGGTAGACTTTTTCTAACAAATTGTCGGCATTCCTATGGGAAGGAACTGTGTGCCTCTCCTTATTTTCATGCTTTGGTGTTCCTTCAGACACTTGTCAAAAACAAGAAAATCAAAGAAGCTGATCATTTAGTTTCATATTTAGATACATTGATGAACTTCTCCCAATAAAAAATCTATAACTTTCTGATCGATTGGGTTCCATAAATGTATCCTCCAGAACGAAAATTAAAGATATAAAATGCACGGTATCCTCTGCCTCATTTTTAGACTTATACTACGAATTTGACATAACATGAGTTTTTTTTGAAATAATAAATTTTCCATACCTTAGCAGCAAAAAATTAACATCACCTGCATATGGAATATACATTTCCCAACTTATTTGGTATTCAAGAGCTTGCAGTTGCTACTCAGACTTTATGAAACGTCACCAGTATCTGAGCAAAAAGTTGATGAGCCAAGGATATGCCAAAGAACATCTGTTCCTTTTTATAAAAATGTTCATTGTAAGATACCTGGACTTTGTTGATAAATATTCTGTATTAATTTACAAAAAATCAATCCCAACCGTTCTTTTGTGGTCATAAACCTTGTGTCAAAATTTCATAGATTTCTATTAACTTAAACTAAAGTTATAGTGCGAAAACCAAGAAAATGCTTATTTGGGCCCTTTTTGGCCCCTAATTCCTAAAATGTTGGGACCAAAACTCCCAAAATCAATACCAACCTTCCTTTTGTGGTCATAAACCTTGTGTTAAAATTTCATAGATTTCCATTCACTTTTACTAAAGTTAGAGTGCAAAAACTAAAAGTATTCGGACGCCGGACGACGACGACGACGACGCCGACGCCAACGTGATAGCAATATACGACGAAAATTTTTTCAAATTTTGCGGTCGTATAAAAAATACAAGCTGTTTTGAAGTATAGATTCTATGTACTGATGTTGATAATAATCTTAAGTAGGTATCACATAGTTTTTGTCCTTATATATTTTTAACCTTTACTGTTAAGTTCATTTTTGATTATATACATATGACGTGGCTCGGTACTTATACATCCTGCCATTGTGTTATGGTCAATTTTGAATTCTTGTCTTTCATTTTTGCTTCTGTTCTTAGTCTATACGCCATTTTGTGATTTTTAATTAAAACAGTTATTTGTCGTATAAGTGATTAAGATTATATTATAATATTGACAGCTGTACCCCAAATGTTTGACATTTCTACATTTAATGTCTGTTTGTTTTGCTCACATATAGTTAGAATTCAATATTAATGTGACTGTCATACAAGTGAGAGGTTTGGCCAGCTATAAATAGTTAGAATTCAATATTAATGTGACTGTCATACAAGTGAGAGGTTTGGCCAGCTATAAATAGTTAGAATTCAATATTAATGTGACTGTCATACAAGTGAGAGGTTTGGCCAGCTATAAATAGTTAGAATTCAATATTAATGTGACTGTCATACAAGTGAGAGGTTTGGCCAGCTATAAATAGTTAGAATTCAATATTAATGTGACTGTCATACAAGTGAGAGGTTTGGCCAGCTATAAATAGTTAGAATTCAATATTAATGTGACTGTCATACAAGTGAGAGGTTTGGCCAGCTATAAATAGTTAGAATTCAATATTAATGTGACTGTCATACAAGTGAGAGGTTTGGCCAGCTATAAAACAATGTTTAATCCACCATTCTCTACATAAGGAAATGCCTGTCAGGAATACAACAATTGTTTTCCTTTTTGTAGATGTGTTTGAGCTTTTGACTTTGCCATTTTAAGACGACTTTCCGTTTTGAATTTTTGCTTGCAGTTCGGTATTTTTGTTATTTCACTTTTTACTTATTGCATTTGAAGCTGGTATAATAGAGGATAAGAGAATGTGTTTCTGCAATCTAAATAAAACATCTTTGAAGAGAACACTGATTGTCTAATTTATTATATGTTTAAGCCATGTTTTACAGAGTATTATATCAAATGCTGAAAAAAAATGTCCCTATTACTATTTAAACTTTAACCAATTATGCAACACAGTATGTGTGTTTGTCATTTTCAAATAAATTAATTATTTCAATCACAAGTACACCCATATATATAATTTATCAAAATTACACTACCATTAATTGTATGTGTAATATATATATACATTGTATATAAATAATTTAATAGTTGCTCATACAAAACAGTTACAGTAGCAGCTTGTAATTGATCTTCCAAAATCAGAAATAAAATTGTGCATATCACATTATAAGAATTCCAATTTTTTAGCACTTGGATATAGTAATAAATGTTCTCCATTATAAAACTCTGAATATAACTACACCCTGAGCATATCTAAATAAATATCACAACACCAGCATACTCTGACCTCATGATTAGGATTCAGTATAGATAGGATTTAGTATTTCATATATATTTATTTTCTATTATAATTTAAAAATTTCACAAGCTTCAGGCCATATCCACCAGTTTGTTGATCTTCATTTAATATATTAATTATGATAAAGTAAGATTTTTGTTTTTGTTTTGTTGAATGAAGTTAAAAATAATAGCAAATATATGTATCTATCCAATTCAATGACCCAGTAGTTCTCAATTATACTATTGTGTTATGGAAATACATTTAAAAGTAAATGTTGATAGATTATTTGAATATATATTTTCTCAAACAAACCTTTCCTAAACAAAAGTAATTTTCAAGTGAATACATGTAGTTTAACTGATTTATCAGGGATGAGTGATCAATTATTAAGATAACAAAATTTTAAGCATTCTGGTCCTCTTGAAATTTTCTTGGAAAAGTTCATTGTGAAAATGAGACAGTACATATTCAACAGAGTTATCATTCATCAGAGTAAAAGAAGTCTACAACACTATTTACTACTGGAATATTATCATCTAAATGTTAATGTATCATTAAGCTAGTGCTCCCATGGGATCCCAGGCCGGTAGAACAACTGGTGTTTGTTTTAGTACATCTAGCATATCTGATGTTAGATATTTCTTATCTACCACAACTTCATACACAAACTCAGAGAACCAATTATCTGACATTGCTATGTAGCCTGAAAAACAGAAAAACAAGATTATTATAAACAAACAAACTTAAAAAGTGGTTAAAAGGTTATATAATTTATTTTTAAAGAAATGGTCAAAATAACACTCACTATACATAAAAGGTAAAATACCAATTCTTCAAAAGACAGAACAATAAAAGAGAGAGAAAATGGTGGCTCAAAAAACATAGTGAAGAGCTGTTAATAAAAGAATAAAACTGTCCAGTTCACATACAATGTCATAAAGGTTTGACTTTGAAGCAGTATATAAATTATTGTAGTTGTAAGATGTTATGAATGTCAAAATATTACATTTTTTAACGTCAAATTTAAGGGTGTTCATTCAATTGCTTTTAAAGGAATATGCAGTACTTTACTATCCAAACATATCTATTGTCATTTTTAAAGCTCTTAATTTGGTAAGCCCATTATAAGTTCTTGTCTCTAACAGCTTAATTGATGACTTGTATAATACTGATTATTATTGACAGATTATTTCTTAGTTTTCTTGTTTGTATTATTTTACATTGTCATTTCGGGGCCTTTTGTAGCTTACTATGCAGTATGGGCTTTACTCGCTGTTGAAGGCCATATGGTAACCTATGGTTGTTAATTTCTGTGTCATTTTTGTATATTGTGGAGAGTTGTCTCAATGAAAATCATGCCACATCTTCTTTTTTTATATGCATTGTTCATTCATTGTTATTTAAGGAAATGTGACTACAAAAGCATTATGATTATAAAAAAAATATTGCAACACGTTCTACCTTTATCTCCATCAGTATCACCCCAGGAATTTTCTACTCTCCACCTGGTAGCTGTACAATCGGAACCCTGCAAAACATACAGATGACTTAGATTTAAAATATAGTTTACTCTATAAATAGCTGGCAAAAAATTTATATGTATATATCCATATAAATATTTCATCCTAAGATTTTAGTAAAATATACTATTATCCTACAGAATTTAAGGAAAGGGGTGACATCATATCTATAATTATTGATCTAAGACTTTATTACACTTTGTTCTTATATGATAAATTGGCTTCATTAATAACATTTCCCAAAAGTAGCTCCTTTATTCAGTAATTTAGAGGACAATAATTTCTAAACGTTGTTCAATATTTTTTGCACTCTTATTTCTGAATATTGCTATAAAATTCATGACACATAAAATGGTTACAGTAAAATTTTCAATAAAACATTACTAATGTCAATAATCAAATTAACCTTTTGGGATTACATTTTCCTAAAATGAGCTTTCTTGCTATTCCAAATAAAAGTTTTTTGGAACACTCTGCTGGGCTAATTGCATAGCTTATAATTTTTAATGTTTACTAGCTGTAACAGATTTTCATAGAAAGGTGGCTCAATAAAAAGCATTGCTTTCTGCTTTGCAGTTTATATATCAAATGTTATAAGTTATAGAAAATTCTTAATTTAGCTAGAAAATAGGTCAAACCTCTTCAACTTGTGCAGCAGTAAGGGTCATTGCATGAGTCATCAAAGATTCTCCATAGATTAGTCTGTCTGCTTTAGACATGCCTAGCATGTTGGTACCAAAAACTAAGTCTAAATCTAATCTGAAATAAAAAGTCGATTCTCCTTATTTACAAATACTTTATAATATAAAATCATTGATATATGGGAGGGTATATGTTTCATTCATTGTCATGCAGTATAATTCAAGAAATTGGTTTTCTCTACTGAATTGTATCACATCTTCTGAAAGGATAAAACCACTAGTTCAGGGCTTCATATGATAATTGATGCGTATTGTTGTGTGTTTGTTTTTTCTATATTGGCTAGAGATATAGGTGGAGGTTTGAGATCTCAAAAAACACATTTAACCCACTACATTTTTTGCGCCAGTCCCAAGTCAGGAGCCTCTGGCCTTTGTTAGTCTTGTATGATTTTTAATTAAATTTTTTGAGTATGTTTCGGATGTTAGTATGACGTCCATTATCCCTGAACTAGCATACATTTTGTTCAGGGGCCAGCTGAAGCAGGCCTCTGGGTACGGGAGTTTCCCGCTGCATTGAAGACCCATTGGTTGCCTTCGGCTGTTGTCTGCTCTTTGGTCGAGTTGTTGTCTCTTTGGCATGTTTCCCATTTCTATTCTCAATTTTAACTTCCAGCATTTCTAAAGTTATTGAAATTCAACTTACACATCTAAATCTAGTAAGCCTGCTTGTCTATAAAAGCATTTGCCTACATCACATCCAAACCACACAGCCTACAAATAACAATAAAAGAAAATTCAGTTGTAAATTTTACTTTTGGAACTACATGTATTACCATTTTCATGATGAGGGGGGATAGGAGCGGTCCTGATCCCGAAATCCCGGACTTAAAATAACGAAATTCTGAGGTCCCGAATTTAAATAAAGTAAATCCCGACGTCCCGAAATCCAAAAAAAAGGATTCCCGGATCCCGAAAGGGTCAATCCCGAAATCCCGAGGTTAAAAACAACCAATCCCGGAGTCCCGATAAAGGTCCTATCCCCCCTCCATGATGTTACTGTTGAAACATTTATGAAAATTAGAAAACTGATTATTAACAAAAATACAAATGTAATTCAGTATATATGCACGTAAAATATGCAATTTTGACAACTGTTGTACTTTTCTTGTGCACATATCTTTTTCATGTGTCTTCTGATTGTTTGTATCCTCCTTTCTATCTTATTAATGTAAATTTCATATCTTCTTTTTTCTTATCTACATTCAAATATAAATAATGCCATTTAAGTGAGTCTACTAAATCAATAAGTATTTTGTTTACCTTACTTTATTTCATATTTCAAAATTGTAGAAATGTTATAACATATTCCATCATATTCATTTAATTTTTAATCCAAACATAAAAAGAAAAGAAAAAAATCTAAAGGTGCATAAGAATCCTGCATTAAAAAGTTGATACAGTTATAGACTTCAAAGATCAGAATGTATGGCACAACATTATACAAACAACCCTGATAAACATGATAAATGTTTTATACATTTCTGTTAAGGTAATATTTATGAATTAAAGGAATCTATCTATGCATAAATTTGCATTTATACAATATTTCATTAAAATCCATCAACACAGTAGTTCTTTGATAATATTATAATTTTCGATAATGAATGTCTACTTTAAACAGGACCAAATTTACTATATAGTTTGAATATTTATTTAACACATAAAATACCTCATCATCTTTGAGAGAAGCTATAGTGACCTTCTTTAAAACTTCAATTGGTTGATTAATATATAGTACTGGTCGTCCACCAGTCATATTTCCTAGGTAGTCTACTGTATACAGTTTGCCGTAGGAATGGTTTGGACGAGGATCATTCACTAGACACACCTATCAACAAATAATAATGTTAATTCAAAAATGATATACATTTCAACATTATTTCACCTACTATTTACATACTTTACACAGGCAAAAGGAGAAGGATCACGAAGGGTTAAAATTGGTCCTGATTTTTTTATGTTTTTCAAATCGGGCCAAAAAATTACAAAGTTCACATAGAAATACTTGTGATAATACTATTAAGACAAAAATAGTTTTTCTGGCACTTTCCATTACAATTTATGGAGCTATGACCCCTTAAATAAACATAATTAGTAAATAAAAGGTCAATTTTGGTACTTTTTCCCCATAATCTTAATTGTTTTTGGCATAATTAACCTTGGCCGTCTACGATCCAAAATTTTTTTATATTGATGAAATCTACATGTATATCAAAATTGGAATCTTTTGGTTACAACACATTTTGAATCGTAGGTGGCGGCCAAGGTGTTTCTAAAGCTTTTAGGTCTGAAAAATGCACAAAATCATCATATTTTGACAAAATGTCCCAAATGGGCTTACTTTGGAGAATATTATGTACTTTTATGAAAAAAACTGTCAGATATATTTAGCATTTAGACTTTTGAATTAGACCCATTTACGAACCAAATTGAGACCTTTTTGGTGTTTTATGATAAAGTTGATATTTAAGGCCATTTTGTGCCATAAGTGAACCTTGTCCTTTGCTTCCTTGAATTTCAAATGAATCTCGCATGAAATTCACATGAAAATTTGTGTGAGATTATCCTCAAACAAGCTTTAATAAACATTTTAATGTGAATTTCACTTAAAAAAATGATAAATTGCATGATTTTAAATTATTTTAATTGAATTACTTTATTTTGACAATTTATGACAACTTTTTTAAAATATGTGATTTTCATGTGAAATTCAAATGAACAAACTTAATATGTGATTTTCATATGAAATTCATATGAACAAACTTAATATGTGATTTTCATATGAAATTCATATGAACAAACTTAATATGTGATTTTCATATGAAATTCATATGAACACACTTAATATGTGATTTTCATATGAAGTTCATATGAGTTTCACACAAGATTCATGAAAACTCACAGGAACTGATCACACACAGCCAAATTGACAATGCACATAGAGTAAATACATTACAATAGAACCTTTACCTTATCCTCCATATTATAGATTGGTTTGATGTATTGTCGGTAGAAATCGACTGGTTTGATTGGTCCAATTTTGACATAATTCTTTTCTAAGTCATAGAATTCCCAGGTGAAGGTCTCTAATGGTGTCCCTAAACATGTGGCTGCTATTCTGTATATCTGCAAACATATATATAACTTTATATCATATCACGTAGCAAAACAAATATTAATTTATTTTTGTTTTAGTTCAATGTTAATGGATTACTATAACATGTATAAGGGATTTTAATCACTTAACTAACTATAGCTGTTAAGCCAGAACTTCATGCATTATATTCAAAATTAAACATATTATTTTCAAAAAATATATTTCTATATGATCAAAACTAGAAGGTAAAACTCTACTAATTCTTTTACCTGGGTTGCGTTCAATATCATAGCAGCTACATAGTGCTACACAGATTTTGACTGTTGAACATCTAGTTATAGACTAGCTGCTACATAGATATTGATAGCAGCTACATAGCCGCTACGTAGCTGCTACGATATTGAACTCAGCCCCGTTCATCTCTCTCTTACCTATTCAATTATTCCATGTCTTTTTTTATGTATCAGCTCTCTCATTCTGTTTTTTCTTTTTTGTTCTTTCATCTGCTGTAATTTTTTGTGTGTTTTTTTCTGTAACAGCTGTCTCATACCTATTCCATTATATTGGGAATTTCTTCTATACCGTACCTGTTCAATAATTGTGTTTTTTCTCATTACTGTGGATTTATTCATTTTTGTGGGTATCAATTTTCTTGAGTTTGGGAAACACTTTCATTTTTGTTGATTTTCGATTTTGTGCTTTATCCATTTTCTGTATATCAGTCCTATAGTATATTTGTAATCCTTTGGACACTTGTACTCACGTGCACGAAAACCACGAAAAATTGCTATCCAACTAATAACAATGAATCAACAGTATAATCTCTGTCTTACCTGTTCCATCATCCTGGTTTTTTCTGCTTGTACCTTTGCTTCTGATGCCCCATCTTTTACCATAGTTTGTAGACAGTTACAGAACTCTCTCATCTATAATAATACAAAGAAATACTTGGGTCAGAAATATACATTTCATCAAAAAAGATAAATAAATTAACTGTTGACACATAGATGTGTCTTGCCAGTATATATGTTATTTTTTGCAATTAAAATAGCAATACTTTAACATGTAATTTATAAATTATGCAAAATATTCCAAAGAATGAACCAATACTGCAAGTACAGGGCCAAATAATTTCTGTGAAAATTAGATATGTATTAGCCAACACTTATACAATTGCATATCAAATATCATTGACTCATCATAAATCAAGTTATTTTTCTACTATCAACATGATCAAAATTTGTTTAAATAAATTGCTTGCAGAATTTAGTTTTCAGCATTTTAAGGAAACAACCAATGGTTTTATATCTGCAATTACTTAAAATTAAGAATTTTTCTAAGTTTTTTATTATTGTGATAATGTGATTGGATAGGCAGCTATTAAAACCAATAAATACAATTATCAATAATTTGTATAGCACTGCTGTCATGGTTGTAGTAGCTTTTCCTGAAATTGCAATAATCAATCACCTATTTCTGTACATTGTTTAAGAATAAAAAATGCATACAAACATTTCTAAATTTACTGTTATTCTAAAAAAAAGTCAAAGTCAGAACTGTAGATTTGTTTATTTTCGAGGATATATGATTTCATGTTTTTGCTAATCTCTGCATGCAAAACCCATAGAAAAATTATTATTCTTTGATCATATGAATTCGTGGTTCACCTATATCTATGAAACCCATGAAAATTGTTATCTGACGAATAATAATAAATCGGCAGTATTTAATTGAACACAACTTACTTTATTATTAATGAGCCTGTTGAACTTGACAGAAGCTTCAGCACTTTGAGCATCAGGACAGCAGTTTTTGGGTACGATACCATACTTCTCTATCAGATTTATCATCATATCCCATTGGCCTCCATCTTCAGCAGGGTTAAATAATAGGTGGTGAACCAAACGACCATCAGCTGTCTCACCTTTACCAGCACACTGTACGTAACACTGCAGATTGTAGTTAGCTCTCTCAACCTTTTATGTAATAAAACTGCTTTTTAACGACTAACAATATTTAAAAAAAAAAAAAATTGCAAAAATTCTTTCTTGAATTTTAAATATTATGTCTGTTGAAAGAATAAAATAAAACAACAACAAGTATTATCAATGATTTTATATACTGATAAACAGGTGTCCAAATTTTTAGACATGTAAAACTATGTGTATTGGGCAACTAAGCCCACTGTGCATTTGTGCCTGTGGTGCAAGAATTTTAAAGTTTTATCATTATATAATCTACATGCCTGATATGCATTCAAATATCATGTGACACAAACCTAATGTATCTATAAACATCAAATTGGAAGTTCTACAACTATAATTCTGACACTAACATGACTAAACTTATGAATAACAACTTCACGGAAGACAGCAGGTTTTTTTTATAACTGGACTCAATCCAAGCCCCTTAATTCAAATCTCTTGATAATTAATTCAGACATTTATAAAATGTTCAGAATACACACATAAATAAAAATGTTTCATCTTTCAAAATCAGGACAATTTCTTTCAATAACTTGAACATGATTTTACATATCTTTACATTTTTGGCCCAGTATTTTTCAAGTTGTAGTTATTTAAATGTATTCGCAATACAAGAAAATCTATTAAGTGAAATAAATCTACAGGTTTTACAACATAGATTACCTTGTCCCAGAAGAAGAGGTAATTCTGGCTAAACTCAAGATTTTCAACTTTAAACTGGCTCATACATTTGCTTCTTATAACATTTAAACAGGCAAATATCCAACATCTTCCTGAGCTTTTCTGGTTGGTCATTGGCTTGCCCTCAGATACCTGCAAAAGAAATATATATACTGTGGAAATTGAAGGTTCATACACAAAAGTTTTCTATTTATAACCCTATCCATAAAAGCAATTCAAATGACATTTTTAGTTTAATTCCAACAGAACTCTGTATACCACTGTATTCCATTTGGTATTCCATTTAGCAAGCAAAGTGCAACATCATTGGCTTAAATAAATTGGGAATGGGTCCATGGGACACAGATGATGCCCCCACTTGCATATACTTTTATAAAGGGACATAACTCAAGAACTGTAAAAGTGACGCTACCAAAATTCAATCTTGGTCTATGTTAAGCATTGCGTATAAGCATGATAAGTTTCATTAAATTTGGTTGTTCAGCAAACTAAAGTAAGAGTATGGAAACAACCAATTCAGCAGTTTTTCCATTTGTAAAGGGGCATAACTCTAGAATTTTTATATATGTATGTTATGCATGTTGAAGACCATATTTATACCTACATGTACATGTATAATGGTTCACTTTTAAAAAATTGTGACTTGGATGGAGAGTTCTCATTTGCACTCATACCACATCTTCTAATATTTCTATTTAGAAACTTTTATACATACCTTGCAGTTGTATACATGAGGGATGGTATGGATAACATCTGGATTTTTACACACATCCCATAAATCTTGTTTAGAACATACATTCCTGGCAAGTCTATTTTTTGGATCAGACAGAAATGACTGCTTGTACTGCTTTACAGCCTCATTCTGAATACCTGAAAATTAGCAAATTACACAAAGTATTAAAAGAGCTATTTAGCATAAACATTCATACAACAATCATGACAATTTGAGAATTTAAATATGGAAAAGAGTGATATATACATGTGGGGAAGACATTTCAAAGTTATCATGAATTGAAACAATAATTTGTTCAAAATAGGGACTTTCTATTCTATTAGTATAGAAAGTCCCTGTTCAAAACTATAGCTATCAGTCGATTAATTTTATAAAATTGTATAGTACAAGAAGCTCAGTCAATTGCAGAAGACCTGGAAACACAAAATTTAAAGAGGAATTAAAGTTTAACAGAATTTTTCCCCCTGTATTCACGTGGCAAAAAAATCCAAATAAATTCAACAGGAAAGACCTAATACAAGGATTGTAAACCATTCATGATATAAAGGATATGTCTACTTTCAGTACTTTCCAAATGGAATGTCCTTTCCACTTTAAACTTGGCGTGACAAAAGATGGACAAAAATTGGTTTAATTTGACATTTTTACTTGCTTCTTTAATTTTTATATAGACATCCAAGCTTTAATTTTACATGTAGTAGTTTAAGATGTTTTAAAATCTTAGTTTCTGTTTTACATTTTACTAAAAGACTATTTTTAAATCTCATATCAAATTCAGTGAAATTTAATTCTTTAAAATTGCATTTACATTTTATAATAGCATGAATAGCATGAATAGTATTAATTTTTATCATGTTTTTTCTACTACAGGGACTGTACAGTTTCATTTTCCATCAGTGTGCATTTAATTTCAATGGTTATTATGTCATTATCTAATAAACATGATAAATACAATTTGAAAATGTTATTTTTCATACTTCCCTACTCGTTTTACACGAAATCCCCATATTATCGATAATTTCCTTTATATTTCACATTATCGTCCTATGTTTTTGTATCATCCATTTTTCATCGGTTTCGATTTCACGCGCATATATTGTTTTCTATATTTGGAACAACAACAACACTACAACTTAACATCTTTAAAACATATTCAAAGTTGTTTCAAAAGACGCTAGAACAAATTTAATAAAACTGACCAGATAAGCTTTTTTATTTAATGCCAAAAAAAATACCACACTAGAATATATGTTGAGCATTATTCTGAAGGGTTACATGAAGTATAGCTATATCGTCTGCCTGCCCAACATCGGATCTTCAAGACATGTGACTGTCATGTGTTTTTTTAATCATTTTTATTACAAACAAGCGTTAAAATTATCATGGTTCTTATATAAAATGGCTGTCATGGCTGTTCAAAATCCATTTATTCAATACTTTATTGACAATTATTTTTATACATCCTTGATCATTGTTGATACACGGATATGAAAACTGTCTTGTTTTAAAAAAAAATAATGTCCTTTGTAGAAACCAAGTGTCAATCGAAAATAAATAAAAATGTAACAATTTAAGCACACAAAACACCAACCTAAAACTATTTCCTATTTATTTCTAGTACTGAAAAGTATTGAATAACCTTTATTATTATTCAAGCAATCACCAGAACAACGACTTTTGAAAAAACTAAGTTCTGGATTATATAGCCTCACCGGACACAATTACGAACGATTTTTGAACTGTGATTAATATTTTTTTATGTAGACTACTTTTCTTGAATTGTTTATACCATAGAATTTAAGATGTATGAAGGCTTTCCATTTTGCATCATATTCCACATAATTTTTTATTCACGTTAGGATACTTTAGTAAGATTTGCTTGACCTCGTTTTACGGGTCAAGAGAGCCACATATGGACGCAATTCCGAACAGCACTATATTGATATATCTTGCAGAAGAAATCAATGACAACAGTCTAGATTGATAAAGCATACATTTATCTTTATCTCAAAAACATTTTCATAGGAAAATTAGAGGCACAAGTTTGTTTTTTACTTCAATTACTTCAGCAGTGGTTGCAGACGAAATGTCGGTCATGTGTAAAGGAAAGATTTCTGATTTTTTTTGTTTTTGTGTAAGTTCCTCCTTTAAAGGAGCACTAAATTCAAGTTTATTCATTTCGGTGGTGTACTTATCATTCATCTATGATTTTTTTTTATATAGGTCAACATTTCTTTCGGAGTTATCTGGACTTACCAATAAAATTAACATATTTTCTTTTGGCCATAAATAGGGTCACAAGAGACTAAAAAACGTCAATTGTGGGGTTATTCGGGCATGATAAAAGGCATCACACATATGAACAGAATCGGGAGATATTTTTCTTGCTATATATTAACAAAAGAAGGCAATATGCACTTACCTTTATGTGTTTTTTATATAATTTCCAGGCAAGATTGCCGTTCTTATAATATTTTCAGAATGATTTTGTCATCGGCATCAACATTCACCAAGTGCACATAAATTGTATTATCATGAAAACAAGGGATTTTTAATAGGGTTTTTATTTATAAAAACATTTATTGATAAATATAAATAGATATGATCTCAGAGGGCAAACATTGGAAATCGTTCGTAATTGTGTCCAGTCGTAATTGCGTCCTGTTGGGCTAGTCATTTCCTGTCCGTGAACTGATCCAATTTTTAATTCATACGAAAACTTATGACGCCGTATTTTTTACATATATACAAAAAAATGGGGGCTTTTAATATATTGTGATTTTACCACAGGTTGGTCCTTTATGCAAAATATTTTACCCTGAGCGATGGCAATTCTTTGAAGCACATACGAAAATCGCAAAGTAAATGGAAACGGTTAAAAATTGTAGTATTAAGCCTTGGCAAAAAAACTAGATACATTGTACCTAAATTCATTCGATAGGAAATGCTTTTCAAATTTGAGTAAACACCTGACTAAAAACTCAACAGTGAAAAACGTAAGCAGTGAAAATTGTTATTAGTACGAAACACATCACCATGATCACCTGATGATACATTTCCAATCTGATGGCATTTTATTATAAAAGCGGATGTGGGTAGGCGTAGCCTACGCATCGCAATTTGACTATTCGTACCCGCATGAGGGTACGTGTAGCTTACACATCATAGTTTGACTATTTGTACCCACATGCAGGTATGCGTAGCCTACGCATCACAATTTGACTATTTTTACCCACATTTGAGAACGCTCAAACACTGCCTTTTCTTTTTTTGTATTTTCACAGGAATCGGAAGTTCTATCAATTAAATTCTGTAAACAACTTATAAAGTCGACTATCATGACTATCAATAGAGGTTCTACGAGAAGATAGTCGACCCTATTATTTACAGAATGAAAATTTTTGTTGAATTTGCTCTAAACAGTTTATTTTATTGAGAAGAAATGGTCGAATCAATGTTTCTAATAGATGTTTTCTTTTAAATTCGAGTGTATTACCTGGAACGCTACTCATTTTTCACTTATTGCAATATGTCCTGTCACTTAGTAGACGCTTCTGTCACTTTGGTACTTGGGCAGATTGTGATTTTTAGTCGCCCTAACACCACAAAGCAAAATGGGCATAAAACGAAAATGTCTTACTAACCATTTAGATATTTTTCCATGTACATAAATTATAACTAGATTTTAAATGTTTGAAACAATTTTTCTAAAAGAGTGGGTTCACAATCCTATAACTTTTATAAAGCAGTACGTTTCTTGTCATGTCTGTTTTTTGGTAATCAGCCGCACCTCTATTTTCATTTTGAGATTGCTTGTAGACAATTTTTCAGTTTGCTATATTTACAGCTTAAAGGCTTTGATATCATTGACTTAAGAAAGACAGCTTTGAGAATACAATGAACCCAAATGTAAGAATCAAATGGTCAATGCTTTACCTCACAATTTTCATAAAGAGTAAAGAAAAGCTAAAAAGCTGAAACATGTGCTGATGAGCTGTTTTCATTAATTTCTATCTCCACAGGCACAGGATCTTGAGACTGTTAGAGCCTGTTGGAACCACTACTTTTCTAGATATCTTTTTTAATTTCAATGAGTTGAATTATTTTTCTGTTTTTCATAAGTAACCAGAATTAACTGGATTTTGCCTTTGATCATCTATACTATTAAACGAGAAGTGTCACTTCTTCTCCTTCCACAATATATCAATCATCATGCCTCTGTTTTCTATAGGTAACATGCATAGTTGCGTTTGTCATCCATTCTTATGATTATTTAGATTGAGTTATTTTGGGAGAAAAAAACCCAGTATTGTTTCCGTCATCAATCTGATTTTTGTCATATATATTTATCTTTCGGTTTTAAACATGAACTAGAACAACCAATTGTATGATAGATTACAAAAGTGAAAAATGAATAAGCTAATCAGAGCGTTCTCCATGTTATGGTTATTAGATCGCAAGAACCACAACTATTATACCTCTTTAGAGACAATTATTTTTTTCGTGTTTATTCACATGTAAACTGCGATTATACTACTATAATTAATAGAGACTCTCTGTATTCTGTCTACTGTTTTCTTTGAAACATTTACTATCTAAGGGGTCATACAAGTTGCATATATTGAAATAAGTAAAACATGTAAAAACTTTCGGGATCAGGTCACCTCAAATTAGCCTTAGTCATCTATTCAAATCCTACCATTGGCATGTTAATAGGGCTCTCAAAAGGAAAATAATAATGGTCTATAAGCTGTTTTATTTATTTCATGTTTGAAGCCATGTAAATTTTTAATTTAATTAAAAATTAGACCTTTACCAAATAAATGCATTCACACACTCACTCACTCACTCACTTTTTCACCACAGTAGCAAAGGGGAAGAATAATTGTGGTATAAGGCCAGAAACATGAAAATAATTGAATTTAACAGAAAGGAAACAAGTAACGGACTTTGGAAAAAAGGAAGAGGGCTTTTGATTCCTTAAATGAAATTCTCCAGACATAATATCTTTTACAAAAATTCATCCTACAACAGTTTACTAGCTGTATATGCCCGCGGGTGTGTAATATTTATACTACAAATTTACTTATATAAGTCAAATTATGTAAGTGTCATATTTTAAAGTATATTTTTATTACTTCTTCAAGTAACTAAAAAAAAATTGTACAAGTACTACCCCTGACTGTAGTACACGATAACATGATACTGTTTAAATTAAGAAATTATTGAGAGGTTTTTATAATGCCAATACTGCGAGTGGATGAGTGGATGACTGGATGAGTGGATGACTGGATGAGTGGATGAGTGGATGATTGGATGATTGGATGAGTGGATGATTGGATGATTGGATGAGTGGATGAGTGGATGAGTGGATGATTGGATGATTGGATGAGTGGATGAGTGGATGAGTGGATGATTGGATGATTGGATGAGTGGATGATTGGATGAGTATTGCAATAATAAGAACTCACATTCTGATAGCATTCTTAAAAAATCTTAAATAAATGCACACAATAATTTCTGAATTAACCATTAACGTTAAACAGATCTGCCAAATTTTATGATTTATTGGAGATGACCCCCATGAGAAGGTGTTAAATTCATTATTATAATATATTATATTATAAACTAAGCACCTCATAACAGGTATTCAAGTAAGTTAAAGGGGTATTTAAGCACAGATATATATACATAATATACATTGTACTTAAACAGGTTATAACAGCCTATTATCATTGATTATTTAAAGTTGGAATTAATTAAATTTATTTAAAAAAATTATGCATATAATTATATAACTGTGCTTAAACATGTTAAATACCCCCTTTGTTTTTTTTAAATATTTTAATTTTTTAAAATTTCGCATTTTACATTGCATGCATTGGTTTAATCATGTTTTTTTTTTATATTAATATTAAAGTTATTAATATTAAAATTAAGGGTAGCAATCTAACAACACCAGTTAACTTAATTTTTTTTTTTTCTTCAAAATTCATCTTTTAATAAGTTTCAATTGTTAATGATAACCAGGCTGATACATGTGCTTCAGGACATTTTAGACACATTTATAGAAATTATTTGTTTTAAAATGTAAATAGACTTTCACTAAGAACTTAATCTTAATCCTTTCTTCATAATTAAGCACAGGTACAAATGTATATATACGTATGTATCATCCATGCAAGGGGGGATTCATGTATGTTTCAGGATTCTTTTATAATCTTTTGTTCATGTTGTTGTGACACCTCAAATCGTACAATCTCATCATTCCAGATAACTAATTGCCAATAATATTCTTATGTCATGTATGTCAATTAAATATATACTTACATGTTATTGATAAATATTTCTGCCAGAGGGAACTTGACCTGGACACTAATGACAATAGGTATAGGTTATCTTAATAACCTGTTGATATTAAAGTAATCTCAGTTCTAGTTCCCATCAATATTTTGATATATATATTAGCAGTTAAAGGTCATAGCAGAATTGTCAGTCTTCATTCACAGATTTTGTTCATTTTTGACTTGTTTAGTGGACTTTTAGAGTAACTTCTTATTATTAGAGGATCATGGTTTTCGGGGTATGTGGAGTTTTAAATTATTTTCACATTTCTTATTGGAAACTTTTGCTTGAATGCATTTCACAATTACATGTAACAGGCTATTTTTTAAACTTGGAATAATTTTTAATTTTGGAATTTGCATATAATTTCTTGTGCTTGAGATTACTTTACTATAGACAGAGTGTATATATATTATTGTATGAACAATACAACTACCAAAAATACTGTAAATCCTTAAACATGTTAAACAGCAATTGATTATTTTGATATCACCATCATGATCAATTCACAGGCTTAAAGTCTCTTTTAAAAAGCTGTCTGGTTCATTTTGTAGTCAGCCAGGATGTACATGATGTAATTAAATTTCGAAATGCTAACTTATAAAGGAGAGAATCTTGTTATTTAATTGAAATTTGAAATTCAGGTACATTTAATTATTTGTAAAAAAAGATGGATTTATTTATTTCTATTTTGATAATTATTTTTACATTGATTTTCAGATGAGTGACGAAGCAACAGTTTGCCTGAAGGAAAAGGATATTCAGAAGTTACGAGAGTCAGAAGGGGGTGTAGAGTTTGAAGTGGATGAATACCAAAATGGTAACTAACAAATATACAAATGTAGTTCTTAATAAATATCTTACATGATTCTAAATATTAATGTAGAGATAAAAAGGATACTGTTTACAATTCCTGTTAATTAGTTATAATATACATCATGTACATGTTATACATTACATGCATTATTAAAGTCATATGAAACCTCAAATCAAAAAAAATAATGCATATATGTTTTATTATAACTCAATGGATAGTTTTCATTATAAAACTTATGTACATATACTTTTTTCTGAAGAAAATTCTTTAATTTATTCATATTTAGAAGAAGTTTACTTTATTTTAATTGCTTCCTTCCAGGAAGAAATTCCCCCGACATATTTTCCGTATGCAAAGTGACCTCAGTGTGACCCATCTCGTAAAAATCCGGTGATCACAATATGCATGGATGTCCTTAAAATAAACTATTATCTGAATTTACATGTTAAACACCTGCTTAATTCCCGTTCTTTTTTGTTGATTTTTTGTCGATTGTTGAGAAACAGGTGACAATTGTTAAAATTCGGCTTCAAAACACGAACTTTAATTACCTGCCATATTTTCACAACAACACTGACCGATTGGAAAAAAAATTGACGATTATACGAAATTTCACGAAAAAAATTATAAGTTCGTGCACAGAAGACTAAGTTTATGATGTTTGTATGCATTGGTTCAAGAATTGGAAGAACATTATTTTTCACCGGTACTCGTTTCTTAGACTTTAAGCAATAATTAAAAAAAAAATGCAAATTTCATAATTGCAGTTTGTCGTTTTGGTTCCAACCTACTAACATAACTTATATACTTAAAACTCACTTATACAATTCTGGAAGAATTGAATGTAAAATTAATCAGATTATTTAATTAAAAAATGTGTTTTTAAAAATAAACACACTTTTTTCACATTTGCTATACACTACATTGATGATTGTGTTGAACTAAATACAGAACATGACAGAAAGGAAAATACAACCCTGTTGCAAAACAAATTATATATCTAAGTCAGATTTAGGAATTTTGAAATCGCAATTTTGAGTTTGAAATCAGATTTTGGTGAGTCACTAAATGTACACAAAGTGTTATATCATACTGTGAGTCTGACATTGTTTGTAGTGTAAAGGGTGTATATGGATGTGCTGATTATCAGGTTGTCTGCATATTGCTATCATAAAATATCAGCTGCTAAACACAGTAAAGAAGCTTTTTGTCGAGTGATTGTAACAAAATAGTTTTAAAAGGCTTCATATTGTGCCAAGCAGTTGATATTTTACGATATCAATATTACAGAAAAACGGACAATCAATTTATCGGGTTGTATTTGCCCATTTTGCATGATAGAAACTAATGATTTCATTAAAACAGGAAAAATTGTTATTACATTTTAAAACCTCAACAGTAAAGACCATTATCAGTAAAGTTTAACCTTCAAAAGTATGCATTGACATTTTCACTCTAGCTGATGAGGAAGAAGAAGAAGCATTCCCACCAGAGGACATTCTGAACAATGTCTATATACCTGATGAAGAGGACGAAGATGATGATGATGAGTTATCTCCCTTTCAAAAGTTGGCAAAGAAAATGGAGGATATTTCTGGTGATGGGGGAGTTAAAAAGAGAGTTTTACACCCAGGAGGAGGAAGTATAGTCCCTGAAGGAGCAATTGTTAGGGGTAAGAAATATTGAAATCTTTATTTTAGACTTTTTAATTATTTGTACAATTTTCCATAAGAAACAGAAAGGGTAAGTATGCCATCAACAAGTATTCACTGTACAGTACTCAACAATAAGGAAAAGTCATAACACAAAATCTGACTGGATAGATGAAATATGAAACAATTTATAAGAGAAAATTAACGGCTTGATTTATGCTAAAGCATTAACTGAAAAATGAAAATGGCAGACAGCAACAAATGAGAGGACATTGGTGTAACAGCATACCATTCAACACTTGTTCACATTATTAAAATAAGTTTGAAAATGCTTGAATTGTCAAATTGTTACTAACCATGCCAAGTACTTTTGGAAGAAATAATTTGCTTTTCATTAATTGGATGAACTTATAAACAATTTGGTTTATTATGTTTATTTTGGCATGAATAAAGATTTTCACAATATAATTAGTGAATTTCTAGGGTTAAACATGCTCACAAGGTTTTATGTTTCCGTTTTTTATGTCCTATTTATGGGCATTATGTGTTCTGGTCTGTGCGTCTGTCCATTTGTCCTTCTGTCCATTCGTCCGTATGTCCCTCTTCAGGTTAAAGTTTTTGGATGAGGTAGTTTTTGATGAAGTTGAAGTCCAATCAACTTGAAACTTAGTACACATGTTCCCTATCGTAATTATTATCAAAAATCATGTATGATGTATATATATGTTTTATCTGTTTGATTTACTATAAGCAGAATTATTGCCCCCCTCCCATCTTCAGTTTTGGGCTGGACATTTGTTTCAACAATTTTGAATAATTTCAAATCAAACATTATAACCAAGAGATTCTAACTTTATTTCAGTTCATTATAATGCCTTCCTGGAGTATGCTGATGAGCCATATGATTCGACAAGGTTGAGGAATGCACCAGAAAGATACAAACTTGGACAAAGTAAGATACTTGATAACACTTATCATTTGCTTATGTATATATAATTTCTGTGACTACATTCTTCAATAATTTGTGTGATAGATAATTCAGCTGATCTGTAAAAGTTTCATCTCCATGCCTTACTGTGTGACAATGCTAGACAAAAACTGGAGATGATAGGTAACACCCAGCCATGGAAAACTTCATTTTTGTAGAGCCTATGTGGTGGAGTGGTCCAGTGCGTAGGTCATAGTGCATATAAGTACTATGTTTTTTGCTTTGTTAAAATTGTAATTGATTTAAAAATTACGGCACTGTTTTTCTATTCTGATGATTAACAGAAAGAGTTAATGCAATAGAGCTTAAAAATGAATTGAGAGATTAACTCCATGATCCTTGCGCATAATGTCATGTCAAACAAAACATGAGACAATACATTTAAGGAATGATTGTAATATTTTTTCTGTCTATGAAGAAATGACATAAAAAATGTGGTGCACACTGAATAACGCGCGTAGCTGTTTATTTAACAATGTGCACCACATTTTTTATGTTATTTCGAATAGACAGAAAAAATATTACAGTCCTTTCTTATAATTTAATTCTAAATTCCATTTTAAACCGTAAAAAAACATGAAAAAACGTTGATGACGTCACGGTCACATGACTAAATTATGTCTATGGGCTGATAACAAAGTAATGTTAGCCAATCAGAAGACGCGTTACATCCAAAATTAAATTATGTACAAATAAAAATATTCAAACTGAAGGTTAATTACTCTATCATTTGTTAGCCCCAAATTCAGATCACTACACATGAAAATGGGATATCAACAGTAGCTCATAGAAAAAGAATTTTGAAACACACACGTGCTTAAGAAAATTTGCCGAGTGGAAGTGAAAGTGATATACGGTAGGCAATGATAAAAATTATCTTCCGACTCAATCAATCTACGTTTTCGACACACGTTTTTAAGGTAAGCTGCTTCTCACTCTATGAAGAGGTTACGGACGCTCAACCTACGATATTTATCTACATTTTATTAAAATTTGACCACACAACTCGCTACGGTTCCCGAGTTTTCAATGACCAAAACTACGAGGTCGTTTTTGCTGAAGCACATGTCAAATTAATCCCGGTCAGGCAAACGGCTCGTGCAAATAAATTTTGGCCAGGGAATCCCGCGAAAAAAATAAATTCAGTAGTGAAAGTGTTAAAGGTAAATTAATATTGCAAATAGAAAAAACTGAAAAATTGTTTAAGAATTATAAACACATATTTTCCAGAGGTCATTTAAGAAATATTTTATGTAAGCCATGATAGATTTATTGGAAATTTTAATCTTTATCTTACAAGGGATACAAGAGAACAGCCAAGCACACAATACACTATTATTCACCTAACATGCCTAAGTTTGTGAAAATTATCATATTTGTCCTATTATAATAGAAAGTAATACAGTGTAAAACATGTATCTCTGACTAATTGATTTTTAACAATGCATGCAATAAGATTAATTAAGTTTATTATATAAATTGCATTTACTTAATCTCTCTCTCTCTCTGACTTTCTCCCATACAACACTAATACATTTCAAAGTATCATGTTTTTAAGAACAAACATAAATTTGCTCATTGTATATAACTTATTTCTTTTCTCTTAACTAAAACATAGATAATCATGATAATAGGAAACATTATTTATGTTTCATTTCATTTACATTTATATATATATAACTTTTTAATTATGACTAACAGATTCAATAATAAACTTTCATGTTTGCAACCAAGAAACACATTCTCTTTGTTGAGAACAAAGTTTACAAAAAAAAGTTTTACAATATTTGAAAATGACTGCCACAATTTAAAAGTAATTTTACATTAAAGAAATGGTTTTCAATATTTTCTTCTCTAATTAAATTTACAAAAAGAACATAACTTTCATGGTATCTTTTAATCTAATTTTGTACAAAAAGGTTTTAGTTGGTATAACTCAATGCAAAAATTTGTATTGAAAGGTTCCTTATTTAAAAGCATCTCAACAAGACTTTTTTGTTATGAAATATTCTGACCATTCTTTTGTATCAACAACTTATACATGTTATAGTTCTTCAAATTTTAAAACTTTGATTATTAGTTGTTGAGTATAACTACATGTGCTAAAATTTTATATATAAATTTGGCTTTCACTAGCTAACAAGTGTTTTCATAGTGTTTGGAATTTTTAAAATCAGACCATAATATTAGATAAAATTGTTGGTTTGTAATTTGTCTACAAACATGACAAATTGCTCAAAATAAACATTCATATTTTCTTGATTAATAAGCTCACTTAATGACTGGGCACCTCCCTTTTCCCCCTTGGATGTAATATGGGAAATCATCCATAGAAAAAAAGTTCAAAATATCTAAAATCTCACTGACAGATATCTCAGTATTAGGTTTTGCAACAGAAAAACATAGTAAAACATCCTTCTGGGAAGAATTTTTACATCTTTTTGAAATCTTAATCCGATTTTCTTTCTGAAGATGTAAAACCCTTCCACCCCCATACTGTATACTATAAGGTTTACTAGTAACAACTGCTTCCAGTCAACACTGGGACATTGGTGTTATAGTGTAACATAAGAACAAACTATATGAATAAGTTGAAAAGGGCTTATATCATCAGATCAAATCAAACAGAAATACACAGATCAGACTTAATTGGCAGGGTACTTACACATCCCAACAACAAAAAAGCACTAAGTAAAGATCTAAGAGTACTCACAGTTACTGACAGCTAATCAATATCAACTAATGAAATAATCAATGTCGATGATGCTTGTCAGACTGAAATATCAAGCAGTACACATCCAACATCTTATGGATTAAGTGTAAAGATGTAAATTTTTATTGTGATTTTCTCGCTGTATTGAAGACCCATTGGTGGCCTTAGGCTGTTTTCTGCTCTTTGTTTTGGTTGTCCTTTTAACACATTCCCCATTTCCATTCTTAATTTTGTTAACAGTCAGAGAAAAACATGAACTTTATATACAATGCCAATGTACAGGTATCAACAGATTGTTGAGCCGTGGATGAATTATTTCTTGATTTAACTATGAACCTAAACAAACTTTAGTTGAATTATTTGTTAGTTCAGATGAAATTTTCTTGTATTATAGATCAGCTACTTCCTGGATTAGAGATTTGCATTAGAACCATGAAGAAGGGAGAATTAGCACAACTGCTGGTCTCACCAGACTATGCATATGGTAAACTTGGTGTAGAACCCAGAATTCCTGGAAATTCAACAGGTAATGTGATATAGACATGAGTTCTCAAAATCTTTTTATCTCTGGTGGTCCCTGAAAACATTTACTGGTCCTCACTACTATGTCTATTGTGAAATACTAAAATTGTGTCTGTCATTTGCAAAAAGTTGTGGTCAAAACCTTTGAACAACCACTTTTTGAGTACTCTGACAGATGCATATTCATGTATATCATGTATATAGCATGGAATACTGAGAATTGAATAAACACTTATTTGATGTAAAAAGATGATTTTTTTTTTTAGATTCCACCACTACAACAAGTGTGTTGCAATATTCTCCCTCTAGAAAGTTAAATTTTAATATTTAAGGAGGCTCGCGGGTATAAGATTTTCAAAAAAAAATAAACATTTATTTTTCATTAGGGCCCCGCCTTTAGGTGATCAGTCTGTCCGTTTGTCCATCCGTCCGTCCATCCGTCTGTCCGTCCGTAACACTTTTGTGTCCGCTCCATATCTAGAGAACCGTTATGATTTCATACTTTATACTTTACATGTTTATTAACCACCACCAGAGGGCGTGTCATGATGTATGTGCAACTTCCTAGGTCAAAGGTCAAGGTAAAAAAACTTTGGTTTCAGTTGACAACCCTGTGTCCTTTGGTGAAGATCTTGTCCGCTCTATATCTTGAGAACCGTTATGATTTCAAAGTTTATACTTGACAGGTATATGAACCAACACCAGAGGGTGTGTCATAATTTATGAACGACTGCCTAGGGCAAAGTTCAAGGTCAAAAACTTTGGTTTCAGCTGCCGCGGGTGTCTCGACCATCGAAGCCGGCAAACTATACCCTCGGTAAAAAAAATTTGACGAGGGTGAAATTTTCATCGAGGTGTCGCATGTTAGACGCGTACGGGCTACCGCCGGTCTCTCAACCATTGAGGCCGGCAAACTATACCGTCGGTCATGTCGGTAAAAAATTTTGACAACCCCATGTCCTATGGTAAAGATTGTGTCCGCTCTATATCTTGAGAACCGTTATCATTTTGAAGTTTATACCTGAAATGTATATAAACCAATATCAGAGGGTATGTCATAATTTATGTACAATTTCCTAGGTCAAAGGTCAAGGTCAAAAACTTTGGTTTCAGTTGACAACCCCATGTCCTATGGTAAAGATCGTGTCCGCACTATATCTTGAGAACCGTTATCATTTCAAAGTTTATACTTGACATGTATATAAACCAACACCAAAGGGTGTGTCATAATGTATGTGCAACTTCCTAGGTCAAAGGTCAAGGTCAAAAACTTTGGTTTCAGTTGACAAACCCATGTCCTATTGTAAAGATTTATTTTTTAATGCACATTATTCACAGCGGGGCCCACAGAGATGGCTCCCATCTCAATGATATCTAGATACAATTTTTTTAAATTACCTTTAGTAGTTGTTACTTTACCATATGGTACAAAAATCATTCCAAAAAATCAGTTGGTGTTGGCCCCTGGTGACTTTTAAAATGTAGATATCATTGAAAAAGCTCCAAATTATCTCCCTTTGGTGCAAAAATCTAATTTTTTAACATTAAAATTGAAATATCTTTTTTAACTCTTCGGTGACCTATATTTTTTATTGCTGTTTTTCGAATAAGCTGTACATAAACTAAATAATTGTAAAATTTAAGCGATTTCTGTAATTTAGTTCTTTTTATGCCCCACCTACGATAGTAGAGGGGCATTATGTTTTCTGGTCTGTGCGTCCGTTTGTCCGTTCGTTCGTCCGTCTGTTCGTTCGTCCGTCTGTCCCGCTTCAGGTTAAAGTTTTTGGTCAAGGTAGTTTTTGATGAAGCTGAAGTCCAATCAACTTGAAACTTAGTACATATGTTCCTTATAATATGATCTTTCTAATTTTAAAGACAAATTAAACTTTTGACCCCAATTTCACGGTCCACTGAACATAGAAAATGAAAGTGCGAGTTTCAGGTTAAAGTTTTTGGTCAAGGTAGTTTTTGATGAAGTTGAAGTCCAATCAACTTGAAACTTAGTACAAATGTTCCCTATGATATGATCTTTCTAATTTTAATGCCTAATTATATTTTTTACCCATTTTCACGGTCCATTGAACATGGAAAATGATAGTGCGAGTGGGGCATCCATGTACTTTGGACACATTCTTGTTTTATTTCGATATTACCGCTATTTCTCCTATTAGTTCAACAGAAAAAAAGGACATTAACAAAAATGTATGCTTCTTTCGAAGGCAGATTGTGAGCGTAAATGAACGGTCACCCCATTTTTTTATTTAATTTTTCTATTAAGTATATTAAGAAGTAAAATCACAAAAATACTGAACTTAGAGGAAGATCAATTGGGAAAGTCCATAATCACATGGCAAAATCAAATAACAAAACGCATCAAAAACGAATGGACAAGAACTGTCATATTCCTGACTTGGTACAGGCATTTTCAAATGTAGAAAATGGTGGATAAAACCTGGTTCTATAGCGCTAACCCTCTCACTTTAATGACAGTCTCATCAATTTCCGATATTTTTACATTGATGCGTTAAATAAACAGACACAATAAATATAATAGTCAAAATATGGGTACATCAGTCATCATCGTTTAACAATTTTAAAAGGAACAATTTAACAGAACACAAAAACATCTACTATCTACGAACACATTTATTGATTTGAGTGTCTGACGTCAGAAAATTTTATACGTCACATAAATTTGTTGTTCAATGTGCGTACAAACAATTTTAAAATTTTCCTGGGAATGTTAGCATACAGGGTTAAAAAATCAAAAGTATGTAAGAATAAATTTAAGAAATAGACCGAGATTTAAACTAGTCCAAAAGTTATATATAGAATTTATAAGAATCCAAAAATAGTTAATTTCACTACGTGATTGAATGATTTTGACGTTTGTGGTTCAACGTATATTGTAATTCATAATAGAAATATATCATAATGACATATAATAGAACAATATCATACTGACGGGATCTTTTAAAGTACAGAGTCACGTTATAAGAACAAAAGAAATACAAAAAGTCGCAAATACAAAACAAACCACAAAAAAATAATGAAAGCCAATACAAACACATTGACGAGATGTATAAGTACCGAGCCACGTGAAACGGATATCACATGAAACCATTCAACAGTAAAAGTAATATTAATAATAGAACAAAGACAAATGAAAGAACTATAAAACACGTTGTTAAGATGATAAACAACATCAGTACATTTAAAGATAAAGTTCATTTATCGAAAAATATAGCGAATTCTTATATTAAATAAAAAATTTGATTTAGACCCGCGAGCCCCCTTAAGTGTGAGGCTTGCTGAGCTTTTAAGATAATTATAATTTCCACTGTTGAGAGTTGAGAAATATTGTAAAATACAAGTTATTGTGTTAGAATCTGTCTAACAATTTTTATATCTTCCTTTTCGAAGATTTTTTTCTAGAAAGTTGTGTTCTTTATACTTGAAGTCATCAGGCACGGTCACCTTTTTTCATGACATCACAGTAGAAAATTTCAGAAGAAAGCAAGAAAATTTGACGTTATAATTTAGTTTGACCAATTATTTGCTGGGAATAGATATTTCACTAGTGAGGAAACATACTTTTTTCACACCAATCAAGAAATGTGAAAATGGCAATACAATTAGAGAAGTGATATTGAGCTTAAGGGGGTTCGTGGGTCTAAATCATTTATATAGGATTTCTCTATATTTTTCTATAAATGAACTTTATCTTATAGTTAATAGAAAAATAAAATAAAAAAGTGGGGTCACCGTTCATTTGCTCTCACAATCTGCCTTCGAAAGAAGCATACATTTTTGTAAAGGTGGTTGAAGTAATAGGTGAAATATAGGTAATATCGAAATAAAAAAAGAAATTTATTACAGAAATCGCTCAAATTTTACAATAATTTAGTTTAAGTACAGCTTATATGGAAATTATATTAAAAAATATATGTCACCGATGAGTTAAAAAAGATATTTCAATTTTAAAGCCAAAAAAAGGCATTTTTCCACCAAAGGGAGATAATTTGGAACTTTTTCAATGATGTATACATTTTAAATGTCATCTGGGGCCAACACGAATTGATTGTTTTGAATGATTTTTGTACCATATGATAAAGTAACAACTACAAAAGGTAATAAATAAAATTTGTAGTGAAAAACAAATGTTTAATTTTTTCTGAAATTTTTATACCCTCGAGCCTCCTTAAGTAAAAGTGAATAATTTTGTGCAGAAAACCATACATTAGTCATCAGAAATGCTCCAGAACAATGCATTCTCTTACCTTCGTGTGGCTCTAGAACAATGCATTCTCTTACCCTTGTGTGGCTCTAGAACAATGCATTCTCTTACCCTCATGTAGCAAGATGTGTTTGACTCAGGTTGACAAGGATTCACAGTTTTCTTGTTGAATGTAGGTACGGCGGCTATCTTCTCTAATAAAAAAACAACCACTTGATATGACCAAAGTAGCAGAACAAGCAAAAGGTGGCAGTAAAGAAAAAAAGACAAACAAAAAATTCCTATATAATTTTGAATGAGGCATGATTCACAGTCACTGCAGAACATGTAGTTGATTGTAAAATACCATGGCAACACAATGAAGTTGGCAAAATTTATTTTTAAGTACAATCACAAAACATTTTAACTTTGAAACTAACCAATTTACAAGGCTTATTTTGCTACTTATTCAAAAGGTTATATATATGATGTTTCATTTCTTGTGAATGACAACACTGACACGTTATTTTACCATTTTTTACAAGAATTGTATGTACACATTTGTTTTTATTTTTAGTGATGTTCAAGTTGGAGCTGATGAATTTCGTTGAGCATGCAGGTATAGAAGATTATGACATGATGACAAAGGTAGGTTAGTCTTTAAAAGAATTAACATGTTGTTGGTTGTAGATTTATCTTTATTTTAATCGAGCTGGATCCTATATAGAGTAATCTGTTTTAAAATACAGAAAACATATCTAATAAAAAAATAGGATCAGTGTGTTAACAGTTAAACACCTTCTTTATTTTTTGTCTCATCTTGATGAAGTCAAAAAGGGAGACATATGTATGGTTTTTCTACAAATTCATATCGTCACCACCGGGATTCGAACCCCGGTCGTCTGCGTGACAGTCAGTGCGTTAACCCACTGAACCAAAGAATCGATTCCCTAGCTCAGTTGATTAAGACTAGCTTTATATGTTCTACCTGTACTGAGGGGAAGCAACCCCGCTACACTATTACCCCACCACAAGAGTCATCATATCTTCATATATGACTCTAAACAACACAAACCCTGGTTATACTCCAGATAACCATCGTGGATTTTTTAGTCGGGCGCCAAATGTAATCGGAGAGCACGTATCTACTCTACAAATTCATATTGTCACCACCGGGATTCAAACCCCGGTCGTCTGCGTGACAGTCAGTGTGTTAACCCACTGAGCCAAAGAATCGATTCCCTAGCTCAGTTGATAAAGACTGGCTTTATATGTTCTACCTGTACTGAGGGGAAGCAACCCCGCTACAGTTCATTAACTTTGAAACTTTAACATTGTTTATTAGTTAATGTTTGTGTGTTCATTTTTTGTTTGTGTTGAGGGCTCACTGTGACTTTGAAATGAAGAACTGCAATAAAAACACTGTTCCTATAAATTTGGTTGAGGTTTTTGTCAATTTGCAAAATAATTTTATCATGTTAATGTTATAAATAGATCCACCATATACCTAATTTTATGATATTTTAGACATATACTGAAAATTAAGATTTTGTCACAGTCAAACCATCTAACTTTTACATCAGCTCAATATAGAACTATGATAAGTTGGTTTGCACTGATAAGGTACATGTGAACCTTCTCTACAATTGGATACCGGTACTTGGTTTTCAGGCATTTTAACCAAACTTCTAAGTTAGATTTATCTTTAGAATCTAAGGATATGCAACTAATATAGGATTCTTGACAATATACCACTGAAATAAAATTCTATGTTTTTTTGTTGCAGGAAGAGAGGGATAAGATAGAATTCTCAGACATTCTAAAGTTTGTTGAGGTTGAAAGACAGGTAAGGAAACGTGGCACTCTAGCATACAATACTTATATACATAAGATTTTTCATGGGTTTCATTGAATATTTCATGAGGAGAAAACAATTTGATTTGGTATAAACTTTAATACCAATTACTGCATTAATTGATATATCATTATTTAAAAATCTCTTGAATAAAGTAGCTTAGGTTTTAAAGTTAAATGTATCTACCAAAATTAAGATATACATGCTTATTCATTTAGGTTTTATTATTTTGTTTAGTTGTTTATTGTAGCATAAATCATAAATCTACTGTATGTTATATTTATGTTGGGGCTTTTTGTAAGTAATGATGTAAAATCTTCAATTCTCTATTCTTTAATATTTCTCTTTATATTTCTCTATTCTCGATTTAGAATAATAATGTTTTTCATTAGAAAGGTTTTCAGTCATTGGCTCATACTATTCATGATCCAGCTAAAGTAAAGGTAAAAGGAGTAGGTCCGGTAAGGACCGATTTTGGCCTCAAATTTCATCTTCATCTGACGAAAGATTTTGACCACTTTTTAAACACTTAAGTGTCTATTTCATTTGAATCAAGTAGTTTATGTGGAAGATTTTAACTGATTTAGTCATTAAATAAGATCCAATTCAAGCTCAAATATGACAAATCTACCAAATACGCTGAAAAATGTCACTTTTCAGATGGTTTTTGTCAAAAATGAAAGTGGCCGCATCCGTGTTCATCCTTAACCTTTATATATATTATGTATTATCATAAAATACAACTTACATTTCAATATTAAGGATGAACACGAATGCGGCCACTTCCGTTTTACACGAAAACCGTCTAAAATTTAACTAAAATGATAGAATTATGAAGATTTCAGTAATTTAGCATGACTTTATGGTGCTAGTACCCGATATATGTGCATTGTATTGTCAAAAACATCCCATATTTATGTAGCAGAACCATTCTACTGTCCAATAAATAACTAAAAGTTTACAATTTAACAATTTTGTAAAACTGCTATATTTTGGGGCCAAAAAGGGGTCTTACTGGACCTTCTCCTTTCTTTCTTATTCTCTATTATCTATTTTAATTACAAGTTTTCTTTATTCTTTATACTTTGGTCCTTTTATCTCTGTTTTGTAAAGCCTGTGCGAACCTTCACTAATGCATTTATATTTGTTGTAAAAAGGAATTTGAATAGAAGCTGTAGCATGTTCAGTTAGATTATTCTCTGTACCTACAAAACAAATCTCATATGAAATTGCTTCTCTGTATTTCTAAGCAGCAATGCATTAAAGTTTTATAATATTTTATGTATGGTGATAAAATTGTTATTCAAAACAATAGGATTACTGTGGATTCATTATTATTCGTTGGATACCAATTTTCGTTGATTTCGTTGATATAGGTGAACCACGAAAATAAATTTTCAACGAATGACAAATGTTCTAAAGGCTTGTATAAAGACTTCGGTAAAACCACAAAATTAAATGTCCACACATATGCAAGTTTCCCTTCCTCCACGAAAATTGGTGCCCACGAAAATAAACGAATCCATAGTAGTATGAATATCAGCCAATTATTTACTTATATCAAATTTTCATTTCAGCTTGGATTACAAGTGTATAAAGAACGGGCATTCCATAAGGCCTTTGGCCATTATAAAAAGGTACAGTATTTTTTCATTTGTTATTTATAGTGAAAGTGTTGTTTCAGATATATTTGATATTTAATTCTGGGGCAGAATCAATTTGCGCCAATTGCAGTTTTGAAAAGGTATTAATTGCGCCACTCTCTTTTATTTTGATGGTATTAAATGCGCCAATAAATGAAATGAAATTGCGCCACATTTACCTATTAATATTTTTTACCTATATCATACCTGTACATGTTTTACCTATATCAAGACAAGACAAGACAAATACTTTATTAAAGTCTCGCCACTTGTTACATATAAAATATGCAGCTTTTTAAAACACAAGTTAACAACAAGAGCCACTCTATAAAGAGTTTTGAGAGACTATAAAACAATTTCTTCTTAAAATTATAATGCAAATACAAGTCAACTATCACGAGTATAAAATACATTTTCGCTTTATTAAAATTTCATAGCAGATTTTGGCAGTATACAATACCATATTTTCATTTGTAAAAACTTCGAAATATATTTTTTCATTATCAGTGTCCAGAAATTAGAACATCAAATTTTGAGGACTGCGTGTAAAAGAAAAGCAACCAATGTGTTGTCAGAGCGACCTTCAAAAATAATAAATTCAGAGATCTTTAAAATTGAAGAAGAAAATTTAGAAAAGAAAGATTTGAAATATGTGTGTCAGTCTATGTATGTCATGTATAGAGAGAGAAGAAAACTGCGTCCGACTTAATCTAAAAATCGAGCAGAATTTTACAGAATATTGGATGATAGTTGTGTTGTTACAAACAAAGATGATGACTTTGTATTGTGTAACGATCCAGAAAGCGGTATAATTTTATTAGGATGCGAGGCTAATTTGAAATTTCAGTGTACAATGTCAGAGGAATTTTTTGCTGTTGGTACCTAGTCAATCATTTAGTTGTTACATATAAATAAAAAAATATAAAATTGGCGCAATTAGATGATTATTTTATTGGCGCAAATGATACCTATAGTTTTGAAAATTAGGTGGCGCAAAAGAGGTATTGGCGCAAAAGAGGTATTGGCGCAATTAAGTTGTGGCGCAAATGAGTGACTTTTTGGCGCAAAAAGATATCGCCCTAATTCTGTATACATATTAAAAGAGGATTGACAACAGCCAGGGGCTATGTGTGTGGGTCTCTTCTGATATATAAGCTTTTAAGATTTTGTAAATTGTGTCGCTTTCATTTAACATTTCTAATAAACTTCATATTAACATGCTCTACAAGTGTGGCAGGGAGAAGTCTTAAGAAGCCCAGACTTTTGACATTATTAATTCTTTCCTTAAATATCGAACTCATGTTAGATATTTTGAAACGGACCATCCAAAATCTTTTGAATTGAATAATCTCCACTTTGCCCAAGCAATTTCATTTCGAAAATACTTTATTTAAGCACTTTTTACAAATCCATGTATGCCTGATGAGTCCAGTACACCAATCAGGAGTTGTTTTCATGAAGGAGTAGTTATTACACCGGTTGCCTTGGGTCAATCCGTGTTCACAAGGTCATTAAATAATTGGTTCTTACTTTTAATGTAATAACATTAGCATTGTGACATAAGAAATGTACTGGAAAGTGCATGAATTTAAAAGTCGTCTATATGTGAGTAAAGTTTTGCTAATTCCAAATGTCTTGACATTGCTTCTCTGTGATAGGTTTTCCACATAAACTTTCCTGAAAAAATGACGAAATAAAAACATTTTACCTATATTGTAAGACAGCAATGATGCTGGAAAATAAGAACGCTTTACCTTTATTGTTAGGCAGCTATGATGCTGGAAAATAAGAACATTTTAAAAACTTTTATTGTTAGGCAGCAATGATGCTTGAAAATAAGAACATTTTACCTCTATTTTTAGGAAGCATGATGCTGGAAAATAAGATTATTTTACCTCTATTTTTAGGAAGCATGATGCTGGAAAATAAGAACATTGTACCTTTTTTGTAGGCAGCAATGATGCTGAAAAATAAGAACATTTTACCTATATTGTTAGGCTGCAATGATGCAGAAAAATAGGAACATTTTACCTCTTTTTTTAGGCAGCAATAATGCTAGAATCCAGGCATGTAAAGGATGAAGAGGAGGAGAAAGTTCACAGGGGAAAGTTGTTTACTCTGTATTCCAACATGGCTGTGTGTGCATCAAAACAAAATAAATTTAACCTGGTGATGACATACTGCAACAAGGGGAGAGATATAGAACCAAACAATGTCAAACTTCTCTTCCTTCAAGGAAAGGTAAGTAAAGGTAGCATGTAAAGTCAAGCATCTCTGAATATCTAGGCAAGAACTTGAACCAAATAAAGGTGCAAAATTTGGACAAAAGAACAATTTATTTCTCATTTGCCATTTACAATAACTAAGCTATTGGATACATGAGATAGGGGAGAGAAACGATTTTTTTATTTTTTTTCTGTAAAATTCTGTTTTGAGAATTCTTCCTCCAATTCAGGAGCACCTCAATTGATTAGTTATTAACCACTAAAATAAAAGTTAATGTATCTGAACACTTCAAATATGTCATTTCATTTGATATATGATTGGTAGTCTACCATTTAAACTAAATCTTTGTGTGCCGACATAATCAATTTAATGGTAAAAAAAAAATTGAATTACATTAAAAATGTTGCATTTTGTTGTATTTATTCAAGAAATTTAGAAATATTTCAAAATGTAGGATTTGGAAACCAGCTTCACACAGTTTACATCAATCATATTGTTTTTTATTAGTACCTGTATCCCTGTGATGAGAGTTGTAACTGGGAACTTTATCAATGGAAATCTAAAACTGAATAGATTTTTCAGTCCAAACTTTACTGAATAGATTTTTTAGTCCAAACTTTAATAAGAAAAAACTTTAAAATGTTACAGTACTGTCACAAAAAATGGAAAATGGCCCTAGCCTGCAGTTCAGTGGTAAACAATTAAGATTTCCAAAAATATTGTAGTTGTTGTTAAATGACGAATTCAGTTGAATTTCAGATAATTAACTATCAACATTAATCGAATGTTTAGATCTAGAAGATGCAGATCTCTTCCATTGGTCCAAATTGAATCCTAAACTAAGGAAAGGAAATTACATTAAACAACAATTGATTCAATATTGTCAACCTTTCTATATGTTCTAGCTGTTCTTTTTTTCAAGGTCCGTCTTTCCCCTCCGAGCTATTCAGCTCTTTGATTATGTTTTGTTAGGCAACTGTTGCATTCTCATGTACCAATGAATCTACTTTATTGAAATTACTTTCAGGCACATCGAAGGAGCTCCCACTTTGAAGTAGCACGAGACATGTTGAAGAGGGCCCAGAGAATGAACCCAAATAACACAGAAATAAACAAAGAGCTCCAGGAATTGGACAAGTAATAAGCATAACAGAATGAATAAGTCAATTGTTATTGCTTACATGAGTTTTTTCAGAAATTAAAAGATAAATACATGATTTTGATGAATAAGAAGTAATATTAATTCTGTTTGAAAAATAAAATTCGACTTACATACATAATGTACCGATAAATCATTGTATATAAAAAAAAGCTAGGTTCTGTGTTAAATCAAAAGGCAATGGTTAATGGTTGCTCAATCAAAAATTACACTCATGGGGGTGAGAGGGGGGAGGGGGTTTGCTTGAAAGGAGATTTTTAAAAGACTTTGACCATCCATAAAATACAATCTTTTCATTTTGCATATTATGATACTTACAAAATTTTTAGGAATATGCAGTAGAATAGATACCACAAATATGATTTGTCCTATATATGTCAAACTTCTTGTATATGAAGACATCAGCAACACAGTAATAAATTTCATCAAAGTCAGCTAGTAAGGACTATACTAAAAAAAAAAAAATGCATAAAAATAAATTGTGATAAAAGTAGTTAATTAAGTTAGATAGATTTGAATTGCTTGTTTAAAATAGAATATTTACATTTTTTAGAGACATCAAAAAGTTTAGTTTGGTAGAAAAGGACATGTACCAAAAGATGTTCTCTAAACCTACAGGACAGTCAGCTGAAGGTCAGTCACTTAGCTATGATACACAGAAACTGTCTAAAGTACACAGAAACTGTCTACAGTACACAGAAACTGTCTAAAGTACACAGAAACTGTCTACAGTACACAGAAACTGTCTAAAGTACACAGAAACTGTCTACTGTACACAGTAAATCATAAGAAAAGACAATAAATTCATATTCCAGTCATTTTCTACTAAGAGAAACTTTTCTCATCTGCAAGTTGCATTGATAGTCATTGATCAGAAATGCACTTCAACTTCAAACCATTACACATCCGTGTGACCATTATGGTTTGAACTTCTATATATATGCCTCGTATAAATATATTTCTCTAATTCTTCATCAATTTATCCCTTTCTGCACCCATTGTATAAAAAAAAATTAATCAACGTGTGGTTCGTTTGATCTCAGTACTTCATTGGTTAAAATCCGATTATGACGTCGAATTTTCTTGCTTTCCTCTCAATTTCCTATTGTGACGGCATGAAAAAAGGCGACCATGCCTGATGACGTCACATAGAAAGAACACATCTTTTTGCAGATCATTCGAAAAGAAGGAATAAGTTTGCCTGCATAATGTTAGAAAATCATTAGAGAAACAGATTCCACCACCAAATCTCGTGTAATACGATATTTATCCACTCTCGACAGTTAAATTTTAAATATTTAAAACGCTCGGGCAAGCCTAGCGTTTTAAATTTGAAAATTTAACTGTCTCGAGTGGATAAATATCGTATTACACTCGATGCAGTGGTAGAATCTATATATATTAAAATAATCACGTGGAAGTTCTATATATATGTTTTCCTATTGCAGATATTTCCAAATCGTCAAGCATTAACATGAGCTGGAAAACACTTTTAAACATATCATGCATGTGCATGCACCATAAAATAACAGAGTGCTGACAGGAATGTACCATTAAAAAGCAATCAATCAACACATCAAATAAAACAGTTCGGCCGTATCTTAAATTTTAACACTGATATAGAATTGAAGTGAATTGTTCATTCAGTTTTGTCTAAGAAATTGATTCATCTTCATTTGTTGTATTCTATTAACTCTTTTAGAACCTTTATGTTAATGTTAAAGACTTTTTTGGTTTCCTCTTAATGTCAATTTATTATAGCTAGTATTGTTTGTTGCTGATTCATTGAATTCTGCCCAGAAATTTTTGCAACATCTCACATTTTCTGCAACACATATTTTTCTCTTTTTCTTTTTAAAGAAGATTATATTTTAGAATTGATTTATCAATATGAAGTACATTTTGAAATATTATACAATTTTAGAAAAAGAGAAGGAGAACTTGAAAGCAAAGAAAAAGTTAGAGAAAAATTTGAATGTTACAGATGATTTTCAGAAGATGGTTGAAGAAAAACTACTGTAAGTTTCATCTTAAATGTTATTATTGCATCACTTTATAATCTGGAGAAAAAGTTTATGAGATATTGTGTGTCTTAAGGTGATACCCAACACCTTCACTAAAATTAATTTGGATTGTTTGATTTTAATAAAATTTCGACAAAGTATTTACTTGTGACCCTTTTTCAAAAATATGAAAATTTTAAAACAATTTGAACCAACCATTTTATCAGAAAAATTACACAGGTTATATAGAAGTTTGACAAACACTAGTTTTGATCATTTAGAAGCTTGATATTCCCTTAACAACACAACGTAATTAAAATGTTAAGCCTATTTTACAGAGTTATCTCCCTGTAGTGTTAGGTACCACCTTAAAAGAATTATTTATCATAATTTGCATACCTGTAGTAACTGTTAAGTACAATATGCAGAGAACTATCAAGTCTTAAAACACATTCATTATACCTATTGTTTACCTGTCAGGCTGTCTATCATCCTGTCTGTGCGTAATGTCCCATGCAATTTTCATTGCCTTTTTCTCAGAAAATAGAAAACATTTTCCTAAAATTTGTTCTATCGCATTATGTCAGCATGTTCTTTAGTGTGATATGGTTTCACTTTACTACAAATCAAAGCTTCCTAAATTTTGAATGTATGGATCATAATACAGATTATTTCAGTAAATTAAAAAGCATTTAAAGTAGTAACACTATTTATCTTGTTTGTGTATTAAGTATGGAAGACTGTTCCTTTGCTTATTGTGTGTGTGTGTGTTTTTGTTTTTTTTCTGCTGTGCATGCATTGACTATGTGTCATGAATATTTATCTATTAGAATTCAGAATTTTACTTTTTTACTTTTTGCAACTTCTCTGGTATGCATTTTTTTTCGTAGTGAATTCATTAAAGATAATCTGCAAGATGACATGCCATTCCCGGCCTTGAACTTGTCAGTTGGGGAGATAGCATGTATAATGGAGAAATGTGAGAATCTTGGATTAGACTGTAAACAAATTGGTTCTGTGAGTATAAACATGATAAACATATTGTTTCTACAAGACTTAGTTTAATTATTAAAAAAAGAATAAAAAATTTGAAAGATGATGCAATATTTTAAAATCTGTCAAATACTGTGGATTCATAATTATTTCTGGGATATCAACTTTCATGGATTTTGTGGAAAAAGATAAACCACAAATTCAAATGTTAAAGGAAATATAAATGTTCTATAGAATTGTATGCAGACTTTGGCAAAACTACAAAATTTAATATCCACAAAAAGGCAATATTTACTGAATCCATGAAAATTGGTACCCATGAAAATAAATGAATCCACAGTACATGTAAAAGGACAAGTTCCAAACACTATAATATTTAAGGAATGACTGTAATATTTTTTCTGTCTATTCGAAATAACATGAAAAATTTGGTGCACACTGAATAACGCACGTAGCGGGTTATTTAACAGTGTGCACCACATTTTTTATGTTATTTCGAATAGACAGAAAAAATATTACAGTCATTTTTATTAATTTAATTCTAAATTCCATTTTAAACCGTAGAAAACCATGAAAAAACATTGATGATGTCATGGTCACATGACTAAATTATGTCTATGGGCTCATAACAAAGTAACTTCAGCCAATCAGAAGACGCGTTACATCCAAAATTAAATTATTGTAGTTTAACATGTCTTCAGTTACTAAAATATCTCAATAAAATTGAAAATGGAATTGGGTTATGTGTGGAAGAGACAACAACCCCAGTTACCCCACCAAAGAGCAGAAAACAGCTAAAGGCCACCACATGTCTTCAACACATCAAGGAAAATTCCATACCATGTGCCAGTGCTTATTTAGCTGACCCCTAAACAAAAATGTGTACTAGTACAGTGTAAATGGATGTCACACTCCAAAACTTAAATGAACTAAAATTAAAAATAAACATGTTTTTATTTGTAAATTAGTGGGATTTGAATAAATTAGACCAAGTGACATTAAAATTAACAACTATAGGTCATTGATCATGATGATGGCCTTC
This sequence comes from Mytilus edulis, assembly GCF_963676685.1. Taxonomy (NCBI): domain Eukaryota; kingdom Metazoa; phylum Mollusca; class Bivalvia; order Mytilida; family Mytilidae; genus Mytilus; species Mytilus edulis. Next base: position 71,937,328 of record NC_092349.1, on the reverse strand, counting down.
AACAATGAGCAAAACCCATACTGCATAGTAAGCATTCATTCTATCTACTGCACCTTTTGTTATTCATTTCCAATCATTGAAAAATATCTATAAAATCATTCTGTTCAAGTTTTTACCAGAAGTACTTTTTGAGAAAGAGAAAAACCATACAGTAGGACATGGGTGCATTAGAAAATATAGTAAATTCCCTGCTGCGTAACTAGGTATGGAAATGATAAGGCTTTAATCATGTGATCTATTTATTATAGGGTCAACATTACAGACTTAAGATAACAAAGATGAAGATAGAAGAAACAGCAAAGTGAATTAACTAGTCATGTGATTAACACATGTTTGAATCTTAATGTCCAGTTACCATTATATTCAATGTGATTGTTGGATGACTGTTATGTGTAAAATAGTATAAGTTACTTCAAGAAGGGGAAACATAATAGTGAATTTACCATGCAGTATTAATCAAACTGTAGTAGAAGTATAGTGTACAAATGATTAAAAAAGGGTTGCTCAATATGTGCTTGATTGAAATGAATAATGCAGAAACAGAATAATGATACAAACTTGATTCATCATTAAAGGCTGTTCCAGAAATTATCATGTCCCTCCAAGGGATGGCACATTTTTTTAATCACCACCACCCACAGAAATAAAAGTAGATTAGAACAAGACTCCCTTTGCATTTTGCTATTTCAAATACAACCACCCAATTTAATTTTAAGAAATTGCCTTCCTTGGGGAACATAGTACTTTCTGGAACAACCTTAAGAAAAACTGACAATTAACATTATGATAAATATTGTAAAACTACTCAATGTATACTTAAAGCATGAAAAAATTACAGAAACAGAATAGAGAATGTTATTACCTGTATGACATAGCGTACTGTAATTATTGACAGACAGGACAGACGCTAATATATGTTCACCCGAGATTTAACGGTTGTTTAATGTTCTCTGACTGAAATACAGTCTTTTTTGTATTTTATATGATTTTTTTTGTCATGGTTTTTATAATTGATAATTTCAACAAATTTTAGTCACAGTTTATGAAAGTTATGATTAACAGATAACTGAATTTTGTATTTTTAGAAATTCAAGGATGCAATGTACAGTTTTGTACTTGTGTTTTATAAACTAATTTCTAAAATGTTTGAGCAAGTATAAGCTTTCTTCTGTCAATTTTAGTTCTAAATTTGTAAGACAAGGTTTTTATACTTTAGAATAAATTTAATTTCCAATGATTTGCATCATTTAACCAATTTTTAAGTACAAAGCATTCAATTTTCATCAACCCATCCACTTTTATGTAAATATGTTTATTGTATATACAATCATTGTTGAAATGAAAAACTTATAAAAATAAAAGTAGTTTCTAATTTCAAAGAAACTGTATTAAGTTGGATATTTTACTAGGCAAGATTAATTTCCTAATCCTATTTTTATTATTGTACATGTATGTTTATAGTATTTTTCAAACAACATGAAAGTGAATTGGAATAAATGTCTTTTATGTTTTGATTTTACAATTTTAAAAAGGAAATGTAAGAAGTTTTGATAAATATGAAGTAAACTTCTTTTTTCTCAAAATAATTGAGCATGCTTGTGTATTGCTATGAGGCTTTTGTATTTTATACTAAAATATCAGACCTGTAGTTTAAGGATTGACAGTGAACACCATTTTAAGCATGATTGCACAAACAGTTCAGATCTGTCACTAGAGGAATGATCGTGTTTGCCAAGAGAAGAGGAATCATTTTTTTGTGCAATGAACTCATTTTAAAGTTTTCAAAGTAGAACCTGTGAACTTTTTCAATTAACATTTCCATTTTTAATGAATTTGCTTCATTTATTTCAAATCTATTAAAATAAAGTTCTCTGTCATATCTTTCATTACTAATTTAAAAAAAAATAATTTCCTTTAAATGTACCAAATAATTGTGTTACTTATATTTTAAAATTAAAAACCACAAGTAATTTTGAGTCTTAAACCAATTGAAGAGAGACATAATTGTCTTGATACCTCCATTTGCTGTGTTCCTAACATTACTTTTGTAATTCACATGTTATATAATGCACCAATGTATTACTTCTATAGCGTAGCCTCACTTTATAAACCACATGTTAAATTAAGCACCAATGTATGAAACATATAGCAGAAATAGTGTTTAAAATTTTGTAAATTTACAAGTACTGGAAGGTTTCTATACCATTTGAGGTATTTTCAAATATCCAATTTTGACTGAGATGAACTTTAGAATCAATTTACCTTGATTCACTGGTGCTTTGTGAATATTTCAAAAGAATTATGATATAGTATTTCTTTGACTAGTAAAAAATAGTATCACAAGTTATACCAGTTTCTTATTTTTTTTGTGCACAACCATTTTCTTTCAAACTTTACAGTAACTGTACTGAGAATGTTTATGACATTTTACTGGCTGTTTTAGTGTATATTTTCAAGTCTCATGAGCAAAAATAGCTGCTTATAAATCAGGGATGTTTTTATTTTTTTTGTGTATTTGAATTTGTCATAACCTTTTATAGTTTTTTCTATAAATGATAAAACCAGATTCCCATGTTTGTTTTTATTTTGCCTGATTGTGATATCTCCTAAATTGATATTTATGCCCCATTTATAATGCCCCATATATGGGCATTATGTTTTCTTGTCTGTGCTTCTGTTCATTCATCCGTTTGTCCGTCCATCCATTTTTTCATTCCTCTGTCCCACTTCAGGTTTAAGTTTTTGGTGGAGGTAGTTTTAGATGAAGATGAAGTTGACGTCCAATCAACTTGAAACTTTGTACACATGTTCACTTTGATATGATCTTTATAATTTTATTGCTAATTTAGAGATTTGACCCCATTTTCACAGTCCACTGAACATAGAAAATAATAGTGCGGATGGGGCATCCATGTACTATTGACACATTCTTGTTTGTTTACAATTTGATGGGTATTTTTGATTCCTGAGACAACAAGAATTGTTTATAATGTAAATGATTGTGACAGCAGGGGCATTAACTAATTAATTAAAAGCTTTAAATTTTAGAAGGATCTTTCATACTTTGTATCTTTGTCTTATGTAAGGCCAACTAAAATTAATTAGTAGATTTTCATCCACATTTTTGAAAAAAATGGAGCATGGGAGGATTTTATTTTTAATTTTTATTTCAAAATTTGAAACAGGAAGTTTGGAAGGAAACACAATTTTTGACGGTTACCAGAAACGGAGATGAACAAATCCGGAAATCGAAAATTTTTCAAAATAACAAAAATCGGGGCGGGACGATTTCAGAGGGGCGGGCGGGGATGAAAATCTACCAATTAATTTTAATTGGCCTAACAATGTTTCCATCTGTCATATGGCCATCCTCTTTAATCAACAGGTCAACTGTATTTGGTGTATGGAATCATTGTAGGGTGTATATGTTTGTCTCACAGGTATCATCTGTCCTTGAACTCTTTTTTATGGATAATTGGTTAATGTTAAGTTTTAATGGGTAAGTTTGCTTCTTTGATACTATATATGCAATAGGTCAACTATATTAAAAGCATGTAATGATTGTAAGGAGTACATAAATGTCTGGCAGGATTCCTCTGACATTGGCCTTATTTTCATGGTTCAGTCATCAATTTTAAGTTTTCCGGGTGAAGTTTGTTTCTAAGTTGTGCAACAGGTCAAACATATTGAAAGCATATTCGTTTAATGGAATGACGGTAAGGGGAACATGTTTTTCCAGTTTAATTTATCTGACCTCGACCTCATTTTATTGGATCATGTTAAGTTTATGTGACAGTTGTAGTAAAGCTTTATATTGAGGACTATCAATATGATATAAATGGTGAACAAAGAAGGTGAGACATTTCAGTGTATGTACTACTTATTTCATATTAATTTCAAATTTTCATTTTTTGGTTTAAGATAAAAACAAGATATAAAATTGGCATGTAGGTATTGGTAAGTATCCAGGAGAAATCTCTGGTGAATTTTTCATTGAAGCCCTCAGTAGTGGTGCTATTTGTTCTGGTAATTTGTTCTAATCTTTTTTAGTTCAGCATATATATCTTTCTTTGTATGAGGATTTGTTATAAGGGTTAACATGTCAACATCCATAAGGAATTGACTGTTTTTTTTAAAACTCTAGTGATGTGGTAAAACAAATAAAGTTAAAATATCTTCCTTAGTAACAGTTTACTACATTGCAATAACATTTGCTATTTGGATTCTTTATAGATTCTGCCAATAATATCGTAGTTGAACTTTTTCAAATATTTATATGTCCTACTGGTAATGCATATATCTAATTGTTGTAACAAGTTAATTCTTCATCTAAAATATGACAAGTGATTTGAAGCTCAAACGGTCAGTTTAAGTGATATGAATAACCACGTGAATGTTCATCAATATTTGGGTCTGAAAGTCGTTAGAGTTGTATACAAATATTTGTCATATGTTATGTTGCCATTAAATAACACCATCTGTTTTCTTGAGTATGAAATGTTTTAGGTATTTGACTTACCTTGGTGGAGTGTAATTAAGTGAGACTTACATTTGTGCAGGTATGCTGTTTCAATCAATTGCATTAACGATGTTTAACTATGTGATTGAATCTGTTTATGGGGAATCACTGGTTGTATGTCAATGATATTTGGTTTGCAGTTAATTAGCATTGACACATCTCATTTTCATGGGTGTTAATGTGGCCACTTCCTATCAATCATGATCTATTGACTGAAACTTTTGCACACTTAACATGTATTAGTCTATGATGAGATCAGTTTAAGGAGAACCATTGTTGGTAGGTGTGCAGATGCATAATCATGGGCACATCTCACTTCCAGAGAGATTAATTGGCTCCTCCTACTTATTCGTCATTGTTTCTATGTTGATATTTTTTCAATGCCAGTAAATGTTTCCTTGGGAATATAATCTACCATATGCATGAAAGGTCAACAATTTCCATGATCACTCAGTGGAAAACTTGTAATTCTATAAGCAGAGGGGCATTATGTTTTATGGTCTGTGCGTCTGTTCATTCATTCGTCTGTTCATTCATTCGTCTGTTCGTTCGTCAGTTCCTCTGTCCGTCTGTCCGTTCGTCAGTTCCTCTGTCCGTCTGTCCCGCTTCAGGTTAGATTTTTTGGTCAAGGAAGTTTTTGATGAAGCTGAAGTCCAATTAACTTGAAACTTAGTACAAATGTTCCCTATGGTATGTTCTTTCTGATTTTAATTCCAAATTAGATTTTTTACCCAATTTCAAGGTCCATTGAACATGGAAAATGATAGTGCGAGTGGGGCATCAGTGTTCTTTGGACACATTCTTGTAATGTTTATTTTATAATGTAGACAGGGGCCCGTATCATTATCAGACTAAAAAAACACCAATAAAAGTATAATGTTTCCTTATTCATTAGTATAGAAAATAATTCCCCAACAACTGTGACACATCAGTGTTTATAAAGCATTGTTTGACGGGCATCATTCCCATAGTAACCAACTGTGTTCCTTTTCATACTGAATTAATCCTGTATTCATAACAAGCAAATTTCATTCAGGATCTTCATAAAGACGCTCTCATTGTCTCTTAACTTCACGTTCTGCCTACATACAACATACGTACAAGTGATTCTTTCACTAAATAATTCAGTTTCGTGATTATGTTAAACATCATTTATCCTATCAGATTTTGAATAACGAAACCACTGATACAATGAAATCTGCTTCATATTTTCATAGAAACGAAAAGTTCATAATTCGGACACTCAAATAAACTCATCATAGATGCCAGGATTAAAACTTTATATTTACGCCAGACGCGCGTTTGGCTCATCAGTAACGCTCAAATCAAAAAATGTTTAAAAGGCAAAAATAAAGTACGAAGTTGAAGAGCATTGAACACCAAAAGTTCCAAAACGGTTTGCCAAAAACAGCTTAAGTTATCTATTCAAGCCATCCCGTTTGTCGTGAAGTTTTGCTCTAATCCGACCTACATTGTCAAATTCTAGATTTAGGTCTAACTACATTCTAACAGGGTCTACGTATGAAATAAAAGATCTAGTGTATCGATGGTCATTTGAAGACGCATTTAACATTTGATCTGAAGTACATCAAGGTAACAACTAATGAACAGGCTGAACAAAGACCGCGAACAGGTCTTGACTGCAAGCCAATTGTCCGGACTATGTTATTTCTGCAGTGGATAAGACTGAAAATTACATTATAATTCTTTTTTGATCTGTTAAGAACATTTTTGATAAAAAATACTGTTGCTGTAGACCAAATTGCGTTCCCTAATGATTTGATCTTGAAAATAAGACAATATCATGTATTATTTCAGAATGGAACAGTACCATTGCTACCGGATGTTTCGGGATATCTAGGTAATTTTTTCTTGTTATACAACTGCAAAAAGTACTGTCAATGATCATATTGTCCATTGATAAAAATCTTGTGGATATTCGAGTTGTTCTATTTTGAAACTACTATTTAACCATCTTGAACATAATTTAGTTTAGAAAATTTATTCATTTTTAGCTATTGCGTCCGTTTGTCCTATAAAGAAAATCGCATGACTGCCTGTTCGAAACCATTTTTTAGGAATTACAATAAGGTAGCCTTTACCCAGTAGACCAGGTCAAATTTCACTACGTTTTCAAAGGATGAAAATATTTAATAAGAAAGCTTTCATTGTAATTGTTCATGTTACATTTAAGGTAGCAGAATAAAAAGATTTTTTTACTTCCACTCTCCAACCTTAAAAATGCATATCAATCAACAAAAGAGGTATAGATAGATAGATAAAAGATTGATCTTTTAAATGAATACAATATTATTGTTATGCAATCATTATGTAATCAATTAATATGCAATTAATGGCAAAATCTTGGGCAGTTCACTTGAATGAATTTAGCTCTTTTATCTTTATAGCTACACAAGAAATTTTAACGTTATATTAATTAACACAACAGGAGCTACAACAAAGTGTCTCAAATTGTCGCTATCGTTTTCCATTCTCTCATAAAAATCTGTAATTTGTGTAAACATCCTCACCACTTAAAAGTAGATAATATATGATAAGGTGATAAATTTGATCTATACATTCTATCCAAAATCTGAGACACCTTTTTGTAGATAATGACTCTAGGAACAAAATATCATAAAAGCAATCCTCTCGGGGGATCCACGAGGAAACTATAATTCCAATTGAAAGTGGAAATTTCTTGTAAAATTTTGTCGACACGATTATCATTTAAATTGATTACATAATTGTTGTATAATAGTAACATTGCATTAATTTGAAAGAGTAATCTGTTACCTATCCATAGATACATACCACTTTTATAAATTTTCAAGCATTATAAAGAAAGTTACAGCATTTTAAAACTGGGGAATTGGAGGTATAAAACCTTCGTATTGTGCTACCTTTAACAATCGGGAAAATTAAACTTAACATATTTTATTGTTTAGGATATAAAAAATTGCGAAATAAAGAGTTAAAATCCTTTCTAAAACCCATTTAGCAAACTTAAGTATAACAAAAAGTAAAATCACAAAAACAATGAACTCCGAGAAAAATTCAAAACGGAAAGTTACTAATCAAATGGCAAAATCAAATGATCAAACACATCAAACGAATAGACAACAAACGAATGGTCAATAACTGTCATATTCCTGACTTGGTACAGGCATTTTCAAATGTAGCAAATGGTGGATTGAACACGGTTTCAGTAAAACGCTAAACCTCTCACTTGTACGACAGTCACATCAATTTACTTAACAAAATGTTATAAGTAAGAGTACAAAAACAACAAGGACCCCACCAAAAACCGTCGTGTTGCTCATGTTGTTACAAAGCCGGTAAATTATTGCCTTATTCGGTAGGTCAGATCGTGAAAAGGGAAGAGTATCGTAGTTACAACATAAGGAACATATCCGATATCATCTGTAAAACAATGTAAAACGAATATTGAATAACAGTCAACTCTTTCGTGATGTCGACCATAATATTAGCGATTGTATCATGTACGGTCATTGTAGCTCTGATCCGATGATAATCTGAAAACAAAGCCAAATAACAATGTCATGTTTTGCTATTCGGTAAAAAAGAAATGCATCTTTCTTAAAAGGACAGATTTCCCCATACATATCTGGTTTGATAATTTATTTTAAAAAAGGAAGAACTTTTCATTTGAATAACGCTTTTAGTCACCAAAACAGTAAAGTCGTTTAAGAGCATTTATGAGATCGTTAGACTATGTCTGAACTGTAATCAAATTCAGCGTGAGCCTTTTTTTTTAATGTAGAATGTATATATGCAGGATCATATGATTATATACTCGTATGTCTTTTAAAGGGGCGGATTGTACCAACGCGTTATACATTTGTTAGAAGGATCATTAAAAAGAAATGTGAAACTAGTATTCTAAAAATAAAGTGCATATATCAAACCAAGGATTTGTATAGTAGGACTATACAAATCCTTGATAAAAATAATAACTGACAATAACGGGGGAAAATAATATCAATTTTGCTCTGTTCTCAAGCACATAATTTAGTTAAAGGAAGTATTGAAAATATCAGTTACATTAATTTTTTTAATCAATACAGTTATATTACAGTTCAATTACAATTATTCCAAACAGTAGTAATACAAGTTATACATGTCACGGTCTCTTTTTTTGTGAAAATCTAAGTTTGTTCCTTTATAATTGATAAATAGGCATATGTTAAAGATATGCATTTTGATTGGTTGAATTAGACTTCATTTCACTCTATCAAAAATTAGTTTCTTCCATGAAATATTGATTAGCTAATACATGTAATAGGAAACATTCCTTAAATAAAAAACTATAAATAAAATCTACAGACGTGCAAAGCTAGCACCTGTTGTCAATTATTTCAAGTGTTTATGATATTGAAATGAGTAAGACTCTGACGTAAACAGGGACATGTACTCAGTGTCGATCACTTAGATGTTATCAACTCTTTTGTAATAGGAATCGAATCGAAAAATAAAATACTGCTGAAATACTGCAGGTTTTTTGACGGATTCTAAATATAACTTATGTTGTTTAAATTTATACATACATACGGTTTGTGCTCTATTTATACCAATTTTATACGAGTTTTTAAATTACACAAATACAAGATCAATACTGTGTGCACGTAAGACCGGGTCTTTGATATTGATACCAGTCGATTTGTCTTTCTACAGTAACTCTTGATATGGTCGGAAGATCTTTATACACGAATTGATTCGTGTTATTGTATGCTGAATAACATTAAGAATGGCAGTCACAAGAGACATCGTTAATAAGGACAACCTTGACAATTACGTATCAGTTCTTCTTGGTTTGCGATATATTGTAAATGGCTTACAAGATTTTGTAACCGATAAACTTCGAAATAAGCAGATGGAAATTAAACAGAAATGCACACTGGGACGTTGTCAATTGAACTGTAGTAGAAAGTTTGGTAAAATTTTCTCCAGATGGTGCGATACTTGTAAACACTGGAAATTAGAGTTACACCCCCTGAATAGATTCACTACGCACTGGGATCACATTAAATGGAATAAAATTGACAGTATTGACTTTTCACAGTCGTTTGAAGAAATGGGTACAGTTTTTGTTAGAGACTTGTATCCATTTCGACGAGGTGTGTTGAAGGACTTTGGTGCTTTATTGTCTTTAATCAGAAATGCGACATTATTTAACATTAATAGCCAAACAATAGACGAAATGTTGCGAATTCGTAATTCGTATTGTGCACATAACTATTCTGCTGAGCTACACGAACAAGATAAGAATATTTGCCTCGACGTTTCGTACGATTTTTGAAGATACCAGAAATAAATTGCACGAAAAGTGGAAAGAATGCTTTGCATTGCATCGAGACTCTTCGGCTATGTCCAGGATTACCCAATAATATTCTCCAAACACAAGAAGGACGTCTTGCACTTATTGACATCCGTAATGAAATTCATAATGGTAGCATTGATCGAAATATCATATATTTAGAAGCTAAATTGGAGGAAAGACTACAACAAGTGACAGGTCTTCTAAATAAGAATAAAAAACATTTTTCTTGTCTTCGCCCGTCACCAAAAACATGGAAGCTGCTGTTCATGCCAGTGTATTTTTTCATATGTTTATCTTATTGGTATGTTTCCAATCCACCAGTAAAAGAGAGTCCTAAAGGTACGTAGGAGGAGTTGATAATGTAGAAAATGTGGAAGTCAATATGAGAATAGTGTATGCGTCATTCATATTTTATTGAAACTGGTTTAAATTAGAGTTGTCAAATCATACAGTTTTACCTAACCGGTTACTCGAATAATCGTTCGACCGATTAAACGGTTAACCGTTAGTTAAAGTTGGTGTTTGACGGGCTTATCTGTTGCACCCTTCAAATGTAGGTTTTTATGATATGTTGAATTTTGTCCTTTGGCATTATAAGGCTTGGCTGTGAGGGTTCCTGGCGAAGTCTGTATTTAATAATATAATACTGCGTAACTACTATGGCGTTTGTTATAACTTCAGATTGAAAAAATAAACTTCTTGATCTCGTCAAATAGAAAATTTCTGAAAACTCGAAGCATCAAGTATACACTGATAACATATTCGTTTATTAGCATTTCGCAATTTTGAAGGTTGTATTTCGTATTTATAAAGTATGACAAAGCCTTGCACGATGTGGAGGTTGCACATACAGATGTGGGTGTACGCAATATTAGATTAAAAATAAAATAGTGAAGGAAATCGTGAAATTAGTCGACAAAAGCTTATGTTTGTAATGTTCATGGAACCCGACTTAAAACAATTTTTTCTATTCAATTCAATACAAGATAACTGATTTCACATTACTATAAAAAATACTTTTACGAATTATGTTTACTTAAGAACTGTCCCAAGCTGTCGTTTTATTGTATCCTTGAATTTCAACTTTATTATTAATATCATACAGGCCATAATTCTGTTCTGAAAAAAGTACTAGATAGATTGCAAAAGCAATAATACTAGGTAAAAGAAATTTCTGTAAAGAGTCTATATTATAGGCTTTAACGTCATGAATTACGATTGTCTGTGTAAATCTCCTTTCGACATAGCTTATACATGTAATTCATATGGTCTCAATTGCAGTAATCTCATTTATTATTTTTCCTTATAGCATATTTAAACAACTACCTAACTTTAATTTGCTTATTAGCATCAGAGGGCCCACTAAGTTTTAGTTCATGAAAATAATTCAAGGGACTTATCAAATTTCTTAAGTAATCTAAATACAGTAGATGTTCGCGCACATGTCTTTATTCTTATCTGACTACTACTGATACAACTGTTACGACACTCGTTAGTGATAAAGTTCGTATATCAAAAACATTTCCGAGATAATATGTAAAGCACCATCTTTTATTTGATGTTTCTCTAAATAATTTTGAAACTTTAGGTTACATGATTACAAATGCTTTTTACCGGATTTATTATCTCATAAGCAACACGGCGGATGCCACATGTGGAGCAGGATCTGCTTACCCTACCGGAGCACCTCAGAGCACCCCCTAGTTTTTGGTGGGGTTCGTGTTGTTTATTCTTTAGTTTTCTATGTTGTGTCATGTGTACTATTGTTTGTCTGTTTGTCCTTTTCATTTTTAGCCATGGAGTTTTTAGTTTATTTTCGATTTATGAGTTAGAGTATCCCTCTGGTATCTTTCGTCCCTCTTTTGTACAATGGAAAGAAGGTATGAACATTTAATTTTAACCATATCCTATACTTCTACCATTCATTTGTCAAATGGAATAGTTCTTCTGAAAAGAATCAAAACGCTTATGTTTGCTTTCTGAGAAATAGCGCTGTGAATTAAACGATTGAGGTAGTATATAATTTAGTTTTTCTGTTAAATAGCGTCATTCAAGGTGAATATATTGAATAATGTTCAGTCTTAATATGTTTGTTATCACCGAATTTACATGTCATATGATTTTATCATCTATTTCGTGCCCATTATAAGACAACGACAGCACTTTTGGCGTATGAAAATGATAACAAGTAAACAGTCTACATAAACAGTAGCGATTTTAATAGAAAAAAAAATCAAAATAGAATCACTAAATTATGCATTATTCATTAATCATTTCATTTTGGTTGTATGATTGAAATAACAAGTTCAATTTGGAACCCTTACTTAAAAATAGCAAAAGGGTTTCATCATCTTTGATTCGGACTGGGACGTAAAAAGTAAAACATAAAAATACCGGTCTCAGATGTCAAAAAGCAAACGCTCATATACATCAATCGAATGGATAACCACTGTCATCTTCCTGACTTGGGACAGACATTTTTTATGTAAAACTATGAAATTATGAAATGTTAAAAATGAAAATAAAAAGTATCCAGTTTATTTGATTTATTTCTAGGCAACGTATGTTTTAAATTCATTAAATCATTTTTAAATACTCCCGTGTAAAAATCCGCTTTCAAACGAAATGAAATATATTTAAATTCTCCTTAGCGCTGTTCATCCGAATTTACAGTACTTCTATTCTAAAATCAATAGGGTATACACAAGACAAACACAGAAATAGGATTAGTTGCTTGCAGTAACATTTTTTTTATCTTGCGATATAATATTTCATTTGCCTTTATTGTACAAATTTCTTCGATTCAAACAACATATAAATACCTGTAATATACATAGCATTAACTGTTTATATACAAATGTCACCAACTTTGATTCAACGTATCTGCGAGCACCTTCGATTCTTATACATTTAAATGCCAAACTCTATATAGAACCATAAGAACCCACCAGTCCTCGTGCCTTAAGGATGTACTTAGGTGAGGTTTTGGAATTTGTGTCAAATGTTCGGACTCCTTGGTGTTTTTCCTTACAATACATATAAATATTTTGCCCCATAACACCCATTTATTTTTTCATATAAGACTTAATAGCTCATGAAAGATCATGTAACAAAATTTTAGAAGATTCTTGATTTTCTTTCTTTTGTTTTGAGACCCAAATGAACCAATCCAAATACAAGGTAAAAGTCCGAGTCAGCCCTTTCCCGCCATATTTTAAATCTCAAATATCTCAAAAAGGAGGTTCATGACCTATCATTATTTTTAGCTTATCTTGATTCTTAATTGATGCTCTACCAGCTTATAGTATCAATTTTAATTTCTTAATTTCTTAATTTTTACCTAACCTCACCTAAGTACATCTTTAAACACATACCATCAAACTTTATTAATAGTACGTACTGCTGCAGAACCAGTATCATAACTTGTTATTCTATTTCCCATCTATATATAATTACTAAAAATAGCAAACGAAAACAAAAACCTTATTTCAAACGAAATGAAATATAAATGTGCTTTCTTTTTGCATGGAAATTTAATGTCATATTCAACCGTTTCTTAATTTCAGGGTGTTTAAGCATGCAATTCAAAAATGATTGGAATATTGATAGTTTAGTTGATTTTAACTTTTACGTTGAAAATCTACACAACCAGAGTACAGTCAGCAGGAAGTGGTTATTTGGTAAAATTTATGAAGAACTTGCGACATCTGAAAAAGGTATTATTCTTACAGCTGAAATGGGTTATGGAAAATCATCGATAGTTTCAAATATGGTTTGTGCCGATAAGTCCTCAGATTGGTATGGTATTCGAAAGGATGTTTTAGCATATCATTTCTGCAGATATGACTCAATTCGGTCCACAAATGCAGGACATTTTATTCGTAATATTGCTAGTGCAATTGTTGACAGATATCCCGAGTTGGGAAATTCAATTCTGTCCGATGATACTGCAAGTGATATATTGTTTGGATTAAGATGTTCAGAGGACCCAATACCGTGTTTGGAAAAAGCAATCCTCAATCCATTGCAAAATAAATGGAAAAACTACCAGTTCTTAATTGTAATTGATGCCTTAGATGAATGCGATAGTGCTGACAAAAACAATATTTTACAATTGCTTTTTAAACAAATAGACAATTTTCCTCAAAATGTCAAGTTTATACTTACTTCAAGAAATATTGAACAGGTTTTGAGCAAATTCAAAGGTTTAAATGGTATTGAATTAAGCAGTTTTAGAAACGAAAATGAAAATGACGTTACCGAATACATTAGAAAAAATATTCGTCTTACACATCAACAAATGAATCTCCTCACAAAGATTTCTAGAGGAAATTTCCTCCATGTTAAACTTTATTTGCAATCTTGTAACAAATCTGGAAACTACGACTTCAAAAATATTCCATCTTCTTTGGAAAACATTTATCAGATGAATTTGGAAAGAGCGTTTGATATTGAACCTAGATTATTTGAGGAATTAATGCCAATATTTGAGGTTTTGTGTACAATGACTAAGCCTATGACAGAGGAACAAATTTTTGAAGTTGCAAACATTTCACCAGCAAACAGAAGAAAGACAGAACGCGTGATTGGAAATGAACTTGGACATTTTCTCATTTTTAGTGATGGAAACTTATCCTTTTTACACAAATCTATTGCTGATTTTCTTACGTGTAAGTCGAGAAAACACTTACGATTTTATGTAAATAAGGAAAATGGACACACATTATTTGGTGCATATTTTTTTAAATCACCTAATATTTCTGAATCTGATACAGTTGACATTGTTTATCATGTAGCAATGTCCGGAAATGACGAATGGAAGAATGTGTTAATAGACAACTATGCCAAACACATGTTAAGTGGCACAAAACTAACATTTTATTTGCAACAAGTTGTAAGGGATTTCAATTCATATACAACTACAAATCTCTTGTTGAAAATGACCAATATGAAGCATATAAATGATAAAGACGAAAGAAATATGTCAGCCGCTTTTATAGCTGCATCCCATGGGAATGAGCATGCACTGCGGTGCTTGTTAGATAATGGAGCTGATCCATATTCCAAGGTATATTTTTCTTATAAGATGAACCCCATGTTTGTGATAGATATAGTACATAAATGCAAATATATTCATTTCTGTGGGTATACCATACTCCATATTGCAAGTCAAAATGGACATATTCGAATTGTGCAAATGTTGACTGAACATTATTTCGAATTAATGTTGATAAGAAATGATATGGATCTTACTGCATTTGAATTAGCGGCCGAAAACGGGCACACTGACATTGCAGAATATATGCTTCTTAAAGAAAAATCGTTGGCAAGTTTACTTTCATTGCATCATGCAGCTGAAAATGGACATTCAAATATAATAAAACTGTTGCTTCAGTATGGTGTGAAGGATATATGTTTAGTTTGTAATGGTACTTTTAACTGGATTCCAAACTCACATAATAGAAGGCAGCAAGATCATACAATCGTAGTGGTTTATGCAAATCTAACCATAGAAGAAAATTACAGTTTTTATGACGACTGGTATTTGATAACATGTGATACTGCATTAAATGCCGCAGTAAGGAATGGTCATACCAAAGTAGTAGAATTATTATTAGCTGAAAACACAAACACATTGAATTGTACTGCTTATGATGGAAAAACACCTATAATGACTGCAGTGCAATATAATCAAACGAATATATTTAGACATTTGCTCAAATTTAAATTTGATTTAACGACAAAATGTAGAAATAAGGTGTACTCAAATGAGCACGATATGTACCGTGTGGGTAGTTCAGAACAAAAGCGTTTATCACGAGAAAGCTGCGCGGATGGCATCTCAATAATGCATTTATTAGTAGTGCATTGGAATTTTGAAATGCTTTTTCTACTTAAATCGAATGTTCTGGTAAACTGGGAAGAAAAAGACGATGACGAATCAACGCCGTTACATTATGCATTTTGTCACAGCAATTATATGTTCATATTTATTGCGATCGAACTAAATTTGAATTTTACAGCCCGATCTAAAAATGGTTCCACACCATTTCATTCTGCTGCATTATGTAAATCATTAACTCTGAAAGAATTTATGATGTTCGATACAAAATATAAACTCACTATTCCTGACGTGAAAGACAACAATGGCCTAAGCATTCTTCAATATGGTTCACTCTTAACATACAATTATGACCTTGACTACAATAAATGTGGTATGAATATTCGAGGAGATTTTTCCACTATTTTTCATGTAGCTTTAGAGTCAAAGCATAATCTTTTGAATATCGATATATACGGGAGGAACTTTCTACACTATTCAGCGAAAAACGGGAACTATTTTTCATTAAATATGATATTAAATAGTAAGTTATCACAGGAGAAAATACAAAATCTTCTTTATCAGAAAGATATTTTTGGACAAACGCCAGTGGATGAGCTTTTTACTTCTATGCCTAATCGAGAGAGGTTTGAACCATTTAAACTACCGATAAACTGTAAAATTTCCTCAATTTTCTATACCACTTGCGAAACAAAATTACATAAAATTATGACACCTCATGAAACATTCTTTCATATATTGACCGTATATCTAAAGAAAGAAAAGTTACTTAATCATTGGAATATAATAAATTATCTTATAGTATCAATGCACAAGAGACGACTGTATCCCTTACTTATTTTGAAAGTGTATGCAGAAGACGAATTTCAGAACGCACTTTTGATGATTCCGGAAATACATATCTCAATTGCCGAATTCGATGGCCCATATATTGCTGAAATCGTACTTAATTGTAAAAATGCAATGCAGTGTAATGAGAAAGTAAGTCCAGTGCATAAAATTATACAAAATGACCGAGGAAAATTCTGGTGGTATTCTGATAAAAACTTTCTTAGCTCCTTCGATAATTTTTCAGCTAGAAACCTTGATATTTGTGTTGATAATGAAGGTTACAATGTACTGCAAAGGGCTGCAATGGGTGGAAATATGGTAGCTGTTCAGTACCTTATAGAAAAAGGTATGAATGTTACGGTCTTGTCAAGAAATGGTGACAATTTGTTGTATTTAGCCATTGTTAGAACTCCTGTTTCAGAATACAGTTTCGTCCCTTTATACTACCATAACAGTACACGTGTCTATATTCGGCAATATATTTTGGCAAATGATAATGTAACGCAAGATTATTTGAGACAAGATCAAGAGAACGGCACCGTGGATTTTGAAGACACATTAGGCTACATTTTGAATGTTCTATCTAAACTATTGAAGACACATTAGGCTACATTTTGAATGTTCTATCTAAACTATTAAACACACAATTGGCAATGCTAAGGAACTATGTGTGTCCATCACGCAAAGAAAAGTTAGGATTAATTCATCTTGCAGCGTCGAAAGGTTTTCTTCAATTTCTGAAGACATGTAAACAACTATTTGGAATCAGTATTTTGACCTGTCGAGATTCTAATAACATAACCCCATATTTCCTGGCACATATATATAATCAAGATCATGTAACAGAATGGATGGACAGTTTTGGGGTGCAAATGGTTCTACCGTCACCGGAAGTTGAAAGTTTGTTACTTTATAATATCGTTGACAACTATAAGATCCGTAAGCGATTTCATTGGTCATGTAGATTGCATTACAGTTATAAATATATACAAGTGTTCAGACTTGTTTATAAAAGATGTTCAGAAAACGATGAACAGTACGTTGTCCTAAAAAATCCGTACCTCTCGCAAATGTCAAGGCATTATAGGATACTATCAGTGAATATGAACCATCTACTGAAAGGCGAATCCAAAACTTATTTACAGAACTTTAAATCATGTTTAAAACAGTTTGACATAACTTGTTCGGACAAAGTATCAATTTTGCTAATAGTTATGAAAAATGATAAACAATTGTTAAGATACTTTGAGAGACGCCTAAGGAAAATAGTTGCATTTGGAGAAAACGATAAAATACCAATTTTTCAGAGTTTATTTAAAAGCCGCAGTATTCGACCAAATTATTTTGAGTCACTGTCATTTTTTGGGTTATTTGAGGACCAGTACAGATATTTGGAATTACTTTCTGTAAGAAGTGACATTCATTCCTTGTGGATAGACAGTTGTGTTGACAAGGTAAAAACAAATGGTGTTGATTTAAAAACAATAGCTCGAGCTTTCTATGAAGAATTGTCACGAGATGGGTTTTTAAATATTTCGAAAATGTTCCAGACCTTCCGAAAAGACCTACATGATTATATTTTATATAGAAAATTATTCCGTTGAAAATGATGCACAACAAGAAACTTTGATTTAGTTGAAAAGGACAATAACATTTCACACTTATTATTGCAGCATAATGTTTTTCTTGAAATGATAAAGGGATTCTTAAAATCTATCACACATTGTGTTTCCTGTAATGATTTCCTTAAATGAAAGTTTCTGCTTCCAAAGAGTCTATAAAGTGTAATTCATATACCAAGTCATGAATATGACAGTTGTTATCTACAGTCCTTTCTGTTTCTATTTCTATTGGCGTTTGCTTTTGTTGTAGTTTTGTGTTTCTATTGTTCCGTTGTTATTTTCCTTTTATAGTTCATATGTTTCCCTTGGATTTAGTTTGTTACATGGATTTGTCTTTTGTTAATCGAATTATGGTCATTAAACAGCGGTATACAATTGTTGCCTTTAATAAGCTGATATAGTTGTAGATATGTTAAACAATTGTCGCTCGATAATTACATGTGCATCAACATATGCAATTTATCACTAAATTTGATACATGCCATTAATTGAACTAGATCATGTTGATGTCCAACCACTTTCCAAGCACCTGAGGTTATTTCCGGTTTTGGTTGATCAATTTTTTTTTGTTTTCTTTGAAGTGTTTTCGTCGTTTTCCTTTTTGGTACTGTCTGTTTTTCTATTATTTTTTACCCTTTGATATCATGCGCCTCCTTTGTGTTTGCATAATATACCAACACTTATGTAATTAAGGCATTAGACATCAGAGATAAGATCCTAAACCGACAGTTATACTGGATTATATGCAACAAGCATCCCTTTGACAGGGTTGTATGATATCCAATATTGAAAGATTTCCTACTAATAAAAAGGAATATATAGAGTGCCCTATATCATTTTAGTTTATTTTCGTCATAAAGATCTTCAAAACAGTTCTTATTATATCATCGGCTTTGAGAGTTCCTGATCAAGGTAAATACAGACACCTCTTCAGAAGCATGGCATTCAATAAGTGATGTTATTATTTTACAGCCCGTTGTCGATTATGCTGCTGGCGGACATGCAGTCTTCGAGGATATGATCAGCCAAGTAGTCAATACTTCGATACTGGCATGATTTATAACAAACCTTTCCAAGATTGTTCGTTTTTAAATTAGGCATATATTAAGAGAATAAGCTTTACTTTTTTATTTGTTACCTATTTGTTATCCATTGGTCAAAGCAAGTATTCCCCGTAAGGTATTAGTTAGAATAACCTAACGGAGGTTCCACATGGCTGTATACGAACTAAGTAACCCGGAAGATGTCCTAACTAGTATCTTCTTTATATTGTTGTCTATCGTAGTGTATATAATGGATAATATAATGACCTCCATGAAAAATAAATCATCAGCAAAAATGTTTCCTCTGAGCAGATAATTGACACCGACCTAGTTATTATAGACAGTTATAAAAAAATGCCGAACTCGTATTATTCATATAAATAGACTGTCTTTTTTATTCTTAACAAGAATACATGCAATTTTGAGCACTCTGTCGGGTTTGTAATAACATGAGAAACACGATGGGTGCCACATATGGAGCAGGATCTGCTTACCTTCAAGACGCACCTGAGATCAACCCAGTTGTTTGTGGGGTTCGTGTTGTTTAGTGTTGAGTTTTATATGTTGTGTCCTGTGTCATATTTACATGTAGCATATATACTGATTGCTTTTGTTTTATAATATTACGTAATAACTTAAAACCTAGATGTCATCCTATGCTTCTATTGCTGTTCAAGGGTTTTAAGACACTTGCATGCATCGCCAAAGAACTTTTTGTCGTCAATAATTTTTCCTTAAAAAAAGTCTTTAACAAACATGAATAAGGTTTTATCCGACAGGCATACCGCACTTTGACCTATAATGGTTTACTTTTATAAATTGTGACATTGACGCAATGCATTTGGATGCGTCTTTATCCACTATCGTCATAACGGATATTCATTTGAGAGAGTTGTTATATACATGTATGAGACACACTTATAATAAATATATACAGGGAAAAATAAAAGGAGGATAAAAGAGACAGCAATCTGTCAACAAATTTAAAGGTTTTGTCTATGCTGTTGTATTACCGTTTATCAATACAATGATCGCTTCAAAATATTAAATGCGTCATGATAATGTACGTGCATAATGATTCCTCTGACGATTCAGTAACAGTTGCTGATGTAATTCTGAACTACCATCATCGGTACGTGATTGATTATGAGCATTGCATATGTTCATGAGTTGGTGCAAAAACATTTACAAATCAATTTTAAATGAAAATAGTGGAATCAACTACTTTTGGAGTGTCAAAAATTCGTTGGAAGTAATTGATAAATTGCATGCTCTATGATAATTTCGAATCTGTTCAAATTTAGGTTTCCTATTCAAAAAATCACTTTTGTCTCATAATCTTATTAAATTATTAGATCAATTCTGATAATTCAAAAATTAATCCACCAATCCAGAGGTTTTCACATGGTCGTCAACTATGAGTAACAGTACTTTCTTAAAAATGTGTTTGTATCCCTCTATGTTTTACCTTTCCTTTTGATTCTTAGATTTTCTGTCTTTTCCCCAGACAATGCTTTACAATTTTACACAGTAGTCGTACCATTTTCAAAACATTCAACCATAATTACACTAGATCACAAATAAAATATTTAGATGCATAGCCTAGGCATAAATGAACTGAAACTGCAGTTTTCCGGTTTTCCAATCTCAAAACGTCCTTAAAAATATGCAAATCAAGGAAAAATAAAAACTTTGTTATAAGTATATGAATTTATATATAACAACAACAGATTTGCAAATGTCTTTAATTTGTTTAAGTTGTACATAGTTTTGTTGAGAATTTCCAGTAACTGATCGTTCGGTCATCACATCTACTGAAACAGTTCACATCAATATGTCATCCAACTATGACGGCTTGTAGAACACAAATATAAATAATAATTGTAGCTAAAACAAAATATAAATATTCAATTATGAAGAATGATATTATAATAACTGAATACCTGGTGCAAACAAAATGGATAAAGTAAATACACAGTATACTAAATAAAGCCGTATCTTCATCTCAATGTGTCTATTTTTATGTGATGTTTATGTATACTTTTTTGTACCACTGTTTATGTATACTTTTTTTTACCACTGTTTATGTATACTTTTTTGTACCACTGTTTATGTATACTTTTTTTGTACCACATGTATGCTTATTAGTACCTGATAAACTATTTATACTGTTATATAATTTACAAATATTTTATTGTTTAAATAGCAAATACTGTTTTATTAATTTAGACTAAGTATGTGTATACCATTCCGTACTGTATACACAACCTACAGTGGTATCCAATGGAACTAATTTGAACAGAGCTAGATATGATAATTATCATGAATTAATTTGCTAACTGATAAATCGGACAGTAACGTAATGTAGTGTTTTGTAACTATGTATTTATTGTAGTGTGCATAGCCTCCCCACTATTATCAGTTGTCCACGGCTTCTCGTCCAATCATGTAATGACAACAATTTAGCAATTTGACTTCCTGTGTCTGGTGAAACGTTACAGGAATCGTTTACATCATCATACATTACATGTACCTGTTCGGACATATAAAACCTTTGTGAAAGCAAATGATTATAGTCCAAGGAATTGTTTAAATCTTCATGCTTTACATGTACCTGTATCGGACGTATAAAATCTTTGTAACGGATTAGAGATAGTCCAAAGTGAATTACCTCCCGTCTAATAAAAGATCGACTGAAAACGAACTGGTCAAGTTCAAATGCAGTGAACGTTTGTTTGATTGGACCAAAGTGGTCTACATAGTTGAATTACTATACCAAAAGGCTGGTCAATACTGTGGCTATAAACTCAAATGCCTCAAGTGGCAGGTGTGCTCGACTCCATTGTCAGTTGACTTGGATTGTCAGTTTTCCTATCGAAGGTCGGTTGTTCTCTCAGCTTCCTTTACCAGTAAAAACTGACCGTCACAAAATAGCAAACGAGTGCTGAAAGTGGTTTTTAAACTCCAATCAACCAAGCAACCTTTGATAGGACCTATTCTTAACATATTTTCGTATTAAGATTTTCCGTTCATGTAGATCTCTTTTCCTCACATAGCTCTCACGTGTTAAGGTACTTACACATCGACGGCTTTCAACGGTTTTTGGTATGAGCGTTCCTGATGAAAGTTACCTCAGAAACCGCACGGACTCCAAAAAATTATGCTTTCTTTCATTTCTTTTCAATAAAGTTGTCTAAGGTATATGACCTAGACTTTGAAAAATCAATGCAACGTTTTGGTCGACCATTTTCATAAATTCATTCTTAGATGCTCAATAACCCCGATGACATAAACTATTTTTCTCACGAATTCTTAAAAAACATTCATGAATGAAACTGCTTATCAAAAAAGACAGTTATGATTCCAAAAGTTATTTCCCATATTAGTCGAGGTCTATCTCCCTAGGGAAAAGAATGCCTTATGTGCCTAGGTCTGCAATTGTTTTAAATTTTTTCATGAATAAGCTGACATATTGTTACACGCCTCTGGAAAACTACAGATTTTCACACCCTTTAAACTGCTCACAGCAATTTCTGCTCTCTTTATTCATAAAGTGTATAAACTTAACCCTACATTTCATTATTCAAAACCAAGATAATACTTATCCCTTACTTCTCATCCTCAAAGCCGAACTTATAGAGTAATATGGCAGATCATTTTCCAACTGTTGACCTGCAGACTGATAAGTTGAGGTAGGTACAGTCACACTAGGTGTTTTCTGCAAAATCAGAGATGAACTTGTCGAAGTACTGTTGGTTTCAACAGGCCGGATGAGTGTCAATAAAGGACATGTACAATTAGGCTGAGGCGTATACCCAATAGATACAAATTCTCCATATGTATCTAAAAGAATGAATTAAGACTAATTATAAATTTTTTATTTCATACAATTTGAATATTTTAAATTTTAAAGTACTTTTGTCGATTTTTACATGCATGTGTTTCGAAGGCCTATATTTTGTATCTACCTGGTTTCACGTCAAATAATCCTAGAATAACGTATATATGTAATGTTTTCACATGTTATACTGCTACGCACAATGACAATTTAATCCAGATTATTCCTTATTATGCAAATTCATGTTGTACAAGTAATATCCACAAAGTACTTAAGATCTAAAAATATCTCTCCTTTTTTTTTTTACCTAGATGCATGATTTTTTTTATTATTGGCTTTGAACTAGCTGTCAGTAACTGCAAGTACTCTCACATTTGTACTCAGTGTCTTTTTTGTTGTGGGAATGTATAATTACCCTGCCACGTCCGTTCTGTATTTTTGTTAGATGCATTTCTGCTTTGTATCGATCTGATGAGTTAAGCCCTTTTCAACTGATTTTTAAAGTTTGTCCTTATATTTTATTGTTACACCACTCTCCTACGTAAGGAGAGGGTTGGCGGCTTCAAACTAGCTTAACCCCGTCACACGTACACTCTGCATAAAAAAGAAACGCATAATGGATTTTTTAAGAATTTTAATACATGTATTTTGAATGGAAATTTTACAATTTCTTATAAAGATATACACTCAAAACGTGTTTGATTGAGAAGAGGACAGTACATTCCTACGATATTGAAAAATAACAGTCACTTGATCTCAAAAATAGTTACTTCCGGTTCCATTACAGTTAGTATCATGTATGACCACCTCTCGCTGCTAGGACGGTTACGCATCTCATCAGCATGGATGCTATCAATGTTTTAATGTTATTACTAGGAATTACTCGCCATTGCTGTTGCAACAATTGTCGGAGCTGATCAAGGGTCTGAGGCGGGGTCGACGCTGGCGTACACGTTTATCCAGCTGGTCCCATAAATACTCAATAGGATTCAAGTCCGGTGATTTGGAAGGCCAAGGAAGCACATTGTAGGTATTCTGCTCAAGGTAGTCAATTGTTAAAAGTACAGTGTGGGGCCTAGCATTGTTCTGCTGGAATAACTCACTCTGTCGGTCAAGAACATGCATAAGGTGAGGCTAGAGAATTTTGTCTCTGTACTTTTTAGCAGTTAAATTACCCAGAACATGTAACAATTCAGTTTTATCGTCATTAGAGATAGCTGCCCACAATTTGAAACTTCCTCCATCGAAGCTGTCTACTTCATGGACACACGAGGAAACAAATCGTTCATTTACGCACCGGTAGACACGAGTTCTTCTATCAAGTTTCTGAAGCATAAAGCGGGACTTATCCCTGAATATGGTTTTGTGAAAGTTACGGAATGTCCAGCCTCTCAATCTGTTGCACCATCGGACTCGGCATCAAAACGGGTCCAAAATACGGCCTCCTGGGTCTATCTAACGCTATTGTTGTCGCAGTCGAAAGCTGATTTTTCTGGTATCCCAACTGCACTGGTTGTTCCGGCAACGTTTCGATTCCATAGATGGAATACCGGATGTTTCGATCTTATCAAGGAGTCGTTAGGCGAGGTCGTCCACTCCAAGGTAGTCCTTAGTACAGCCAGTCTGCTAGTATCTGTTCCAAAGTCGCGATATTGGGCTCTGGTTAACAATTTTACTTCTTGCTACTTCACTTTGGAGACAGCCGATGACGATATTTCGATAAGCAGGATCCAACCTTGGCACTGCAGCGTTTTGCCGTTGTGATGAATTAAATCTTCAAACTTGGTCCTTATATGCGCATAAGTTTAACAGTTGAGATGACCACAAGTTCTCGCGAAAAAGATTGGCGAGACGCAAATTTCATGTGACAGAGAACCACATCAAAAGAATGTGAATTTAAGTAGATAACGCACTTGTAAAAATTCGAAGATGCAATTGACTGTTTCATTTTACCATGTGATATACATATTTTGCAATTTGAAAAATTCAACTGAGCTATATGTTTTATTTTAAACAGTATATAATTATGTGCTTGTCTTTTAAGTCATGTGCCTGTAATTGAGTGGTGGTTGTTGATTGTTGCTGTTTATCATATTTGTTTTGCATCTATTGCTTTATATTAAGTGTTCTTGTGTTGTGCTGTTCCACCACTGTCCCAGGTTAATGGCGGGTTTATCGCCATCTAACTAGTTTAAAACCGCCACATCCTGTCTGTGCATGTCCAAAGCCAAGAGCCTGTAATTAAGTGGTTGTCGTTTGTTGCTATATATAAAATTTGTTTTTCGTTCAAAATTTTTGTACATAGATCAGGCTGTTAGTTTTCTCGTGTGAATTGTTTTACATTTGTCTTTTATAGATGACTATGCGGAATGGGTTTTGCTCATTGCTGAATGCTGTACTATGACGTTTATGTCATTGTGTCTCTGGTGGAGAGTTGTCTCATTGCAAATTATATCTCATCTTCTTATTTTGATATTACAAAAATAGTTTACTCTAGATGTCCTTCGTTGCTTTCTAATGAGCATGTTAGGTAATGGGTACTCAATCTATTCTTTGATTTTTGTTTTCCTAATTTTTTGGTTATAGAAACAATGTCTTAAAGCCCTTAACACTGCTCCCAGTTAAACATTATACATATATGAATATCCGTTTAACAATAGAATACTAGAATAATGCAATCATATATGAAACACAATAGATTATTTTTTTTGTGAATATACATGTATTGCTTAGACAATATTTAGACACCTATGCCTGATCAAAGCCAGGAATCTCGTCAGCTATTTCTTATGCTATTCTTATTTAAATTTTTATTTGTTATTCGGAGATCTTGGTATTAATAGGTGGGTTTCTGTTAATTTATGGACAATTTTCAAAGTCTCCAGACGATTTAAAGCTTAATATTGTAAAGTCAACTTGCCATAGTTGCTAAATATCTAGGCTTATTAGATTCGAATGGTTACTGTCACATCAAACCACATGCCTCAACTTCAACAATGTATGTTCTGGACATGTGTCTGACCCTTGTAGATCCTTGACTTGTATGTTTTGTTTCAATTTGAAGTTTACCATATGAGGGTTCTTTTTCTAAAGTATAGCGCACGTTATTGTGCCAAATTCTGGCTTTAAGACATATATGGTAAAAAAAGAAGAAGCAGTTTGATGATTCATATTTTATGGGTTAATACTTTGAAAAAAGAAAAACGTGTCACATAGGTGAGGAAATTGAAAAGTTTGATTTTTAAACGACTTAAATCGTATATGAATAGAGTTATTGCTTTGATAATTATTTTAGTTCATAGAGTCATTGGACCTAGGTCTTAATTATCATTTAAGAGGGACCTGAGTTCACCCTTAGCTTTTGGTGGGGTTCATGTTACTGATCAGTCTTTAGTTTTCTTTTTTGTATTTTGTGTACTGTTGTTTGTCTGTGTGTTATTTTTCTTTTTAGTCATGACGTTTTCAGATTATTTTCGACTTATGAGTTTAAATGTCCCTTTGGTATATCTTTCGCCTCTATTTTAGAACACGTTAATCATTAAACCAATTTTATGATTAAAAGGAAGCTAATGAAAACTGGCTTGTAGATGTCAAAATTTGAGACTCTGTTATCTTTATACTAGTAATTGAATTATAATTTGGCGGGAAATGATCTCTTTAAAGTTTTACATTTAACATCAAAATTTTTACACATTTAACATTGGCACCTTTTTTTATTCCAAAAACTATATAAAAAAAACAAGTGTTTTATAAGCTTTTCAAATAGGCTTCCTAAACTATATATTTCGGGACCTTTTATAGCTGACTATGCTGTATTGGCTTTGCTCATCTTTGAAGGGCGTACGGTGACCTATAGTTGTTAATTTCTGTTTCATTTGATCTCTTGTGGAGAGTTGTTTCAAAGGCAATCATACCATATCTTCTCATTTTATACGTTATAAATTAAAGTTCTGAAGAGCAAATTAGGGGTAAGCGTGCAAACATTGTATTGGCATTATATTGATAATATTGATAAGAGTAGAGTCCGAATGAAGTCGAGAACAAGAGAAGCGAACATCCTTAAATCTAAACTCTACATTTTGTTGCTAGATTCACAAGTGACGCAAACAAGTCATCGTGCCTATAAAATATCACACAAGAACCGCCACACAAATAACCGACTTTTCGTTGCTAGTTAGGCAGTTTAAGTTCCAGTAATAGGTTCAAAGTTAAATTTTAGTTACTCTTTCATTGAGACAAGACAGGCGAAAGATATCAAGGGACATTTATAAATAAGCTGACAATGCCATGGCTTAACAATAAAAAGACCAACAGACAAAACAACAGTACACAAACCACAACATAGAAAACAAAAGACTGAGCAACACGAACCCCACCAAAAAATTGGGATGCTATCAGGTGCTCCGGAAGGGTAACATATCCTGCTCCACACGTGTCACCCGTCGTGTTGCTCATGTTAGTACAACAATGTTTCCAACATTATTTTTTATTATACAATTTTCAAGGAAAACTGTGAATTTCTGAAGATCACTGCAAGACTTGTGGTTGGTAATTATAAATTAATGAAACGTATGGAGTTTATTACTGTTATATTTCTATCTATGTATGATTATTATAGAATACCGTTTTCTCTGTCATATACACAACCTCCAACTACATTTCCGGCTTACAATAATATTTATTTGAAGGTATCTTTGATGAGTTGCTTTAATGAAATCATTTAAAAAAATGTTAGCACGATCAACACTTTAAACCTCAATTAAATAACAAAAGAAGCATTCCTTTCTAATAATTACATTTCTATGCTAAAAAGATCATGACAAAAGATTTTATCGTTTTTTTCTCTTATTTACATGTGAACTTTTGTGGAAACACGTGTCATCACAAATCTAACATTTCATTTTGATATGAAGGTTAATTTTTGAATGACGCGGGATTTTTGTTAGCCAATCAAACTAACAGATTCTCGTGAAACATACATGTAATATAATTTATATATATAACTTGATACTTAGCATAGTTATAATACCTGGACAGGGCACCGCACCCATCTCGACATCCAGACGTACCATGGTAGAACGACAAGAAAATTTTGTTACATATTTATGTAGGTAGTCTTTAACCGTATGCCATAATGTCAAATTTAAACAATCACACTGAACACATCCCTGGCAATTTCTGTTTGTAGAAAAAAAGTATTTTTTTAAAGTAATAAAAGAGTTATAGTTGCAATAAAATTAAGTTTTCAACCCTCCAAAACAAAAATTAACATTATAAAGATTTCAGATGAACATCTTTTTATGAACTGTTCACTTGCTTTGTCTATTTACGAAATTTTGCGCTTACAAATCGGGATGTTAAGCTACCAAAAATAAATCAATAGTCTTTTGCGAATAGTGATTTTGTGTCTAGATTTGATATAGTATATCCTTCATATCATCTTGCATGGTTTAAAGTTTTCTGTTGAGTGTTTTTGGTTGACGAAAGTTTTGTCTCAAACTTACCCTACGAAAGGTTTTTCATGTTTCTTTGTTTGCTTTACTGTTAGTTTCGAATTGAATTATCCTCAATCCTTTTGTTGTTTGGACTGAATTCTGTATCAAAATTTAACCATATTAAACTTCAACTTGAAACGAAAAAGTTCAAAGATAATTTGGCTTTTCATTGTATTTACCCTTTCGATTTTTGTGCGCAAATATGGCAGTTTTTTTTTCATTTGTACTGTTGTCTGTTACAGACGTTTGATTATATGGACTTCCCTTTTTTCAATTTGCCTCAGAGTTCAGTAACTTTTTAATACTTTATTCCTGTATCTTTTTGTCAGACAAACATAGGTTTCGATTTTTCTTCGTTCAGAAATGTTCAAGGAACATGTGTCTTGTTCAACGTAATTGATTTCCTATATTTACGTAACCCAAATTACTAACGTTATACTAGTAAACAAAATGGTATAATTAGTGTTTTCTTAATGTTTAATGTTTACTACTACAATAAACCAATATGTCTTCGCGACAGTTTTACTTTTGCAACTTTAACAAATTTGTTTACATTTTATCTTCCCTTGAATAAATGCTAAAAAACTATTCAGAAAATTGCGAAAATTAATTGCCCCGAAGTGTACAGTATCTTATCGTCGCTGGGATTCCAAAATGTCGTATATGACTTTTTGGCTAAAAATACTTTTTGACACCAATGTTCTGGGCGGGAGGAAATTTTTAGTATTACAAAATAGCATACAGTTAAACCAATCAAAACGTTTGAAAGAAGACATATTACAAAATTACCAATGTCAGTTGTTTATAAAGTTTGCTTCCAAAATGTTGTATGAAAACTTGAAAATCGTTGTATAATGGCTTTGGGAATAAAATAATTGTACATTTCTTTAATTCTGTGAAAATAAATTATATTCTCGGATAATCCAGAAATGTCAAATTTTGTTATTTCACTGCTATTTACCAAAATGTTCAAGTTCATATATGACATTTTGGAAGCATGAATTTTGTCAGAATTTTCAAGGCCTGTTTGTGAAATATTTTTTTCTTGAAATTGTTTTGTAATTTACAACGTTTTTGAAGCCCAGCGACGTTATGTATGTTCAAGACGGTGAAAAATACAATACATAAGAAAGTTCTGCTTAAGGTGAACCAGAATGAACAGTAAGAAGGTTTAACAGACACTAAAAATAAGGCATGTTTGTTTAATGCCACGACCAACACAATTGATGCCACATTTTGAACAGAATTTGTTTACCCTTTAAATATATATATATAAACCAGTATACATTATAATGTGTCATATATTTTAGTATCGATTGTAGCATGAAGTTTTATTTGTTGAGTAAGTGCTCAATTGAATAGTCCTGTGAACTGTACCAATCGTGTCCTATCCTGTGACATATTTAATGATGTGGATTCACATAACGGGTGATGCAGTCATAAAACAGGAGACGCTTATCATGGTGTGGGATTTCCTTAGTTTTTGTTTTTATAATGATTTGTAACAGCTTAATAGATAGGTTTGTGATATCTAAACATCAGTAAACAAATGTTGCCTCCCAAGAGAGAGATATGAAGATCGAGAGAAATATGATAAATTGTATTTTTACTCACAGTTTAATCAATGGATTCAAGAGTTTGTTCATAAGATTCGTTGGTATACTGCTAATTGGATTATGTGACAAGTTACTGAAATAAAATGATGAAGGATATTTTGTTAATTTGATTTGGAGGAGTTTGTAATTAGTAAAACATTTGAATGAGTGGTTCACCTGTACCCACAAAATCCACAAAAAAATGGTATCCCGTGAATACTTATTAATGGTACATTAGAATTTGCTTCGTTTGTGATAAGCAATAATGTTATGTCTGAATGACCAAACTCGAAGCATGTATAGCTTCATCATCATCATCACGAAATACTGTTAAAATGAGATCCTTCTTACGTACTACGACATTTCAAGTTTGACTGGCATGTCAAGACAATAACCCAGGATATGATTGTATCCCCTCAGAGTGAAAGTAAATTAAAAGTGGAACATGTAATGTAGATATCGATATAAAAGTGGTACGTGTATGTATCCTTATATTTTTTTATGATTATTGTTTTGTTGCATAAAGAAAATTACCAGAGATAACTTTGCATATTTTGACCCGTCTCTTTGGAAATCAGCAGACAACACAACTTTACACAAATATTTATTCAAAACATTTACACGTAGATACATAGTACCACCCATTGTTGATCACTTATGTCAATTCACGTGCACAATACGATTGTTGTTGGCATTGTATCTTTCGGCTAATGAAATGGGACGTTACAAAATATAGCTGTGTAGTACGCAAGGATTTAATTAATGAATTACAAAACGCTAAACCTGGTTGCATTTCACTACTCTTCGGAAAGTAGGACACGCATAACAAATGGCTTCTATTTGTCAACGTGAATAACATTTAATTATTATCCAATCGTCAAACAAACATAGACCAACTAGAAGCAAGGTTTCAAATCATCCTTGTGCTTTCTATGTAACCTGGTTTCACAAGGTTATTATATTTACCTGATATTCATTTACTTCGGTAAATTATGTTACATTTGATTCTTATTGTAATTGACAAAAAAGTAAGTGTTATCCCAAATAACTTAAAAATCATATAGTTAACTTACATTTCCTCAAGAAACGTATTTTTGTCGAAAAACCCATCTGGAATTGACGTGATCCGGTTGTTGTCCAGGAATCTAGAAATATCAACTGTATTGTATGAAAATTCAACTTAGTTCCGCACTTCAGAATGCGACAAAATAAATGATGCATCAATTCATCAATTATTACGAGAATAGGACTAACAAACGGATGTGCAACCATAGACATCAACAGCAATGAAAACTGCATTGTTAATTCAAATTTCATTCAGTCTAATATTTCAAACAATTCTATGTAAGTTTGCATTAAAAAATCAACATCATGCACTCTGTAGAATTCGGGAACTGGAAACATTGTAATTACATTACAATTCTATAAAAATGCTTTGTAGTTCCTCTTGCTGCTCGGTGAATAAGAAGGATTTAAAAAATCTAAACCTTGGTGAATACGCAACCATACATGGTCATAGTCATTATACATACCATTATCTTTATTATGTTTCCCTAAATGATATGCTGATAATATTTGGATTCCAACCCATTACATACTCTCAGACAATTTAGACAATACTCCTCATCATAAATAAATGAAAACTAAAATCAAAGATTATATAAAAAAGAAGATGTGGTAGGATTGCCAATGAGATAACTCTTCACAAGAGACCAAATGGCACAGACATAAAACAACTATAGATCACTGTAAGGCCTTCGACAATCAGTCTGTAACAATCATATCATTTACATGTAACACACTTATAGCCAACAAAAAAATCAGCTTTTTCGGTTCTTATAACATGCGTTTAAGTATTCGGCTTTCAGCATTCTTGAAAGTAAATCCAGAAAAGCACTTCCTTTGCATTGATTTTAACTAGTGTTATTGAGCAGATGATACCTTCGAGGACTGATAGTCCGAAGCGGTTTTCTGAATTGACTTTCATCAGGAAGGCTCAAAGCCGAATTTTTAAAAGCCAAAGATTTATAAGAACCCAAACAGTTGAAGCGCTACATTACAAAAAAGACATTAAAACAATAGCAAAATTCATCGAAGGTCAACTTTGACCGCGGACGTTGAAAACTTTGTTTCATTATAGTTTTTAAAATTTATAAACGGCAAACCTTTGATGAATTTGGCTATATTTTATTATAATTAAGTCTCCCAAACAAAGTTTGAAGACTTATTGTTTTTGCTCAGTTCTTATTATTTTTATTATTCTTCTTTTTCTTTTTCTTTTTCTTCTGACACATTAAAAATGAACTTGTCCGCAGCGTTTCTCCAAAACCCCTGGTCAGATTAACTTAGGATTTCATAGGTGAGCCATCGATATTTCGATTGTGCATTGTGGTCTATTAAGGGGTATTTTGGGGGCAGAAATAAGGGAGGGGTTTACTATAGAACCCTATGGGATTTTATTTTCTAAAATTTTCAAATGAGTATAACTTGAAAACTGTATGTAATAGATACATGTAGTCTTCAGAAATGATTAAAAGACAATAAAACAAATCACATGAAATATAGGGGGAGTCCCTGAGGGGTCATCCCCACCCCCTTCAATTTGAGAATATGCTTTTATCTTGTAAACGGTCCAGATCCTCACCCTTAAACATCATATATTCTTTAATGGGACGATAAAACAAATCAAATGAAATTAAGGGGAAGGCCCCGGGGGTCCTCCCCACCCCGTTCAATTTGAAAATGTGCTATTATCTTGTGAACGGTCCAGATCCACAACCCTAAACCATATATATTCTTGTAGGGGACAATAAAACAAATGAAATGAAATAAAAGGGAAGTCCCTAGGGGGTCACCCCATCCCCTCTTGTTTGAAAACTTGTAAATGGTCCAGATCCCCACCCCTAAACCATATATATTCTTGTAGGGGACAATAAAACAAATGAAAATGAAATAAAAGGGAAGTCCTAAGGGGGTCACCCCACCCCCTCTTGTTTGAAAACTTGTAAACGGTCAACATCCCCACCCCTTAACCATATATATTCTTGTAGGGGACAATAAAACAAATGAATGATATAAAAGGGAAGTCCCGAGGGGGTCAATCCACCCCCCCCTTGTTTGAAAACTTGTAAACGGTCAAAATCCCCACCCCTAAACCATATATAATCTTGTATGGGACAACAAGGCTAATCAAATGAAATTAAAGGGAAGTTCTTGGGGGTCGCCCCCACCCTGTGCAATTTGAGAATGTGCTATTATCTTGTAAACGGTCCAGATCCCCACCCCTAAACCACATATATTCTTGAAGGGGACAATAAAACAAATGAAATGATATAAAAGAGAAGTCCCGAGGGGTCACCCCACCCCCTCTTGTTTGAAAACTTGTAAACGGTCCAGATCCCCACCCCTAAACCATATATATTCTTGTAGGGGACAATAAAACAAAAGAAAATGAAGTAAAAAGGAAGTCCTGAGGGAGGTCACCCCACCCCCTCTTGTTTGAAAACTTGTAAACGGTCAACATCCCCACCCCTTAACCATATATATTCTTGTAAGGGACAAAAATCAAATCAAATGAACATGGGACCGGCCCGAGAACACAGTTATTTCGTAGTGCATTTCTTTTAGACAATACATTCAAATTAAAAAAATCGCACCTGCTCTTTCTCAAAAAGATTTTTACAGTGTAGTGTACTACCAGTGAGACAAATAATATCAAAATTATAGAAACTTCTACCAGCTCTAACTCAAAATATTGACAATTCTGTGTTAAGGGGGTGTAAAATTCAGTTTGACAGCTTCAGACGTGCTAAAATTTGACCTTTTAGAACTGGACCAATTTACTTCTTAACATAAAGATTCAGCACCCAATTTTTTTTTACATGTAATTACATCCCCCTACTTGATATTTCATGCATTTAATATCAAGAAATAAATTGGGAAAGTGTATCAAATAAGACATGCAAGTTATACACTGTTTACACTAGGGACTATATTCGTAGACAACGAAAACCAAAGGACGATAACTGTGTCCTTGGACCTAATAGGACAGAAAGACTTGACTAATCTTTATAAAACTTTGCATAACCTAAGCTTAGGCAATTGTGAGATAGGTTGCCAAGTTTCATGGCCATATGACATATATTAGAGACACTAGGGTCATTTTAATATAGACATTTGAATGTTTATTTTTGACGTGTAAATCAAATATCTTCAACTGTCAAGATTTTGGCCTTAAAATTTTAAATTTTGCAAAAATTTGCTTTTTAAATGCTCTTGAATATCAAATATTAAGTATTAAAAGCATCTGAACACTCTTTTATTTATCAGATGTATTGTAATTATTCCAAAGTTAAATTTATATAAGCCTATGCCTGAAAATAGAGATTTTCTAATTTAGGGACGCCTTATATAAATATGCATTTTTCTCAGCCAATTTGAAGATTTTGAAGTTTTTTATGCCTAATTTATTCTTTCATATATATAAAATGTACTTTAAATGTATAGAAAAGTGTCAAAAAGCATACCACATGAGTATAAAATGGTCTTGGGCCATGTAGTACTGAGAATTATTTAGGGATGTCAAAAGATCTGAAATTTAATACTCGGATACTCGGTCAAGATACTCGAGTACTCGCGAGTACTCGAATGAATCTTAAACGTCTATTGAAAAGTTGAGATTTAAGGTGGGATGCAGTGTTTTGTTACATATAAAGCTAACGTACTATAAACATTGCTCCTATGTTTTTGTGTCAATTAAGCAATGAATTACCGACTGCCGTTTTCTACAAATAACCTATCATAATAGCAATTATTGTTTGTGTACGTGTTCATGAACCAAATTACAATAAAAAATTAAAAAATATTTGCATATAAAGTCCGACAAAGTAGCCAATATATATGTATCATCTATTCATGAGGAGTTGGTATCTTTTATGATAGGACGTGTCCATTAATTTGGCAACAATAATATTGGACTTCAAATTACTTTTTTGTGTTGCTTAGTCTTCCCTTTTTGCCCCATCGTTTGTCTGATTTTCTTTTTTTTTAAAGCCATGACGTTGTCAGTTTATGACTTTTGTTTTTTTTAAATTAAACAATTATAGTTAAGTTTAAAATACAGAGTGATAAAATTAATTTAAATGTACATCTCATACCAATCACGTTTACATAGAAGTCTTGATTAACAAACAAAGGTGAGTTTTATGGCTTGTGACGAGTTAATTATTAATCCATGAAAGTGTTGATCCGTATACAAACAACGTTAAAAATGTCCCTAATCTGTTGCGTAGGGTTCACCGCCGGTCACTTTGATTTTGTTCTTATTTAGAAATATGATCTGGTCAACAATTTCAGACGAAAGACTGTTTGACTTTCTATTTTTTGTTACAAGTAGTGCTCATGAAAACCTTCCCTCGGAAAGAAAGGACGTTGCTGATACTACTTTAACAAATAGTAGCCTCAGGATAAACATATTTATAATCTTAATTGATTTTATTTAATATTACGAAGGGGATATTTCAACGGAACTAAAGTGAGTGGAAATGTGAAGAGAAAATATCTCAAAATGTATAACAGGCAAACGAGTATCCGAGTACTAAAACTGTACTCGAGTACTCGGCCTTCCGAGCGAGTACCCGAGTACTCGAGTACTCGTTGCCATCCCTTCTTCAAACAAATAATACAAATAATTTATGACTTAGACCGAAAAGGATAAACTTTCAACATATGTGTACTTTTTTTGTATTACAAATATATGAGCAAAATTTCAAGAAAAGTCAAAACTATTAATATAATTGTTACTATATTGTTGAACAAATTCAAGCAATGAATATCGTCAATACTGCCTCTGTAATGTCTTCCCTATCATCACAGGCTGGTTAACCATGTAAAAAAATTAAGGTAACAAACTAACGGGAATCTTACGACCGAGAAATTCGACAGGGTAAGCGTCTCTTGCTATGCATCAATCAATTCTGAAACTATTTCTTTACATGCATTTTACACATCCTCATTTATTGTAAGTTACATTATTATAAGTTATGGGTATATGTAACTTACACTTTCTTCAATTTACTATTTCTAGATAGTAAATCCTCGGGTAAACGGTCTATGCGATTGTCAGACAATTCTCTACAAAAAAAAACCATGTTTTAATTCAAAATAGGAAATTATTCACAGGCAGAGTTAAAACATAGTACGATGTGATTAACATTGATATTTTGAAGGCGAATACTTTTGTTTACATCTGAGGTTTAACAACTGATTAAATATTTATATGTTGGTAGCAAAGTGATGGCATATGACTATACCACAATTAATCTCTGCTTTGCGGAAAATAGCTATCAGGTTCCAAAGGAAAAAATGATTGACAATGTTATGTTTACGGAAAGACATTTTCAGACCTTTGGTAGCAATCTTAGAAATCTAATAACACAAATCTCACATTTATTCGTACTTTAGCGCGAATAAATAGACAAAACGTTAAAGGTCCAATATCTTTAAACAACTCTAAATACACCTATTTTTAAATCAATGTATCTTTATAAATTTCAGCTAGTCCATTTCAGCCTGTTTAGTGGGATGGTCTTTTTTACCACCTTTTATATCTTGATCTTGGTTGATAAACTTATATTATAAAAGATAATGGTAGATTTGTCTGCAATCATTCATATTAGCAAGATTAATGTCGCTTATACACATCGCTCATGTTAGTTGTTATATTTCGGACACAAATTCAAGCTCTAATTGCCCTAAGCTGAAGTTGAAACAATTCAATAATGAATACCCCTTTTCAGTATGAAAAGAACTAATAAAATATGAATAATAAAAATAGATAAGGGAATAATGAGAAAATGTGGGATCATTGACAATCATACTACATGAATTTATAAACTATGTAATTGGCGGCAAAACAAATATTAAGGTGAAGCACAGAGAACATGCAAATTAATATGAATAATAAAACAAATTAGGAAAAAAGTGGAAACGGAATCATTCCCAATCATACTACAAGTATTTCTATACTATGCACTTAGCGGTAAAACAAATATTAAGGTTAAAGACAGAGAAAACATTGTCCAAAGGAAAAGGCGAGAAGACAAAAAGACGAAATTGTACGCAACATTAGGCAAAAATTTAAAGATTACCCAACACAAACCCACTAAATCAAGCTAATGTATGACCTCTGTTCAAAAGGTCATCGGTTATCAATTCCTGATCCATTAATTATACATTTTATGCTATTACTGATATTATTCGGTGACCGCTCTCTTACAGACATCACCAATAACCGTTAATTTTATACATTTCATTCGCCCGAAGGTCTGTTTTCGATGTTCAGACATGCTCTTCTTAGTAGTAATATTTTTGAAAATCCTAATATATTACCACAGACTAGCATATATACGGGGCGCCCAATGGGACTCTTGTGGTTTATTTAACTGTTGAGAGTGGATAAATATCTTATTGCACGATATTAGGTGGTAGAAGCTGTTTCTCTAATGAAGTTTAGACGATGTGCAGAAAATCATAATTCTTCTTTTGGAATAATCTACAAAAAGATGTGTTCTTTCTATGTGACGTCATCAGACATGGTTGGTTTTTTTCATGACGCCACAATGGGAATTGCAGAGGAAAAACAGAAAATTAGACCTCATAATCGAATTTTGACCAATGCCAATGGCAAACTGTGATCAAACGAACCACACGTGGATTAAATCAAAATAATCAACAGGTCAGAGAAAGTATAAATCGAGTAAGAATTAGAAAAATCAAGAATTTGTATAGTCTTACTATACATAATATCCTTGGAGAAATGTATATCAAAATATCAATAAACTGCCTTGTTGTGGCTGATTCTATATATATTAAATTCCTATGGAATTAATGATCATGCGTGTAATGCATAACAGTACAAATGATACTTTAAAATAAATGACCAATATATGACTGCTACACTGATATCTACTTACAAAATATTTAAAACATCATTTTGGTGCAGTAATGTTTCTGGTATACTCTCAATTTCGTTGTTATTGATGTATCTGCAAAATATAAATTCGTCAATTATTATCAAAGCTGTTTTTTTAATGTCGTGTGAAATTTGTGTTTATGAATAATTACATATATAGTCAAAAACGAGATAAAGGAGCTACCATTTGATTTTTAGAGGGCATCTGTGCTAGGAACTTAGCAAAAAAAAAAACAACAGGAGGATGACAATTTATGTTAAAAAAAAATCAGAATAAACTAATAAAAAAGGCAGGTCCGAAAAGAGTGAAAATTAAAAGGCAGAACAAAGATTACAACTATAAAAAAAGATACAGGACATTTTCCTCCAAGCACCCCCCTAAAATCAGATGGTAGCTCACTAATGTATGTTGATCGATAATTGCTTACAATAGTTTTTCATTACTTTTATCCAACTTTTAATTTTTTAATAGTCTTTTTATTGTTAATATTTTCTATTTTTAGTTTCAAAATGAATATTTAACTTATAAATTTCTAGATTATCCTCACCAGGAACGCTTAGACGTAAACCACTGAAAGTCAATCATACAAATAATGCATAAATAGACAGAAACAGTTTGGGCTATATGACCAAAACGGACAGAAAAAGTCAAATTTATCTATGACCAATCAGCCTGAATGAGTCAAAAATTAAACTTTAGTTTAAAATAATTTCCAGATTTTTAAATTGGTTCCTGATGAAGGTAACTACAGAGAAGCACTTTGGGCTCATGTGTTGTTTTCACTTTTAACAATACATTTTGTTTTCAATCAAGACAATGTAGTCCCTACGAACATAAAAGAACAGTGTGTCAGAACCAAAATACTGACTACTGAGCTTATAGTTCACCATCACAGTGGTGTTGACCCAGTGCTGGAAAATTCAAATTACAGTTACAATGAGTTATGAAATAGATAACACACATTTAACTCACATCTTGGTTAATTTTCCATTGTTTGAAAATAAATCTCCAGGTAAATGCTTTATTTGATTTTCAGCAAATGATCTGAAAATAAAAAATATTAAAAATATATAAGATTGGGTACAATTGCCAATGAGACAACTATCCATCATTGTTCAAATGAAGTGGATGTAAGCAATACCTGCAACCAAACGGTCTTAAACAATGAGAAAAAAAAACATACTCTATAGTCGACTATTGGAAGCCCCAGGATTAAACAAATTGTGAACTTTAACAATTTAATCGAGAAAACGCATGGCCTTATTTATAACAAAACAGTTTACGAAAAATGAATATGGCAGACATAAACCAACGACAACCACTGTTTTACAGTCTCTTGATTTTGGACAGGTATAAGAAACGTGTCAGGGTTAAACATGTTTTTTGAGCGCGTGACCCTACACCAAATCTCGGACAGTGGCGTAACAGCCCAACATAAAAACAAACTGTAAAAATTAGCATAAATTGGCTCAATTAAGAAAATCGTTTCGAAGAACAAAAACAACTACTAACATATAAAATACAGACACAAAACATCAAATATTTAAATATTTTACTATATATGATGATAATCTTTAATAAGAAATTATTTCGAAGGACCAATTAGTTTACTTGGATCGTATATAAATTTAAAGGCTTCATAAATAAAATCATCGTAAAAAGTATGAAGTGATATCCGGTATTTTTATAAGAACTCTAATGGTTACAGCCAAACTTTCTAACCAAATCTTTCTTTCTTTAAATAATTTTGAAAAGGTTTTAACGAATTTGTGGTTAAGAAATCCCTGACAAAATAATTTATACATGTATTACGTTCCTTGGAATATCAAACATGACTAAAGACATGGGCGAAGCGAACAAGTTGTGAAATATACACACCGATAAGGGGCTAAAGGATCATAACCACCCAAAAAGGGAGAAGTAACAATCTGAAAAGAAAAATCATCTCTGACTTAAAGAAGTTAATTTTTCAAACATTCTGTCTCAGCAGAGTGTATTTGTATTTCTATATATATTACCCAGACATCATTCTTAGAAATGTTGTATGTTATGGTAAGCAAATGTTTCTGCATACTTTTGAAAACCGTTGCTGTTTAGGACGTCCCGTAACTAACATTATATTTTAGACATTTGCAACCGTGAAGAAATGTTTACATTTTATGTTTAATGTTCACTTACAAAAATCCTTTCAAATGTTACTTTCTGAATAGTTCCTTAAAGTTATCGAACAAATATTGTATTTGTATTCATATTTTTTTTTAAATGATTCATCCGCATTTCTACCTTACAAAAGTTACAGCTGTGTTTGATTACCCAGGGACTAGAATGTATTACAAATTGGCTCCCTGCTCGACTATTAGATTGGGTCAGGATGCCAGGTTAATTTTAAATGACATTCGGAAGCGTATTGTATACAAGAATCATATTAGAAATGATGTCATACTAACACCTTCATATAATTGAATTTGAAACGACAGTCGAAAGATACCAAAAAGGAGCATTCAAACTCAAAATAAAATTCAAAGGTCGAGAACAAACTCACAATACTATATGGCAAAAACAAAACCAACGAAAAGACAAACAACAGTATGCAAAACACAATATGCACGATTAAGGTGGCTCTGGACTATTCGACTGCGCATAATTTCAAGCATGAGTCACAAAAGTATTTGTCGTAAATTCGAAATAATTTGTTTTTTTAAATATTTTGATTGATTAGAAATGTTGAATCATTGTAGTTATGTGACTTATAGAATATTTTCGTTATTATCCGTATTTGTTAAAAGGAAAAATGACATTTCATCCATTTTCACCATTTTCCCGGCAAAATTTGGGTTTTAAGGCAAAATCTTTTTTTTCCTTATCGGTTACCTATGTTTGCTATTAGCTCATTCTTTGAAGCTATATTTAAGCTTTTTAAATTAAAGTTTTGGACCAAGTGTCATAGAACTTTTTTTTGAGATTCTGATCAAATATGGCAACAATTCTATTTTTCCTATCATTTCATTGAAAAATGGTCCCTTTTACATACCTGTTTAAAAATAAAATTTTGAGCTTAAATGGATCGTGACCCTCTATTTTTTTTCGATAAATTTGATTCACTTTCTGTAAAGAATAAAATAACAAAAAATACGTCATTTCTGATAGAAACTTCGAATAGGCCCGAGCCACTTTAAATGACACGATAACAAAACATACGGTAGAATAATAAAGTATTTGTTTTGTAAGACAATTTCTTTGTAAGTATTTCACTCTAATACTTGATAGTGTCTTCAAACTAGTAAATTAAATAATTAGGGTACGCGTCAGTAGGACACCAGCAATTGTAAAACAAAACAAAATATAAGTTTGAATAGATAATAAATGGGATATTTTTTTTACAGATATTAATAGTACAATTTTTTAACTTACACTTCGCGGAGAAGGTTGTTGTTGTCAAGAAAACCAATTGGAATATGCACAATCCGGTTTTGAGAAAGTAATCTGTAAATATCCAATCACAGTTGATATTTCTTTAAACGAAAAAAAAAGACGTTCACATGTATCACAATACCGTCATCAGCTCAGTATTTACTACTTTGGTTCTGATTTGATTAGTAAAATACCTCTCTTAAGCTCGTACATAACACTACAGGGAGATAACTCTGTAAAAACTAGTTGAACGTTTCTTAGTAAAGAAATATTAAGCTTCTCAATGATTAAAATTTGTGTTTGTTAAACTGCTATATATCCAATGAAATTTTTCCGATAGAGTGTGTGGTGTCAAAGTAACTATTTTGTAAAAATTGTATGAAAATAAAACGAGCCGAATTAACTTCACTCCAGATGTTTGATACCACCTTAAATTATCTGTTGACAAAGTATTAAGAAAGTAATGTTCCAACGCTCTCATGCAATGCTAGCCTGATAATTTGATATAATTGGCTGTTCTTTTTTGTCCCTGTTGGTCAAACAACTTTTCGCAAATTTATGTTCTATAAATACCGGGCTTTCCAAGTTTTAGAATTGAGCGTTCCTAATGAAGGTAAACCAAGAAAAGAGCCTCGAACGCCTGTTTCTAACTAGTGTTGTTTTCAAATTTGATCATATCGTATTAATACCTATATTGTTTGTAGTTATTATTTTTTTCATCTACTTTATAGTTAAGTGTTAACTCATTTATCCATTTTTTATCTTTTTTTTTGTCAGTAGGTATCAAGATACGTATTTTTCATTATCACTTGGTGAAATGAAATTTTGTCAAAGGGTTTCATTTATTACTATTGGTTATGACTTTCTCACACAAAGACGGTATTCACATATTTTTCATTATATTATTATATTGTGTGGTGTATCATGCAAATGTAGAATGTTTACAGATAGTTTGTAACATAATTACTTTTGTGTTTACACTACTATTGGCTGGATTCTGTTTCCGGTCTAACGGTTTACGCGGATAATACATTCAACTAATACAAAATACTGATTTTTTTTTACCGCCAGGAATAGATTGCATTTGCCTGATTAGTCACATCTTTTAAGAGTTCTTTGATTTAATGCTTCTGATTCGTAATTCATTTGGTCTTCCGACTTCTTGTGAAGACGAAACCGGCGTCTAGCGTTAACAAATATAAGCCTGGTATCTTCAATGTCATTAAGAAGGGGAGTGAGGCAGTTATACAAATATGTAAAAATATTAAAAACAGTATCAGTGTTTAATTGTAACCGGAGAGCATGATTCAACATACAAAATCATCCAGGACTCGAGCACGGGACCTCTGTGTTACAAGGAAGCGTTTTGAACGACTGAGCTAAAGAAGTACTCATGTAGCTCAACCGCTTACGGCTGACTAGTACCTTTTAATGAAAGTGAAGAAATCCCGTCACACTTCCCTCACCTCAAGAGTCATCATACTATTGTGACTCTCATACACATTCCCTAACAAGAAATCCTCTATAACCACCGTGTGTTTTCCAGTTAGGCGCCAAATGTAACAGGACTAATCTAACATTCAAGTAAAAGTAACGTT
The DNA here is from genome assembly GCF_963676685.1 of Mytilus edulis. NCBI lineage: Eukaryota > Metazoa > Mollusca > Bivalvia > Mytilida > Mytilidae > Mytilus > Mytilus edulis. The sequence goes on along the minus strand of NC_092349.1, from coordinate 71,894,220 downwards.
TTCTGGATAACTTTTTAGTTAATGTTAGCGCAGCCATGAAATAACCAAACTGAATAAAGGCAACAGTAGTATACCGCTGTTCAAAAGTCATCAATCGATTGAGAGAAAATAAATCCGGGTTACAAACTGAAACCGATGGAAACGCATTAACTATAAGAGGAAAACAACGAAACAACAAAACACTGAAGTGCAACAAAAACAAACGACAATGTCACATACATAGGAACGAACTATAGAAAACAACTGCCATATTTCTGACTTGGTACAGGACATTTTAAGAAAAATGGTGGATTGAACCCGGTTTTGTGGCTAGCAAACCTCTACGCTTTATGACAATGTTAAATATACCGCTAAAATGATAACATTACATGACGGGAACACAGCACAAAAAAATGCAAGAGCATCCAAGACAGAGAAATACATAAGTAAATAATATAATAGTACATTTCAACATGTTAACCACAGAATAACAACGAATAACTATAATTAATTGAGGACAGTACACAAAAACAGCTTAACGCAGATTTTATGTACTGTTTATGTTATACTAAGACCAGTTCTGCCCTTCTAGTCTTCGTATTTTATATACAGTACATACTCCCTTGGTGTATTTCTACAAAATTGAAATTTGACTTTTTCTTTAAAAAAAAACAATTTTGCTAATCATCTTTGTGTACAGGTATTATAACAAAAAGTGAGATATAGGTTAATATACTATTGATTTATTTTTAATATAAAAAAATCAATTTTTGTATGCCTCTGTCTAAGGCAACGGAGACATTATTTGTTACCCTTAACTTTCCTATGATCTGTCCATCCGTCTGTCCCGTTTTCATTCCCGCACTCTAACTAAAGTTTTCTTTATTCAAATTTATGAAACGCATACACAATGCTTAGAACCAAAACTAGCAGACAGGATTCGAATTTTGGCAGTGAGTCACTTACCATTCCAGAGTTATGTCCCTTTTAAACTTTTTAAATTTGCAAAGCTTGAGTGAGGGCATTCGTGTCCCCAGACACATTCTTCTTTTATTGTTATACCATGTATTTGATTGGGAGAGTTGGTAGGGAGGGTGGTTGTCTTTAAAAACTCAGTTGTTGTTAAAAAAAATAAAAATTTTGAAAAACCTTATTTGTTCAACGTTCGAGGTTTTCAGTCGACAGTTTATATCAAAAGATGTAATATAATCAACTTACAGTTTGGATAACTTTTCATTTTTAGCGACCAATTCCGGTGGCAAATGTTCTATGTGATTGCCCATAAGTCCTCTGAAATGAAAGGTGTTGAGTGTTTAAAATTACTTAAAAATTAAAAAAGGTACAAACAAACAAAATATTTTAATTTCTCATAAATAGCTATGCAATTTACAAACTGTATGATGACACACAACATTCCACAATTAAAGTATAACGTGCCTATCATAACGTGCATAATAAAATTATGTAAAACAAAAAGAACATCACCAGTAATCTAAATCAAAAGCGAGTCTGACTAGAACGTTCGTATGTCGGTTTTAGAAGTGAAATATTTGGATCGCCGTTAGACAAACAAATGCAAAGGGAATTTGCTACGCATTTTTATATTAGGCAAATACAAAGGTCAAAGGTTCGAACACGATCATATACCAAAATGATGCCAACTATTGATCCGACTTGAACAAATGGTGTTTCAATCTTCACGTTTATCTACAATTGTCACTATACTTGATAGCTGCAATCTGATATGGACTGTATTTCAATATGTAATAGTCTAGCACTGTAGGTCTTTCAGAGATTAAAGTTGACACTAGGTACAAACGATATAAAAAACCTTGCTAAGATATCGAATTCAGGCCATGAATCACACAATAATATAAATGATTTACTTACAATACTTCCAGGTTAGAACTGCTATGAAATGTGCTGTTTGGTATACAGTCAATTTTGTTATAATTGATGAACCTGTAAATAGGAAATATTTTTTATTCAATACTTAAATTACTTTATAGATCTGAAATTCTTTTTTATAATTAAAACATTTCCAATGTTTTTCATAGATTATGTTACTTTGATATTCATCAACGAATATTGTTTTTATACCAGTAAGGGACACCAAGACATACTTGACCTATTTGCATGCAAATGTAACTCTATTATATTGAGAGTATGATTTTCAATACAAAATCGCTCGTCTCCTCCGGGACTCAAACCCGGGACCTCTGTGTTACTCGGCAGCGCGTTGAGTTCTTCTTATCTCGACCGTGTACGTCTGACACTAAGTATCTGCTAATGAAGGGAAGCAGTCACACTCTTCCCACTTCAAGAGTCATCATATCATATATTATGACTCTCACAACACATACCCTAGCTAGAATTCCTCTTTGACTATCGAGGGTTTTTGTTTAATTGGGTGCCAAATGAGTTTTATTTTGCCCTGGTATATTCCTTGATCCTACACAAATGTTGACATCATAAAACAAAATATCTGATGCCACAATGGAAAAGTGATTGTTGTTGACGTCAAAAGTTCAAGCGGCCGGGTCAGCCGGGATTAGCGATAAGGTGTATTGTTTTTATTATTTCTGAATTGGTTTAAATGTATATTATGTTATTATGCTAATATTATTATAGTAATTTGTATCCACACAACCTCTATTAGATATTCTTTCAATTTTTATGAACTAACACTTATTCAAATTTCTACCAGAATCATCCAATAATTAGCAGGAAAATTACATGTTTTATATATATAACCATGGCCACGGTGGGTATGGTTGTCCTGCGAGAGAACGTACTGTGCTGTATTTGGTCCTGTCAGGTGCTGGTGGGTCCTGATTCTGTGCTGGTGGGTTTGTTTACATTGTATCAGAACGGCAATAAAACGACTGTTTTGTTGCTTAATTTTTCTCTGATGCGTCATAAGTACTATGCAAAGTATATTACAACAATATTATATTGCAAAAGTCGTACAAGTTCGTTAAACGGAATTGTCCTGACGCTGTGCTGGTGATAAGCAAAACGGTCCTGGTACTGTGCTCCAATGTCCTGGTTCTGTGCTCTTATATTTTAGTTAAAAGAAGCATATATTCAAGATCATTGATGCTGCATTGTTATTGACTAATTAACTGTTGTCTGCTTTCTTGAAATTGACATTGTTGTGAATCTGTTTACTGTTATTATGAGAGAAAAAATACACCTATTTTTTTTAAATTAAAAGTAATTTTATTTATTGGCCTGTTGATGGAACCCTTCTTGTCCCTTTTAAGATAAGAAAATATGTTAACGATTTTCGGGATTACGATCATTTTGCAAGATTACCAAAATACGTTGTAATTTATACAATACTTATATAATGCAGATGATGTGGTATGTTTGTTGTCAATGGAAAAATTTCCGTAAGAAACCAAAGAAAGTATGTGTTAACAACCATACGTCATCGTACGACCTTCAACAATAACCGATAAAATAAAAATGTAAAAGGTTTTGCATAAAAATGGAGAGCAAAAATATAGAACAAAGGACTTACTGAGCGTTTGAATCATATGTCTTTAGCAGCTTTAAACACATTTGTTTGTGAACAATTGAGTGCTGACTATAAGAAAGACAATAGTATTGCGAGTTTGCTTGTTTTGGGGTTTTTTTTCGGGGGGGGGGGATAAGTTAAAGCGAGGTTACAGTGAAAGTTTTAAGCTTGGAATAGTTTCCCGTAAGATTTAAAAGTTGTATTTTAAAAGAATAATGTATCTTATAGCTATTAAGAATCACTTGCTGTATCTGTAAGATATTTTCAACATTTTTGTTTTTGTCTGAAGGGTTATCAGGTATTTTTTTTCGAAAACCTAGTACACACTAACAAAACTAAGATTTCTTAGCTTTTTCATTTCAAAATTCCAAAATAGCTTGTTAGCTAAACCGTGAGGTCATTTTTAGGTAAGGTAAAGTACCCTCCTTTCGAAGTAGCCTGGTCCTACAGACAGAAAGATGTGTCATTTGTCGGACTAGTTTACTCTTAAAGTAGGGTAGTTTACATAACTTACAATGACTTTTGTGTTCAGCAAGCAAGATAACCAAAGTAATCCCTTTGTCTACACACTCATTGAAATTGGCTGTAATATTGCAAAAGTACAAGCTATTGGGGCAAACTTACCGAGTAAAAAAAATCAAAATGTCTATCTACCTTGCACATTTTAGAAAATTCAGATCAGATAACGAAACTGGGTCCAGCAACATTTATAAGCAATTTAAGATTTTGACCCTCACAATTTCCATTCACCACAAATATTCTCGTTACAACGAATCATTTAAATACAAAAATACGAGTTGCAGCCTTTGGTTATCTATTTTAAAATAATTGTATACGGATAAAGATATGAAAGGCAGCAGGGTCACCTGGGTGAGGAGTCCATGTCATCTGAAATAAATGCTAAGCATATATCTAGATAGCGACAGATAACCATAACATTAAAAAACTCTCTTCTTTTCGATTTTTTTCGAACAAATTGACACATAAAATGAATTATATAGTATTGTGGAATTTTTAACTTGTGTTCAATTCGTTGGTTACACCTTTTACTAGAATAACAATCCTGTCAAGTATGAGCTGAGTAAAATATTTCAGAAAAGAAGATGGAAATGTGAAAGTTTCGGTGCGTCAGGTGCAACAGCATACGAACAGCTAACATGCCTCGTCAGGGTGGAAGCTAAAAAGTCCACGAAAATTTGATTTAAAACCTTTATTCGTTCCAACAAAGTTAATGATATTTTGTTGAGGATTTAACCATCTACGACAACAAGATTTTTTTTTAGAATTTACAGCTCTTCTATAAATACATGCAAAGCAAACCTTGTTTAAATTGCTTGCTATGATTGTTTGGATGGTTGTAAACGACAGGTAAGTAGTATGTTTACTATATACTAGAATTTGTTTGGACAATAAACATTAACTTCAATTCCTGTCAGTTTGTATTTGTCCAATCAAATCCCAGTATGTATTGAAACTCCGCCTACCTATTGTTTGACAATATCCTTGGAGCAAACATAGCAAGCAAGTCAATCAAAGTTATTTTTTGCATGCTTTTAAAGAAGAGTTTTACTATATAATGCAAAGAAGCGTTTAAGTCTTTCGCCAAAAAATACTATCAATTTCTTTTTGTCCTATGTAAACTTCCGTACCATTTCCTTCCATTCATGATCATTAAATTGAACTGTAAAATATTTCTTGGTACCTTCTTAATTCCTTTATAAGTCTTATGTAAACATAATTATGACAATAACTTTTGTGAGCACAAGATTCACTGCACACTTTTAATTAAAGTTCTGCTTAATCAAACATTAAAATGTGAACTTAAGTTTTGAGACTTTTTTAATCGACACGATTGGGATTTTTGCATATGAGAACATGTTTTATCTATTAGTTGAAAATGCGGCTTTGAACTAGCTTTCAGTACCTGTGAGCATTTGTTGTTCAATAATGTGTGTCTTTGTGTTATTATTTTTGTGATAAATTGTTGTGTTGCTACACCACTGTAACAATGAAGGAGGAAATGGGGAGGGGTATGCGGAGCGCTAACAAACATGTCTATGCAGCATGGGCTTTGATCATTGTTGAAGCATCAATGTAAGGGGCATTTAATATCTTAATAAAACTATTTTTATTTCAGATAGTATATATTGTTATCTGATATTGGACGAAAGAGGTTGCCCTGTTATGTAATTGTGTAATATAAGTAACGATCATTTGAAAACACATATTAAACAGCCAAATGGATGCACAAGAGCTAAAATAGGAGTCATAGATCCTATTGACAATAATTATCTGCCCAATTTTATTGATTTTGTAACATTTGTTTCAAATATGAGCAACTTCTTATCCAAAATCACCAGCACCGTATCAGGACCCACCAGCACCATGACAGGACCCACCAGCACAGTATCAGGACATGAATAAATTGAAAAAATGCTAAATTTTAATAAATTGCAATGTTTTTTTCACAAAATAGTTTTGTCGTGTGGATTGCGGTATAGAAAGCGGACTCTATGAGCATTTTTGTTTTATTTTTTCAGTTCGAGATTTTCTGAAAATGAGCATTTTTATGTTACGCTTACTGAAACAGTTTAGAGGGTCAACTTTTTAATGCTTTACATATGAACCCATAAGAAACAAAATTGAAAAATCTCAACTGTTTGTTTCAATTTTTTATGAGTGAAAACGTCAAAAATCATCATTTTCGTCTTTGTTTACATTTTTTCATTGATCACCAGCACCCGTCAGGACCGAATCACCAGCACAGAACATTCTCTCGCAGGACAACCATACCCACCGTGATGGCTCTGAGTGCTGATTCAATGCTGATAAGAAAAATTAAATCTTCGTTTATATTTACATGGTTTTTTTATAGACATATTGAATTTCTATCTAGTAGGGAATTTGGTTATGAGTGTTTTTTTTGCAGCTCATGTACTGATACAACAAAATGTAAATCTTTGTTTATTTTTTCGGTGTAAATTTAGACAGATACTAAAATGTGATATTCTTTTAATTAGGGAATTGTTATGACTGTTTTCCCTCTGTACCGATGATAACAAGACAATGTAAATCTTTACACATTTTTTCGTGTACATTCCGTGTGCCTCGAACTTATGGTGTTATTTCTATTTAGTTGTAGTCGGTTTTATCCATCACCCTTCCATTGATAACTCTACTTTTTGAGTAGAAACATGTTTTTATTTACTTATATATATTGATCACAACTACTTTAACAATACCAGTTGGTATTCTTTACTGCACAATTACTCACAAGTATTTCAGTTGAGAATTCTTTTCAAAGGTATCTGGATCCACAGTTGTAATCTGATTATAACTAACAGATCTATAAAATAAACGACCAACTGTTTGAAATGAGGTACCGTTTCTTTATTTGTACTATATATACGGACAGTTTATAAACAGCACACTTCACACATTTTGTCAGAGATTAGTGACTTTTTAACTGAACCATTTAGCCAATATATATGCTAAATGCAGAACCAAAGAATTTTGATGTCAAAGTAAACTCATCATTTACCTCTTGAATAAAAATGTGTTTAATGATGTTAATTTTTCGGTTTAAAAAATTTTTTTGGGTTTAAACTGGGTTTTTTTCTCTTCAAAACTACGAAAAATAACAAGTATTTTAGGGACTGGTCATTTACCTGCAAGGAAACCTTGTTTTTATCATATTATTATTTTTTAAGTCCCCCCCCTTTGAAGAATAAAAAAACATAAATTAAGACCTCTCTTCCCAACCATGAAAGTTTCAACCTCAACTCTCAAATATTTGTCTATACTTTTATTTTTTTACATAAAAAAAAACATGCATACAGCTTTTACTTACATTGTGATTAAGCAATATGATATTGTGTCAGTAGTAGATTAGTAATTTGGATTACAGGCAGATCCTGAATCAATAGAAAAGGTGGGGCGTAATTTTCGACATTGGTATATGCAAAGAGTAGCGAAACGAAAAAAAAAAATCCGTCGATATTTTTCTCAAAATCATATAAATCATGAGAATACGATTTGTTTTCTTGTGATCACAGTGGGAGTACGCCATTTACACCCCTGTATCTGTCATTGTCAAGTGGGGAAGTTGAAGGTGATGTGAGGGAACAATATTTTGGATATAGATATAGGAAGATGTGGTGTGAGTGCCAATGAGACAACTCTCCATACAAATAACAATTTAAAAAGTAAACCATTATAGGTTAAAGTACGGCCTTCAACACGGAGCCTTAGCTCACACCGAACAACAAGCTATAAAGGGCCCCAAAATTACTAGTGTAAAACCATTCAAACGGGAAAACCAACGGTCTAATCTATATTAACAAAACGAGAAACGAGAAACACGTATATATTACATAAACAAACGACAACTACTGTACATCAGATTCCTGACTTAGGACAGGTGCAAACATTTGCAGCGGGATTAAACGTTTTAATGGATCCAAACCTTCTCCCTTTTTCTGAAACAATAGCATAACATCACAACAAAGAAAAACATACGATAAAATATCAATTGGCAGACTTAACTCAATCAAAAAACGTATGATTAAACAATGAACGAATAAATTTGATCTGCGATATCTGAATACAAATGCACAGTTAATTAAATATTAGAGACAAACATTCATGACCAAAAAGCTAACAAACAAATTCAAAAACAGGACATGACTGAGAAATATTTAACCAATCAATGTTCACTTTAGAAAAAACCGGTTTTTTTATAATCTTGAAGTTTATACAAATGTTGTAAGAATAAGTGAAGATATTACAAATAATCAAAGCTGGTGTACAGACAAGATCCGTATAAATAAAAAATGGTCTCATTGTCATTTATTACTTGATTCAATTTTAGCACATTGTTCTTATTCTTGTCTAAAGAAACTAGTATTGTTTACTTATTTAGAGTTATACCTCGTGTCTCTAATTTAAATATATACCAGCTTTAATAAGTGTTTAGTGTGACTATAAATTTTCACTTATTTTTCTCGTAATATTAGCAACAAAATTATTTATTTTGTATAAATATTTCCGTTCTCCAATTATACTGTCTTACAACAAAATTATTTTCTTTTACCTGTGTACATTATCTATTTGGCGGGAAGGTTATTTGTTCAAAGTAATGGTTGACTTTCTGAATTTATTTTAACAACTCACAGCGGTATACTACTGTTTTCTTTATTATTCACCCCTTATTTTATTGATTTTGTATTTACATTGTGTCATAGATTAAATGTATTCGTTCAGTATATGCTCACTAGTATTAACATGTCTTTTGATTGAGTTAAGCCATTTCAATTGATATTTTATAGTGTAACTTTCTATGGTGTGATGTTACACTATTGTTTCGGGTAAGAGTGAATGTTGGTACCTATTAAAACCTGATTTTCAGTAGTTGTCGTTTGTTGATGTGGTTCATAAGTGCTTCTCGTTATATAAATTATACCGTTGATTTTCCCGTTTGAATGGTTTTACACTAGTCATTTTTGGACCTGTATAGCTTGATGTTCGGTGTGAGACTAAGGATTTGGATCTTAATACATTGATGTCTTTCGTACAATTTGTTTTGTTTTGTTTTTATTATAAGGAGTGTCTGTAGCTTTAGACTATATCCCCAGGTGAAAATAAAACAAATTCAAGCAAAGACATGAAGTTAAAAATGCTCTTATATCTATTGGCTCCCAGATATGATATTAAAGATGTTCGCTACTCTTGTTTTGACTGAAATAAATTCTCGGATATTCGGGATCCCCTAGTTTTATCCATAAAGTGCCAAGAAAATGTTTTACTTGGTAACAGCAACTTTTCTTTTCATTGTTTTTTGTACATATAGTTTAAAAAGCCATTTAAAAAAATATATTAGGAATGTTTGGTCCGCAATGGTCTTCAACTTCGTACTTTATTTGCTCTTTTTAACTTTGCTTTATTCGAGCGTCACTGATGTGTCTTTTGTAAACGAAACGCGCGTCTGACGCAAATACAAAATTTTAATTAAGTATATCTCAAAAACAAGGACACGGACCTATATTTTTTTCTGCTTTTTAAGTTTCTTTATTTATAAACTATAAATTTATAACATACTTTTAAAAAGCTTATTATTCTGAAACAGAACATCGAACATCCTTAAACTAATGCCATCTTTATGCTTGGATTCTACCATTAATCATGCAGGAAATATTAAATTTTTGCATTTTCGATATTAATTATACAACATAAAATGTTCATTTAGTAATAAGATGAAGTAATAAAATTAACGTAAGAACTAAGTTATTGTAGATAATGATTCACAAGAGTCTTACTTATAAAACACGATGCTTCACATAGAGCCAAACAGGATTCACTTTTAGAAGATGCGCTTTTACCGATTTTTCCAGTTCTTACTTGGATACGTTTTCAGATTTCATGTTATATTTCTAGTTAACAACTTATAATATTTTTCTTTCTTTCCAACCAATTCCTATGGGTGAAGGTTGCCTACTCCATCAGAACTTAAAAAAGATCTAATGTGTTATTTGAAATTTACATTCAGATTCCACTAAGTAGAGTGCTGCAACAAGTGTGTTATGATATTTCTCTACTCGAGAGTTCAATTTCAATTTTAAAAGCGCGGGGCTGGCCGAGCTGTTTAAATAATTCAAAGGAGTAGGTCCGGTAAGGACCGATTTTGGCCTCAAATTTCAGTTTTATCTGACGAAAGATTTTGACCACTTTTTAAACACTTAAGTGTCTATTTCATATGATGCAATTAATTTATGCGAAAGATTTTAACTTATTTAGTCATTAAAAACGATCTGATTCAGGCTCAAATATGAGAAATCTACCAAATATTCGAAAAAATGTCACTTTTCAGATGGTTTTTGTCAAAAACGAAAGTGGCCGCATCCGTGTTCATCCTCAATCTTTATATATGTTATGTATTATCATCAAATACAACTTCCATTTCAATATTTTGGATGAACACGAATCGTTTTACACGGAAACTGTCTAAAATTTAACTAAAATGCTGGAATTGTGAAGATTTCAGTAATTTAGCATGAATTAAGGGTGCTATTTCTCAATATATGTGCATTGTATTGTCAAAAAGAGCCCATATTTATGTAGCAGAACCTTTCTACTATCCAATAAATGACTAAAAGTTTACATTTTAACAATTTTGTAAAGCTGCTATATTTTGGGGCCAAAATGGGGTCTTACAGGACCTACTCCTTTAACTGTTGAGAGTGGAGAAATGTCGTAATACACTAGTTATAATGATGGAATCTGTTCGTCTAATGATTTTTATCCTTCCCTTTATGCTCGGAGTTCAGTATTTTTGTGATTTTACTTTTTCTAAGATTTGCAAAACGTTGTGTTCTTTCTATTTAGCGTCATCAGACATCGCCTTTCTCATGACGCAAGTCACACTAGGAAATTCAGAAGAAACCAAGAAAATTTGACGTCATAATTAAATTTCGGCCAATCATTTGCCGAGAACTGATAGTTCACTAGTGAGGAGAAATATTTCTCTCACACCGATCAAGAAATGTGAAAATAGCACAAAAATTAGAGAACATGATTTTCTCTACTGCTTTGAGTATATAATCATTGGTTCCAATGCTAAATGTATCACAATAAAACTGTGCCGTTATGCAATCAACAATCAATATATTTCAACATATTTGCAATTTTTATTTCAGAAACACCTACTTTAACATATTGTTTTAACAGGTGCTTTGATGCTATAAGCCTTTTTGTGTTATTACTTAATAATAATACATATTAAAAATATGTTCTGTAATTTATTTAAAACTACATGTACTTACAATCGCCTCAGATTAGTTATATTTTTGAAATCGCTGCTTGATAAATATCCAATCAGGTTATGCTGTAGCATGCTGAATAAAAAAAAATATACCTGTTTTTTTGCTCAATTTATTTTACCTGATAATGGAAATGACAATGTTATCAATACCAATTTGCATATGTAACTATAATGAAATAAGCACGTGATAGATAACGTGCGTCTGAAGAGCTTTGTTTTTACATGTTTTATTTACCTTCACCGGGAATGCTAAACTCTAAACATTTTAAAGCCAGAGATGTGTAAATAGGCTAAAATTTTAGGAGCTTCGTATCCAAAACTGATATAAAAATAATTGCCAAATTCATTTAAAGTCAATTTTGCCTTAGAAATTGACGGTTTAATTTCTAAACAATTTTGTTATTCATGAACGGGGAATCTGAATTAAATCAGAACATGTTTCAAATCATGACACTACGACATACTGAATATTTAGCTGATGATAAAATATATAAACAATAGGATTCCCCTTTTTTCAATCAGGTAGACGGCATTGTGTATATATTTTGCGCTTGTCTTATTTCAGGTGTTTGCCAAACTATATAATTTACGATCACTTATCGCGGTAGCCCATGTTTTGGCTTTATTTTGTTTTCAATTAGCGGTAATACACAAATTAGTATGGTAGCGATTCATATCATATGGATTTAAGATTTTTAATACAGAAGATTTAATATTTGAAGATTGACGCCATGCAGTAGCTATATCAGTTTCTTATATACCCTGCGAGTTAACTAATGCAAGGGAATGTGAACTATCCCTCTAATGGTGTTAGTCTTATAAACAATAAGAAAAGCTAACCTCGCCAAGCTTTTCTCCTGTTTCGAATAGATTACAAATAATTGTAATGTTTTCTGTACTGTAAGCGTTTAGTTTTCACCCCGCAATTAGATAGAGATTATTTAATATCAAGTTTTGTATTTTTTATAGAAATACAAAACAAAAAGCATGTACGTGAAAAGTAAAATCACAAAAATACTGAACTTAGAGGAAAATCAATTCGGAAAGTCCATAATCACATGGCAAAATCAAATAACAAAACGCATCAAAAACGAATGGACAAGAACCGTCATATTCCTGACTTGGTACAGGCATTTTCAAATGTAGAAAAAATAGTGGATTAAACCTGGTTTTATAGCGCTAACCCGCTCACTTTGATGACAGTCTCATCAAATTCCGTTATATTTACATTGATGCGTTAACTAAACAGATACAATAAATAAAATAGTCAAAATATGGGTACATCAGTCATCATCGTATAACAATTTTAAAAGGAACAATTTAACAGAACACAAAAACATCTATCTACAAACACATTCATTGATTTGTGTGTCTGACGTCAGAAAATTGTATACGTCACATAGATTTGTCGTTCAATGTGCATACAAACAATTTTAAAATTTACATAGGCAATATAGCATATAGTTAGCATATAGGATTAAAAAATCAAAAATATGTAAGAATAAATTTCAGAAATAGACCGAGATTGAAAATGGTCCTTAAGTTATATATAGAATTTATAAGAATCCACAAATAGTTAATTCCACTACGCGATTGAATGATTTAGACGTTTATGGTTCAACGTATTTTGTAATTCATTATAGAAATATATCATAATGACATAAAATAGAACAATATCTTACTGGCGGGATTTTTTAAAGTACAGAGTCACGTTATAAGAACCAAAGAAATACAAAAGTGGCATATACAAAACACGCCACCAAAAAAAGAAAGACAATATAAATACATTGACGATGTGTATAAGTACAGAGCCACGTCAAACGGATATCACATAAAACCATTCAACAGTAAAAGTAATATTAATAATAAATCAAAGACAAATGAAAGGACTGTAAAACACGTTAATAAGATGATAAACAACATCAGTACGCAGAATCTATACATCAAGACCATCGTGTATTATTTGTTTCAGCAAGGTCTTGGTACCTTCCGATGAACTTTTAAAAAAAAGGGCGAGACGTTCTTTGGCATACCTCTGGATCATCAACTTTCTACTCAGACACTGATGACGTTTTACAAAGTCTGAGTAGGAGCTGCAAGCTCTTGAATATCGAATAAGTTGGGAAATATATATCCCATATGCAGGTGAAGTTGGTATATTGCTACTAAGGTGGGGAAAATTTATAATTTCAAAATTAAAATCGTCTCGTTTGTCATAGATTCTGGTACTGAGATGACTGTGTAAGGGCACTAAAGTGGCATGTGACGTACATTGTAATTTGAATGATATCGTTAGCTCAAAATTAAAGCAGGATACACGAGGAATATTATTACAAATAACGCATACTAACATGGCTGATTGCCGTAATTTGTGTTTATTTTTATCATTAACAAATGTGATATTTTCACATGTTGCAGATATTTATTTCTTACATCTTTTGTGTATTGACTGGAATCCATCGTTCACCTCTGTCCAATTTAGCATCTTACAGTCATAAATATATCCATCTATTTCATCTGTGCACGTGCAGTTAACTAAACCGTCCTTAACACCCCCACATGAATAACTGGCTCTCACCAAGAGTAACACCGATACCAACGTCAGCATCATACATGTATTGACTGCTTTAAAAATACCACAAAAGACGAAAATTAGTTATTACATAATATTTAAAATGAAAATGCTCCTCCCTACCTTTGAAAGTCAATGTCCCTTTTAATTCATACTATTAATGACTAACCCTTGATAAATGGTGAATTGATGATATTATTATACCTTCTTGCAGAAAACTAGTATGGCCATCAATTATACAACAATAAAATACTAAAATTTTTTATCTATACTTAAATAAGGTTCAGGAAAAAATATCAATAGTTTAACTGAAAACTTTTGCAGATTTAAAAGACACTATTTGTCCTAAGTACTTTTTCATTGGGTCTAGAACCTCATCATTTTATTTATTCAGCTTTATTCTATCTGACTCATTGTTTTCGAGCGCCATGATAGGATTCAAATCGTGATCAATGCCTTTTTAATTGTATTACATAGAAAGCGTTTTTATATCAATTACTTAATTTGATAATAAATCCTGTATCGTGACAGTCCACATCATCTTTTGGGTAGTTATATACTATGTATATTAGTTGACATTAACGCATGTGTATCATATGGTTCTTTTTCACTTCCGGCTCTTAATTGACATCAGTTATTGTTCAATCTGGTTTTCTAAAGACCTATTCTTAGATCTAGAGTTGTTGACTTGTGCAAATATAAACAAAATTGAAAAAATGTAAGGATGTTCTTATCACAAGCATAAAACCCCAGCCGTATTTGGCATAACCTTTTTCAACTTTTGATCCTCAGTGCTGTACAACATTGTACTTTTTTTGACTTTCGAACTTTTATATGTGGTCGTCACTGGTAAGTCTTGTGGACGAGGCGCGTTTTTGGCGTATTGAATTTTAAACCTGATGCCTTTTGTTATCTATTATTCATGTGTTTCTTTGCATAATACGTTCTCCTATTTATTTGTATTTTAGTCCTGTAATATTATGTTGTCATTTTAATGTTATATTTAACATTGCCATTAAAGTGCGAGGTTTGGCATGCCACAAAACCAGGTTCAACCCACCTTTTTGTCCTTTAACAATGTCCTGTACCAAGTAAGGAATATGGCCATTGTTATATTATAGTTCGTTTCTATGTGTATTAAATTTTAACGTTGTGTTTCCGTTGTGTCGTTTATTTTCTCTTATTTTTTTGTGTAAATTCACATTACTATGAGACGTGTCACAGTACTTATCTATCCCAAATTCATGTATTTGGTTTTGATGTTATATTTGTTATTCTCATAGGATTTTGTCTAGTGCTTAGTCCGTTTCTGTGTGTGTTACATTTTAATGTTGTGTCGTTGTTCTACTCTAATATTTAATGCGTTTTCCTCAGTTTTAGTTTTTTGTCCATGGATTTATGAGTTTTGAACAGCGGTATACTACTGTTGCCTTTATTCATCGCATACTTCTTAAATGATACTTTGTACAGAAAAAACATGGATTTTGATTTGATGGAAGATGTTTAGTATCCTCTTTTTCAAATAGATACATTTTTCGTGAGTAGACTGGTCACGTCTTATGGTAGTTCGAGGGCTTGACAAATACACACCCGTGTCTGTTTATAAAGATCGTGTTTTTTTCGGTGCTGTTTGACGATGTAAAGCGGCACTCAAAGCGCCGCTTCTGTGTACCTTTTGATTTGGCATGCGCGTACAGTGATTTTGTGTTGTGAATTGATACACCATATCTATCAGTGACCATTTGTTTCCATTACATTAAAAAATATGTTTTCTTGCTCTGTGTATATCATTAAATGTTTTCCTGTTCTTGAGGTGAATACCTTTATATAATTATACATCTTTGACGTATTCATTTTTGTATTAATTTATTTTATGTGTGCTGTGTTATTTTCTCGCTTCCGGTTAGAAAATGCCTGTACCAAGTCAGGAATATGACAGTTGTTGTCCATTCGTTTGATGTGTTTTATCATTTGATTTTGCCATTTCATTAGGGATTTTCCGTTTTGCTTCCTCGGAGCTCAGTATTTTTGTGATTTTACTTTTTAGATTGTTTATTGATATTGTTTCGCAGTCTACATGAATTGTGTATCCTATTTATACTTTATCGCCTAACATATACTTAATGTGCTCCATTGTTGTGTTTACGGGTATTGTTTCTGTAATTTATAGTATAATTGTTTGAAATGTAATGATAAAATTATTAAGATTTCTCTGCCTGATATATTTTATAATTTGTTAATATGTTCAATACACAGATGAGTCGTGATCAGCATTCACAATCCATTCAAACCAATGCTAGAAGCTGTCTTGAACTTTTAGTGAGGTCTCAGTTTTGCCCAATTTTTAAAAATTGATTCGACTTGAGATGAAGAACAGTAATAAAAGAGCATTTTATTTTTTTTTTATCAAGTGCGTTCTATATCATGTATTAATACACAATATCCTTTCTTTTTCATTGGTTAATATATGTATCATAATTTGGAAGGATTCTGTTTTATTGACGTCTCCCTTCATCTCCGTTTGGATACCGCCTCTGTAGTCTCTCGGTAACGTGTTCGTCTCAATTGCGGGAGGTCGTGGGTTTGAACCCCGGCCGGGTCAAACTGAAGACTTGAAAATTGGTATTTGCTGCTTCTCCGCCAAGCACACGGCATAAATGAATAAGAGCATAGACTGCATGGTAAGCTCGGAGATAGAATAATGTGTCCAGGTAAGGTGACATGCCTTCCTGTGGACTGTTACCTTGTGAGCTAGTACGTTAACAATCCGGCTTAGCGTGTCTGTCTAGCACAAAGCAAGGTAAATATTCATATTATATTAACCTGCTCTCGACCTAAATGTGCATATTAATTTGCCACAGGACGTTAGGCAGCCATCCATCATCATTATCATCATCATCTCCACTCGTTCTCATTTTCTTGTTAAAGTATAAATCTCATTATCTCGTATAGACTAATATTCGAACAATTGTTTGTATCGATTGTTTATACCTCAGCTTAATCCTAAAATGTTTCCACAGTATTTCTGTATATCATATAACAGACCATTACTGGTCATTTAAATGTATTCCAATTACATTTTAAACAATTTGAAAACATTTTGGAATTCATTTGAATCAATGAGATAACGATGACATATTAACGGTCTGAAATCAAATTAGAAAAATCGTCTTTTTTTTTTTATTAATTTGCAGAACCAGTTTCTCATTGGCAATCATAAAATAACAAAAATACCGAACTCCGAGGAAAATTCAAAACAGAAAGTTCCTAATCAAAGGGCGAATTCAAAAACTCAAACACATCAAACGAATGGATAACAACTGTCATATTCCTGACTTGGTACAGGCATTTTAAACCTGGTTTTATAGCTAGCTAAACCTCTTACTGTATGACAGTCGCATAAAATTCCATTTTATTGACAACGATGTGTGAACAAAACAAACAGAAAAAATAGGTAAAAAAGGCAACATTGTGTAATAATCTTAATATCTATTAAACAAACAAATATGTTAACAAAGAAACACAAAAAGGAATATCGACACGCACATAAGTAAAAATGAAAAACAAAAATACAAAAAAATCACCAGTACTGAAACACGTGAAATGGATATTACCAAAAAATGGATTAAACAGTAAAAGTAATATTCAGAGAGACAAATAAAAGATTACTACAACACGTTAACAAGATGTTAATCAACGACACAGTAATCTATACTTCAAGACCATCGTGTATTATTTGTGAAGTTGATACGGAAATATGTATCAACAAGGTCTTGGAACCTTCCGATGAACTTTAAAAAAACGAAGGGACGAGACGTTCTTTGACCGGAAAAATAAAGATAGCACATTTTTTTCATTACTAGTCCCAAGTCATGAGTCTGTAATTCAGTGGTTGTCGGTCGATCATGTCTATCACATATGTTTTTCATAAACTACATTCTTATAAATTATGCCGTTAGTTTTCATGGTACTTTTACATTTTTTTTTATGTCGGGGCATTCTTTAGCTGACTATACAGTAAAGGCTTTTCTCATTATTTGGCTGATTCCTGCTCCTAACGGGTTTTGAATAACTTCATAGTATCTATCCATTTTTGCACATAAACTAAAGTTTTTAATAGCTAATAATGCACAAAAAACTTTTAAATGCAGAATGTTTTTAAGCCAATTTTACAATTCGGGTCAGTAAATTAGTTGTCACTGTAGACTTATTTACCAACGTAGACTTTTTCGTTGTTTAATTAATTTGTTTTTAAAGAAGTAAGAAAACCAAAGCAAGATCAAGTTCAAGACTTAGTATATATGTGTCCCTCCAAATCTAAAAGAGTAAAGGGCATTTGTTTTAAATATTTATTTATTGTTGGGCACAAGAACTAAAACCAATTTTCTAACAGTTTTGTTTGTATTGCTTTTAATAAACATTTGTTGATGTTGGGTTTTTTCCCTTCTGTTTCATACTATGATTCTTTTTTTTTTATCTTATCAATAAAGGTGTCATACCACCAATTAAAGGCCCTATCTGTTCAACCAAATTTTGCAATTTTCACAGCTTTCTAAATATTTTTCCTTAAGTTGAACTTCATAGAAACCAGCTATATATTGAATTGTACATTTATCCGCTTTCTACATGCCAATTTTCACCATACCTTTATAGCCGTCTTACAAAATAACTGACCTTCAAACAGAGGTACTCCAAAAATAACCCCTGGTTTTCTGGAAATCTTAAATTAGTATACTATGGAGCGCATTAATCCTCATTTTTTAATGCAAACTCTTAGACAAGTAAATCTTGGCTCAAAATGGTTTAGATATATTTCTCTTTCACCAAAAGTTTCATTTCTGCCAATTTGTTGGTTAGTTTAAGTAAACAAGGACATCAAAAGCACTATTTTGTGTCAGAGTAGGGCTACTTTTTTTTAATTCTAAAATATGATAGCGGTATCATGCCGTCAAATCAATTACGACGTCGAATGACGTCAAATAAAATATGACGTAATGATGACGTTTTATGGAAAAGATAGGTAAAAAGAAAACAACAACAAAAATAATAACCACATGATGAATAAAATATATAAAATGATTCAATAATTCAAAGAAAGGTTTTTTTTTTCAGAAATATTACGAAAGGGAAAAAATAATCTTTCTTTTACACAAAGGACATATATGTCCTTCCCACAGTAAGCCAGGGGAGCCAGCCTCGCGCCTCAAATACTAAAATTTATCTGTCTCGAGTGGAGAAATATCGTAATACACTTGTTGCAGTGTAGGAATCTGTTTCTCTTATGATTTTTATCCTTCTTTTTCAAAGATTTTCAGAAACTTGTGTGCTTTATATGTGACGTCATCAGGCATTGTCGCCTTTTTTCATGACGTCACAATAGGAAAATTCAGAAGAAAACAAAACATTTAGACGTCATAATCAAATTTCGACTAATTATTTGCCGAGAACAGTTTTTTCACTTGTGATTAGAAATATTTGTCTCACACCGGTCAGGAAATGTGAAAATAGCACATAAAGTAGAGAATGTGCATTCTTGTGTTTCTTTACTTAGCTTGTTTGTTGACATACTTTAAAAACGGTGTAAGTCCTACTATCAAGCCTCTCTTTGTGATCGAGCTATAAACAATGTACATTGTAGGAATCATATTCATCAGCAATATCATTTCTGAAGCAACATATTAACTGATTTATTTGAAATAGCAATTGAGATGGTTCGACTATAAGAGTCTTAGAACTAATGACATATGACTGTGTCCCTCCCCCATGCAGCTCTCATTAATTTTTTTAGTTATACATGTATATGCTTTTCTGCACTGCCGAAGATTTTTTAGGTGTCAAGAATGGGAAATAAATTAACACCTGCATAAAGATGTACCTTTGTAAAAAAGATATTTATTTAATTCAAATAAAATGACTTTAATTACTTGAATAGATTGCCAAACAAAATTTAACTTCGATTTAGGCTGTAACAGTTATTGACTACATTTGATTTAAACGCAGCAAATTTAATTATTTTTACAAGACGATTATTCAGTATTGTAGTCAATTTTACAGATTAGTGTTACAATTGAATACTTCCCCCTAAAGAGATATGTTTGAAAGGCAATTAGTAAATTTTAAATACGAAGTTTTCACAACATAAAAAAAAATCTTGATTTAGTTCAAAATGTTGTCTATATAATTAATGCCGTTGAATTTACAAATTCATAAAACACATGTGAATAAGAATTTAAAATACACATGTAAATATTGAACATTATTGTTAAACCAAACATAATGTCCCTTTGGACTTGACATAATTCAGAGTATTTCCAACAATAACAACAATGCTTTATTCTCTAAATAACGAAATGAAGAAAAAAACTAAGTTACAGAGAACAACATGCAAAATAGACATACAAATAGCTCATATACATCCATTTTATTTGAAAAATTGGTGGGTAGTAGTCTTGATCTTTGTCAATCTTACCACATCTCCTTATTATTACATAGCATGAGAGAGATGAGCTACCATTTGTGTAGGAAGCAGTGGCGTATCCAGGGGGAGGTCCGGGGGTTGGAACCCCCCTTTGTTTGGATGATCAATGCATTTGAATGGGGACATGTAGTTGGAACCCCCCTTTGTCCTGGGTTTGGACCCCCTTTTTAAAATGGCTGGATCCGCCCCTGAGTAAGGGATACGATATGAAAACATCATGGCTCGCTTATCATTTTGATTAGTTTATACTGCTTTTTTGACGAGAATTGGATTATAAACCCCACCCCTAACTTGACTTGTTTGTCATATAGGAGTCATCATTGAGCATTCTTTAGAACTATTCAGCGTGCAAAAAACAGCGCCATATTTTTTCTCTAAATATGCATGTTTACTAGCAAAGTGAAACTCGACTAGAGCGCTCTATAGTCGGGTTTCTTCTTGCAAGTAAACATGCATATTTAGAGTAAATATAAAAAAGAAGATGTGGTATGATTGCCAATGAGACAACTGTCCACAAGAAAACCAAAATGACACAGAAATTAACTGTACGGCCTTCAGCAATGAACAAAGCCAGTACCGCTTGGTCAGCTATAAAAGGCCCCGAAATGCCAAAGTAAAACAATTCAAACGAGAAAACTAACGGCCTTATTTAAATAAAAAAATAAAAATCGGTTTATTGGTATATATAAGTACAAATAAGTGATATATATTGAAAAATCTAGAATTTATGATAATAAGGGGGAGGGACGGTCGGGGTTCATACCAGGATCATACATGTATGCGTAAGTTACTAGTAATAAATACTTACAAGAAATGCTTACATATCTTCCTCAATGGTTGCGGAATACAAGATTACGTACGTATTATTAAAACTAGTTATTCAAATGTTTGTAAATGTTTAAAATGTTTTAATTATAATATCACGGTGCATATCTTTACATGCAAATTAAAAAGAACAAACGATTTTGTAATTATAATACGAAGATAAACGTACACAAATATAAAACTTATAATTAAAAATGGATATAATCGAGTTTATATACTGCAAAAATTAAACTAATACATCTATTATACAAAGTAATACTATTAAAAATCGACAAAATCGATTGAAGTCAACGTATATTATTGCATATTTGTAAATCTAGATAAAATTATTAGATCTGTCTTACCTTTGTGACTGACTGTTGGTGTTTGTTTTTATTTTCAGTTCGGTGCGTATCGATCTGCATGATATAACTTTGCATGTTAATATGGCAAAGTCATCCTGGCTTGACATTGATAGCACTTAAATGGTAAACTACCGGTCATGCCAGGTGAGGTGAGCGTCAGAATACAACCTGTCCGAATATAACATGAAAAATGTCGCTTTTAAAAGAATAAAAGTAGAGCCTACCAAAGAGGTACAATCACAAAAAATACTGAACTCCGAAGAAAATTCAAGCGGAAAGAACCTAATAATAGCAAAATCAAAAGCTCAAACACAGCAATTGAAAGAACAACAACTGTCATATTCTTGGTACAGGCATTTTCTTATGTAGAAATGGTGGATTGAACCTTGCAACACCGAATATCTCTGTTATTTATATTAAGTCTTGCAAACAATACGCTATTGTACATATCTGTCATCATATACATGTTTATGGAAATAAATTACAAAACAACTATTACCAATCGATGAATTAATATTCAAATTAATTTTATTTCCTCATCATTAGAGAGGTTATATGTCGGAATGCGCATTTGGTGTATTACGAAATGCTTAATATTAACACTTTCATGAGTCGATACCTCTGATGAGGACAATTATTTCCAGAGGGTATCACCACCCACTACCTCAGTAATTTGGTACTGGCATGATATAAAATTGAGAATGGCAATGGGTAAAGCTAGGTTCACACTGCCGATCAGACCAACTCGATCAATCTCAAACAAGAAAAATTAAGTGATCGGGAAACTGGTCTTTGTCAATCGACAACTTCGGAATGTTCGGGGTGGTCGACCTTAGTCGTCGTCGATCCGACTTTCTACCCAAGAGTTTTTGACATGTCAAAAACATTCGAGTAAGGATCGAGAAGCCAGTCACTCGAGAAGAGGTCGAGAATTCGTCGAGTAGCGGACGAATTCATCGGGAAAGGATCATGTAGAGATCGAGTTTGGTCGGAGTACAAATAGTTTACCAATCAGTACTCGATCATTTCGATCTTTACTCGACTAATATCCGATGATTTCCCGATCAACGACAGCCTGTACGATATGTGATCAAGATGAACATGATCATTGCGACTTCTATATTTTTCTCATCCGAGACCAACTCGACCAATACCCGATCTCTACGCGACCACATTCGACCACTCTTCGATCTCTACTCGGCCATATTCGAGTATACATGACTGCCACACGATTCTCTAAAAATGTCTGCAGCTCTGATTAACTCTCATACCTTTGGTTCTGCAAAAAAATATATTGTCACTATCATTTTTAACTCTACATAAATTCCTTCCTGTACAGTACGCGTCTGTAATTTTGCAAAGAGGTGTAAAATTTTAAAAGAGAGAATACAGATACCAAAGGAACAATCAAACTCAAAGGTCAAACCGACACAGTCAAAACAAAAACGAAAGCCGACGAGATTACACACAGTAGTGAACATAACACAACATAAAAAAAATAAAAGCAATATGCAAATCAAGGAAAAATAAAACTTTGTTATAAGTATATGAATTTATATAACAACAACGGAATTGCAAATGTCTTTAATTTGTTTTAGTTGTACATAGTTTTGTTGATAATTTCCAGTAAATGATCGTTCGGTCATCATATCCATTGAAACAGCTCACATCAATATGTTATCCAACTATGACGGCTTGTAGAACACAAATATGAATAAGAATTGTAGCTGAAACAAAATATAAATATTCAATTATGAATAATGATATTATAATAACTGAGTACCTGGTGCAAACAAAATGGATAAAGTAAATACACAGTATGCTAAATAAAGCCGTATCTTCATCTCAATGTGTCTATTTTTATGTGGTGATTATGTATACTTTTTTTGTACCACATGTATGCTTATTAGTACCTTATAAACTATTTATACTGTTATATAGTTTACACATATTTTATTGTTTAAAATGGCAAATACTGTTTTATGAATATAGACTAAGTACGTGTATGCCATTCCGTACTATATACACAACTTACAGTTGTGTATAAATGAAAATAATTTGACCAGTGCTAGCTATGATAATTATCATGAATGATTTTTTTCATAACAGTAACGTGTTTAAGTGTTTGGAACTATGCGTTTATTGTAGTGTGCATAACCTGTCCACTATTCTCAGTTGTCTAGGGCTGAAAACGTGTTTTAGTCCAATCATGTAATGAATGATAACAATTAAACAATTGGACTTTCTGTGACGAGTGAAAAAATTCAAGAATTGTTTACATCTTCATTCTTACATGTACCTGTTCGGACGTTTAAAACCTTTGTGACAGGCAAGAGATTAAAGTCCCAGGATTTTTTTTAATCTTCATGCTTTACATGTACCTGTATGTGACGGATTAGAGATTATAGTCCAAAGTAAATTATCTCCCGCTTATCAGAAAAAGATCAACTGAAAATAAAATGGTCAAGTTCAAATGTAGTGAACGTTTGTTTGATAAGACCAAAGTGGTCTAAATAGTCGAACCACTATACCAGAGGCTGGTCAACACTGGGGTTGTCAGCTCAAATGTCGCACGTGGCAGGTGTGCTTGATTTCAATCTTAATTGACTTGGATTGTCAGTTTTCCTACCGAAGGTCGGTGGTTCTCTCTGCTTCCTCCACATGAGAAATAGCAAACAAGTGTTGAAAGTGATGCTAACTCCAATCAATCAAGCAACCAATGATAGGACTGATACTTAATTATTTTCGTTTTTAGAATATCCGTTCATGTCGATCTCTTTTTCTCACATATATCTTACGTGTTTAGGTACTTATACATCGATGGCTTTCAACTTTGTTTTTGGTATGAGCGTTCCTGAAGAAAGTAAACCCAGAAAAAACGCACGGGACTCCAAACATTTATCAATTTTTTCATTTCATTTCAATAAAGAAGTCTTAGGTATATGACCAAAACTATGAAATATCAATGGAACGTTTTTTTCGATTATTTTTACAAATACATTCTAAGCTTCTTAATAACCACGATGATATGAACTAGTTTTCACACAACTTCTTAAAAAGTATTCATGAAAATGCTTAAAAACACAGTAATGATTCCAAAAGTTATTTCCTATATTAGTCAAGGTCTATCTCCCTAAGGAAAAGCATGTCTAATGTGCCTCGGTCGGAAGTCTGTAATTGTTTTTATTTTATGTTTATGACAAGCTGACATATTGTTACACGCCACTATAAAACTACAGATTTTTCAACCCTTTAAAACTGCTCTAAGCAACTTCTGCTCTCTTTATTCCTAAAAGTGTTTCGACTTAACCCTACATTTTATTTTTCAAAACAGAAATAATACTTTACCCTTACCTCTCATTTTCAAAGCCGAACTTTTAGAGTAGTTTGCTAAATCGGTTTCCACATTTTGACCTGTAGACTGATAAGTCGAGGTAGGTACAGTCACACTTGGTGTTTTCTGCAACATCGGAGATGAACTTGGCGAAGTACTCTTGATTTCATCAGGCAGGACGAGTGTCAATAAAGGACATGTACAATTAGGCTGAGGCGTATACCCAATAGATACAAATTCTCCATATGTATCTGAAAGAATGAATTAAGACTAATTATAAAAATTTTATTTCATACAATTTGAATATTTTAAATTTTAAACTACTTTTGTCGATTTTTACATGCATATGTTTTGAAGGCCTATATTGTGTATCTGCCTGGTTTCACGTCAAATAATCCTAGAATAACGTATATGTAATGTTTTCACACGTTATACTGCTACGCACAATGACAATTTTTTCCAGATTATTCCTTATTATGCAAATTCATGTTGTACAAGTAATATCCACAAAGTACTTAAGATCTAAAAATAACTCTCCTTTTGTTTTTTACCTAGATGCATGATTTTTTTTATTATTGGCTTTGAACTAGCTGTCAGTAACTGCAAGTACTCTCACATTTGTACTCAGTGTCTTTTTTGTTCTGGGAATGTATTATTACCCTGCCACGTCCGTTCTGTGTTTTTGTTAGATGCATTTCTGCTTTGTATCGATCTGATGAGTTAAGCCCTTTTCAACTGATTTTTAAAGTTTGTCCTTATATTTTACTGTTGCACCACTCTCCTACGTAAGGAGAGGGTTGGCGGCTTCAAACTAGCTTAACCCCGTCACACGTAAACTCTGCATAAAAAAGAAACGCATAATGGATTTTTTAAGAATTTTAATACATGTATTTTGAATGGAAATTTTACAATTTCTTATAAAGATATTCACTTCAAACGTGTTTGATTGAGAAGAGGACAGTACATTCCTACGATATTGAAAAATAACAGTCACTTAATCACAATTATAGTTACTTCCGGTGCCATTACAGTTAGTATCGTGTATGACCACCTCTCTCTGCTAGGACTGTTACGCATCTCATCAGCATGGATGCTATCAATGTTTTAATGTTGTTGCGAGGAATTACTCGCCATTGCTGTTGCAACAATTGTCGGAGCTGATCAAGGGTCTGAGGCTGGGGTCGACGCTGGCGTACACGTTTATCCAGCTGGTCCCATAAATACTTAATAGGATTCAAGTCCGGTGATTTGGAAGGCCAAGGAAGCACATTGTAGGTATTCTGCTCAAGGTAGTCAATTGTTAAAAGCACAGTGTGGGGCCTAGCATTGTCCTGCTGGAATAACTCACTCTGTCGGTCAAGAACATGCATAAGGTGAGGCTAGAGAATTTTGTCTCTGTACCTTTTAGCAGTTAAATTACCCAGAATATGTAACAATTCAGTTTTACCGTCATTAGAGATAGCTGCCCACAATTTGAAACTTCCTCCATCGAAGCTGTCTACTTCATGTAAACAAATCGTTCATTTACGCACCGGTAGACACGAGTTCTTCTATCAAGTTTCTGAAACATTAAGCGGGACTTATCCCTGAATATGATTTTGTGAAAGTTACGGAATGTCCAGCCTCTCAATCTGTTGAACCATCGGACTCGGCATCAAAACGGGTCCAAAATACGGCTTCCTGAGTCTATCTAACGCTGTTGTTGTCGCAGTCGATTACTGACTTTGAAAGCTGATTTTTCTGGTATCCCAACTGCACTGGTTGTTCCGGCAACGTTTCGATTCCATAGATGGAATACCGGATGTTGCGATCTTATCAAGGAGTTGTTAGGCGAGGTCGTTCACTCCAAGGTAGTCCTTATTACAGCCAGTCTGCTAGTATTTGTTCCAAAGTCGCGATATTGTGCTCTGGTTAACAATTTTAGTTCTTGCTACTTCACTTTGGAGGCAGCCGATGACGATATTTCGATAAGCAGGATCCAACCTTGGCACTGCAGCGTTTTGCCATTGTGATGAATTAAATCTTCAAACTTGGTCCTTATATGCGCATAAGTGTAACAGTTGAGATGACCACAAGTTCTCGCGAAAAAGATTGGCGAGACGCAAATTTCATGTGACAGAGAACCACATCAAAAGAATGTGAATTTAAGTAGATAACGCACTTGTAAAAATTCGAAGATGCAATTGACTGTTTCATTTTACCATGTGATATACATATTTTGCAAATTGAAAAATTCATCTGAGCTATGTATTTTATTTTAAACAGTATATAATTATGTGCTTGTCTTTTAAGTCAGGTGCCTGTAATTGAGTTGTGGTTGTTGATTGTTGCTGTTTATCATATTTGTTTTGCATCTATTGCTTTATATTGAGTGTTCTTGTGTTGTGCTGTTCCACCACTGTCCCAGGTTAGGGGCGGGTTTATCGCCATCTAACTAGTTTAAAACCGCCACATTCTGTTTGTGCATGTCCAAAGCCAAGAGCCTGTAATTTAGTGGTTGTCGTTTGTTGCTATATATGAAATTTGTTTTTCGTTCATAATTTTTGTACATAGATCAGGCTGTTAGTTTTCTCGTGTGAATTGTTTTACATTGTCATTTATAGATGACTATGCGGAATGGGTTTTGCTCATTGCTGAATGCCGTACTAGGACGTTTATGTCATTGTGTCTTTGGTGGAGAGATGTCTCATTGCAAATTATATCACATCTTCTTATCTTGATATTACAAAAATAGTTTACTCTAGATGTCCTTCGTTGCTTTCTAATGAGCATGTTAGGTAATGGGTACTCAATATATTCTTTGATTTCTGTTTTCCTTATTTTTTGGTTATAAAAACAATGTCTTAAAGTCTTTAACACTGCTCCCAGTTAAACATTATACATATATGTATATCCGTTTAACAATAGAATACTAGAATAATGCAATCATATATGAAACACAACAATTTTTTTTTTGTGAATATACATGTATTGCTTAGACAATATTTAGACACATGTGCCTGATCAAAGCAAGGAATCTCGTCAGCTATTTCTTATGCTATTCTTATTTAAATTTTTATTTGTTATTCGGAGATCTTGGTATTAATAGGTGGTTTTAGGTTACTTTATGGACAATTTTCAAAGTCTCCAGACGATTTAAAGCTTGATATTGTAAAGTCAACTTGCCATAGTTGCTAAATATCTAGACTTATTTGATTCGGATGGTTACTGTCACATCGAACCACATGCCTTAACTTCAACAATATTCTGGACATGTGTCTGACCCTTGTAGATCCATGACTTGTATGTTTTGTATCAATGTGAAGTTTACCATATGAGGTGAGGAAATTGAAAAGTTTGATTTTAAAACGACTTAAGGTGGTATGGGAGTCTAAAATAAAAATGATAGAATTTGTTCATACTTTGCCAAAACGTTGTATCTATTGATACATGTTGAAAAATATAATAAAAATGATAGGTCACCGCCCATTTTCTCAAGCTACAGGACGGGACAAAATGACACATTTTGTATGGATTATACAGGAAAAAACACCATTTTGTGATTAGAAACTAAACAAAATGATAGAATTGTTAAATACTTCAGGAAAAGATAGCTTTCAGACACTGCTTTGAGAATATCAAAAGAAAAGATAGGGTCACCGTACGTTTTTTCCGGCTAAAATACAAAATAGAAAAATTCCATACAGAATCCTTTAGAAAATGCACTTTTTTTAGAGTTACCTCCCCTTAAAATGCCAATTTAAAAAAAAAAAAAAAAAACAACCAAAAATAATTAACATTTGCAAAAATATCAATATTTAGAAGTTATATTCTTATAAATTGGTACTTTTAAATGAAAATGTACATTAAACATCTGCATTCCTGCATCAAATTTTGCTAACTTGATGGAAAATCTGGACCTTTGATTCTCTGTTTTTTACAATCCAAGATGGAGGAAGACACCCATACCACCTTAAATCGTATATGATTAGAGTTATTGCTTTGATAATTAGTTCATTGGACCTAGGTCTTAATTGTCATTTAAGAGGCACCTGAGTTCACCCTTAGCTTTTGATGGGGTTCATGTTACTGATCAGTCTTTAGTTTTCTCTTTTGTATTTTGTGTACTGTTGTTTGTCTGTGTGTTATTTTTCTTTTTAGCCATGGCGTTTTCAGATTATTTTCGACTTATGAGTTTAAATGTGCCTTTGGTATATCTTTCGCCTCTATTTTAGAACATGTTAATCATTAAACCAATTTTATGATTAAAAGGAAACTAATGAAAACTGGCTTGTAGATGTCAAAATTTGAGATTCTGTTATCTTGATACTAGTAATTGATTTATAATTTGGCGGGAAATGATCTCTTTAAAGTTTTACATTTAACATCAAAATTTTTACACATTTAACATTGGCACCTATTTTTATTCCAAAAACTATATAAAAAAAAAAAAACAAGTGTTTTATAAGATTTTCAAATAGGCTTCCTAAACTATATATTTCGGGACCTTTTATAGCTGACTATGCTGTATGGGCTTTGCTCATTGTTAAAAGGCGTACGGTGACCTATAGTTGTTAATTTCTGTTTCATTTGATCTCTTGTGGAGAGTTGTTTCAAAGGCAATCATACCATATCTTCTCATTTTATACGTTATAAAGTTCTGAAGAGAAAATTAGGGGTAAGCGTGCAAACATTGTATTGACACTATATTGATAATATTGATAAGAGAAGAGTCCGAATGAAGTCGAGAACAAGAGAAGCGAACATCCTTAAATTTGAACTCTACATTGTGTTGCTATATCCATACGTGAAGTCATCGTTCCTATAAAATATCACACAAGAACCGCCACACAAGTAACCCACTTTTCGTTGCTAGTAAGCCAGTTTAAGTTCCAGTAATAGGTTCAAAGTTAAATTTTAGTTACTCTTTCAACGAGACAAGACAGGCGAAAGATATCACAGGACATTTATAAATAAGCTGACAATGTCATGGCTTAACAATAAAAAGACCAACCGACAAACAACAGTACACAAACCACAAGATAGAAAACAAAAGACTGAGCAACACGAACCCCACCAAAAAATTGGGATGCTATCAGGTGCTCCGGAAGGGTAACATATCCTTCTCCACATGTAGCACCCGTCGTGTTGCTCGTGTTAGTACAACAATGTTTCCAACATTATTTTCTATTATACAATTTTCAAGGAAAACTGTGAATTTTTAAAGATCACTGCAAGACTTGTGGTTGGTAAGTATAAATTAATGAAACGTATGGAGTTTATTACTGTTATATTTCTATCTATGTATGATTATTATAAAATATCTTATTCTCTGTCATATACACAACCTCCAACTATGTGTTAACATAATACATTTCCGGCTTACAATAATATTTATTTGAAGGTATCTTTGATGAGTTGCTTTAATGAAATCATTTAAAAAAAGGTTAGCACGATCAACACTTTAAACCTCAATTAAATTACAAAAGAAGCATTCATTTCTCTTAATTACATTTCTATGCTAATAAGATCATAACAAAAGATTTTATCGTTTTTTTCTCTTATTTACATGTGCACTTTTGTGGAAACACGTGTCATCACAAATCTAACATTTCATTTTGAAGGTTAATTTTTGAATGACGCGGGATTTTTGTTAGCCAATCAAACTAACAGATTCTCGTGCAACATACATGTAATATAATTCATATATATAACTTGATACTTAGCATAGTCATAATACCTGGACAGGGCACCGCACCCATCTCGACATCCAGATGTACCATGGTAGAACGACAAGAAAATTGTGTTACATATTTATGTAGGTAGTCTTTAACCGTATGCCATAATGTCAACTTTAAACAATCACACTGAACACATCCCTGGCAATTTCTGTTTGTAGAAAAAAAAGTAATTTTTTAAAGTAATAAATGAGTTATAGTTGCAATAAAATTAAGTTTTCAACCCTCCAAAACAAAAATTAACAATACAAAGATTTCCGATAAACAACATCTTTTTATGAACTGTTCACTTGCTTTGTCTATTTACGAAATTTTGCACTTACAAATCGGGATGTTAGGCTAACAAAAATAAATCAATAGTCCTTTGCGAATAGTGATTTTGTGTCTAGATTTGATATAGTATATCCTTCATATCATCTTGCATGGTTTAAAGTTTTCTGTTGAGTGTTTTTGGTTGACGAAAGTTTTGTCTCAAACTTACCCTACGAAAGGTTTTTCATGCTTATTTGTTTGCTTTACTGTTAGTTTCGAATTGAATTATCCACAATCCTTTTGTTGTTTGGACTGAATTCTGTATCAAAATTTAACCATATACAACTTCAACTTGAAACGAAAAAGTTCAAAGATAATTGGGCTTTTCATTGTATTTACCCTTTCGATTTTTGTGCGCAAATATGGCAGTTTTTTTTTCATTTGTACTGTTGTCTGTTACAGACGTTTGATTATATGGACTTTCCTTTTTTCAATTTGCCTCAGAATTCAGTAACTTTGTAATTCTTTATTCCTGTATCTTTTTGTCAGACAAACATAGGTCTCGATTTTTCTTCGTTCAGAAATGTTCCAGGAACATGTGTCTTGTTCAACGTAATTGATTTCCTATATTTACGTAACCCAAATTACTAACGTTATACTAGTAAACAAAATGGTATAATTAGTGTTTTCTTAATGTTTAATATTTACTACTACGCGACAATTTTACTTTTGCAACTCTCACAAATTTGTTTACATTTTATCTTCCCTTGAATAAATGCTAAAAAAATGATCAGAAATTGCGAAAATAAATTGCCGCGAAGTGTACAGTATCTTATCGTCGCTGGGATTCCAAAATGTCGTATATGACTTTTTGGCTAAAAAAACTTTTTGACACCAATGTTCTGGGCGGGAGGAAATCTTTAGTATTACAAAATAGCATACAGTTAAACCAATCGAAACGTTTGAAAGAAGACATATTACAAAATTACCAATGTCAGTTGTTTATAAAATAAAGTTTGCTTCCAAAATGTTGTATGAAAACTTGAAAATCGTTGTATAATGGCTTTGGGAATAAAATAATTGTACATTTCTTTAATTCTGTGAAAATAAATTATATTCTCGGATAATCCAGAAATGTCAAATTTTTTATTTCACTGCTATTTACCAAAATGTTCAAGTTCATATATGACATTTTGGTAGCATGCATTTTGTCAGAATTTTCAAGGCCTGTTTGTGAGATATTTTTTTCTTGAAATTGTTTTGTAATTTACAACGTTTTGGAAGCCCAGCGACGTTATGTATGTTCAAGACGGTGAAAAATACAATACATAAGAAAGTTCTGCTTAAGGTGGACCAGAATGAACAGTAAGAAGGTTTAACAGAGCTTTAAAATAAGGCATGTTTGTTTAATGCCACGACCAGCACGATTGATGCCACATTTTGACAAGAATTTGTTTACCCTTTAAATATATATATATATATATATATATATAAACCAGTATACATTATAATGTGTCATGTATTTTAGTATCGATTGTAGCATGAAGTTTTATTTGTTGAGTAAGTGCTCAATTGAATAGTCCTGTGAACTGTACCAATCGTGTCCTATCCTGATTGTGACATATTTAATGATGTGGATTCGCATAACGGGTGATGCAGTCATAAAACAGGAGACGCTTATCATGGTGACGCAGCCGGTCACTTTCCTATTGTAGGATTTTCTAAGTTTTTGATTTTATAATGATTTGTAACAGCTTAATAGATAGGTTTGTGATATTTAAACATCAGTAAACAAATGTTGTCTCCCGAGAGAGAGATATGAAGATCGAGATCGAGAGAAATATGAGAAATTGTATTTTTACTCACAGTTTAATCAATGGATTCAAGAGTTTGTTCATAAGATCCGTTGGTATACTGCTAATTGGATTATGTGACAAGTTACTGAAATAAAATGATGAATGATATTTTGTTAATTTGATTTGGAGGAGTTTGTAATTAGTTAAACATTTGAATGAGTGGTTCACCTGTACTCACAAAATCCACAAAAAAATGGTATCCCGTGAATAATTACTAATCCATATTATTGTTGTTTTGTTAGTAATTGCGCTGAATGAATGGTACATTAGAATTTGCTTCGTTTTTGATAAGTAATAATGTTATTTCTGAATGACCAAACTCGAAGCATGTATAGATTACAAACAAAAGAGAAATGTGTAACTCATCATCACGAATTACTGTTATAATGAGATCCTTCTTATGTTACTACGACATTTCAATTTTTACTGGTATTTCAAGACAGTAACCCAGGATATGATTGTATCCCCTCAGAGTGAAAGGAAATTAAAAGTGGAACATGTAATGTATATATCGATATAAAAGTGGTACGTGTATGTATCCTTATATTTTTTTATGATTATTGTTTTGTTGCATAAAGAAAATTACCAGAGAAAACTTTGCACATTTTGACCCGTCTCTTTGGAAATCAGCAGACAACACAACTTTACACAAATATTTATTCAAAACATTTATACGTAGTTACATAGTACCACCCATTGTCAATTCATGTGCACAATACGATTGTTGTTGGCAGTGTATCTTTCGGCTAATGAAATGGGACGTTACAAAATATAGCTGTGTAGTACGCAGGGATGTAATCAATGAATTACAAAACGCTAAACCTGGTTGCGTTTCACTACTCTTTGGAAAGCAGGACGTGCATAGCAAATGGTTTCTATTTGCCAACGTGAATATCATTAAATTATCATCCAATCTTCGAACAAACATAGACCAACTAGGAGCAAGGTTTCAAATCATCCTGGTGCTTTCTATGCAACCTGGTGTCACAAGGTTTATTATATTTACCTGATATTCATTTACTTCGGTAAATTATGTTACATTTGATTCTTATTGTAATTGACAAAAAAGTAAGTGTTATCCCAAATAACTTAAAAATCATATAGTTTACTTACATTTCCTCAAGAAACGTATTTTTGTCGAAAAACCCATCTGGAATTGACGTGATCCGGTTGTTGTCCAGGAATCTAGAAATATAAACAATATGGTATGAATATTCACTTAGTTCCGCACTTCAGAATGCGACAAAATAAATGATGCATCAATTCATCAATTATTACGAGAATAGAATGTGCAACCATAGACATCAACGGCAATGAAAACTGCATTGTTAATTCACATTTTATTCAGTCTAATATTTCAAACTATTCTATGTAAGTTTGCATTAAACAATCAACATCATGCACTCTGTAGAATTCGGGAACTGGAAACATTATTATTAAATTAATTAACTTATTAAATGGTAAAAATTCTTTGTATTCCCTTCAGCAGCTCGGTGAATATGATGGATATTTTCAATTTTAAACCTCGGTGAATACGCAAACTTACATGGTCAAAGCCATTATACATACCCTTATCCTTATAACGTTTCCCTAAATTACTTGCAGATATTATTTGGGTTCCAGTCCATTAAAGACTTTCTGACTATCAAGAAAATACTCCTCATCATAAATAAATGAAAACTAAAATCAAAGATTATATAAAAAAGAAGATATGGTAGGATTGCCAATAAGACAACTCTTCACAAGAGACCAAATGACACAGACATTAACAACTATAGATCACCGTAAGGCCTTCAACAATCAGTATGTAACAATCATATCATTTACATGTAACACACTTATAGCCAACAAAAAAATTCAGTTTTTTCGGTTCTTATAACATGCGTTTAAGTATTTGGCTTTCAGCATTCTTCAAAGTAAATTCAGAAAAGCACTTCCTTTGCATTGATTTTAACTAGCGTTATTGAGCAGATGATACCTTTGAGGACTGATAGTCCGAAGCGGTTTTCATCTGGAAGACACAAAGCCGAATTTTTAAAAGCCAAAGATTGAGAAGAACCCAAACAGTTGAAGCGCTACATTACAAAAAAGACATTAAAACAAAAGCAAAATTCATCGAAGGTCAACCTTGACCGCGGAAGTTGAAACCTTTGTTTCATTATAGTTTTTAAATATATAAACGGCAAACCTTTGATGAATTTAGCTATATTTTAATATAATTTTATATATATGTTGTGTACATGTTATAATTATTTACAGGTTCAATTTTTATTTAGAAAAAGATAATAACTTGTACAAATCATTATAAACCTTGGCCTATTTGACCCCTATAAACAAATAATACAAATAATTTATGACTTAGACCGAAAGGGATAAACTTTCAACATAGGTGGAATCTTACGACCGAGAGATTCGACAGGGTAAGTGTCTCTTGCTATGCATCAATTAATTCTGAAATTAGTTCTTTACATGCATTTTACACATCCTCATTTATTGTATTACATTATTATAAGTTATGGATATATGTAACTTACAATTTCTTCAATTTACTATTTCTAGATAGTAAATTCTCGGGTAAACGGTCTATGCGATTGGCAGACAATTCTCTACAAAAAACATGTTATATTCAAAATAGGAAATGATGCACAGGCAGAGTTAAAACATAGTACGATGTGATTAACATTGATATTTTGAAGGCGAATACTTTTGTTTACATCTGAGGTTTAACAACTGATGAAATATTTATATGTTGGTAGCAAAGTGATGGCATATGACTATACCAAAATTAATCTCTGCTTTGCGGAAAATAGCTATCAGGTTCCAAAGGAAAAAATGATTGACAATGTTATGTTTACGGAAAGACATTTTCAGACCTTTGGTAGCAATCTTAGAAATCTAATAACACAAATCTCACATTTATTCGTACTTTAGCGCGAATAAATAGACAAAACGTTAAAGGTCCAATATCTTTAAACAACTCTAAATACATCTATTTTTAAATCAATGTATCTTTATAAATTTAAGCTAGTCCATTTCAGACTGTTTAGTGGGATGGTCTTTTTTACCACCTTTTATATCTTGATCTTGGTTGATAAACTTATATTATAAAAGATAATGGTAGATTTGTCTGCAATCATTCATATTAGCAAGATTAATGTCGCTTATACACATCGCTCATGTTAGTTGTTATATTTCGGACACAAATTCAAGCTCTAATTGCCCTAAGCTGAAGTTGAAACAATTCAATAATGAATACCCCTTTTCAGTATGAAAAGAACTAATAAAATATGAATAATAAAAATAAATAAGGGAATAATGAGAAAATGCGGGATCATTGACAATCATACTACGTGAATTTATAAACTATGTAATTGGCGGCAAAACAAATATTAAGGTGAAGCACAGAGAACATGCAAATTAATATGAATAATAAAACAAATTAGGAAAAAAGTGGAAACGGAATCATTCCCACTCATACTACAAGTATTTCTATACTATGCACTTAGCGGCAAAACAAATATTAAGGTTAAAGACAGAGAAAACATTGTCCAAAGGAAAAGGCGAGAAGACAAAAAGACGAAATTGTACGCAACATTAGGCAAAAATTTAAAGATTACCCAACACAAACCCACTTAATCAAGCTAATGTATGACCTCTGTTCAAAAGGTCATCGGTTATCAATTCCTGATCCATTAATTATACATTTTATGCTATTACTGATATTATCCGGTGACCGCTCTATTACAGACATCACCAATAACCGTTAATTTTATACATTTCATTCGCCCGAAGGTCTGTTTTCGATTTTAAGACATACTCTTCTTAGTAGTAATATTTTTAAAAATCCTAATATATTACCACTAGCATATATACGGGGCACCCAATGGGACTTTTGTGGTTTATTTAACTGTCAAGAGTGGATAAATATCGTATTGCACGATCTTAGGTGGTAGAATCTGTTTCTCTAATGAAGTTTAGACGATGTGCAGAAAATCATAATTCTTCTTTTGGAATAATCTACAAAAAGATGTGTTCTTTCTATGTGACGTCATCAGACATGGTTGTTTTTTTAATGACGCCACAATGGGAATTTCAGAGGAAAAACAGAAAATTAGACGTCATAATCGAATTTTGACCAATGCCAATGGCAAACTGTGATCAAACGAACCACACGTGGATTAAATCAAAATAATCAACAGGTCAGAGAAAGTATAAATCGAGTAAGAATTAGAGAAATCAAGAATTTGTATAGTCTTACTATACATATCCTTGGAGAAATGAATATCAAAATATCAATAAACTGCCTTGTTGTAGCTGATTCTATATATATTAAATTTCTATAGAATTAATGATCACGCGTGTAATGCATACCAGTACAAATGACACTTTAAAATAAATGACCAATTTATGACTGCTACACTTATATCAACTTACAAAATATTTAAATCCTCATTTTGGTGCAGTAATGTTTCTGGTACACTCTCAATTTCGTTGTTATTGATGTATCTGCAAAATATAAATTCGTCAATTATTATCAAAGCTGTTTTTTTTTATGTCGTGGGAAATTTGTGTTTATGAATAATTACATGTATAGTCAAAAACGAGATAAAGGAGCTACCATTTGATTTTTAGAGGGCATCTGTGCTAGGATGAAATTTGAGAAAAGGCAGGACAGGAGTTTTGAGTAAAAAACAGGCAGGATGAGCAACTTAGCAAAAAAAGGAGGATGACAATTTATGTAAAAAAAAGTCAGAATAAACTAATAAAAACCGCAGGTCCGAAAAAAGTGAAAATAAAAAGGAAGAACAAAGATTACAACTATAAAAAAGATACAGGACATTTTCCTCCTAGCACCCCTCTAAAATCAGATGGTAGCTCACTAATGTATGTTGATCGATAATTGCTTACAATAGTTTTGCACTACTTTTTAATTTTTTAATAGTCTTTTTATTGTTTTTTTTTTTTTTTTTTTAGTTTCAAAATGATAATTTAACTAATAAAGTTTCATTCGAAACGCTTTTCTAGATTATCCTCACCAGGAACGCTTAGACGTTAACAACTGAAAGTCAATCATACAAATGATGCATAAATAGACAGAAATAGTTTGGGCTATATGACCAAAACGGACAGAAAAAGTTGACAAATTTATCTTTGACCAATCAGCCTGAATGAGTCAAAAATTAAACTTTAGTTTAAAATAATTTCCAGATTTTTAAATTGGTTCCTGATGAAGGTAACTACAGAAAAGCACTTTGGGCTCATGTGTTGTTTTCACTTTTAACAATACATTTTTTTTCTCAATCAAGACAATGTGGTCCCTACGAACATTAAAAAAAAAACAGTGTGTCAGAACCAAAATACTGAATACTGAGCTTATAGCTTACCTTCACAGTGGTGTTGGTCCAGTGCTGGAAAATGCAAATTACAGTTACAATGAGTTATGAAATAGATAACACACGTTTAACTCACATCTTTGTTAATTTTCCATTGTTTGAAAATAAATCTCCAGGTAAATGCCGTATTTGATTTTCAGCAAATGATCTGAAGATATAAAATATTAAAAAAGATTGGGTACAATTGCCAATGAGACAACTATTCATCATAGTTCAAATGAAGTGGATGTCAGCAATTATATGCAACCACACGGTCTGCAACAATGAGAAAAAAAAACATACTCTATAGTCGACTATTGTAGGCCCCAGGATTAAAAAAAATGTGAACTTGAACAATTTAATCGAGAAAACGCTTGGCCTTATTTATAACAAAACAGTTTACGAAAAATTAATATGGCAGACATAAACCAACG
Organism: Mytilus edulis; assembly: GCF_963676685.1. NCBI lineage: Eukaryota > Metazoa > Mollusca > Bivalvia > Mytilida > Mytilidae > Mytilus > Mytilus edulis. The sequence goes on along the minus strand of NC_092349.1, from coordinate 71,855,718 downwards.
ACAACCACTGTTATACAGTCTCTTGATTTTGGACAGGCATAAGAAACGTGCCAGGGTTAAACATGTTTTTGAGCGCGTGACCCTACACCAAATCTCGGACAGTGGCGTAACAGCACAGTCAACATAAATACAAACTGTTAAAATTAGCATAAATTGGCTCAACTAAAGCAATCGTTTCGAAGAACAAAACAACTTGTAACATATAAAATACAGACACAAAGCATCGAATATTTAAATATTTTACTATATTTAATGAATGGCTATTATCTATTTTGAATTTATTGAACCATAAAACTAATTTTTGACTCTTCACATTGAATAATCCGCGAAGCGGATTATGTAAAATATGAAGAGTCAAAAATTAGTTTTATGGTTCAATAAAATCAAAATAAATTATTGCCATTCATTATAAATAAATTTCTATCAAAAATAAGGCACAAAGAACGTTTTATATTATTTATATTAACAATAACAACGTACACACATGTTGGCGTATGAATACACAACGTCAGAGTGGGCGTGTCGCCATTAAAATTGACAACATTGAAAATAAAACTAATAATTTTAACCAATAAGAAGACAATAAAAACACCAAATTTATTTATATGATGATAATCTTTAATAATAAATTATTTCGAAGGATCAATTAGTTTACTTGGATCGTATATAAATTTAAAGGCTTCATAAACAAAATCATCGTAATAAGAAAGAAGTGATATCCCGTATTTTTATAAGAACTCTACAGGTTACAAACTTTCTTACCAAATCTTTCTTTCTTTAAATAATTTTGAAAAGGTTTTTTTTAATTTGTGGTTAAGAAATCCCTGACAAAATAATGTATACATGTATTACGTTCCTTGGAATATCAAACATGACTAAAGACATGGGCGAAGCGAACAAGTTGTGAAATATACACACCGATAAGGGGCTAAAGGATCAAAACCACCCAAAAAGGGAGAAGTAACAATCTGAAAAGAAAAATCATCTCTGACTTAAAGAAGTTAATTTTTCAAACATTCTGTCTGAGCAGAGTGTATTTTTATTTTTATATATAATACCCAGACATCATTCTTAGAAATCTTGCATGTTATGGTAAGCAAATGTTTCTGCATACTTTTGAAAACCGTCCGACTAAGATAATGTATTGCTGTTTAGGACGTCCCGTAACTAACATTATATTTTAGACATTTGCAACCGTGAAGAAATGTTTACATTTTATGTTTGATGTTCACTAACAAAAGTCCTTTCAAATGTTACTTTCTGAATAGTTCCTTAAAGTTATCAAACAAATATTGTATTTGTATTCATAATTTTTTTTTTAAATGACTCATCCGCATTTCTACCTTACAAAAGTTACAGCTGTGTTTGATTACCCAGGGACTAGAATGTATTACAAATTGGTTCCCTGCTCGACTATAGATTGGGTCAGGATGCCAGGTTAATTTTAAATGACATTTGGAAGCTTATCGTATACAAGAATCATATTAGAAATGATGTCATACTAACACCTTCATATAATTGAACTTGAAACGACAGTCGAAAGATACCAAAAAGGAGCATTCAAACTCAAAATAAAATTCAAAGGTCGAGAACAAACTCACAATACTATATGGCAAAACAAAACCGACGAAAAGACAAACAACAGTATGCAAAACACAATATGCACGATTAAGGTGGCTCTGGACTATTCGACTGCGCATAATTTCACGCATGAGTCACAAAAGTATTTGTCGTAAATTCGATATAATTTGTTTTTGAAATATTTTGATTGATTAGAAATGTTGAATCATTGTAGTTATGTGACTTATAGAATATGTTCGTTATTATCCGTATTTGTTAAAAGGAAAAATGACATTTCACCCATTTTCACCATTTTCCCGGCAAAATTTGGGTTTTGAGGCAAAATATTTTTTTTCCTTATCGGTGACCTATGTTTTCTATTAAATCATTCTTTGAAGCTATATTTAAGCTTTTTAAATTACAGTTTTGGACCAAGTGTCATAGAACTTTTTTGAGATTCTGATAAAATATGTCAACAAATCTATTTTTCCTATCATTTCATTGAAAAATGGTCCCTTTTACATACCTGTTTAAAAGTAAAATTTTGAGCTTAAATGGATCGTGACCCTCTATTTTTTTTCGATCAATTTGATTCACTTTCTGTAAAGAATAAAATAACAAAAAATACGTCATTTCTGATAGAAACTTCGAATAGGCCCGAGCCACTTTAAATTACACGATAACAAAACATACGGTAGAATAATAAAGTGTTTGTTTTGCAAGACAATTTCTTTGTAAGTATGGATAGTCAGTAGGACACCAGCAATTGTAAAACAAAACAAAATATAAGTTTGAATAGATAAAAAATGGGATATTTTTTTTTACAGATATTAAAAGTACAATTTTTTAACTTACACTTCACGGAGAAGGTTGTTGTTGTCAAGAAAACCAATTGGAATATGCACAATCCGGTTTTGAGAAAGTAATCTGTAAATATCCAATCACAGTTGATATTTCTTTAAACGAAAAATAAAGACGTTCACATGTATCACAATACCGTCATCAGCTCAGTATTTACTGCTTTGGTACTGATTTGATTAGTAAAATACCTCTCTTAAGCTCGTACATAACACTACAGGGAGATAACTCTGTAAAAACTAGCTGAACGTTTCTTAGTAAGGAAATATTAAGCTTCTCAATGATCAAAATTTGTGTTTGTTAAACTGCTATATATCAAATGAAATTTTTCCGATAGAGTGTGTGGTGTCAAAGTAACTATTTTGTAAAAATTGTATGAAAATTAAACGAGCCGAACTAACTTCACTCCAGATGTTTGATACCACCTTAAATTATCTGTTGACAAAGTATTAAGAAAGAAATGTTCCAACGCTCTCATGCAATGCTAGCCTGATAATTTTATATAATTGGCTGTTCTTTTTTGTCCCTGTTGGTCAAACAACTTTTTGCAAATTTATGTTCAATAAATATCGGGCTTTCCAAGTTTTGGAATTGAGCGTTCCTAATGAAGGTAAACCCAGAAAAGAGCCTCGAACGCCTGTTTCTAACAAGTGTTGTTTTCAAATTTGATCATATCGTATTAATACCTATATTGTTTGTAGTAATTATTTTTTTCATCTCCTTTATAGTTAAGTGTTAACTCATTTATCCATTTTTATCTTTTTTTTGTCAGTAAGTATCAAGATACGTATTTTTCATTATCACTTGGTGAAATGAAATTTTGTTGAACGGTTTCATTTATTACTATTGGTTATGAATTTCTCATACAAAGACGGTATTCACATATTTTTCATTATATTATTATATTGTGTGGTGTATCATGCAAATGTAGAATGTTTACAGATAGTTTGTAACATAATTACTTTTGTGTTTACACTATCATTGGCTGGATTCTGTTTCCGGTCTAACGGTTTACGCGGATAATACATTCAACTAATACAAAATACTGATCATCCAGGACTCGAGCACGGGACCTCTGTGTTACAAGGAAGCGTTTTGAACGACTGAGCTAAAGAAGTACTCATGTAGCTCAACCGCTTACGGCTGACTAGTACCTTTTAATGAAAGTGAAGAAATCCCGTCACACTTCCCTCACCTCAAGAGTCATCATACTATTGTGACTCTCATACACATTTCATAACAAGAAATCCTCTATAACCACCGTGTGTTTTCCAGTTAGGCGCCAAATGTAACAGGACTAATCTAACATTCAAGTAAAAGTAACGTTTTCTGGATAACTTTTTAGTTAATGTTAGCGCAGCCATAATATAACCAAACTGAATAAAGGCAACAGTAGTATACCGCTGTTCAAAAGTCATAAATCGATTGAGAGAAAACAAATCCGGGTTACAAACTGAAACCGATGGAAACGAATTAACTATAAGAGGAAAACAACGAAACAACAGAACACTGAAGTGTAACAAAAACAAACGACAATGTCATATACATAGGAACGAACTATAGAAAACAACTGCCATATTTCTGACTTGGTACAGGACATTTTAAGAAAAATGGTGGATTGAACCCGGTTTTGTGGCTAGCAAACCTCTACGCTTTATAAGATAAAGATAAGATAAAGATATTTTATTTCCTAATCATAGGGCTCATAACAAGCATGTAATTACATAAAGTAAAAATAAAAAGCCTTTCTCTCCCACTCGCATACACTAACACATACAACTATCGTTCTGATAGTATCGTTTATGACAATGTTAAATATACCGCTAAAATGATAACATTACATGACGGGAACACAGCACAAAAAAATGCAAGAGCACCCAAGACAGAGAAATCCATAAGTGAATAATATAATAGTACATTTCAACATGTTAACCACAGAATAACAACGAATAACTATAATTAATTGAGGACAGTACACAAAAACAGCTTAACGCAGGTTTTATGTACTGTTTATGTTATACGAAGACCAGTTCTGCCCTTCTAGTTTTCGTATTTTATATACAGTACATACACCCTTGGTGTATTTCTACAAAATTGAAATTTGACAATTTGCTGAACATCTTTGTGTACAGGTATTATAACAAAAAGTGAGATATAGGTTAATCTACAATTGATTTATTTCTGATATAAAAAAATCAATTTTTGTATGCCTCTGTCTAAGGCAGCGGAGACATTATTTGTTACCCTTAACTTTCCTATGTTCTGTCCGTCCGTCTGTTCCGTTTTCATTCCCGCACTCTAACTAAAGTTTTCTTTATCCAAATTTATGAAACTCATACACAATGCTTAGAACCAAAACTAGCAGACAGGATTCGAATTTTGGCAGTGAGTCACTTACCATTCCAGAGTTATGTCCCTTTTAAACTTTTTAAATATGCAAAGCTTGAGTGAGGGCATTCGTGTCCCCAGACACATTCTTCTTTTATTGTTATACCATGTTTTTGATTGGGAGAGGTGGTAGGGAGGGTGGTTGTCTTTAAAAACTCAGTTGTTGTTAAAAAAAATACAAATTTTGAATAACCTTATTTGTTCAACGTTCGAGGTTTTCAGTCGACAGTTTATATCAAAAGATGTAATATAATCAACTTACAGTTTAGATAACTTTTCATTTTTAGCAACCAATTCCGGTGGCAAATGTTCTATTTGATTGCCCATAAGTCCTCTGAAATGTGTTGAGTGTTTAAAATTACTTAAAAATTAAAAAAGGTATAAAAAAACAAAATATTTTAATTTCTCATAAATAGCTACGCAATTTACAAACTGTATGATGACACACAACATTCCACAATTAAAGTATAACGTGCCTATCATAACGTGCATAATAAACTTATGTAAAACAAAAAGAACATCACCAGTAATCTAAATCAAAAGCGAGTCTGACTAGAACGTTCGTATGTCGGTTTTTGAAGTGAAATATTTGGATCGCCGTTAGACAAACAAATGCAAAAGGAATTTGCTACACATTTTTCTATTAGGCAAATACAAAGGTCAAAGGTTCGAACACGATCATATACCAAAATGATGCCAACTATTGATCCGACTTGAACAAATGGTGTTTCAATGTTCACGTTTATCTACAATTGTCACTATTCGTGATAGCTGCAATCTGATATGGACTGTATTTCAATATGTAATAGTCTAGCACTGTAGGTCTTTCAGAGATTAAAGTTGACACTAGGTACAAATGATATAAAAAAACCTTGCTAAGATATCGAATTCAGGCCATGAATCACACAATAATATAAATGATTTACTTACAATACTTCCAGGTTAGAACTGCTATGAAATGTGCTGTTTGGTATACAGTCAATTTTGTTATAATTGATGAACCTGTAAATAGGAAGTAATTTTTATTCAATACTTAAATTACTTTATAGATCTGAGATTCTTTTTCATAATTAAAACATTTCCAATGTTTTTCATAGATTATCTTACTTTGATATTCATCAACGAATATTGTTTTTATACCAGTAAGGGACACCAAGACATACTTGACCTATTTGCATGCGAATGTAATCCTATTATATTGAGAGTATGTTTTTCAATACAAAATCGCTCGTCTCCTCCGGGACTCAAACCCGGGACCTCTGTGTTACTCGGCAGCGCGTTAAGTTCTTCTTATCTCGACCGTGTACGGCTGACTAAGTATCTGCTAATGAAGGGAAGCAGTCACACTCCCCCCACTTCAAGAATCATCATATCATATATTATGACTCTCACAACACATACCCTAGCTAGAATTCCTCTTTGACTACCGAGGGTTTTTGTTTAATTGGGTGCCAAATGAGTTTTATTTTGCCCTGGTATATTCCTTGATCCTACAAAAATGTTGACGTCATAAAACAAAATATCTGATGCCACAATGGAAAAGTGATTGTTGTTGACGTCAAAAGTTCAAGCGGCCGGGTCAGCCGGGATTAGCGATAAGGTGTATTGTTTTTATTATGTCCGAATTGGTTTAAATGTATATTATGTTATTATGCTAATATTATTATAGTAATTTGTATCCACACAACCTCTATTAGATATTATTTTAATTTTTATGAACTAACACTTATTCAAATTTCTACCAGAATCATCCAATAATTAGCAGGAAAATTACATGTTTTATATAACCATGGCTCTGAGTGCTGATTCAATGCTGATAAGAAAAATTAAATCCTCGTTTATATTTACATGTTTTTTTTATAGACATATTGAATTTCTATCTAGTAGGGAATTTGGTTATGAGTGGTTTTTTTCAGCTCATGTACTGATAATAACAACAAAATGTATATCTTCGTTTATTTTTTCGGGTAAATTTAGACAGGTACTAAAATGTGATATTCTTTTAATTAGGGAATTGTTATGACTGTTTTTCCCTCTGTACCGATGATAACAAGACAATGTAAATCTTTACACATTTTTTCTTGTACATTCCGTGTGCCTCGAACTTATGATGTTATTTCTATTTAGTTGTAGTCGGTTTTTATCCATCACCCTTCCATTGATAACTCTACTTTTTGAGTAAAAACATATTTTTTTTTACTTATATATATTGATCACAACTACTTTAACAATACCAGTTGGTATTCTTTACTGCACAATTACTCACAAGTATTTCAGTTGAGAATTCTTTTCAAAGGTATCTGGATCCACAGTTGTAATCTGATTATAACTAACAGATCTACAAAATACACGACCAACTGTTTGAAATGAGGTACCCTTTCTTTATTTGTACTAGATATACGGACAGTTTATAAAAAGCACACTTCACACATTTTGTCAGAGATTATTGACTTTTTAACTGAACCATTTAGCCAGTATATATGCTAAATGCAAAACCAAAGAATTTGTATGTCAAAGTAAACACTCATCATTTACCTCTTGAATAAAAATGTGTTAAATGATGTTACTTTTTCGGTTTAAAAATTGTTTTTTGGTTTAAACTGAGGTTTTTTCTTTTCAAAACTACGAAAAAAAACAAGTATTTTAGAGACTGGTCATTTACCTGAAAGGAAACCTTGTTTTTTTCATATTATTATTTTTTAAGTCCCCCTCCTTGAAGAATAAAAAAAACCCCATAAATTAAGACCTCTCTTCCCAACCATGAAAGTTTCAACCTCAACTCTCAAATATTTGTCTATACATTTATTTTTTACATAAAAAATACATGGATACAGCTTTTACTTACATTGTGATTAAGCAATATGATATTGTGTCAGTAGTAGATTAGTAATTTAGATTACAGGCAGATCCTGAATCAATAGAAAAGGTGGGGCGTAATTTTCGACATTGGTATATGCAAAGAGTAGCGAAACGAAAAAAAAAAAATCCGTCGATATTTTTCTCAAAATCATATAAATCATGAGAATACGATTTGATTTCTTGTGATCACAGTGGGAGTACGCCATTTTCACCCCTGTATCTGCCATTGTCAAGTGGGGAAGTTGAAGGTAATGTGAGGGAACAATATTTTGGATATGGCTGTTATGGTCTCATTGTCATTTATTACTTGATTCAATTTTAGCACATTGTTCTTATTCTTGTCTAAAGAAACTAGTATTGTTTACTTATTTAGCGTTATACCTCGTCTCTCCCTTATTTAAATATATACCAGCTTTAATAAGTGTTTAGTGTGACTATAAATTTTCACTTATATTTCTCGTAATATGAACAACAAAATTATTTATTTTGTATAAACTATTTCCGTTCTCCAATTATACTGTCTTACAACAAAATTATTTTCTTTTACCTGTGTACATTATTCTATTTGGCGGGAAGGTTATTTGTTCAAAGTAATGGTTGACTTTCTGAAATTATTTTAACAACTCACAGCGGTATACTACTGTTGTCTTTATTATTCACCCCTTATTTTATTGATTTTGTATTTACATTGTGTCATAGATTAAATATATTCGTTCAGTTTATGCTCACTAGTATTAACATGTCTTTTGATTGAGTTAAAAATGCTCTTATATATATTGGCTCCCAGATATGAGATTAAAGATGTTCGCTACTCTTGTTTTGACTGAAATAAATTCTCAGATATTTGGGATCCCCCAGTTTTATCCATAAAGTGCCAAGAAAATGTTTTACTTGGTAACCGCAACTTTTCTTTTCATTGTTTTTTTGTACATATAGTTTAAAAAGCCATTTAAAAATATATTTTTTTAGGAATGTTTGGTCCGCAATGGTCTTTAATTTCGTACTTTATTTGGTCTTTTTAACTTTGCTTTATTCGAGCGTCACTGATGAGTCTTTTGTAAACGAAACGCCTGTCTGACGCAAATACAAAATTTTAATTAAGTATATCTCAAAAACAAGGACACGGACCTATAATTGTTTCTGCTTTTTAAGTTCCTTTATTTATAAACTATAAATTTATAACATACTTTTAAAAAGCTTATTATTCTGAAACAGAACATCGAACATTTTTAAACTAATGCCATCTTTATGCTCAGTTATGGATTCTACCATTAATCATGCAGGAAATATTTTATTTTTGCATTTTCGATATTAATTATACGACATAAAATGTTCACTTAGTAATAGGATGAAGTAATAAAATTAACGTAAGAACTAAGTTATTGTAGATAATGATTCACAAGAGTCTTACTTATAAAACACGATGATTCACATAGAGCCAAACAGGATACACTTTTAGAAAATGCGCTTTTAGCGATTTGTCCAGTTCCTATTTGGATACGTTTTCAGATTTCATGTTATATTTCTAGTTAACAACTTATAATATTTTTCTTTCTTTCCAACCAATTCCTATGGGTGAAGGTTGCCTACTCCATCAGAACTTAAAAAGATCTAATGTGTTATTTGAAATTTACATTCCGATTCCACTAAGTAGAGTGCTGCAACAAGTGTGTTATGATATTTCTCTACTCGAGAGTTCAATTTCAATATTAAAAGCGCGGGGCTGGCCGAGCTGTTTAAATAATTCAAATTTAACTGTTGAGAGTGGAGAAATGTCGTAATACACTAGTTATAATGATGTAATCTGTTTCTCTAATGATTTTTATCCTTCCCTTTATGGTCGGAGTTCAGTATTTTTGTGATTTTACTTTTTTTAAGATTTGCAAAAAGTTGTGTTCTTTCTATTTAGCGTCATCAAACATCGCCTTTCTCATGACGTAAGTTGCACTAGGAAATTCAGAAGAAACCAAGAAAATTTGACGTCATAATTAAATTTCGGCCAATCATTTGCCGAGAACTGATAGTTCACTAGTGAGGAGAAATATTTCTCTCATACCGATCAAGAAATGTGAAAATAGCACAAAAATTAGAGAATATGATTTTTTCTGCCTCTTTGATTATATAATCATTGGTTCCAATGCTAAATGTATCACAATAAAACTGTGCCGTTATGCAATCAACAATCAATATATTTCAACACATTTGCAATTTTTATTTCAGAAACACCTACTTTAACATATTGTTTTAACAGGTGCTTTGATGGTATAAGCCTTTTTGTGTTATTACTTAATAATAATACATATTAAAAAAATGTTCTGTAATTTATTTAAAACTACATGTACTTACAATCGCCTCAGATTAGTTATATTTTTGAAATCGCTGCTTGATAAATATCCAATCAGGTTATGCTGTAGCATGCTGAATAAAAAAAATATACCTGTTTTTTTGCTCAATTTATTTTACCTGATAATGGAAATGACAATGTTATCAATACCAATTTGCATATGTAACTATAATGAAATAAGCACGTGATAGATTACGTGCGTCTGAAGAGCTTTGTTTTTACATGTTTTATTTACCCTCACCGGGAATGCTAAACTCTAAACATTTCAAAGCCAGAGATGTGTAAATAGGCTAAAATTTTAGGAGCTTCGTATCCAAAAATGATATAAAAATAATTGCCAAATTCATTTAAAGTCAATTTTGCCTTAGAAATTGACGGTTTAATTTCTAAACAACTTTGTTATTCATGAACGGGGAATCTGAATTAAATCAGTAGATGTTTCAAATCATGACACTACGACATTCTGAATATTTAGCTGATGATAAAATATATAAACAATAGGATTCCCCTTTTTTCATTCAGGTAGACGGCATTGTGTATATATTTTGCGCTTATCTTATTTCAGGTGTTTGCCAAACTATATAATATACGATCACTTATCGCGGTAGCCCATGTTTTGGCTTTATTTTGTTTTCAATTAGCGGTAATACACAAATTAGTATGGTAGCGATTCATATCATATGGATTTAAGATTTTTAATACAGAAGCTTTAATATTTGAAGATTGACGCCATGCAGTAGCTATATCAGTTTCTTATATACCCTGCGAGTTAACTAATGCAAGGGAATGTGAACTATCCCTCTAATGGTGTTAGTCTTATAAACAATAAGAAAAGCTAACCTCGCCAATCTTTTCTCCTGTTTCGAATAGATTACAACTAATTGTAATGTTTTCGGTACTGTAAGCTTTTAGTTTTCACCCCGAAATTAGATAGAGATTATTTAATATCAAGTTTTGTATATTTTATAGAAATACAAAAAAAAGCATGTACGTGAAAAGTAAAATCACATAAATACTGAACTTAGAGGAAAATCAAATCGGAAAGTCCATAATCACATGGCAAAATCAAATAATAAAACGCATCAAAAGCGAATGGACAAGAACCGTCATATTTCTGACTTGGTACAGGCATTTTCAAATGTAGAAAACATAGTGGATTAAACCTGGTTTTATAGCGCTAACCCTCTCACTTTGATGACAGTCTCATCAAATTCCGTTATATTTACATTGATGCGTTAACTAAACAGACACAATAAATAAAATAGTCAAAATATGGGTACATCAGTCATCATCGTATAACAATTTTAAAAGGAACAATTTAACAGAACAAAAAAACATCTATCTACAAACAGATTCATTGATTTGTGCGTCTGACGTCAGCAAATTTTATACGTCACATAGATTTGTCGTTCAATGTGCATACAAACAATTTTAAAATTTACATAGGCAATATAGCATATATAGTTAGCATATAGGATTAAAAAATCAAAAGTATGTAAGAATAAATTTCAGAAATAGACCGAGATTGAACATGTTGAAAATAGTCCTAAAGTTATATATAGAATTTATAAGAATCCACAAATAGTTAATTCCACTACGCGATTGAATGATTTTGACGTTTATGGTACAACGTAATTTGTAATACATTATAGAAATATATCATAATTATGACATAAAATAATACAATATCTTACTGGCGGGATTTTTTAAAGTACAAAGTCACGTTATAAGAACCAAAGAAATACAAAAGTCGCATATACAAAACACGCCACCAAATAATGAAAGACAATACAAACACATTGACGAGATGTATAAGTACAGAGCTACGTCAAACGGATATCACATAAAACCATTCAACAGTAAAAGTAATATTAATAATTTTTTTTAAAGTACAAAGAAGAAGTTTTAAAGAAATTTATTCTTACATACTTTTGATTTTTTAATCCTATATGCTAACTATATATGCTATATTGCCTATGTAAATTTTAAAATATTAATAATAGATCAAAGACAAATGAAAGGACTATAAAACACGTTAGCAAGATGATAAACAACATCAGTACGCAGAATCTATACATCAAGACCATCGTGTATTATTTGTGAAGTTGATACGGAATATTTATCAGCAAGGTCTTGGTACCTTCCGATGAACTTTAAAAAAAAAGGGCGAGACGTTCTTTGACATACCTCTGGTTCATCAACTTTCTACTCAGACACTGATGACGTTTTACAAAGTCTGAGTAGGAGCTGCAAGCTCTTGAATATCGAATAAGTTGGGAAATATATATCCCATATGCAGGTGAAGTTGGTATATTGCTACTAAGGTGGGGAAAATTTATAATTTCAAAATTAAAATCGTCTCGTTTGTCATAGATTCTGGTACTGAGATGACTGTATAAGGGCACTAAAGTGGTATGTGACGTACATTGTAATTTGAATGATATCGTTAGCTCAAAATTAAAGCAGGATACAGGAGGAATGTTTGTACAAATATCGCATACTAACATGGCTGATTGCCGTAATTTGTGTTTATTTTTATCATTAACAAATCTGATATTTTCACATGTTGCAGATATTTATTTCTTACATCTTTTGTGTATTGACTGGAAATCCATCGTTCACCTCTGTCCAATTTAGTGTCTTACAATCATAAATATATCCATCTATTGCATCTGTGCACGTGCAGTTAACTAAACCGTCCATAACACCCCCACATGAATAACTGGCTCTCACCAAGAGTAACACCGATACCAACGTTAGCATCATACATGTATTGACTGCTTTAAAAATACCACAAAAGACGAAAATTAGTTATTACATAATATTTAAAATGAAAATGCTCCTCCCTACCTTTGAAAGTCATTGTCACTTTTAATTCAAACTATTAATGACTAACCCTTGCGAAATGGTGAATTGATGATATTATCATACCTTCTTACAGAAAACTAGTATGGCCATCAATTATACAACAATAAAATACTAAAAAATTTATCTATACGTAAATAAGGTTCAGGAAAAAATATCAATAGTTTAACTAAAAACTTTTGCAGATTTAAAAGACACTATTTGTCCTAAGTACTTTTTCATTGGGTCTAGAACCTCATCATTTTATTTATTCAGCTTTATTCTATCTGACTCATTGTTTTCGAGCGCCATGATAGGATTCAAATCGTGATGAATGCTTTTTGAATTGTATTACATAGAAAGCGTTTTTATATCAATTACTTAATTTGATAATAAATCCTGTATCGTGACAGTCCACATAATCTTTTGGGTAGTTATATACTATGTTTATTAGTTGACATTAACGCATGTGTATCATATGGTTCTTTTTCACTTCCGGCTCTTAATTGACATCAGTTATTGTTTAGTCTGGGTTTCTAACGACCTATTCTTGGATCTAGAGTTGTTGACTTTTGCAAATATAAACAAAATTGGAAAAATGTAAGGATGTTCTTATCACAAGCAGAAAACCCCAGCCGTATTTGGCATAACCTATTTTCAACTTTTGATCCTCAGTGCTGTACAACATTGTACTTTTCTTGACTTTCGAACTTTTATATCTGGGCGTCACTGGTAAGTCTTGTGGACGAGGCGCGTTTTTGGTGTATTGCATTTTAAACCTGATGCCTTTTGTTATCTATTATTCATGTGTTTCTTTGCATAATACGTTCTCCTATTTATTTGTATTTTAGTCCTGTAATATTATGTTGTTATTTTAATGTTATATTTAACATTGCCATTAAAGTGCGAGGTATGGCATGCCACAAAACCAGGTTCAACCCACCATTTTGTCCTTTAACAATGTCCTGTACCAAGTAAGGAATATGGTCATTGTTATATTATAGTTCGTTTCTGTGTGTATTAAATTTTAACGTTGTGTTTCCGTTGTGTCGTTTATTTTCTCTTATTTTTCAGTGTAAATTCACATTACTATGAGACGTGTCACGGTACTTATCTATCCCAAATTCATGTATTTGGTTTTGATGTTATATTTGTTATTCTCATATGATTTTGTCTAGTGCTTAGTCCGTTTCTGTGTGTGTTACATTTTAATGTTGTGTCGTTGTTCTACTCTAATATTAATGCGTTTTCTTCAGTTTTAGTTTGATACCCCGATTTTGTTTTTTGTCCATGGATTTATGAGTTTTGAACAGCGGTATACTACTGTTGCCTTTATTCATCGCATACTTCTGAAATGATTTTTTGTACAGAACAAACATTGATTTTGATTTGATGGAAGATGTTTAGTATCCTCTTTTTCAAATAGATACATTTTTCGTGAGTAGACTGGTCACGTCTTATAGTAGTTCGAGGGCTTGACATATACACACCCGTGTCTGTTTATAAACGTTTTTTTGTGCTGTTTGACGATGTAAAGCGGCACTCAAAGCGCCGCTTCTGTGTACCTTTTGATTTGGCATGCGCGTACAGTGATTTTGTGTTGTGAATTGATACACCATATCTATCCGTGACCATTTGTTTCCATTATATTAAAAAATATGTTTTCTTGCTCTCTGTATATCATTAAATGTTTTCCTGTTCTTGAGGTGAATACCTTTATATTATTATACATCTTTGACGTATTTATTGATCTTTATTCTTGTAATTAATTTATTTTATGTGTGCTGTGTTATTTTCTCGCTACCGGTTAGAACATGTCTGTACCAAGTCAGGAATACACCTTATCGCTATTTAGTCCATTCCGGGAAAAACAGTCATTTATACAACTTCCTAATTGGGTCACCGGCCGAAAAATGGAGGTCATCAGTAGTGAGCTGAGGGAGAAAAAACTTTAGAAAGTGATCATCAAGAATCTTTGATATAGTATGATCCACTTTTTTCGAAATTGAAATTGAAGTAAAAAAATATTTTATTTGAAGTATTTACGGTAGTTTAAACCGGTCTCATTAAAAAGTATCATGCATGGTGAATTGTTTAAACAGGGTCCCAGATAGCTTCAACTGGATGAAAAAGTTGTGTAATTTTAGAACTTATCCGGAATGGAATAAATAGCGATTAGGTGTATATGACAGTTGTTGTCCATTCGTTTGATGTGTTTTATCATTTGATTTTGCCATTCCATTAGGGATTTTCCGTTTTGTTTCCTCGGAGTTCAGTATTTTTGTGATTTTACTTTTTAGATTGTTTATTGATATTGTTTCGCAGTCTACATGAATTGTGTATCCTGTTTATACTTTATCGCCTAACATATACTTAATGTGCTCCATTGTTGTGTTTACGGGTATTGTTTCTGTAATTTATAGTATAATTGTTTGAAATGTGATGATAAAATTATTAAGATTTCTCTGCCTGATATATTTTATAATTTGTTAATATGTTCAATACACAGATGAGTCGTGATCAGCATTCACAATCCACTCAAACCAATGCTAGAAGCTGTCTTGAACTTTCAGTGAGGTCTCAGTTTTGCCCCATTTTTAAAAATTGATTCGACTTGAGATGAAGAACAGTAATAAAAGAGCATTTTATTGTTTTTTTATCAAGTGCGTTCAATGCTTCTATATCATGTATTAATACACAATATCCTTTCTTTTTCATTGGTTAATATATGTATCATAATTTGGAAGGATTCTGTTTTATTGACGTCTCCCTTCACCTCCGTTTGGATACCACCTCTGTAGTCTCTCGGTAACGTGTTCGTCTCAATTGCGGGAGGTCGTGGGTTTGAACCCCGGCCGGGTCAAACTGAAGACTTGAAAATTGGTATTTGCTGCTTCTCCGCCAAGCACACGGCATAAATGAGTAAGAGCATAGACTGCATGGTAAGCTCGGAGTGTCCGGGTAAGGTGACATGCCTTCCTGTGGACTGTTACCTTGTGAGCTAGCGTGTCGGTCTAGCACAAAGTAAGGTAAATATTCATATTATATCAACCTGCTCTCGACCTAAATGTGCATATTAATTTGCCACAGGACGTTAGGCAGCCATCCATTATCATTATCATCATCATCTCCATTCGTTCTCATTTTCTTGTTAAAGTATAAATCTCATAATCTCGTATAGACTAATATTCGAACAATTGTTTGTATCGATTGTATATACCTCAGCTTAATTCTAAAATGTTTTCACAGTATTTCTGTATATCATTTAACAGACCATTACTGGTCATTTAAATGCATTCCAATTACATTTTAAACAATTTGAAAACATTTTGGAATTCATTTGAATCAATGAGATAACGATGACATATTAACGGTCTGAAATCAAATTAGAAAAATCGTCTTTTTTTTTTTTATTAATTTGCAGAACCAGTTTCTCATTGGCAATCATAAAATAACAAAAATACCGAACTCCGAGGAAAATTCAAAACAGAAAGTTCCTAATCAAAGGGCGAATTCAAAAACTCAAACACATCAAACGAATGGATAACAACTGTCATATTCCTGACTTTGTACAGGCATTTTAAACCTGGTTTTATAGCTAGCTAAACCTCTTACTGGTATGACAGTCGCATAAAATTCCATTTTATTGACAACGATGTGTGAACAAAACAAACAGAAATAATAGGTAAAAAAGGCAACATTGTGTAATAATCTTAATATCTATTAAACAAACAAATATGTTAACAAAGAAACACAAAAAGGAATATCGACACGCACATAAGTAAAAATGAAAAACAAAAATACAAAAAAATCACCAGTACTGAAACACGTGAAATGGATATTACAAAAAAATGGATTAAACAGTAAAAGTAATATTCAGAGAGACAAATAAAAGAATACTACAACACGTTAACAAGATGTTAAACAACGACACAGTAATCTATACTTCAAGACCATCGTGTATTATTTGTGAAGTTGATACGGAATATGTATCAACAAGGTCTTGGAACCTTCCGATGAACTTTAAAAAAAAGAAGGGACGAGACGTTCTTTGACCGGAAAAATAAAGATAGCACATTTTTTTCATTACTAGTCCCAAGTCATGAGTCTGTAATTCAGTGGTTGTCGGTTGATCATGTCTATCACATATGTTTTTCATAAACTACATTCTTATAAATTATGCCGTTAGTTTTCATGTTACTTTTACATTTTTTTTTATGTCGGGGCATTCTTTAGCTGACTATACAGTAAAGGCTTTTCTCATTATTTGGCTGATTCCTGCTCCTAACGGGTTTTGAATAACTTCATAGTATCTATCCATTTTTGCACATAAACTAAAGTTTTTAATAGCTAATAATGCACAAAAAACTTTTAAATGCAGAATGTTTTTAAGCCAATTTTACAATTCGGGTCAGTAAATTAGTTGTCACTGTAGACTTATTTACCAACGTAGACTTTTTCGTTGTTTAATTAATTTGTTTTTAAAGAAGTAAGAAAACCAAAGCAAGATCAAGCTCAAGACTTAGTATATATGTGTCCCTCCAAATCTAAAAGAGTTATGGGCATTTGTTTTAAATATTTATTTATTGTTGGGCACAAGAACTAAAACCAATTTTCTAACAGTTTTGTTTGTATTGCTTTTAATGATCATTTGTTGATGTTGGGTTTTTTCCCTTCTGTTTCATACTATGATTCTTTTTTTTTTTTTTAACTTATCAATAAAGGTGTCATTCCACCAATTAAAGGCCCTATCTGTTCAACCAAATTTTGCAATTTTCACAGCTTTCTAGAAATCAGCTATATATTGAATTGTACATTTATCCGCTTTCTACATGCCAATTTTCACCATACCTTTAAAGCCGTCTAACAAAATAACTGACCTTCAAACAGAGGTACTCCAAAAATAACCCCTGGTTTTCTGGAAATCTTAAATTAGTACACTATGGAGCGAATTAATCCTCATTTTTTTAATGCAAACTCTTAGACAAGTAAATCTTGGCTCAAAATGGTTTAGATATATTTCTCTTTCACCAAAAGTTTCATTTCTGCCAATTTGTTGGTTAGTTTAAGTAAACAAGGACATCAAAGGCACTATTTTGTGTCAGAGTAGGGCTACTTTTTTTTTAATTCTGAAAATATGATAGCAGTATCATGCCGTCAAATCAATTACGACGTCGAATGACGTCAAATAAAATATGACGTAATGATGACGTTTTATGGAAAAGATAGGTAAAAAGAAAACAACAACAAAAATAATAACCACATGATGAATAAAATATATAAAATGATTCAATAATTCACAGAAAGTTTTTTTTTTCAGAAATATTACGAAAGGGAAAAAATAATTTTTCTTTTACACAAAGGACATATATGTCCTTCCCGCAGTAAGCCAGGGGAGCCAGCCTCGCGCCTCAAATACTAAAATTTAACTGTCTCGAGTGGAGAAATATCGTAATACACTTGTTGCAGTGTAGGAATCTGTTTCTCTTATGATTTTTATCCTTTTTTTTCAAAGATTTTCAGAAACTTGTGTGCTTTATATGTGACGTCATCAGGCATTGTCGCCTTTTTTCATGACGTCACAATAGGAAAATTCAGAAGAAAACAAAACATTTAGACGTCATAATCAAATTTCGACTAATTATTTGCCGAGAACAGATTTTTCACTTGTGAGGAGAAATATTTGTCTCACATCGGTCAGGAAATGTGAAAATAGCACAACAATTAGAGAATGGGCATTCTTGTGTTTCTTTACTTAGCTTGTTTGTTGACATACTTTAAAAACGGTGTAAGTCCTACTATCAAGCCTCTCTTTGTGATCGAGCTATAAACAATGTACATTGTAGGAATCATATTCATCAGCAATATCATTTCTGAAGCAACATATTAACTGATTTATTTGAAATAGCAATTGAGATGGTTTGACTATTAGAGTCTTAGAACTAATGACATATATGACTGTGTCCCTCCCCCATGCAGCCCTCATTCATTTTTTTAGTTATAATACATGTATATGCTTTTCTGCACTGCCGAAGATTTTTTAGGTGTCAAGAATGGGAAATAAATTAACACCTGCATAAAGATGTACCTTTGTAAAAAAGATATTTATTTAATTCAAATAAAATGACTTTAATTACTTGAATAGATTGCCAAACAAAATTTAACTTCGATTTAGGCTGTAACAGTTATTGACTACATTTGATTTAAACGCAGCAAATTTAATTATTTTTACAAGACGATTATTCAGTATTGTAGTCAATTTTACAGATTAGTGTTACAATTGAATACTTCCCCCTAAAGAGATATGTTTGAAAGGCATTTAGTAAAGGTTAAATACGAAGTTTTCACAACATAAAAAAAAATCTTGATTTAGTTCAAAATGTTGTCTATATAATTAATGCCGTTGAATTTACAAATTCATAAAACACATGTGAATAAGAATTTAAAATACACATGTAAATATTGAACATTATTGTTAAACCAAACATAATGTCCCTTTGGACTTGACATAATTCAGAGTATTTCCAACAATAACAACAATGCTTTATTCTCTAAATAACGAAATGAAAAAAACTAAGTTACAGAGAACAACATGCAAAATAGACATACAAATAGCTCATATACATCCATTTTATTTGAAAAATTGGTGGGTAGTAGTCTTGATCTTTGTCAATCTTACCACATCTCCTTATTATTACATAGCATGAGAGAGATGAGCTACCATTTGTGTAGGAAGCAGTGGCGTATCCAGGGGGAGGTCCGGGGGTTGGAACCCCCCTTTGTTTGGATGATCAATGCATTTGAATGGGGACATGTAGTTGGAACCCCCCTTTGTCCTGGGTTTGGACCCCCTTTTTAAAATGGCTGGATCCGCCCCTGAGTAAGGGATACGATATGAAAACATCATGGCTCGCTTATCATTTTGATTAGTTTATACGGCTTTTTTGACGAGATTTGGATTATGAACCCCACCCCTAACTTGACTGGTTTGTCATTTAGGAGTCATAATTGAGCATTCTTTAGAACTATTGAGCGTGCAAAAAACAGCGCCATATTTTTTCTCTAAATATGCATGTTAACTAGCAAAGTGAAACTCGACTAGAGCGCTCTATAGTCGGGTTTCTCTTTGAAAGTAAACATGCATATTTAGAGTAAATATAAAAAAAGAAGATGTGGTATGATTGCCAATGAGACAACTGTCCACAAGAAAACCAAAATGACACAGAAATTAACTGTACAGCCTTCAGCAATGAACAAAGCCAGTACCGCTTGGTCAGCTATAAAAGGCCCCGAAATGCCAAAGTAAAACAATTCAAACGAGAAAACTAACGGCCTTATTTAAATAAAAAAATAAAAATCGGTTTATTGGTATATATATAGTACAAATAAGTGATATATATTGAAAAATCTAGAATTTATGATAATAAGGGGGAGGGACGGTCGGGGTTCATACCAAAATCATGTCATCAAGCACATACATGTATGCGTAAGTTACTAGTAATAAATACTTACAAGAAATGCTTACATATCTTCCTCAATGATTGCGGAATACAAGATTACGTACGCATTATTAAAACTAGTTATTCAAATGTTTGTAAATGTTTAAAATGTTTTAATTATAATATCACGGTGCATATCTATACATGCAAATTAAAAAGAACAAACGATTTTGTAATTATAATACAAAGATAAACGTACACAAATATAAAACTTACAATTAAAAATGGATATAATCGAGTATATATACTGCAAAAATTAAACTAATACATCTATTATACAAAGTAATACTATTAAAAATCGACAAAATCGAGTGAAGTCAACGTATTTTATTGCATATTTGTAAATCTAGATAAAATTATAAACCAATTGTTCAGAGAACAATTGAAGGTCTTTCCATCAAAACAATGTATTTTGATATGAAAAGTTGTGAAACTAAGTTTAAAATGTCATTTCAATCGTCAAATGATAGCTCCTAGTAAGCTGATTCCAAAAATATATTGTTTCCATACATTTTTTTTAAATAAGGGAGATAATTTGTTACTTCCGGTTTGAAAAATGTTACTTCCGATTATATTTGAATATTTACTTGACACTGATTCCAAAAATATCTGGTTCTATATACTTTTATATTAAAAAGTACAAAAAAATAGCTATTTCCGGTTTACAAAAGGTCACTTCCGGTTGTTTTTTACAAGGTTAAATGGTTTGATATCTTTTTCTAAAAGTTGTATATCTTTATCATGTATACATATAGAATAAAAGCAAAGGTCAAAATCTAGAACGTCAAATTAAGCTATGACCTTGAGATCAGTTTCAAGGTCATAAACCAAGGACCTCAAATCAAAAGACCATAGGTCTTTATTATATTTAGTTAATGAGTTATATCACCAAACGCGTATTTTTAAATACAAGAGGGGAGAAAACTCCCTTTTACTTTCAACGTACGCTTGCAATCAAAATTTACATCTTACGACATGTCGCAACTAACAATTTAGTAAAAATAATTTGTTGATATCTTATACAGTCTTTGGATATAAGTGAAAATAAGCCAAATTCAAATATTAGAATATGACCTTGACCTTTGACCTTGACCTAATTTTCATTTTTTGGGACCAAGGACCTCAAATCAAAAGATCCTAGGTCTCTATCACTTATGATTTATAAGATAGAAATTCATATCACTTATATCAGATGCATAAGGGGAAATAACTCTCATATGGAGCGGTCATATCGCTTCGGTCAAAATAGGACAAATCATGCGAAGGATATAACGAGCAATTTTGTAAAATAAATTTGTCATAATCTTTTACGGTTGCGAAGGAGATGCGCTAACAAGGAAAACAGTGTTTGGGGAGATAACTGCTACAAAGAAAAGTATTCGTTTACGCAGGGTAAATTTCAAAAGTGCATAAACTGTTCGATATCATATACCAAATATCTAAGCGACATATTGCGAAACAAATGTTTATCGCAAGAACAAAATTAGGCGGAAGAAAAAAAAAAAAAATAATCAGAAGAAAAACAATAGGTCTTTCCACAGAAAAGTGGAAAGACCTAATTATTAGATCTGTCTTACCTTTGTGACTTACTGTTGGTGTTTATTATTTTCAGTTCGGTGCGTATCGATCTGCATGGTATAACTCTGCATGTTAATATGGCAAAGTCATCCTGGCTTGACATTGATAGCACTTAAAAGGTAAACTACCGATCATAAGGTTAGATGAGCGTCAGAATACAACCTGTCCGAAAATAACATGAAAAATGTCGCTTTTAAAAGAATAAAAGTAGAGCCTACCAAACAGATACAATCACAAAAAATACTGAAATCCGAAGAAAATTGAAGCGGAAAAAACCTAATAATAGCAAAATCAAAAGCTCAAACACAGCAATTGAAAGAACAACAACTGTCATATTATTGGTACAGGCATTTTCTTATGTAGAAAATGGTGGATAGAACCTTGCAACACCGAATATCTCTGTTATTTATATTAAGTCTTGCAAACAATACGCTATTGTACATATCTGTCATCATATACATGTTTATGGAAATAAATTACAAAACAACTATTACCAATCGATGAACTAATTTTCCCTCATCATTAGAGAGGTTATATGTCGGAATGCGCATGTGGTGTATTAAGAAATGCTTAATACTACTAGTAACACTTTAAAGAGTCGAAACCTCTGCTGAGGACAATTTTTTCCAGAGGGTATCACCACCCACTAGCTCAGTAATTTGGTACTGGCATGATATAAAATTGAGAATGGGAATGGGTAAAGCTAGGTTCACACTGCCGATCAGACCAACTCGATCAATCTCGATCAAGAAAAATTAAGCGATCGGGAAACTGGTCTGTGTCAATCGACAAGAATGTTCGGGGTGGTCGACCTTAGTCGTCGTCGATCTGACTTTCTACCCGAGAGTTTTTGACATGTCAAAAACATCGAGTAAGGATCGAGAAGCCAGTCACTCGAGAAGAGGTCGAGAATTCGTCGAGTAGCCGTCGAATTCATCGGGAAAGGATCATGTAGAGATCGAGTTTGGTCGGAATACAAATAGTTTACCGATCAGTACTCGATCATTTCGATCTTTACTCGACTAATATCCGATGATTTCCCGATCAACGACAGCCTGTACGATTTGTGATCAAGATGAACTCGACCAATGCCTGATGGCTGCATGATCATTGCGACTTCTATATTTTTCTCATCCGAGACCAACTCGACCAATACCCGATCTCTACCCGACCACATTTGACCACTCTTCGATCTCTACTCGGCCATATTCGAGTATACATGACTGCTACACGATTCTCTCAAAATGTGTGCAGCTCTAATTAACTCTCATATCTTTGGTTCTGCAAGAAAATATATTGTCACTATCATTTTTAACTGTACACAAATTCCTTCCTGTACAGTACGCGTCTGTAATTTTGCAAAGAGGTGTAAAATTTTAAAAGAGAGAATACAGATACCAAAGGAACAATCAAACTCAAAGGTCAAACCGACACAGTCATAGGAAAAACGAAAGCCGACGAGATTACACTCAGAAGTGAACATAACACAACATAAAAAAATAAAAGCATATGCAACACGAAACCCAATAAAACCTGAGATGATCTCAGGTGTTTCGGAAGGGAAGAAGATTCTGCATTTTTGCCCAAAAGGATTTTTCAAAATATGAAAGTACTTGCGCATTACAATTCATTATTAGACAGCTGATGACTAATTTACCCTTCAAATATAAAAAAGAAGATGTGGTATGATTGCCAATGAGACAACTGTCCACAAGAGACCAAAATGACACAGACATTAACAACTATAGGTCATCGTACGGCCTTCAACAATGAGCAAAGCCCATACCGCATATTCAGCTATAAAAGGCCCCGATAGGACAATGTAAAGCAATTCAAACGAGAAAACAAACGGCCTAATTTATATATTAAAAAAGAACGAAAAACAAATATGTAACACACAAACAAACGACAACCACTGAATTACAGGCTCCTTCAAAGTTTGTTTTTAAGAACACCAATATTATACTTTAGCTGTTTAATGGGCTATTTTTGTTTGACTGTCCGTATTTTACGTATGTCCTGATATTTTTGTAGTATAAAAATAAGAAATTGGGTATAATTGCCAATGAGACAACTCTCCACAGGACACCAAACGACACAGAAATTAGCAACTATATGCCACCGTACGGTCGAATGTATACAAACACTTTTTGCATACGCTTTTTGATACAATTTTATTAAACAAATGAGACAAAAGACAAATTATTTTTATTTGAAATCGGGATAGATATATGTAAACAGTTTCAGAAAAGGTATCCTCAAGGGGATTGAAATTTTTGGCAAATTTTGGGAAAATATGTGACATCTTTGCCCCCCATTTGCAATATAATTAGTAAAAAAGGCAGGTTGTTGCCATCGATACACCAGAAAGAAATACCTTGAACCATTCAACTACTGGTTACATGAATCAGATCTATGGAAAATACTGATTACATACATGTGCACATATATGACACAAACAGTAGGCTTAATTTGTAAGAAAACAAGGAAAAGGGGATATTAATATTTATGTATATTTCTATCTAACATCTGTACTTATCCAGTGACAAATCTCATTTTGAAGAATAGAGCAGGAAACTCAAAACAATTCAGCGTCCTACTCTACTTTCAGGATTTTTTTTTTTTAACATTGGGGTCCTCTTTGTTCAGTTCCTGCAAGTCTCGCATACTTTTGATTTTGCCATTTAATTGGGGTAAATTTTAACTACTGAATCTAACCTGATAAACGGGGAACGTGTCCATTGAACACAGATAATTGCGTTTCATGAAATTTAGTTGAGGCAAAATAAAATTAGAGAACGGAAACGTATTGTTAGGACGTACGTATACGTACAAATGTACTCACGGACGGACAAGGATAACATGTAGTGCCTCCTCCGTTGCAGTGGAAAATATAAAAAAAAATCAGACGTTTTTATACTGAAATTGTACATATCCGACTAATGTCCGACTATCCCTACGACCCCTATACGATCAAGTTAGTGGTCGGGTTTGAGTCGTGATGGAGTCGTTAAGGAGTCGCGAATGGTCGGGTTAAGGTCGTGTACAGTCGGATAGCAGTCGGGTAGAGATCGTAAACAGGCTAGATCAAGCATTAGGTTGAGCTTGGTCGTGGAAATTTGGACAATCGGGAGCATCGAGTTGATCTGATCGGCAGTGTGAACCTAGCTTAATGTGTCAAAGAGACAACAACTCGACCAAAGAGCAGATAACAGCCGAATGCCACTAATGGGTCTTCAATACAGCGAAAAAATCCCGCACCCGGAGGTGTGTTTCAGTTGGCCCGTGATATTGCTTTGATAATAAAAAAAATACTTAACTCAAGGAAAGCTCGGACTGAGAGTAATTGCATTATCAATTCAATGTAACAGTCTTGTGAAAACTCCATTATAGCCTATCCCTATCTATTTATCCTGTATCTATCTTTTATTCTGCAGTGTATATATGAAACATTGAACTTCAGTGTCTGACTTATTGTATGAAACATTATTATGTCGCGATATTTCATCTGAGAGCTCGAAACACTGCGTTCACTGAGCTCAACACACGA
The DNA here is from genome assembly GCF_963676685.1 of Mytilus edulis. Classification (NCBI taxonomy): domain Eukaryota; kingdom Metazoa; phylum Mollusca; class Bivalvia; order Mytilida; family Mytilidae; genus Mytilus; species Mytilus edulis. Next base: position 71,830,238 of record NC_092349.1, on the reverse strand, counting down.
CATATTATCAGGTGTGTTTTTTCGAGCGGTCAAGATGGACTTTTGTAAATGTAATATCAATTCGCCATCCATATGTCATCTGCCTCTTTTGAGTCTATTATGAATGTTCCATGTTTTAGTCACAAGTTAAGTTTAAATAAATTATATTCAAGGATAAAATCACGATCATGTCTCAATGCAATGAATGCACCGTTACATTACAAAGTTCTGTGATCGATATCATTCTTGTGGTGGTCTAGAAGTTTAACATAAGAAAAACCGAAATACCAAGTCTATAATAATAGCCTAAGCCCTTGACATAAATGTATCTATATAATATGTTAGAATATATTTTTTCACTCTTTTGGTCTGTTGGAAAATGTTTTTGTACTGTGTTTAGATCCCTCTACAGTGACATTTGTTACATGCACACTAACATTATCATACCCACTGGTGTAAACAAAGCCAATAAAGAAATTAAAACAGTTTATAAGCTTCAATGGGACCAGACCGATCTCCCTCTATATATAGAATCTGTTCAGAATGAAATTTCAAAGCTGAAATTGACTCAAAAACCATCCAACAGCATCCAAAATATCACAAAAGCCTTACTTACAGCCTCAAACAAAGCTGTACCAACCAAACCCATTAAACTGAAAGGACCAAAATGGAAGGCATCACCTAGAGTCTACAAACATTTTAAAAATGGCAAGCAGCTATACTCAAAATGGTATAGACATAGAGGGTGAATTGGAATTCAATCCTGCTATACAGAGAAAGGCATTCGCAAAGTACTATGAAGATCTCAGTATCACAAAAGAATCAAAATTTGATAACTCATATCTGGAACTATGCCAAATAAGGCAGCGACTCGTGGAAGAAGTTCTATATAACCAACAAACAAATATAGAACCGTACAAAGAAGATGACATCTTCAAAGCTATAGACAACCTAAACACTGGCAAATCTCAAGATGAGTACGGATTATGTGCAGAACATCTAAAACTTGCTAAAAAAAACAGTCACACCGACGCTCACAAATATATTTAATAATATACTCATTAATAGAACTGTCCCAACTGAATTCAAGTCCGGAATTCTAACTCCAGTACTTAAAAAAGAAAAAAATGTCTAGTTTCCAGCTATAGAGGAATCACTGTAACCCCTGTTATCTCTAAACTCCATGAACTCTGTATTCTTGGAAAACTCAGTATTACTCCTAACACTGAGCTACAATTTGGATTTACAAACGGGCTATGTCCACTAATTGCTAGTCTCATTATATCAGAATGCAAATGTAAACGGAAAAACAACTCTCTCTATCTGGCTACTGTTGATGTTAAATCTGCCTTTGATGTAGTGCAGCATTTGATACTCTACGACAAAATGCTAGAAAGGAATATACACCCAGATTTATGGTTTGTCATCAAGGATCTATACTCTGGCCTTACATCTAAAGTCAAATGACAAGGAGAACTTAGTGACAGCTTCAATATACTCCAAGGAGTTAGGCAGGGTGGAATATTGTCAACTCGTCTATATAAAATATTTCTAGAGGATCTACTAGTAGTATTAGAGAAAAATGCAATAGGATTCAGTCTGGGAGATATATACTGTGGAAAGCCTACCTGTGTTGACGACATCGCCCTGATAAGCTCTTATCCAGCAGAACTACAATTAATGCTAAACACCATTGGAAGATATGCAAATCAATTACAATATCCATCCAACAAAATCGAAAGTCATCTGCTACGGGCCAGCAAAGAATCACAGAACAAACACCTGGAACTTATCAGAAAATATAATTGAACTCTCAAATGAAACTGTTCATTTAGGCCTAAAAAGATCAATCGAAAAGGAAAATGAAGTAAATATAGAAGACCGTGTAAAATCGTCTCGAAGAACAAACTATGCCCTTACGAATTCAGGACTGCATGGTACAAATGGACTAAGCTCTAAAATCTCCTACACAATATATAGGACATATGTGCTACCAAGACCTTTATATGGTCTTGAAATCCTTTCTCTAACAAAAACTCAGATTCAGATTTTGAAGATGTTCCATTTTGGTACACTGCGTGCAATACAAGCACTGCCACAAAGACAGCAAAACCGGCGGTATACTTACTTCTTGGAGTTCTCCCTGTAGAAGCAGAAATTCACAAGAAGAAATTAACATTTCTACATTCCCTTACAACTTGCTCCAACAATAAAATTAAAGAAATCATTAACAGACAAATTGCAGTGAACTTTGAAAACAACAATAGCTTCTTCTTTCAAACTGCTTTCTTACTATCAAAATATAATCTACCCGACATCTTTGACAAAAACATTCCAATTCCATCAAAACTATCCTGGAAGAAATTAGTAAAAACAGAAATCTCATCCTTCTGGACCCGCAGACTCAAAACGGAAGCTCACCAAATGTCATCTTTAAAATTTCTGAACCTCAACTTTGGCATTGCAGAAACAACTCATCCTGTATGGGAATCTGTAGAGCAGAATATGATAGAAATTCGAAAAGCATCTACTAAAGTAAGGATGCTGACAGGGACCTACATGGTGCGAGCCGACAAACACAAGTTCAGCCAATATACAAATTTAATTGACCCCATATGCCTGCTATGCCACAGGGAAATAGCGGATATCTTACATGTTCTTACACAGTGTCCTGTTCTAGACAATGAGAGAAAAGAACACTTCACTCCTATTAAACAACTTGTGACTGAAAACTCTTCTCCTGGAACATGGGAACTGCTGTTCAATAATAAACTAGCAGTTACGCAACTTGTACTGGACTGTACAAAATATATCAAACAACTTGGATTCAAAGAAGAGTTAATTCTTAAACTGGAAACGCTTACAAGACACTTCTGTTTCAAGCTAGATTACAAAAGGTTATCTCTTCTGAAAAAGCTAGACGGCTGACAATTATCATAAAGAATTGGATGGTGAAACATAGACAATGAAAAAGTGAAATATTAGATACATTTTTAAACTATCATGACTGTTACTGTATATATTCTGTAACATGTATTTTATTCTTACATAATTTTAAGAAAGCTATTTGCTGGTAAAATGAATGACTTATTATATGGGTTATGACCTTCTGAAGATTGGTTTATCTTTTTTTATGTATATAATTGTATATTTTATCTACTATGACTTTTTTTTTACAATTCACTGTCAATGTATAGCACACCACCACTGGATTTTACTTTGATGTAATATATTTTATCCCTGTTTCTTCCCCCTTTTTAATATTTTAATATTACCCGATAAGGGGTGTTCCTTATAATAGGAAGCTCATACGAAGAAACGAAGAAAGAAGTAGAAAAATAAAACACCTATGCAATCTAGCTATTTAAAGAACTAGAATGTTTTATATTAAAATGTTTAATATGACTTTTTTGAAATGAATTAATCTTTTACTCTTTCATACTCTAAATATTCCTTCATTCAATACATACAATCAATCCTTTCACAAAGTATTAAAATGACATACTATTAGTTTGTTAATTAGAAATAAGGTTAATCAACTGACTTGAATATAAGAATATTTAAAATCCAAGAAGTATACTAGTAATATAAATAACATGAATATCAAAGTTGAATATATCAAGCAGGTAATTTTCACTGCATTCCAATATGTCTGCAGTCTAAATCTACCAGAAACAATGAAAACCTATAGTGAAACTTTTGGTCAAAAGATTGACCAATCAAAAGGTTAGAATTTTACCTCAAAAATGATATTAAAGAAAAGAGGTTCACCAAAGGGAAAAGAGAATGATACTAGAACAATAGTGCTAGAAATAGAAACATTGAGTAACCAAACTATCAAAGACTACAATTAAATTAATAATCAACAATATCATATTTGATATATCAATCAAATATGACTCTGCCACAAACTCCCCCTTGATGTAAAATGACGTCCTGGTCATTTACAAGAAGGAATACATACATATAAAAATATCAATAATAAAAGGTCTTAAAATAAATATAATAAAATACTAATCATTAGTAAGGACTACGAGTAGTGCCTCGCCTGCTCGTCTCTCTAATCCTGGAAATAAACCATGTCTCAAACAATCAGAAATAAAATTAGCCTTTTGTTCCCACTGTTGCTATACAGGAACAGCAACCTTGTGAACAAACTCACCTTAGCGCATCCATTCTGGTTCAAGACGGGTACGTGTTGAACATCTAGGTACAGGAAACGGAGGTAATGGTATCACAACTGGTTCAGATTGTGTCACTATCTCATCCTGTTGATCTCATGAAGCGATTTCTACTGTGCTTTGTACATCAGAATCATCTTCACTGGTACCAGTTGCAGAAAAGTGGGCATCCCCTGTGTCATTTTCAACTGGAGTATCCATATCTTCTTGATTAGGGTCCATATGATACAGTGGAATATCATTATCCAATCTCACAAGATCATCTAACTCCTCATCACTACTCTCATAATCAGATGGCTCTGGTGATGTCTCAATTTTGTTCTTGGAAGTAGTACTGGTCTGGGTGGTGGTTCTGGCTTTCCTTGAGTGAAGCAAAATTAATTATCAACAATATCATATTTGATATATCAATCAAATATGACTCTGCCACAAAATGTTCCTCATTACTGTTTTTACTTTGCAGAAATAATAATAATAATTGATAAAGATATACAAGTGTGGTTTTACTAGTACAGTTTACTTTTCATGGACAGAATTTAAAAAGTATACAATGTAGATTAATTAAAATCAGGCTATGATATAAAAAAAAACCACCTTAGATTGACAAATAGTCATAGAACATGTAGAAGTTCTTATTATGCTTATGCAATAACAGTTACATTGTTATGAAACATATACACATATCAAATTAAATTTTGGTGGCGTCACTTGAACCGTTCTAGAGTTCCACCTTTTACAAATAGAAAAATGCAGCATGTTCTGTTCTCTAACTGAAGTTTGCCTCAATCAAATTTTATACAACTTATAAACAATACTTATTACCACCAAACTCAAATTTAGTACACATTTAAATATTAACACTTGCACCGTTCCTCAGTTATGTCCATTTATAACTTTAATTGATATGCATGCATGGGCAACATCAGTGTCCCGGACACATTCTTCATTTATTTCTGGAGTATATATATTTTTCGTAACGAGTTAACCCCCACCCTACTTACTTCCTATTTTTGTTTATGAACGTAATGTTGGGATCAACTGTGCAAAATTTAAGAAAAAAATATAACTTTTTATTAACACCCATATACCAGTTTGGAGGTAACTATTTTTTTAATTTTCAACCCAGATGCAACTATTTATCCATGCAAGACAAGCTATGTTTGTTAAAGTGTGCAAAAGAGAAAGAAATATATGGAGACTGCCTTCAAATATTATAGTAATCAAAGGTATAGTTTTCCACTAGTAATTTTTGGGGCCCTTTATAGCTTGCTGTTCGGTGTGAGCCATGACTCCATGTTGAGGATAGTACTTTGGCCTATTATGATTTATCTGTATAAACTGTGACATGGATGGAGAGTTGTCTCATTCATTTGGCACCCATACCACATCTTCTTATATCAATGAAATCACTAAAATTAATAACTGAATAAAATAATTGGCGTCCTATTGAAGTTGCACATGAGATATGTTAACTATGACAAATTACAATGGTAGAAATGAGACCGCGGTGGCCGATTGGTCTAAGTACTTATTACTGTAATCAGTAGCTAGTCCAAACTGAGGTTGTGAGTTCGAAATCAGCTCCTGCGGGTGCACTCGACTCCAATGTTAATTGACTAGGATTGTCGGTTTTCCTATCTAAGGTCGATGGTTTTATCCGGGCATTCCAGTTCACTCCAGGTTCTTCCACCAAAATAATAAAACTGAACGCCTCGAAATAGCCCAAAAGCGGTGCTTTAAAGTGGCGTTACAACAAAAAAAAATTAAAATCAATTGTAGAAATGGTTTTGTCCATGCTTACGTCGTATGACGTCTTGAAAGGCTGTGATATTTTTTTTCTTTGACGCTTTACATCGAAAAAATCATAACCTTTCAAAACGTCATAACTATTTGGACTAATTTACACCATATCGTATGGTGGTACTCCTCGGAAAGGAGATAAATAGAGTACAAATACATAGCTACGTATATAACGGAAATTGCAAGCAAAGTTGCTAACATTTGAAATAGAGTAATGGCTGAGTCCGTGTTTTAACATGGGAAACCCCTGAATATGCAATCAAAGAGGTTTCATGTCCAGTTTCCCTATATATTTCTTGAGAAATTAATCTATTTGCACGAATTATATAATATTACAAATATTATCAAAATGGGTCAAACAGCCAAAACAGTATCGTATGTATAGGCTAGGGCTTTCCCGGTTAACACAATTCCGAATTTGTTCTGTTAGAATCGACATAATTCCGTAGATTTGTTTTCATTTAACTATGGGCTAACGCTCCGCGTAAAATATTCAAATATAAATGCCCAACACATGGTTAAATGAAAACAAATCTACGGCTGCGATGAATTATTTCTTAATTATATTAGTCACTGGTGGTAACCGGATGGTCGTAACTTAAAGTTACGACCATCCGAAGATGGGAGACAACTCTAGTAATAAATTTTTCTTTTCCGATTTTCGTGCAGTAAAAAAAATGTTTCAGTCAAACCGCTTGTCTCATACATACTAATCGTCAGTGTGTTGATATTGAAACAAAATTTGATACATAAAAACATTCCAATTTTCGTAAAATGATCATTCAATAATTCGAGCATGATGGTCGTAACTAAAAAAATCAAAAATGTTCAGGATGGTCGTAACTTAAAATTGTGATGGTCGTAACTCTTTATTAAATAGGACCGAATAAGACAAGTCAAGAGTTTTAAATGTGTCTATTGTTATATGAATATATTATATGATATATTTGTGAAGTTGATTTCACTAAATGATAAAAACTAAAAAGGATGAAGAGAGGGATACCTGTAAAGTGCGAAAGGAAAGAAAATTGGAATGAATCGAAAAAAAAACCAATACAAAATGAAATGACCAATCACTGTTTCTTAAAATATAATGTATAAAATCGACCAAGAGGCAACTAATTATAAGCGGTTAAGTTTAATAACAATATAAATTTCTCAAAAGTGGAGAATTCATTTTAAAACACAGCTCTGGTTATGATCATTCTTAGTTACGAATTAAGAAAAGGCGCTTTTAACTAATTTAACATCACATGAAATAACAGTATCCTGATTTATTTTTTTTATATTTTACATGTATTGAAAAGATAAACTTTTAAAAAACTAGTATGTACTTACTAGGCGGAATTCAAAAGAAAAATCTACAATTTAAAATTGATACTTTAAGTCGAGATAGCATAAGTAAGGAATCAAAATAATGTAATGGAGGTCGTTATCGAGACAAGACCATATCCGCGAATTCGCAGGTCCGTTATCGAATTAATTAAAAGTCGTATTGTCTTTGGTATATTGTCAAGCTGATTATAAGGTGCAATTTCGAAGTTCAGGTATAATTATTACCCGTGGTTTTAGAAAGTTCTGAATACGCCTATTGGTACCATGCTATCCGCTATACATCTTTGTGTTTCTTATGGAAAATACCGTGAACCCTGGACCACAGGTTTTTTTATTCCAAATTCACAAAGGGAATGATGCATCCGATCTTAATAACCACCATCGAGAAATTACAATTACTGATTCATTGGTGAAGCTTTTTTAATAAGATACACGTCTTTGTAAATTCTTAAATAAATATCATATCATTGGTGATAGCCAAATTGGGTTTACCAAAAAAAAACCACGACCATCTGACCATATGTTCATTCTAAAAACTACTATTAATAAGTATTGTAATACAAAAGAAGGTAGAGTGTTTGCCTGCTTTATTGATTTCCAGAAGGCTTTTGATACTGTCATTCTCCCAGGGACAAAACTTAAGCTATTGAATATAGTTAAAGAGTATGATAAGAGATCTCTTTAGAACTAAAGTTGGAGTAAAACAAGGAGACAATTTGACTCCAAATTTGTTTAAAATTTGTATAAATGAACTTCCTGATTTTATTAAAAGTTCCCCTGATCAAACTGTTGTTTATTCACGACCAGTTTATTCTTTACTATATATATGCTGATGATATTGCCATTTTTTCAACCTCAGCAAAAGGACTTCAAAGTAAATAGTTATCAAAGGTACCAGGATTATAATTTAGTACGCCAGACGCGCGTTTCGTCTACATAAGACTCATCAGTGACGCTCATATAAAAAAAAAATATAAAGCCAAACAAGTAAAAAGTTGAAGAGCACCGAGGATCCAAAATTTCAAAAAGTTGTGTCAAATACGGCTAAGGTAATCTAAACTTGATGGATTAAGATCGGTGTTTGAAAATGAATCCCATTGAAACCAAGGTGCTTGTATTTAACAAGACAGGTATCAAACATGATTTTTATTTTAATAAAAGACTCATTGATTGTTCTCAACATTGTAAATATTAAGGAATAACTTTTAGTGCATCTGGATTTTTTTCCTTCGCTCAGAGAGAATTTTATAATAAGGCGTTAAAAGCCTACTATAAGCTACGCAAGGACATTCTGTCACTGAATCCAAGTTTAAAAAACAGTCTTCATGTTTTTGAGCATACAATAAAACCTATTCTCTTATATAGTACTAAAATTTGGGGATATTTCAACCCTTTCAAAAAAAAAAAAAAAAATCTATGACTACAAATGTAGATCAGACTTATCCTACGATTCTTTCAGAAAGACTACGCATGAAATTTTGTAAACATTTACTTGGTGTTACCAAAAGAGCAACACATTTTGCCAATCTTTCTTAACTCGGTAGATTCACTCTGTATTTTGACATTGCAAAGTCTATGATCAGATACTAGCACAGGCTTGACAATTTGGGATCATCTTTCCACTACTAGAGGAGCCATATTTAGAGTCAAAATTACTACACAATAAAAAAAACATCCTTCCCTATATGAATCCTTAATCTTCTTTCTAAAGAATATCAAAGGGGTTAGCAATTTACATTGTTTGCTATATGCTGATGATAATGTATTTTTTTGAATTTCAGCAAACAGTATTCATACATAGCTTGTAGCCAGGATAATATTTAAAAGATAGAACTTTATGCTTCAACTCAGCGTGCTGGTCTTTTAAATCTAAGGACATTCATACAATATAAACATATAACATTAACATTATTTTCAACCTGCATATGTATGTGATAGTTGCCGCAGTACATTTAGTTCTACCTTGTAATATTATCCTAGCTACAAGGCTGGCTATAAACTACTAATATTTGATCTTATTCTTAAATTCAAAGCGTGTAGCATTGTAAAATATTTACCTGCATATGTATGTAATATTTGCCGCAGTACATTTAGTTCTACCTTGTAATATTATCCTGGCTACAAGCCTGTCTATAAACTACTAATATTTGATCTTACTCTTAAATTCTTTTTATTCTAAACCAATACTTAGAACAAATATCAATGATGTACCGCAAGATCGTCATGCAATCGATAAAAAATAAAGACAACACGTTAAAAATACCAGGCATTTGTGGATTTTCATTAATCATGATTCACCAAAAGCCGAATATTTGAAAGCCAATGGTTTATAAAAACTTGCAATAGCTGATTAAAAATTAAAGAAGATTGTTCAAAATTGTACGTTCAATAATTTCATCTGCCGACATGATTGCAGGTAATAAAAAGTCGTAAATAACAAAAATCTGAAAGCAAATATTCAACAATTTTATGCCTTAACGTACAGTAAAAATATATTAATACTCAACCCTAACATACTATTTGGCTTAATGTGAGTTGATTAGTTTTCAATGTTTCTCCTAAATGGTGGTCGTTTGGAACATATCAAAAATGTATGTTTGATAATTCTTTAACTTAATTTCTGCATACCATTATCAGAGTAACAAATGAAATAATATTTTTTGTAGTAAACTTTATATAACAACTGAGTTTATTAACATGGTTATGCATGTGTACAGTACTTTTAAAATAGTTTGATAAAAGTTCGTCTAAATACTTGAGTTACGGTCATCTTTCAAAGTTACGACCATCTTTTGTCGGTTACGACCATCATCAAAAATACTATAGTGGACATTACGACCATCACAAGTTAAAGTTACGACCATCATGTTCGAATTTTTGAATGACTATTTTACGAAAATTGGAATGATTTTATGCGTCAAATTTGGTTTCAAAATCAACACACCCACGATATGGGTATGTGACACAAGCGGTTTGACTCAAATGAACCTTTTACTGCACGAAAATCGGAAAAGAAAAACTTATCCATAGAGTTGTCTCCCATATTCAGATGGTCGTAACTTTTAGTAACTTTTAGTTACGACCATCCGCTTACCACCAGTGATTAGTAGAAACTAGATAGAGAAATTATTTTAAAATTTTCCACTCATTAAGATTGACCTCAAATCATTTTATTAGTTATAGCTTTATGACCACTGACCAGCAATAGATGACAGCGGTAAATGATGGGTTTGTTCAAAGTAACATACATGTAAGACCTGTTGGTGACCTGTTGGTGACCTTCTGCTGTTGTCTATTCTATGGTCGGGTTGTTGTATCTTTGACACATTCCCCATTTCCATTCTCAATTTTATGTAAGACTCAAATCAACTTTCGTTCCCTTAATCGACTTTCAAATTTGACGTAATGATGAAATGGAATTCAACCCAACGACGGCCAATTCATAACGCTCTAACAAACGTATTTCTCTCTTTCTCAATCAACGTCCAATATTTGACTGCTCAAATCAACGTCTTTTTTACGAATTTGTCCCAATCATGCCAATGGCGTCACAACTTTATTTAAAAAAAACCTTTCATATTCATAATTAGATAAAGGAATTATCCTAATACAAATGGTTGTTTGAAACTTAAACTCAAAACGTTAAAAAAAAAGATCAGGTAGAGTCCAAATAATAAAACTTTTCAACAATTGTATTTACTTCTTTATTCTGTCTATTGTTTGAAAATGTATATTTCCCTTATCTATATATTTTGGCTGCTGTATCATTGTCTTATACCCACATGTCAACTATTTATAGGAAAATGAAATGCATAGTAAAACGTTGATCCAGTGGCATAAGAAAAACATGTGCCACTTGAGCTACGTACTAATATATATTGATATATATGCATGAACATATAACATGATATCGGAGTTTGTCTTACCTTCGCCGTATTTGCCACAACGTGTTGAAATTTTGGGTCCTCAATGCTCTTCAACTTCGAAACGCGCGTCTAGCGTATAAAAATATTAGCCTAATTGATTATTCTTACTGTCGAAATGAGTTGTGGAGAATCGTGATTTTTTTTAAATATACATTGTGCTGAACAGATCTCAGATTGGTATGGTATTCGGAAACATGATTTGTCCTATCATTTCTGCCGATATGACTCAATCCGTAAAAAAACCTCTGCTTAATAATTGTATTGCTAGTTTAATGGTCAACCGTTATCAAGAGTTCGGTAACTCAATTTTGTCTGGCGATATTGTACATCAAATATTGTGTACACTAATAAGTAATAAAGTTGTGAAATGAATTCTATATCATGTTTACAAATAACGATCATGTATCCTTAATTAATTAATTGATAGCTAAGATGAATATACCAATAGAGGCACATGCTGTATTTGAGTTGCTTTTTAAACAGTAAGATAATTTATCACCAAACATTAAGTTTCTGTTTGCTTTAAGAAATATTGAAGAGGTTTCGAGCAAATTCAATAATTTGATTGTAAATCAATTAAACATTTTTATCAACGCCAATAAAAATGAAACAAGCTATCTGAGAGTCACAAATTCATCTCCTAGTTTGTATTGCTAGAGGAAATTTCCTCCTGGTTAATTATTTTCTACAATCTGGTAAAAAATGTAAGGTGGTACCACAAATTCACCAAAATTAATTTTATTGGATAGATGTCAGTTTGACAAACACTAAATTTGGCCATTGAGAAGCTTGATATTTGTTAGAACGTGATTTAAATGTTCGGCTGATTTTATAGAATTTTCTTTCTGATGTGTTAGTACCACCTTAATAACTGGAAGTTAACATAATTATCATCTTCAGAGGAACAACAAATATTAGATGAATTTTGAGAGAGTTTTCGATAATAAATAGTGGTCTAAGTAGTGGCTACTGTAACCACTAGCCAGTCAACACAGAGGTTGTGAGTTTTGACCCCGGTCATGCAGGTGCACTAGACTTCAATCTAAATTACTAACATTAGTTAACGTCAGTTTTCCTATCGCAGGTCGGTGGTTTTCGCCGGGCACTCCGGCTTCCTCCACCAATAAAAATGGCTGCCACGAAATAGCCAAAATGTTGTTCTTAAAAGTGATGTTAAAGCAAATAAAATAAAATTAAAAACCAATTGTTCAGAAAACAATTGAAGGTCTTTCCATATCAAAGAAATTTTGATAAGAAGATAGTTGTTCATACTGATACGATAAATAATGGTTTAATCATATTTTTAAGTGATATAAAGGAGATAATATGCTACATCCGGTGAAATGAATGTCACTTCCGGTCTAATATGATAGCTTCTTTCACACTGATTCCAAAAATATATAGTTTCTATATACTTTTGTATTTAGAATGGGAGATACATGGTCACTTCCGGTTTGTTGAAAGTCATTTTTAGTCTTCAGTAATCAGCTTATGTATCTATATGACAAAATATATGGATTCTGAGTACTTTTATACGAAAAAATTGCAAAAAAAGGTTACTTCCGGTTTTCTCAAGGTCACTTCCGGTAGTCATTTTTCAAGGTCATTTGTCATCCAACCTTTTGCACAAGGTCAAATGCCATTAAAATGCACTTAGTTGAAGTTATAATCAAATAACCTCATATCAAGACATTTCAGGGGCACTAACTCCTATTAGATGCTATTTAATTGTATCAGACCAAATGTAACATATCTTCATAACTATATAGCAATCATTTTGCACTTGTTCTTTAATATGTATCTTTTCAAGTGTTGGAGAAAATGCAAAAACATGGAAAATTCCGAATTTAGAACTTGACCAAGACCTTTGACCTTGACCCCATTTTCTAATAAAGGGCCTAGGGATCTCAAATAAATACATTCCAGGGTTATACGGTTGACGGTTTATTAGTTAATAACACATAATGAGAAAATAATTTTGTAAAGGTAGATAACTCCTATAAAATTTCATCGAATCGCTTCGCTCCAAATAAGCCAAATTTTCCTTAGGATGTAACGAACAATTTGTAAAAAGAATTTTGTCGCTATCTTTTTTTGTTACAAAGGAGATGCACTCTGATGATAAACAGTGAATAGGGAGATAACTCTTACAAAGAAAAGTGTTCGGCTTAGCAGGGTTAAATGTAAAAGCGCATAAACTGTACGATACAATATGAGAAATATCTAAGCGACATATTGCGAAACAAACATTTGTCGCAATATCAAAATTAGGCGGAAGAAAAAAATAATAATAATAATAATCAGAAGAAATACAATAGGTCTTTCCACAGAAAAGTGGAAAGACCTAATAAAACATGTAAAATTAATGATAAAACTCAGGATTTTCTTATCCCAGGCATATATTACCTAAGCCGTATTTGGCTCAACTTTTTGGAATTTTTAATCCTCAATACTCTTCAACTTTGTACTTGTTTTGCTTTATAAATATTTTGATATGAGCGTCACTGATGAGTCTTATGTAGACGGAATACGCGTATGGCGTACTAAATTATAATCCTGGTACCTTTGATAACTATAAATATAGTCAATATGAAGAATTGAGACCAATAGTTGAGGTTTTATGTACAATGACCAAACCAATGACGGAGGAAGAGATTTTTGAAGTTGCAAATTATGGTATGCGTGATTAGTAGAGAGTTTGGACATTTTCTCATAAATACAAGCTAGGATTAGTCATTTATTCACATTTTTGCCAATTTTCTTACATGGAGATCAAAACAACATTAATGTTTTTTTTGTCCATAAGGAAAATGGACACAAAATATTTGGTACATATCTTTTAAAAGCATTTACTGAATACTAAAACTGATATATTTGACGTTGTTTATGATGTAGCCATGTAAGGTAATTTCGAAGTGCAGATCAAGCATTGTAGTACAGAAATATTATCAACAAGTCCAAATGGATACACAAGTACATGTTATATCTAATTTTCACACACATGACGAAGCAGTAAAATATTTCAACTTTATAACTCTACACTATCTTTTTTAAAATGAAAAACGAAAATAGCATAACCACTGTGTATCATCGCCACCAGAAATTGGGTACTAACGAAGCGGAGAGAAATAGAAAAAAAAGTAAACAAGTTAAGAATTAATTCAATTTAAAGCATTTTCCACTCATTTGATGAGGGTGCTGCTTAAGAAATGATTTTCTGATATATAATTCTTTAAATTATTAGGCCGATAAGTACAAAATTAATACAAGATTTTGTGTAATACTTCAAAACTTGCCACTTAGTACCGGAGAATTTCGAGGTCGATCATCTTCAGTCGTCCCATTCTCGAGATATTGAACTGTTTTTCATTATTTTTCCAGACACGTTTTTAGATTATTATAGTGTGGCATCATATTTACTGAAATTTGTTGTCAAAAACATGTTTTTTAAAGAATATGGACAAAAACATTGTTTGTTTGTTGTACGGCGAATTGCAGGACGTTGTACGGCGAATTGCAAAATAACAACTTTTGTCTGTACGGCGTCTTGCAATATATTATAATTTTAAGAGGAAATTAATCACTGTTTAGATAATATCAAGTGACGATATTTTGTTGATATCAAAGCTTTACAGGCTTACAGATATACACAATGTCTTACTTATCAAATATTATTAAATATATGCCGTTAATTCAGTTCAGAAGGCCTCTGTGCGTACCGCTTTTCGATTTTGTACAAAAAGTGTTTTTAACCATATTATCCTAAATACATTTATATATCGTTATACTACTAACGACTGTTGTCTTATTTGTTGTTAGGTTGAAATTGTGTAAGTTCAATAAAATAAACCGTCCATTCATCTTTTCTTGGTGCTAGCTTTTTTTTTTTTAGATAAAAACAGTGGAGATGTGGTATGATAGCAAATAAGATAACTATCCATCAGGATAAAATCAAGTGTATGCAAGCAATTATATGCTATCGTACGGCCTTCAAGAACGAAAACTCGTACCTTATAGTCGGCTATAAAAAGCACCGACAGAAAAATGTGGAAGGACTCAACAAGAAAACTAACGGTCTAACTCAGATACAGTGTAACAAAACAATTTATGAAAGCAACAAATAAGATAGAGATGAAGAAACGACAACCACCGAACCACAGGATCGAGAATTCGGACAGACAAAATTAAGAAAATACTTTGTTTGCATCGAAAGTAAGGAGAAAAAAATCGTGAATTGCATTTCGAATTAATTTTCTTGTCAGTTTCTTTTTGAAAATATATAATTTGCATACATCTTAAATGCTGTCAAGCAAATGGTATTTCTATCTAATGCATTTTATCTAATGCATAATTAGATGGGGGGGGGGGGGTCCGTTAACATGTTAACAACACCTTGATTTTGGCAAAAACAGTTAACGACAAATTTAAATGCTGATAAGAGTTAACAGCAACTTTAATTTACCCTTTTTTTCAAACGAACACAAAAGCAATGAAAAGGGGAAGTGCATATCTTCAGTGTATTCAAAAGTTTGAAAACCTCTGTACAAAGTCGCAGAAATGCCAAGCTTCGTAAGGAATCTTTTATAAAGCTGACTAATTTTCAGAAGACACACGCAAGTACCATATTTTTTTTATTGACACACGGACAGACAATTGAACGGATGGAAAAGCAGACGGAGTGATTGACTCCAAGAAAAAGGACTAT
Source organism: Mytilus edulis (assembly GCF_963676685.1). Taxonomy (NCBI): domain Eukaryota; kingdom Metazoa; phylum Mollusca; class Bivalvia; order Mytilida; family Mytilidae; genus Mytilus; species Mytilus edulis. The sequence continues at coordinate 71,814,312 of NC_092349.1, read as the reverse complement.
GTCATGAATAATCGAAAATGTTTCAAACAGCAAAAGGGAGGCTTATTCTGGTTGAGTAAATGTTTTATGTCAATCAGTCGTAGCAAACTTGGGTTATCGTCATGACGTAGGAAAGTGTAACAAACAGATAGAATGAGTGAATACTATAGTGCGCGAACATTATTTTTTTTTATGGAGGGGGCTCTTATAAATTATGGTTACATCTCATTGAGGGTATTCATACGACTCATTGCTTACATTTTTATACGACCCCAAAAATGTTTTGGGATCGTATAATGGTATGATGTCGTCGTCTGCGTTGTCTGCGTCGTCTGCGTCGTCGTCCGAAGACACATTGGTTTCCGGATAATAACTTTAGTTTAAGTGAATAGATCGTCATGAAATTTTTCAGAAGGTTAAATACCACAAAAGGAAGGTTGGGATTGATTTTGGAGATGATGGTCCCAACCGATTAGGAATTAGGGGCCAAAAACAAACATTTATCTAGTTTCAGGATAATAACTTGTGTAGAAGTATTTCAATTGCTCTGAAATAATACCGCAATGTTTAAAACCACAAGTAGAAGGTTTGGGTTCATTTTAGGGGTTATGGGGCCAAAGTTAAGAACTTAAGGGCCAAAAAGGGGTAAAAACAAACATTTTTCTAGTTTCAAGACAATAACTTATGTGTAATTGTATGGATCCCTCTGAAATTGTACCACAATGTACCATATGACAAAAGGGAGGCTGGGATTAAGTTTTGGGTTAATTGCCCAAAATATGTAGGAATTAGGGGCCAAAAAAGGGCCAAAAGAAGCATGTTTCTAGTTTCCAAACAATCATGACAATAACTTGTGTTTAAGTGTATGGTTCTCTCTGAAATTGTACTACAAGGTTCAATACTGCAATGGAAAGCACAGGATTGAGTTTAAGGGTTATTGCTCCAAGGGGGTTTCAAAAAGTTGGGGGGGGGGGGATTTTTGTTTACCATTTTTTGAAAGGCTTCCTTTTATTCAAAATATTTCAAAATTTTGGAAAAGTTTCAAGAAGAAATCTTTAATTGCACAGTATTGTGCAATAGATTTGTTAGATCTTTGTGACAAAAACCTATATTATGTCAAAAATTTGATCACAATCCAAATTCAGACAGAATCGAGCTTGAATATTGTGACCAAATTTGCCCTATCTGTTCAGGGTTCAACCACTGGGGTCGTATAAAGCTGCGCCTAGCGGAGCACCTTGTTATTAAAAGGAATTACGAAGGTTTACTGATTTTTATTTTAAATCATCAAAACCAGTGTATAAATCAGAAAGTAACATGTAAAGTGTCACAAATTCAAGCGCTCTTTCATCTCCAAGTCCCAATTAAGAACTCTGAGCTGATATAAAAAAGCCTTGGTCCATCTTTACATTTCTGAAGTCAGAGACTAGCAAATTTGACATCAATTTGAGAACCAAGTCCTTATTTTCGGCCTCTTCTACCAGGCCACACTGTTCAGTTATTTTACGAATTGCGAATTGAAAAGGTACTTTATTTTTCACAATTCCGTCCAGGTACTCTGGGTCAATATAACTTATCAAACATTCCATATACATCTGAATTATTTTCATCATTGGACTGACCAGGGTTTTAGCTGGATAAGAAGTGGCCTTTCCTTTTAACGTTTTGGATACATTTCAAATAGAAGGCATATATAACTACATTGGTTAGACGTATAAAGAGAGGCATGATATATCCCTAAACATGTTTAACACTGCCGCATGTGTTGCACCTGCATGACCCAACTTGAGTCCGAAACCTTTGCTACATTTGTATATAGTCTTGTATTTATTTCATTTTTTAAATTTTGGTTCATTTATATGTTTCAAGAAACAAACATTGAACTTCTACCCCCTTTTTGTAGTTAAATGATTGCTCACTTAGGAGACAGCTTCAGGTATATCAATACACAGTTACAAGTTTAGTTTTGCATTATAGCTATGGTGAATTTTCTAAATATGAAAGTTTTTGTACAATTGAATTGATTTTTAGATAGTAGAATAATAATATAGCCTTCCTAGTGGGTTTATATGAACATTTAGATTGTTTTTAGCATGTTTTATAAGCCATTTTTCAGTTTGAACGTCCATACGTTCCTATCCGTACCGCCATAGATTTAGAAATTTTGTATTGTTTTTCAAGATTTGACGCTCGATCTTTTCAATTCAATTTTATGGAAAAAACAGCAGAAATGCATATGATTTTTTTTACTTTTTGATAGATATATGTCTATGGTTTCAGGAAATGTATCACTCTTATTGATTGAAAATTGAAATTTTCCTTTGGACCGAATTTTTTAGATCTTTGTGACATGTTCAATCCCCTATTTTGCAATATTTGGCATCAAATAAATGCTGATTGTTGCCATGGTTACACAAAAAAAAAGATTATATTTCACCATTATTACTATTTGAAATCAAATCTATGGACGATTCTCTTTCCATAAATATACACATGCATAACTCAAATAGTAAGCCTTATTTATGAGGAAGGAAGGGAAAGAGGGTGTTTAAAAATTATGAGTGTCAATTCTAAGTTTTTTTCCTATCTGTGAATTGACACCCACCCAAGTGCATACTTTTCTCGTTTCGTTGGGTTGTTTCTTCTATTTGGTCGGGCTTCTGTTTCTTTGACATTTTCCTCATTTCCATTATCAATTTTATCAAGGATTTACTATACTCAAAGATTTTTTAAAGACATGTACAGTTACATATATGCTGAATATGTCACTCCTTTGCGGAAGCAACGTAAAGAAAGAGATGGACAGCAAATTTTAATGTGATTCTTGTAAATAACAGTTAAGATCAGTTAACAGAGAAAATAGTGTCAAAAACAGTGAACACTTTAAGTATTAAGTAACAGATAACAGGAATCTCAATTTCAAATAAACAGTTAACAACATCGCAAATTTTAACATAACAGATTACAGACAGTGGGTCGAAAACAGTTAACAGTTTTTAAAATTTATCAGTCAAATAAATGTTTTAAACAAATTAAAACCTTGAAAAGGACAAAAACAGTTTAACATAAAAGGGTAACCCCCCACCTTAGATATTTGAACTTAAAACTTTATTTTCTTTGAAAGGACGGTAAATAACTATTATAAAATTAGCAAGTTGCCTTACAGTTGAAAACAAGTTGCCATACAGTAAATTTGTCAACACGAGTAAGTTGCCGTACCCTAGACTTTATTTTTTATGGTATATATTCTTTAAAATACATCTTTTTGACAACAAATTACAGTAAATATGATGCCACACTATAATAATCTAAAAACGTGTCTGAAAAAATAATGAAAAACAGTTCAATATCTTGAGAATGGGGCGACAGAGGACGATCGACCGCGAAATTTTCCGGTACTGAGTGGCAAGTTTTGGAGTATTACACAAAATCTTGTATTAATTTTGTACTTATCGGCCTAATAATTTAAAGAATTATATATCAGAAAATCATTTCTTAAGCAGCACCCTCGTCAAATGAGTGGACATGCTTTAAACTGAATGAATTCTTAACTTGTTTACTTTTCGTTCTATTTCTCTCCGCTTCGTTAGTACCCAATTTCCGGTGGCGATGATACACAGTAATAACAGCAAGAAATAAGGCTTCCACTTTTATAAGCGCATGGAAATAGAATGACTATGTACTAAATAACTAGATTTTTGGTTTGGTTGTGCTAATGAACCATATTACGTTACGTTCTTTTAAAAAATTAGTTTATAGCAATTGTATTTACCAGTATGGGTAAAAAGCAAAATTCAGATATAGATTACACTTGAATATGTTCCTATGTTTTCTGTAACTTCTTTCTTCTAATAAGTATATACCATATGAGTGAATCAGATCAAAACTTGTAAGTGAATGAACTCATCAAAGATGGAACACCAATAACCCATGTTTTAGGAGTGCATTGGATTAGATACATAATTCTGCTTGAGACAGAAGTCGGACGAATTGAGAGTGATAGACCAGCTCGAATTCCAATCAACATTCTGTACATACGCTTTGGTTGGTCACTAAAGAATCTGTGATGTACTCTAGAGGTTATAAAAAGTAAAATCACAAAAATACTGAACTTAGATGAAAATCATTTCGGAAAGTCCATAATTACATGGCAAAATAAAATAACAAAACACATCAAAAAAGAATGGACAAGAACTGTCATATTCCTGACTTGGTACAGGCATTTTCAAAGGTAGATAAACATAATGTTTACTAGTATATATGCTCTTCAACTTTCTACTTGTTTGGATTGATAAATATTTTGATATGAGCGTCACTGATGAGACTTATGTAGATGAAACGCGCGTCTGGCGTACTTAATTATAATCCTGGTACCTTTTGATAACTATATATAGGTTTTAGTAAAATATTGTTATTAGATGTCACAACCCTCACTGAAAGAAAATACATGGTTAGTCCTATAGTTGTAAATCCTGCATAGAACGTTTATAGCATAACATTTATTACAATTGTGTCTTAGTGTTTCGCATGTATATAAAAGCAATGTATTCACTATATTACCAAGACTTCAACATTCACTTTCAACTTTCAACACTTCAACATTCACTTTCAACTTTTAATTCAGATATAGATTACACTTGAATATGTTCCTATGTTTTCTGTAACTTCTTTCTTCTAATAAGTATATACCATATGAGTGAATCAGATCAAAACTTGTAAGTGAATGAACTCATCATATTGATTTATAACAAAATGCCTATGACCTGAATAGTAAACAAATCAGATTACATAACTTTTTAAAAGCAAAACACATATAAAAAAGCAAATAAAATAGATTAAATAGCAGAATTTAAATACCAGCATTACTTTCTGTAATGCGTTTCCCTCGGTTTTAGTTTGTTATCCCGATTTTGTTTTTTGTCCATGGATTTATGAGTTTTGAACAGCGGTATACTACTGTTGCCTTATTTATAAGATTCAACATAAACAATTACCAATGTGCATAGTACTTTTAAAATAATATCTAGTTGTCATATGAAATTAGTAGCAACAACATGTTGACATTAAACGACATTAAGCACGTCTTCTACATATAAAAACGATCAATCCTGAATAGCATTTAAAACAAAATGCCTATGACCTGAATAGTAAACAAATCAGATTACATAACTTTTTAAAAGCAAAACACATATAAAAAAGCAAATAAAATAGATTAAATGGCAGAATTTAAATACCAGTATATTATTTTAAAATACTCAAATAGGTGTTGCGTTCTAATAATAACCTAGTATTATAATAATGAGAGAGTATTTGAATAAAACAAATATTAAGTGATTTAAAGTGTGCATTGCGTGCAAATATTTTTATATAGTCTAGGTTAATATCAATATGAAGACAGATCTTTGTGAAAAACCGCTGTGTGTTTTCGCTGAAAAAATCATGACACACGATACCATTTAAAACTTAATTTTATTTTAATTGACATTCAGAATGGCAGATATTGGAGAAATCGTTAATAAGGAAAAACTAGACAACTATATATCAGTTCTTCTTGGTTTAAGATATATCGTGATTGGATCACAAGATTTTGTGAGGGATAGACTGAAATTAAAGCATATGGAAATCAAACAAAAATGTACAATTGGATGTTGTCAACTAAATTGTAGTAGGAAATTTGGTAAATCGTTCATCAAATGGTGTGAAACATGTAAATACTGGAAATTAGAATTACACCCTTTTAATAGATATTCAACACACTGGGACCAAATTAAATGGAATAATATCGACAGCAAAGATTTTCTTTATTCGTTTGAAGAAATAGCTAAAATCTTCGTCAAAGACTTTAATGCAGTTCGACAAGGAGTGTTTAGCGACTTTAGTGCTTTGATGTCACTCATAAGAAATTCGAACTTATTCAACGTAAGTAATACAGAAATAACTCTTATTGTGCGCATAACAATTCAGCGGAACTGCATGAACAAGAAAAAAATATTTGTTTTATTGTTTTCAAACGATTTCTAAATATACCAGAGATAAAATGCACTAAGAGTGGGAAACATTCTTTGCATTGTATTGAAACTCTATTATTATCTCCAGGATTACCCGAGCAAATTCTTCAAAAGCAAGAAGGACGAATGGCACTTATTGGTGTTCGTGTTGAAAGTCAATATGGTGATGATAGAAACATTGTTTATTCAAATGAAAAACTGGAGAGAAGATTGGAACACGTAACAGATCTTTTAAATAAGAGGAGAAAATATCATCTGTATCTTGGTCCGTCATCCAAAACAATGAAGCTGATTGTAACGCAGTTGTATTTCTTCATATGTTTAACTTATTGTTATATTTCCAATCCATCAGCAAAGGAGAATCGTGAAGGTATAATGTAAATTTAAACTATCTTTCACGGAACGCGCGTCTGGCGTACTAAATTATAATCCTGGTACCTTTGATAACTAATTTCACGTTATAACGAGGGACCCCTTATACAGATCGAATTCAGACAGTAATGTTTTGATAACGTGATTTCTGTTCTGAGTAAAACAGAAAATAATATCCACAATAACAAGTTGGCCGCGGTATAACATGTATAAGCATGATGATTAGTGTGAATTTTGTGTGTATTCAATGTGACTTTAAAAAATCAATATACAATCGTTAATGCATTACTGCGTTTTATAATGGGACGGACTTTAAATGGGATTCAAAGTTGTAAGCCGGATACAGACAAATCAATATTTTATTCATTAATAATGTAAATCTTTTATCTTTTTCAAATTGAAGATACTAAGCTATTCAGCAAATAATGTCTTACGTTTACTTTGAAAGAATAGAACTCAAAACAGGTTTTAATGAATTTATATCAATTACGACTCAAAAGAAATAGTGATTAAAGTAACTTCTGTAAATGTTGCGATGAAATACTTTTAATCGGATATTGAATAAAAAACTTTTGGTCCAATAGAATAAGATTGTTAGAACACATTAACAAGATGTTTGTTATTTCCACAGAATTTAGATTAAAAAAGATGTGGGGAATAACTGAATGTGACACCTTTCAATAACACTCACAGAAAAAAGATAAAGCTCAGATACAATCTTAAGTTTTAACACACCCCATATTTAAAAACAAAACGTGTATAAATTGAGAACAATATTAAAGAACGTAATATCATTTTGACATAATACTAGTACTTATCAAATATGGACTTTTGACGTGGTCAATATGTCATAGATGAACCTGTTTAACAAACATTTTGAAAACGAAGTCCATGTGTGAATATAATCTAACAGGTCCACATATAACGTATTGACTGACTGAAAATCCTTAATACATATATTACATAGGTAAACAGTGTAGTAGGGCGCATACTTCAAAGTTCTCTCTATGTACTTAACATTGTATTTTGCAAATATTCGTATATTGATCTTTATTATATGTTACAAAGAGAAACAAAGAACCAATATACTTTACGATCATTTGCATCACGTGAGCATAATAGTTAAAGAAACAAAATAAGTATGTTACACAAATGTAATATTTTAAAACAACCTATAACTAAAGGACAATACTTTTCAGTTTCTTGAATCTCGACACATCAGTTGAAACAACTAAACTTTACTGCATGCAGCATTGTTGCTCTCAATTATTCGCATTCGAGGTTCATGTACATTTGAAGATGCAAGTGTTTGTTTGAAAGAAACTTAATTTTCTTTCTTTCTTTGTAACCAATTATCTTTTTTTTGGAGGGGGAACGATTTGTAATCTGTTCTGAGATATATTTATATTATGAATTACCAACACCCATGTCGCCCTTTTACAACTGTTTCAATTGATTGTTTGATTGATTGACTCTTTACTTTACAAATACTTAAAATAAAGTTATAAGGAATTATGCCAGATAAATTTATATTATAAATTATTGAAAACCACATCGCACTTTTACAACTGCTTTGATTGATTGATTGATTGAATGTTTGGTGTTAAACAAAATTTTTAGACGAATTTATAAGAAATTATGAGAGTTATCATCCTTCGAAATCACTAGTTGTCTTCAGTTGTTAAAATCCTAAGTTAAAATAAATTAATTATCAGCATTCATTATGTAAAATTCAGAATTACATTTTGTATGCAATAACATCTACGGAACCAATTATTCTGTACCAGATGCTCATTTTGAAAAGGCAAAAGAATCGAGGCAAAAAACTTGAAAATCAAAAACTTATTCAAAAGATGAAGAACTATAAACCGAAAGGACAAACTAGTATAGACAAAGCATTGCAAGGAATCAGAGCTTTGCATGAGAGGGATACATTCCTTAATATTTTTAAATAATTTCAAAAATTTTGAAACAGGACACCCCAATAACACAAAAGCTGTACGTTCATGCCGGTACCGTAGTACTGGCTACTGGGCGGGTGATACCACAAAGGACTCTCAGTCCACTAACAGAGACACCGACCCAGTGGTAGTAAACGGTATCAATTTTTCTGCACCAGATGCGCATTTCGAATGTCAACTAATGCTAAATCTGACTATGATTATAATCCAATATTTTTACCTTTAATCGCTGAGGTGCTATTCATTTCCAATTCTCAAACAAAAATAAAAGCAATGTGTTATACATTTTACATTTTTTACAAGTTCTCTATTGCACGTAGATTTTTGTCAAGATTGTTTTGGTTCTAGAAGCCTTCTGAAGCCCGCATCAGGATCCGGTATTTTCTCGTTGTGTTGAAGACCCATTGTTAGATTTCGACTGTTTTCTATCCTTTGGTAAGGTTGTTGTCTCTTTGACACATTACCCATACCCATTATTATGTTTGAAACAAGAAAGAAAGCAAAACAAACCAAACTAAACAAAACCAATCATTGAGAAGAAAATACTGAGACGTCCATGCAATTGTAAAACAATCGTACACTATTAAAAACTTATAAACATTGGTATCATTCTTGTCCATTGAAAACATTAATTTTTTGACCACATACATCAAGATATTATTTTGACGAGGTCAACGATTAATATTAAAACAGTACATAAACAACACATAATACACATGGTTTGAAAAAATATACCAAAAATCGTTCGCTTTAAACGCATTGCATAGGCTATGATAAACTGTGTCACATTTTTCAAAGTTTGAAGACTTATTCGATGACGTGGACCTTTTAAACAGATACACACTGTTCCTTTAAAGTAAGAAATTACGTTGTCTGTTTCTGTATGTTATATTATTGAAATATGTTTTCGGTGATTCTGGCTAAAAACGGGAATAGTCTATTCATTCTGTATTCAGCAGAAATTTGAATGTAGAAGTAGAACAAACCTTTTCTTAAATGTAACAAGAATAACGGAATTCATTTAAAAATTGTTAACCAAATCGAATACAGAGTACATCTATCGTTTTGTACATTGTTTGTCTTTCACTTCAATGTTGTTTTTCTATTATTTAATTTTGATTTCAGGATGTTTAAGCATGCGGTTTAATGATAATTGGAATTTTGATAGTTTTATTGATTTTGACTCTTATGTTGAAAATCTACACAGCCAGAGTATTGTGAGTAGAAAGTGGTTAGTTGGTATAATAAATGAAGAACTGGCATCTTCGGAAAAGGGAATTATTCTTACAGCGGAAATGGGTTACGGAAAATCATCAATAGTTTCTAGTATAGTTTGTGCTAAACAATCATCGGAATGGCATGTTATACGTAAGAATGTGTTAGCACATCACTTTTGTAGGTATGACTCAATCCGATCAACCAACGCAGCATATTTCATTCGTAATATAGCGAGTGCTATTGTCAATAGATATCCAGGGCTAGGTCATTTAATTTTGATGGACGAAATTGCAAATCACATATTATACGGATCAAGATGTTCAGAAGACCCTATATTATGTTTGGAAAAAGCGATTCTCAATCCTTTAAAGAACAAATGGAATAATTACCAGTTCGTTATTATAATTGATGCAATTGATGAATGCAACAGTGAGGAGAAACATAATATTTTAGAACTGCTTTATAGACAAATAGATAATTTTCCTCCTAACATAAAGTTTATATTCTCATCAAGAAATATTGAACAGGTTTTAAGGAAATTTAAAGATTTAAAATCGATTCAATTAACGACTTATATTGAAAATAAATACGATATTTTGGAATACATTGGAAAGATAAGTAACTATGCTAAATCACAAGTTAATCTACTTTCAAATGTTGCTCGGGGGAATTTCCTCTATGTAAAGCTATTTTTACAGTCATGTGAAAAATTAGAAGAATGCGATTTTAGAAATATACCGTCTTCATTGGAAAAAATTTACGAGATGAATTTTGAAAGAGCTTTTGATGCTAAATCTAGTTTATTTGAAGAATTTATGCCGATATTTGAAGTTTTATGTACTATGACTAAACCTATGAAAGAGGAACAGATTTTTGAAGTTGCAAATATTTCATCAGAAAGTAAGCGAAAGATTGAACGTGTGATTGGCAATGAACTAGGACATTTTATCATTACTAATGATGGATATTTGTCATTTTTACACAAAACGATTGCCGATTTTCTGACCTGTAGTTCGCGAAATCATTTAAGATTTTTTGTTCATAACGAAAACGGACACAAATTATTTAGTGCATATATCTTTTAAATTTACCTAGTATTTCTGAATCTGATCTAGTTGACATTGTACATCATGTAGCAATGTCCAGAAATGAGGAGTGGCAAAATATGTTAATACACAGCTATGCCAAACAAATGATAAATGTCACAAAATTGTCTTTGTTATTCTATTTGCACCAAACTGTAAGAGATTTCAATTCATATACAACTACAACTCTCTTCTTGAAAATGACGAATATTAGGTATATAAATGATATAGACGATAGACATATGTCAGCTGCTTTTATAGCTGCATCACATGGAAACGAACATGCACTGCAGTGCTTGTTAGATTATGGAGCTGATCCATATTTCAAAGTATCTTTTTCTTCTAATAATATCCGCCGATTTGGAACAGATTTAGTACATAAATGCAAACACATTTATTTTTGTGGATATACTATACTACATATTGCCAGTCAAAATGGGCATATTCAAACTGTGGAAATGTTGGTTGAACGTTATCACGACAAAATACTGTCAAAAAGAAATTCTATGAATCTAACTGCTTTTGAATTAGCAGCCGAAAATGGACACACTGTTATAACAACTTATTTGTTGAACAAAAAGACTTCGTTCGCCAATTTACTATCATTGCATCATGCCGCTGAAAACGGGCATTCTAGTGTAGTAAAATTGTTACTCGAAAACGGAGTGAAAGACACTTGCCTACTTTGCAACGATTCTATCTATTGGATCCCAGATACGCATGGTAGAATGCAGCAAGATTTTACAGTTAAAAATATCGTTATGTATGAGAATGCGACTACGGAAGAACTTTACAAATTTTATGATGATTGGTATTTGATAACATGTGATACAGCTTTAAATGCTGCAGTAAGGAATGGGCATTTAAAAATTGTAGATATATTATTAAATGAGAAAACGAATACGCTGACATGTAATGCTTTTGATGGAAAAAACCCTTTTATGACTGCAGTGCAGTATAATCAAAGTACTATTTTAAGTCATTTGTTTAAATACAAAGCTGATGTAACTGCAAAATGTAGAAATAATGTGTACTTGAATAAACGTGACCTTATTATATTGGGAAAAACAGAAAGAAACAGCTTAATACGCATACGCTGTACAAATGGTATGTCAATTATTCATTTATTAGCAGTGCACTGGAATCGGGATATGTTTTATATGCTTAATTTGATCAAAGAAGTGAACTTTAACGATAGAGACAATAACAATGCAAGGCCTTTACATTATGCATTTTGTCATGGTAATAACGAGTTCATAGCAATTGCAATGAAACTTAATTTCAATTTAAATGTACGCTCCAGAAATGGTTCTACCCCGTACCATTCCGCTGCAATATGTAAATCATCAACCTTGCATGTCCTAAGGACCAAATATAAATGTATTATACCTGACAGTAAAGACGTCAACGGTCTAAGCATTCTTCAGTATGGCTCACTCATAACATACAACCATGACGGCATTAAACATAGCAATGGAGCTTTTTCTGTTCTTTTCCAAACAGTATTTGATTCTAAACATAATATAAATAATACAGATGTTTTCGGGAGAAACTTTTTACACTACGTAGCGACAAACGGAAACTACTATTCGTTCATTTCCTTGTTCGGGTCATTATCACAGGACGATTTCAACATGTTTATACTTCAGCGAGATAAATTTGGACAAACACCAGTAGACAATCTGTTTTCTTCATTGCCAAAGAGGGAGATCACTGAACCATTTAAATTACCTTTAAACTGTGCATTAACTTCAATATTTTACACAGGTTGTAAAACAAATCTACAGAAAATTTTGACACCTGGTGAAACATTCATTTTCCTAGTGGTAGATTATCTATATAGGGCGCATTTTATTCAACATTTCAATTTAACTAATTATATAATACTATCAATGAACAGAATGAGACTATATCCGTTACTAGTTTTAAAAGCATATGCAATAGTCGAATTTCAGAACGCTGTTTCGAACATTCCGGAAATTGTCCACTTATTAGCCGGATTTGAAGGTCCAAATATTGCTGACATTATATTGAGTCGTGAAAATGTAATCAAGTGTAATGGACAAGTGAGTCCATTGCATAAAATTATACAAAATGATAGAGGAAAATTCTGGACGTATTCAAATAAAAACTCCCTCAGTAGACTCTTAGGGGAATATGCAGCCAGAACACTTGATAATTGTGTAGATAAAGAAGGATTCAATGTGCTGCAAAGGGCTGCAATGGGTGGTAATATAGTAGCTGTTAAGTATTTGATAGAGAAAGGTATGAATGTTACAGTATTGTCTAGACAAGGTAATAATTTGTTAAATTTAGCCATTGTGAGTTCTCCAGTTTACGAATATGGTAAAGTGCCTACCTACTATCACAATAGTACTCGTATATTTTTGCGCCTGTATATTTTGGAGAAAAGTAATGAAACACAAGATTATTTACAAGAGGAACAGGAGAATGGCTCTGTTGATTTTTCACAAACATTAGCGTATATTTTAAAAGTTTTGTTTGAATTGCCAAAAACAGACTTAGATATGCTAAAGAACCAGTTGTGCCGATCAAATAAAGCTAAGTTGGGATTAATGCATCTTGCGGCATCAAAAGGATTTCTGAATATATGTAAGCACCTTTTTGGGGTCAATATTTTGAATTGTCGAGATTCTAATGATATAACACTTTATTATATGGCACACATATATAATCAGGATCATGTTATGGAATGGATGGATAGTCTTGAGGTACACAATTATCGACCATCAGCTGATATTGAAAGTTTTTTACTTTATAATATTATTGCCAACTACAAGATACGAAAGGAGTTCCATTGGTCATGTAGACTGCATTATAGTTATAGATATATGCACATTTTTAGACTTGTATATAAAAGATGCTCAAAAATCGATAAACATTATGTTTTATTGAAAAATCCAGACGTTTTAGAAATATTTGAAAAACATAGAGTACTTTCATTTATGAACTCAAAACTTAATCTAATAGACGATTTAACGAATTTAAAATCATGTTTTGTAAATTTTGATCAACGTTGTTCTCATAAAATATTGATATTGACAATAGGAATGAAGAGAGATAAAGAAATGTTAAGATACCTCAAAAGACACCTAACGAAAACAATGGCCTTTGGGCTAAACGATAGAGTACCGATTTTGCAGATTTTATTTAATAGCCGGAATGTTAGACCAGGGTCACTGTCATTCTTAGGATTATTTGAGGACAAATACAAATATTTAGAATTGCTCTCCGTTAAAAGTGAAATACACTTGTTAATGATAGAAAGTTATGTGAAAAAGTTACAGAGGAATGGAGGGGATTTAAAAAGAAAATCTCGAGCATTCTATGAAGAATTTAAACAAAACGCTTTTTCAAATATTTCGAAAATATTTGACACATTCGATGAAAACCTACAAGCATTAAGAAACATTACTATGAACAAGGAAATAATACCAAATAACTAGTGACCAACTCTTAGTTGTTATGGCACTGACGTAAGACAATTCTGTTTTAAAATTGACACCATTTAGAATAGCACATTTTTATTTAGAAGGACACATTTTTGTCTTGTCTAATTACGTTGAACTAATTAACATTCTTATATCGTTTGTATTAGAATGAATGTTTCAGGATATTCGTTATCAATATATTCTCTATAATAAGTGTTAAGTTCCAACGTATTTTTATGGGATGATTCACTAGCCATTCATCCACTAAGAATTGGTGATTATTACTGATTAAGTCAAAACGTATTTTGATAGGATGACGGCTAGTTGTATTTTTGTTACGCACAGATTTTCATCTTAAAAGGTCCGAAAAGAATTTAGAAACACATATAGTTGTGTTTCGAAATGTGTCTCAAACATGCATTTTTTTAAAATCATAAAACATGTTTAGTGTCTCATGCTCTGCAATGGCATCATAAATTAAAAATGTATGTACAAGTACTGAATAGATATAATGTGCTATTAAACCTTTCTCATGTTAGGAAGGATCGGGCACTCACAAACATGTTAATCCCATTCATTATGTGATATTCAAAAATCAGGAATTTGTCGTTAATGCTGTCAACGGAGAATTTAAAAATGACCATATAATTGATATTTATGTCAAAAAAGTGCTGACTACTGGTTGGTGATACCCTCGGGGACGATACGTCCATCAGCAGTGGCATCGACCCAGTGGTGTAAATAGTTATCAAAAGTTCCAGGATTATAATTTAATACGCCAGACGCGAGTTTCGTCTACATAAGACTCGTCAGTGTCGCTCAAATCGAAATAGTTATGAAGTCAAAAAAGTACAACGTTGAAGCGCATTGAGGAATTAAAAGTTAAAAAAGTTACGCCAAATACAGCTACTGTAATCTAAGGTTGTTTAATGTTATCTGACTGAAATACAGGCACTTTTTTATTTAAGATTTTTGTTGTCATAGTTTTTATAATAGATAATTTGAAAAAAAATGTTGTCACAGTTTATGAAAGTTATGATTCACCAATAACAGAATTTTGTATATTTAGATATTCTTGGATGCAATGCACCGGTTCAGTTTAGAACTTGTGGTTTATAAACTTTTTACTAAAATGTTAAAAGCAGGTTTCAGTTTTTTTCTGTCAATGTTAGTTCTAAATTTGAAAGTCAAGGTTTTCATACTTTTTCAAATGAATTTAATATCTACTTATTTTAATTTTCAGCAACCTGTCCATTTTTATGTAAATATGTATGTTGTATATAGAATCATTATTGAAATAAAAAGTTTCAAAAATGGACGAAGTTTCTTATTTCAAAGAAACTGTATTTAGTTGGATATTTTACTAGGCAAGTAAAATTTCCTATAAATCATATTTTTACAATTATACATATATAGATATACAAGTTTTGAAAGATTTCAATCCTTCTAAAGAGTCTACTTTAAAGTGCTATCAGAATCCAATTTTAGAAGAACTTTGGAATAAATTTATCTACATTCACTAGTGCATTTTGAATACTTCAAAATAATTCTACTGAGAATTACTCAAATTTTAGGATAATGGGTTTGTGCCAGTTTCTTGCGTATTGTATAGTACTATACAAGTAAAAAGCTATGTTGTACTTTTTAATACTGAAATGTTATTGCATTTTATATAAATGTTTACAGTAATTGATCTGAAGTTTGTGAACAACTCTAGTACATTTTATTGTAAAATTAAAGTAAAGTACAAACTATTTATGTCATTTAGCACAAGCAGCTGTTTTAAATCAGGGAATTTTTTTTTTTATTGTTTTTTATTATTTTCAATAATCTTTTTTATAGATTTAAAAGATGGAAGCAGATTTCCATGTTTGTTTTCAATATGGCCTGATTTTGATACCACCATAGTCCTATTCATGACCACAAGCAATTGTTTGTTATGTAAATTACTGTCATACCATTCGAAGCTGTGGAGCAGATATCATCCATGTGTCCATTTAGTTTAAAAAACTGATAACACCTACTTAAACTAAAGAAATCAAAGACTACAACACAAATGTTATACAGCATGAATAAAGATTTATGTAGGGATCCATCCCAACTTTACTCTACCACAGGTCCACTACCTTAGTTGATTTGTTCACTTTACCCATTTCAATTTAATTCAATTAATAAAAAATATTGAAAAATATAAGATTAAACATTAAAAAGGATAACATGTATCAGTGAAGATATAGAGTAGTACAATACTGTACTTCTACCATTAACACCCAACTCGTCTGATAACTTAGATTCTGAAAAAGACAAATACCAAGCATAAAAACTATGTCCAGGTAGTTTCATATGTATTACTTTCGTATATACTTTATCCCTTTCAGTTACATGTCCTTGTATATTTATATGTAAATGATTGCATATCTTTAAAAATATTGCAGATATTTTCTTGAGAAATCGTACAAATGCTACTTTTACCAAAGTTATACATTATTAGTTAATTATTTTATTACATTTACTGCTAATCATACTACAGTATCTAGGTAAGCTTAAGTTTAAGATTGCCATATAAGGTATGTCACTCAGTTGATGTCACGTATTAAATATTCAAACAATCAATCAATCAACCATTTGGTATGAAGACTTTTTGGATGAGTAATTGTTTAAAGGGTTGATATGTCAATATTTATTAAGAGATGACCCTCTCTTTAACACTCCAGTGATATCATTAGTAGGGTAAAATAAATTGAATGATTTACCTAAGTACAATGTATGAATGTTTCTTGGGAAAAAGTATTTGATATTTGGATTCTTCATAGGAATTTACATATGACTATCATTTTAGCTCGACCTCATTCGCATGCTTCATTGATTGGATGAAGTTTACCATATTATGTTAACCTTAGTAATTTTGCTTGAAGGGAGAACTTTATTTTCTCTCTCTGCTTGGCACATTGCTGAGGACATAGAACTACCGACCATTCATTAGTTCATTCGTTTGTCTGTCTGTCCTGATCTGCTTACCCTTCTGGAGCACCTGAGATGACTCACAGTTTTTGGTGGGGTTCGTGTTGCTTGGTCTTTGGTTTTCTATGTTGTGTCTTGTGTAGTTTTATTTGTCATTTTCTTTTTTAAGCCATGGCGTTGTCAGATTATTTTTGATCTATGAGTTGACTGTCCCTCTGGTATCTTTCTCCTATCTTTTGAAAATCAATTCCAATAAAAATATTTTTATGTCCCTTAGAAATATAACTTATATTAACAATTGCATTGTAATAGCAATTAAGCCTTCATTTTCCTTGAGATATTTTCTTAAAGGTTTTAAGAAAAAAACAATTATGAAGGGCCCACGGAATGGCGGTTGCCCTATAGTGACCAGTCTGTCCTTCCGTATCAAATTGTGTCCTCTCTAACCGTTTTAAATTCATACTTTATACTTGCCATGAATAATGTATATACAACTTCTGAGGTCAAAGGTCAAAGTCAAAACATTTAATAATCAAATGGTAGCTCCCTTATCTGCAATAATGAATCAATGGTCGTTGGTCATAGTGCATTCCCTATTTAATTTTAATGTTAAATGTGGTTAGAACAGAGACATATTGTATAGTATGTCTCTGGTTAAATTTATAAGTCAAAAATTAAAGGACAACGCCATGACTTAAACAAAAGACTTGAACTGACAAACAACAGTTCATTAAACTCAACATACAAAACAAAAAATTGAATGATACGAATTCCACCAAAACTGGAGATGATCTCATGTGTTCTGGAATGGTAAGCAGATCCTGTTCAGTGTTGCACCCCTGTGTTGTTCATGTCGGTAGGTAACATTAAAAGAAAAGGGGAAGGTATTATAGTTACGAAAAATAGAAGACATCTGCTATCATCTGGGAAAAATTATTATATTTGTATCAGATAAAAAGGAAGCAGGGGTAGTTGTCAGTTGTTTGCATTAAACAAAAAACCAATAAAATATACAAATCATGCTAAAACAACAAATATGACACATAAAATCCGAAAGGATCAAAACCGGATGCGTAGACGGTAACTGCTACATGCGTCGTTCAACAGCCAATGGAATCATCAAAATGTTACATACGGGAAATCAACGCAATCGATAATTTTACAGATAAAAAAACTTTATTATTTCCCTTATAATGTCACTAGTGATCCATTGACACGAAGCAGCACGTTATTTGCATTAAATAGTTTAGTTACGGCTTAATATCATACTCCACTGAAAGTCGATACATTTACAAAACAAATAAACTAAAATCAGTTTTCAATTTCACATATTGATGTTGTTATTCATATTAAGAACCTCGCTACTGATGGAATGGAAGATCTTCGATTTACCTTTATACCTTCTTTCGAATTCATTCATTATTCAAAATAGCTCTTTTGATTTCAATGCTCTAAAATTGTTTTTTCTTGGATTCCCAAATGAGGAAAATAAAAAATTATAAATAAAGGCAACAGTAGTATACCGCTGTTTGAAACTCATAAATCGATAGAAAATAACAAATCCGGGTTACAATCTAAAATTGAGGGAAACGCATTAAATATAAGAGGAGACCAATATGAAATATACCTTTTATCCAATCTCTAAATATTTAAAAAAATAAATTTATATACGCACAAGAAACCCCGTTTATAGGCTCGTACGTTCTTTGTCAAAACTACTCACATAACTAGTGTTTTGGAGGCGATACAGTATTTATATTGTGCAAGATGTTTGAAAGTGTATTAATTTAAGATATAACGCAAGGCGAATTTATAACTTATTTCACGATCAATTTCTTTCGAAGCAAAATGAGACTACTGTACTTTTGCAGATAGTAGTCGCAGAACCAAACGATCGAGCCAGCAAGTAGCTACATATAATCAAAATTATCAGTTAACTAATAACTTATTACAATGGTTGTCTTCATACAAAAATTGAAATAAAACGTAGCATCAATTCAACATTTACAAGCTATAAATAGGTGAACATTCTCTTTAAAGGAACGACCAGTACTAACGGATTGAATCACTACAAAAGTCAAAAAGTCTGAAAAGACCAGTTTTTGTCTGAATTTGCATGAATGTTAACTCGACATTCTTAATTTGTCTGAATGATTTAAAAAAATGCTTGACATAGTATGAATTTGTTTAATAAGGTTCTTGACTTTTCTTGACAAGTGTCTTGACAGTATGAACATTGTCTTAAAATTTCTGGACACCATGTATCATCTGAGAAGAGTCTGAATTAGTCTCGACCAGCTCTTGACTGCTTTAAATTTGTCTCGATCTGTCCTGACATATTTTTGACATTCTAAATAATGTCTGAATATGTCTCGACACATTCTTGACAGTCTTAAATATGTCTTGACACTATCTCAACAGTATAAATTTCAACTGAAATTTTAACAGGCTTATTCTGCAGTGTTTATGACATTCTATTGCTGTTTAGTGTTATATACTCCTATTTTATGATGGCTAAACTAAACTTTGATGAATCAAGGATTAGTTAAGTATAGTAAGATACCCTTTTGGTGCAACTAAGTTGGAATATCCTGAATAATCCCCCATGTAGTTTAATTTTGATATATTTTTAATAAACGTTTAAGTAATTGTTTTCATTTTTAATCTTTGAGAAATGTTCATTTTGTGTTAAAATAATTAACTTCATAATTTTGATGAAGTAAATCCATTTTAATTAGATTTTTTTGTTCATCAAAATGAGGATTTTCATTTTCATCTATGAACAAACTTATTAAATTGTAGTGGCATGGTCGGTCAACTGATAAGTTGTATGGCTAATTACAGGTACAGCAGTAATTTCTATTTGACAGTTGCGTGTACTCTGGGGTGTGGAATACCTTAATTTTTGGAGGAACATCCTGTCCATGTGTAATTCTGAATATATATTCTAACAGATGACATTACACAATTTTTTTTTCTGTTAAATAAATGATTTGTATATCATCATAATTTGCTATTTATGTAAACCACATTTTGGTACAATAATTATTTACCATATAAACATAGAATATTATGAAATATGTCTAAAGTATGATTGGTTTTAATCATTTAATTTATAAGATTTAGGAATCAAAATTTGTAATTATCTAAAAACCTAATTTTAAATTGTATTATATCAACACATCCACATTTAAATCATTTTATACATTAGTCATATTTACATTTGCAAAAATATTTATATACCCAAATTTATAATTATTTTACGTGCCAAATTATTTTTGTTATGAGACGTAACTTGAAACAACAGTATATTAAAAAAGAGAAATAAAGATTAAAGTGATATCATGAATATTGGTCATGATTTGTAAAACTCAGAACTGTCAAGTAAATTTAAGACACAATTCAAAATGTTCAGAATATGTTAAGCCATATTGAGAAAAATAAGAATGTCGAGAACATGTCGAGAAATTTTAAGACAGTATTCAAATGTCAAGAATTAATCGAATTTGTCAAGAAATTTTAAGACCAAATTCAGAATGTCAAGAATATGTCAAGTAAATTTCATACAAATTTGATATAAATGAGAATTTGTCAAGAAAAATTAAGACACAAGCCATACTTTTGGAGAATGTCGAGTAAAAGTTCATGCAAATTAAGACAAAAACTGGTCTTTTCAGACTTTTAGACTTTTGTAGTGAATGCTTCAGACCTGAAAAGTTAAAATCAGACATCCTAAAAACTTTGACAAACAAATCACACGTAGTCTTTCATTCCATATTTCAATGCATTTGGCAATGATCTCTGTAAAGTTAATCAACTCCCGGTATGAAAACATATTCATATACGTTTTACGTTCTAAAATTAACCTGTTATTAAAATAATATACGAAAGAGATTTACATTTAACTAATATTAAGTCAATTAAGTGTGCATGACGGGTATGGTTTGGTCAACATCAAACCGGTCGAATTTGTGAAGGCCCAATGTGTGTTATTACTCTGTAAATCGTGATTAACGAAGCTATTCCGAACTTAATCTGATTCGAATTGACATTTGAAATGGCACATATTGGAGAAATAGTAAATAAGGAAAAACTTTCATCAAATGGTGTGAAACTTGTAAATACTGACAATCAGAGTTACAGCCTCTCAATAGGTATTCGACACACCGGGACCAAATTAAATGGAATAAAATCGACAGCATAGATTTTCCACAGTCGATTGAAGAAATTGGAAACTTTTTCGTCAAAGACTTTCATGCAGTTCGGCAAGGAGTGTTGAGTGACTTTAATGCTTTGATGTCGCTCATTAGAAACACAACATTATTTAACATTAGCATTACAGAAATAGACGAACTTTTACGAATTCGTAACTCTTATTGTGCTCACAACTATTCAGCCGAACTGTACGAACCAGAAAGGAATATTTGTTTAAACGTATTCGTTCGATTTCTAAAAAATCCAGAGATAAATTGCACTGAGAGTGGAAAGGACGCGTTGCATTGCATCGAGACTCTTCGGTTGTCACACGGATTACCCGAAAGTTTTCTCCAACAGCCGGAAGGACGACTTGTACTTTTTGACGTCCTGAATGAACTTCATAATGATGAAATGGATCAAGCTATTACAGTTTCAGATGGAACATTGGAGAAAAGGTTACAAGAAATAACGAGAATTCTGAAAAAGAGGAGAAGATATACTCTTTATCTTGGAATGTCACCAAAAACAATGAAGCTGATTGTAAGACAATTAGTATTTTTCATTTGTATGACTTATTGGTATTTTACTAATTTATCATCGAAAGAGAGAACTGAAGGTATGTAGTAGAATTGAAAAAAAATATGAAGCAACCTTAAACGATCACTTTTTAAAAAATAAATAAATGAAAGAAAGGGTTTCTGGCTAAAAACAAAAAAAGTACTGAAAAAAGTAAAAGCACAAAAATGCAATACAAAAACCTCAGACACATCAAACTAATGTATAGCAACTGTTATATTCCTGATTCGGTAAAATGATATAGTTTAAGAATTTTGTAGGTGTCTGTATAAAATTAAAACAAAATCATAAATACAATGATTTGAATTAAGATTGAAACAACGTAATGCATTGACTCAGTTATAAAAACTTTCCGCGGTTTTTTGAGTCTTTGTTTCAAAATCTCTAACAAATTCGTTACATTTTATTTCAAAAGTATATTATTTCGAACAGCGGTATACAACTGTTATTTATTATTTATTTCTGATGACTATCTTTTGGTTGTTTTATAAACTATGGAGTTCACTTATTGTCGAATTCTCTTATTCCATATATCGGACAACCCAATCAATCCCGTTTCTTTGTTGCATTTGAAAATAAATGCTCCTATCTAGTTTTTTTTACTGTAATTTCAGGGTGTTTAAGCATGCGATTTAAAGACGACTGGAATCTTGATAGCTTCGTTGATTTCAACTTTTATGTTGAAAATCTACACAACCAAAGTATTGTGAGTAGAAGATGGTTGATAAGTAAAATACTGGAAGAACTGGCGACATCTGAAAAGGGTATAATTCTTACTGCAAAAATGGGATATGGAAAATCATCGATTGTATCAAATATCGTTTGCGCTGAACATACCTCAGATTGGTATGCCATACGAAAACATGTTTTAGCATATCACTTCTGCCGATATGACTCAATCCGATCAAAAAACCCTGCTTATCTCATTCGTAATATTGCTAGTGCAATTGTCAACCGTTATCCAGAGCTAGGCAATTTAATTTTATCTGATGATATTGCACATGGAATTTTGTATGGATTAAGTTGTGAAATAGATCCTATATCGTGCTTAGAAATAGCGATCCTGAACCCTTTGCGTAATAAATGGAAAAATTACCAATTTGTCATTGTAATTGATGCCTTAGACGAATGTACCAGTGGAAACAAACATGATATTTTACAGTTGCTTTTCACAGAGCTAGATAGTTTTCCACCAAACATAAAGTTTATATTTACTTCAAGAAATATTGAAGAAGTCGTGAGCAAATTTAAATACATGAATTCAATTCAATTGGATATGTTTATCAACGCAAATATAAATGATACCGCACAATACATTCGACAAACAAGTCGTCTAACAGAGTCACAAATTCAACTTCTGACAAGTGTTGCTAAAGGAAATTTCCTCCATGTTAAGTACTATCTACAATCCTGCAAAAAAATTTAACGATTGCGATTTTGCATATATGCCATCTTTATTGGAAAAAAAATATCGGATGAATTTTGAAAGAGTATTTGAGGGTAAATATAGTCTATGAAGAATTGATACCAATAGTTAAGTTTTTATGTACTATACCCAAACCAAAGACGGAGGAAGACATTTTTGAAGTTGCAAACATTTCATTAGAAAATAGAAGAAATATAGAACGCGTGATTGGTCATGAGCTTGGACATTTTCTCATATATACAAGTGGCTATGTGTAATTTTTACACAAATCTATTGCTGATTTTGTGACATGCATATCGGGAAAACATTTATGGTTTTATGTTCATATGGAGCATAAACACACGTTGTTTGGAGAATATCTTTTAAAATCATTCAATATTACTAAAACTGATATCGTGGAAGTTGTTTATCATGTAGCCATGTCAGGTAATTTCGATATGCAGAGCATATTAGTACTGAAATATGATAAACAAATTAAAAAAAAAAAAAACTACATATTTCATATTATTCTCAAAAACATGACGAAGCAGTCAGATATTTCAATTACTATTACTCTACACATATCTATTTCAATAAAAGGCGCAGAAGAGACATGGATGCAGGGAAACGAATGAAAAACGTCCGGCGCTTTTATAAGCGCGTGGAATGAAAATGACTATGCACTCATTGACCGAAACATTGTGTATGTTATGAAACATTGTGAAACTAATACTCATTTCAAATGTGTTCTCTTTGAGTGGAAAATTACGATTATAGCAATTGTGTTTACTTTTGTGAGTAAAATGCAAAATGTAAAAATGTATTTAGCTTGCACATGTTCCTTGTGGATGACCGATAAATCAGAACAAAACATATTAGTTTATGAACGCATTAACACTAAAGATCCTTTTTTTATCTATATATCTATCTATCTATCCATCCATCCATCCATCCATCCATCCATCCATCCATCCATCCATCCATCCATCCATCCATCCATCCATCCATCCATCCATCCATCCATCCATCCATCCATCCATCCATCCATCCATCCATCCATCCATCCATCCATCCATCCATCCATCCATCCATCCATCCATCCATCCATCCATCCATCCATCCATCCATCCATCCATCCATCCATCCATCCATCCATCCATCCATCCATCCATCCATCCATCCATCCATCCATCCATCCATCCATCCATCCATCCATCCATCCATCCATCCATCCATCCATCCATCCATCCATCCATCCATCCATCCATCCATCCATCCATCCATCCATCCATCCATCCATCCATCCATCCATCCATCCATCCATCCATCCATCCATCCATCCATCCATCCATCCATCCATCCATCCATCCATCCATCCATCCATCCATCCATCCATCCATCCATCCATCCATCCATCCATCCATCCATCCATCCATCCATCCATCAATATTACAATATTTAAGCATGCCCAGTACTTTTATAACATTTGGATATTTTAAAATATATAATAAACAAGTCTAAATTGAAAACAATGTTCAAACCTATGATTGAGTGGGATAAAAACCACAATTTTTATACGTGTGCATGTAACAAATTTCGTTTCTGCCGTTTTTGCCGTTTGGTGGCCGCCATCATTTCTGATTATTCTGCTTCTTTTGGTCAAACTACGGTTTGCACATACGCTAATTTACAAGGAATTTATTAAAATATATCACAAAAACAGACAAGCGGTGCTGTACAACAAACATAATGTGCTAGTAAAAACAAACTGATATAGATTAATAAGTTAATTGAGTCTTGAATGATTAAAGACTCTTAGCCATGACAGTATTAGTGGGTAGGGCGTTCCAGTCTCGAATAGTCCTTGGATAGAATGATTGATTTCCTCCGAGCAACTGTGCTGCACGATGGTATTTGGAAGGAACCACTATACTAAGTCTTGTTGGTTTAATTATTCTATCAGAGGCATCTACTTTGACTAGTTCATTTACAATTTTGTATAATAGTACTAATCTTGATTTTTTCCTTCGTTCTTCGAGTGACGCCCATTCTAATTTTTTAGCATGTCTGTGACAGATTATGTGTTGTGGTATCTTTTTACGACATATCTTGCAACACTTCGCTGAACCATCTCAATCCGATTAATATCCCCCTTCAAATAGGGATCCCAAGTTGTACAGACATATTCCACTATCGGTCGAACTAGTGTTTTATATGCTCTTTCTTTTAGTGTTGGATTTCGAGTATTCAGGTTTCTTTTGAGGAAACTCATAGTGTTGTTTGCTTTCTTGCAGATGGTTGTAATGTGTCCACGCCACTTCACTGGGGCCTAATAATGAACCTTGTGGCACCCCAGATTCTACATCTATGTATCCTGATGATTCTCCTTCTCCTTCTACAGCTTGTTTCCGGTCTCTAAGAAAATCATGGATCCAAATGTTGGTCTTCCCTTTTATACCATAATGGTCAAGTTTGTGTGTTAGTAGGCTGTGGGACACTTTGTCGAATATTTTGCTGAAATCCATAATTAGACAATCTGTTTGTTGACCTTGATGACGGTTTTTGGAGACGTCATCGTTGTAAAGGTGTCTAAATACAGCACAGACAACATTTCCCAAAAGACCAAAAGAGTGAAAAACATATTTTAACAAAACGCATTTGACTAACAGGTCAAACAACTTATGTTCTTAAACCCTGTTTACTGCCATTGATGATATCCGGATTTCGACAATCATAATATAAAATATACATATATATACATAACAATTCAAAAAGGGTACAACGTTACCATAAAATAACAATAAAATGAACAAATGTTAGATATTTCGGATAACAGATATCCTTCTTCAGTAATAGCACGATGTAATATGAATCATAATAATCTATTCTAATTATCACACTATCACAATCTTGAAATTTATTCAAATAAAAACACTTCAAGCAAACATCAGAGACGCTGGTACAATTTTAAAATTTTCAAACACGGCGCAAAGACTGCAAAGATATGCCAAATTAAAATAATTATTTGCGATGTGAACTGGCACAACTCTAAATTCCAAAGATGTTACAACAACTGCGTGGAAAGTAGACCCCCCCCCCCCCCAAAAACAAAAAAACAAACAAAAATGCCCTAACCGATCCAAGTTGGTATAGTATTTCCAATTTGACAACGGTAGGGCAATTGTAACAGAAAATACATATGTAAGCCTCTCAAAACAAATAGCAGTTTAATAATGATTAGAAAAATAAGTAAAATTTTATTTAATAAGGTAAAATAGTTGAAAGTGGCTGCGTACTTGTATATCCATCCCAAATGAAAATAACCATGTAATTTAAACTGGTATGATTTTAAAAAAAATCTTAAAACTGTAAATCCTGTACGGAAGCCGGAGTTGCTGGAAACAATTGATAGTAGGAAAAACAGTGATGACAGGAAAATGAGTGACGGTATGGAAAATAATTAACTCATTCTATGATTTTTTCATTTATGCCCTTTGTGTAAACAGTCCTTAACTTTCTAATCCAAAATCTTTCCCGAGCGACTCTGTCGACCTTCGACCAACCCTCGTTGTGGTCTATGGTTGTGATGGGAAGATTTTTGAGATCAGCTTTGGCATGCCCAGGTTATCTCAAATGACGACTTAAGGGGAAATCGGGCTTGCGTTTGTTGAATGGCTGCTCTGACTCGCCACCACACTGCATGCCACATCGACCATGAAGAAGGTATGCAACATTCTGGATTTTTCAAGTTACATTGCAAATAGTTATCAAAGGTACCAGGATTATAATTTAGTACGCCAGACGCGCGTTTCGTCTACATAAGACTCATCAGTGACGCTCATATCCAAAATATAGTGTACACAGACCCAGTCGAGTGGCAAGTAAATGTTTGAGTATTTAGTATTTGTTGATACTTTTCCCAGGTAACATGTTTTAATGACATTCAAAATGGCATATTTTGGAGCAACAGTAAATAAGGGGAAAAATAGACAACTATATATATATAGGATCTTCTTGGTTGATATAT
The DNA here is from genome assembly GCF_963676685.1 of Mytilus edulis. Lineage (NCBI taxonomy): Eukaryota > Metazoa > Mollusca > Bivalvia > Mytilida > Mytilidae > Mytilus > Mytilus edulis. The sequence continues at coordinate 71,787,071 of NC_092349.1, read as the reverse complement.
AGTATTGTGAATGGAAAACAAGATTTTGTCGTCGATAGTATGAAAGTAAATCATACGGAAAACTAACAAAAATGTTTAACTGGATGTTGTCAACTAAACGGTCGAGGAAAGTTTGTCAAATCTTGTATCAAATGGTAAGGTAAATGTAAATACTGAAAATTATAAATAAACCCCTGAAGGTTTATGATCCCCTTCGGTAGCCATGTGAATTAAAAAAACAATTCAGACTGCAATACTATCAAAACAGTTAAAATAATGAATACTAGTAATAGAGATTGAACAGGAGCGTGTAATTCAGTAGTTATATATATTTTTTGTTCACTATTTTGTGCATGAATTAGGCCGTTAGTTTTCTCGTATGAATTGTTTTACATTTGTCATTTCAGTGTGTTTTATAGTTTACTATGCGGTATGGGATTCGTTCATTGATGAAGGCCGTACGTTGACCTATATTATTTCATTTTGTGTCGATTGGTCTTTTGCGAAGAGTTGTTTCAGTACCACATCTTTTTTTTATTGATATATACAGCAATCAAAAACAATCAATAGATTATAAGCTTTAAGTCTGAATCTCAGAGGCGAGTTCTAGGGGGTCATATATTACAATAGAGTAACAGTAAGGCTACAGAATATGTATATACAATGACCATGTAACTTATAGCCACCAATAGTAATACAGTTTCTTTAATGTGGAGATGTAAAGATTAAGAGATAGTTTTTAATATTCAACTGGTTTGCTTTCAATTATGTTTTTTGTTCGTTTATTTATTAAAACGTTGTGCACGATGTTCCTACAACACGACGTTACACTAAAAATGCGGCGTCAGAGGGTTTTTGACTTTGATGATTAATTTTTGCAAGTTTTATTCGTTTTTTTAATATGTTGTTGGTTGATTTCTGGTTCTGTTCTTTTTGTGATATCATTTTATCATAAACTACCTCAAGCTGTGGAAATCGATTTAATAATGTTTACCTTTTAAGTTATTTCACCTAAAATGCAGTGCTTACTGTCGCAAGTAATGTAGATAGGAAAAATTGGACGGAAGTACTGTACATGTATACGGTTTCCATAAATAATGTGCAAAACTTTTTATCATAGGATGTTTAACTTTCATGGTGCATATCATCTGTTATTGTAAAATTTCTATATCTTAATTCAACCCCAATACAAATATATCTGACACTCTGCAAGTAAATCGAAACTTTTTTTAACCTTGATTAATTTGAATAGAATTGTATTTTTCTTGGCACATAATTTGTCGAAATACACCCCTTCAATTTCTTGAATCTTGGCTTGAGAATTATTTTTCAAGTCTTCTAAAGTTGCTTGCTTAAATTGTTTAACTTCTGATATACATTTTAAAATATAGTAATCTACTCCTGAATTGTCCGTAAAAACGGCTAATATAATCTCGGGTTTTATTAATTCAATGAAACGGTTTTCGTCGCTGTTTTGGATATGTCTTTTAATTACCTCAATTTCATGCACAAGTTAATATTGACGAAAAGTTCCGGCTTCGCTAGTACATGCAGTACAGGAATTACTTTCAGTTATAACATGAATAGCAGGACAAGTTGCGAAGTAAAACATTCCGTGGACTAGTATTAAGTCTTTTAATATAATTGGTGAATGCACCTTACTGAAGTGACGACTTTAAATGATCTATTTCGTAGTCCTTCCGCAACACAAATTAAAATTCGCATTTTACATTTAGAGGATTGTCTTGGTGTTTCCAATTTGTCTTTGCAAAAGTTGAACTAAGTTCATGTAATGAGATTTAATTTCCCTTTTCACGATTCTTTTAGATAAATCGATAAAAGCTAGAAACGATCAATACAAATTGCAAAATTTAACCTGTGTCGAATCTATGTCCCGGCCGGAGTCTATACATGTAGCAACATGCACTATTCTTTTTTTTTCGGCAGCCATCAACATCTTTTTCCAAATTTCACCAAACGATTTGTTTTAATTATCATGAACATTTAATTGAAACTTTAGGACATGTAACGTCGGAAATTAGCGTTTTTCGGATCTTTTGACGTTTTTAGACGTTTGGACAAAATGGCTACCGTTTTGTAATGTGTTGAAAAAAATTATTCCTTAAAGACCCAAATATGTTGTAAATAAGAAAAGAATTTTGGCATTTTCTACTCTTCCTGTATCTAACTTTTGTTTTGATCAATTATAACTAACTTATTGAAATATCAGTTAAAAAATACGCGTTAACTGCTTTGAAAAATGAAATATCAACTTGGACAAAATGGCTACCGCTTGAAAAACGACTGTGTAGAGAAGATTTTATAAAATCTGCAATATTTGAACTCACGAACAATGAGGCAAATATTTGTACTTTTGGTAGATGTTATTATTGTCTTACTCTTTTTATTCGTTTTCCGCTATATCTACTTATAAAATTAACTTTCAGTCGTTAAGTTACCGAAAAACGTCGTTGGACATTTTTCTTATTCCAGCTTAATATGCGGCCACCGAGTCAAATGAAATTTGGCAAAATAACGGCTTTAACGCCACAAAGAACCGACAAATGCCGTTGTTCCTGTCAAGTTTCCGAAAGATCAGAGAATAAGAAAAATGATCACTATACATAAGAGTCAAAACAGTTTTTCATAAATGTAACGTTGGACATCACATAGCTTTGTTATTTTAATCCTCAAATATACTAGATATTACTTAGTATATGATCAAGAGCTATAAAAACACAATTCAAAACATATATTGAATTTGTTTTAATAGTGGTTTGTGTTTGCTAACATTTTTATTTTGTTTTGCGGAGGAAATTTCGAAGATTGTGTTACAAATCCTAGGGGTTGTAGGAACAGCGTGCGTAACGTTTAAGGTATAAAGATTGTGCTTAACTTCCTCGAACATTACAGTATTTCTACTGTAATGGCAACATCTAAATGATTCGTAATTCTGGTTACTCTAAGCACCTTAATGTCTACCCACCCATATGCATTTCGTTCAAAGGAGTAGGTTCAGTAAGATCCCTTTTTGGCGCCAAAATATAGCAGTTTTACAAAATTGTGAAAATGTAATCTTTTAGCTATTTACTGGAAAGTAGAATGCTTCTGCTACATAAATATGGGCTGTTTTTAACAATACAATGCACATTTATCGGGTACAAGCATCATCAAGTCATGCTAAATTACTGAAATCTTCATAATTTTAGAATGTTAGTTAAATTTTAGACGGTTTCCGTCATAAATGAAAGTGGCCACATTCGTGTTCATTCATAATATTGAAATATAAGTTGTATTTGATGATACTTCATAACATATATAAAGGTTGAGGATGAACACGGATGCGGCCACATTCGATATTGACAAAAACCAACTGAAAAGTGACGTTTTTTGGCATATTTGATAGATTTTTCATATTTAAACTTTAATCGGAGCGTTTGTAATGACTAAATCAGTTTAAATTTTTCCCATAAACTAATTGAATCTATTAAAATAGACACTTTAGTGTTTAAAAAGTGTCCAAAATCTTTCGTAAGATGAACCTGAAATTTTAGGCCAAAATCGGTCCTTACCGGACCTACTCCTTTTGACTTATTTCGGAGAAGACCGTAGGGACCATATTTGTATTCCCCAGTTACCCTTGGCATCATCGGTAAATTATGCAATTGAGCAAATCATCAATCATCAACCTAACCTTATTCATTTGCTTAGTTCTTCTTTCATGTCTGAAAAATTATCAACAAAAAATGAAACGTTTCACAGTTGGTACTGACCAATTTCTGCACCCCATTATTTGTTAATGATACGCGTACGTAATGGCTGATTTTTGGTTGCTTAACGTTCACTTGAAAATGTCATGCGTGTTCAGTATAATCACAAAGTAGCAACACATACTACATAAAGGTCCTGGAAGGAGACCCTCCGGAACTACGTCAGAGAAGTTTGGACTGCCACTGGATAAAATGAGGTACATTGGATAAGGACATAAATGTTGCCTTTCAACAGGCCATTTATGGACCTCTCATAAAGGTTTTGCAAGTGTACACACAGTGTATCAGCGTGGTGTTCTCTCTACACGAGACATTGGATTATATTCCCATTCGGACTGGACGTGACTGCGTACTTTTACATCCCACACAACTAAACGGAATTATTTTGTATGATGGGCCAACGTCAGGAGCCTGTAGTACATTGGTTATATAGATCTGTCATTTTTTCTTCTTTAATGCATAATTCTTAAGTAATCCATGTATAACCGTTAGTTTCCCCGTTTTAATTATTTCACATTTTTTTTTATATCGGGGCCTTTATAAGCAGACTATATGGTATAGGTTTTCCTCATTGTGAAATGTTGTACATTGGACTATAATAATTGTTTTATAAAGACACCCACTTCATTTAAACTTAGGTGGAAAGTTGTCTCACTGGCCATCACACCACATCTACAAAGCTTTGTATGTAAAAAAAATAAAAAAATAAAGCAATTGGAATGCCATGTAAGTCATTCGACAAACTAAGTTTAACGAGCTCCTATGTCTGCTTTCGTCTAGGCGAATTCGGACCAACATCGGCATTTGGAAGAGCCTTAAATTGTGAAAAGTAAGTCATTTAAGTTTTATTGACTGTACTAGACTTTTTGAAACTTTATTTTCTCTGGAATATATTTATTAATTGTTCATTTCATCTGGAATAACGTTGAAAGTCCCAATTTTCAATATAACATTCCTATCTGACGTACGCTGGTTAAACATTGAAGTTTTGGCTTTGTATGACTGATTTTTTAAGTTCAACTAATTTGATTAAGTTAACAGATAAACATTTACAATAAAATACAGAAAAAAGAGTCACCGACACCATCTTGAATACCTTGAAAAGAAAGAGATTTGTGACGGTTTTTGTCAACGAACTGTACAGTGATTATTTAAAAACGCACAACGAACGCGACACATTTGATGGAACGAACAATACAGTAAGAGAAAACTTATTTAGTATGATATTGCGTTTATTCTAAGTTCTAGGGAACATTTGAAGGCACGTTGTAATTCAACGTATAGATATTTATTATTGTTGAAGATATTATTACGCAAATGTGTATGCACTAAAAGATAATTAGCATTGTTTATCTCATAAAACGTATGAAATTGCACCATGTCTGCGTTTTGCATCTAGCAGTTTTATCAAACGTTCTATGCAATATCTAAAATTTACCACAACTGTATAATTGAATTAATAAACTAATATTCACATTGACATATCTATATATACTCAAATAAATTCTAGAGAGACATTCGAAATTGTTGTCATCCAAAATGTTGTTCTGATTATCACTTCGACCGCGTCAACGTCCGGATTCATTTTAATCGGGGTTATACGGGGTGCTCCTATTCAGTATAAAATCAGGTGTCCCATGAACAATAAGGCAACATAATTAATAAGTAGTTTTATACTACTTTTTTAGATTGTAATCTTTACGGACAGTTTGAACTGTTTATGTCACATGCAAAATATTTTGATAATATTGATATTTCATCTGTTGCAAAAGGGGTCAAATATAGTTTACGCAAGTACAATTTTGGAAACATATAGGTGCTAATGAATTTGATATAAATACTATCAAACGTGGTTATGTTATTCCTTTTTTTGCAGACTCCTACATCTACATGTATGTCATTTAAGAATAACAAATATGCTACTGTTCAATCTAAATTTGAAAATGAAGCAATTTCAAAATAACTTGCTATCGGGTGGGTTATTGAAATTCCATTTCAACCATTTGTTGTAAATCCGCTTAGTATTGCAGTTCAAAGTTCGGGAACAAAACGTCTGATTTTGGATTTAAGTGACCTTAATGCTTTTATTAAAAAAAAAAGAATAAAATTTAAAGACTGGAAAGTTGCTTTAAACTATTTCACAAAAAATTGCTATCAATTTAAGTTTGATCTTAAATCTGGTTATTTTCATTATGACGTATGTACTAAACAAAAAACATATTTAGGATTTGCTGGAACAATAAATTTTACTGTTTTACAGTGTTAGCCTTTGGTTTATCATCTGCTCCATATCTATTCACTAAATGTTTATGTCCAATCGTAAAATATTGGCGTGAAAATAGCGTAGATATTGTACTTTACTTAGATGATGGACTTGGATGGGTAACAATAAACAAGAAGCTTCCGAATGTTCTTCTTTTGTGATTTTTTAATTAACATGGACAAATCTATTTTTGAACCAGTCCAATGTTTAGAGTGGTTAAGTTTAGTGTTGAATTCCTCTGATTGTTTAATTAGTATATCAGATAGACGGATTGAAAATACCCTAACATCATTGGTTGATGTTTTGAATAACTATCATAGTTTCACAGCACGTAAATTGGGTCATGTAACGGGAAAGGTAATTTCTATGTGTCCAGTCATGGGTAACATAACTAGTTTCATGACCCGTTATTAACACTGGGCTATTGAAAACAGAGTAAAGGGGACTTTAAAATTAATATTGGAATGTCCTGATTGTGTATTCAATGAGCTCACACGTTGGCTGAATAACATTCAAAGATTGAACAGAAAACATTTAGCAGGTTATTATCTTCCTCACCTGGTTGCTAATGCTAGTAATGTAGCTGCTGGTTCTTACTAGATAGATATTGACTCTAATATTTTTCATCAGATGTGGAGTTTACAAGAGTCCTTACAGAGTTCTACATGGATAGAACTTCAAGCTATTTTGTTGGCATTGATGTTGTTTAAAAACCGTTTTAGAAATAAATGTGTTAAATGAATTTATGTGGGGTATGCGGAAGGTTGAAAGATTGTGCATTAATTTTATAAAGGAGATTTTGTATAAGTTGTATTCTATTGCCGTGAACCGGTTTGGCGGTCAGTATAAAAGAAAATTCCACGGGTTTTTTAGTTATCGAGGACAGGGTAGTGACCACATACAAGCACGTCATATATATATATAGGTAGAAGTTTATTAGGTCTTTCCACTTTTCTGTGGAAAGACCTATTGTTTTTCTTCTGATTATTTTTTTTTTCTTCCGCCTAATTTTGTTCTTGCGATAAACATTTGTTTCGCAATATGTCGCTTAGATATTTGGTATATGATATCGAACAGTTTATGCGCTTTTGAAATTTACCCTGCGTAAACGAATACTTTTCTTTGTAGGAGTTATCTCCCCAAACACTGTTTTCCTTGTTAGCGCATCTCCTTCGCAACCGTAAAAGATTATGACAAATTTGTTTTACAAAATTGCTCGTTATATCCTTCGCATGATTTGTCCTATTTTGACCGAAGCGATATGACCGCTCCATATGAGAGTTATTTCCCCTTATGCATCTGATATAAGTGATATAAATTTCTATCTTATAAAGCATAAGTGATAGAGACCTTGGATCTTTTGATTTGAGGTCCTTGGTCCCAAAAAATGAAAATTAGGTCAAGGTCAAAGGTCAAGGTCATATTCTAATATTTGAATTTGGCTTATTTTCGCTTATATCCAAAGACTGTATAAGATATCAACAAATTATTTTTACTAAATTGTTAGTTGCGACATGTCGTAAGATGTAAATTTTGATTGCAAGCGTACGTTGAATGTAAAAGGGAGTTTTCTCCCCTCTTGTATTTAAAAATACGCGTTTGGTGATATAATTCATTAACTAAATATAATAAAGACCTATGGTCTTTTGATTTGAGGTCCTTGGTTTATGACCTTGAAATTGATCTCAAGGTCATAGCTTAATTTGACGTTCTAGATTTTGACCTTTGCTTTTATTCTATATGTATACATGATAAAGATATACAACTTTTAGAAAAAGGTATCAAACCATTTAACCTTGTAAAAAACAACCGGAAGTGACCTTTTGTAAACCGGAAATAGCTGTTTTTTTGTACTTTATTAATAGAAAAGTATATAGAACCAGATATTTTTGGAATCAGTGTCAAGTAAATATTCAAATATAATCGGAATTAACATTTTTCAAACCGGAAGTAACAAATTATCTCCCTTATTTAAAAAAAATGTATGGAAACAATATATTTTTGGAATCAGCTTACTAGGAGCTATCATTTGACGATTGAAATGACATTTTAAACTTAGTTTCACAACTTTTCATATCAAAATACATTGTTTTGATGGAAAGACCTTCAATTGTTCTCTGAACAATTGGTTTTTAATTTTCATTTTTTTTGTATACAAAATATTTGATTCAAGTTTGATATAGAACAGTATTTAAATGTGTTGTATTTATTTTGTAGATTATTTTGTTAAAAAACATATTGTCCAATATTCTGACATCTTGTGTTTTTGATGGGACTTTTATTATTTCATTTTGATGGACTAAACATGCAGATCAGATACATTTTGTATAAGAAATAAAATTTAAGAGGTAGTCACTGCGCCATTCAGTATCCAAACTTGTGTTTGTTTTATTGATTTTAGAAAGTAAAGGCTAATGTTGAAGTGTAAATAATTGGATGTGCTCAGTTATTTACACATATGTTTAAAATAGATGGAGCATTTTAGCACATAAATACTCTATGTTTGGTTAAACAACGTGCATTAAAACATAAATGGCAAAAGTACATTTACAAGAGATAGCTATTAATATTTTTTAAGTTGTGTTCTGAATTGAATATAACGTTAGATGTTGTTTGGATCCAGAGATTTAAAAATACTAAAGCTGATTATACTTAAAAATGATTGATATAGACGACTAGGGAACAAACATACATTTTCTTTTTTAAATTTGTAGATAATATGTTGGGTCCGCATACTGTGGACAGGTTTGCGAGTAATTTAGGTAAAAAATTACCAAGGTTTAATTCTAAATTCTGGAATCCAGGTGTTGAAGCAGTTGATGCGTTCACGCTAAATTGGAATAATGAAGTAAATTGGATTGTTCCTCCAATTTCTGTTGTCTTTATAGCAATTAAACATTTGATTTTATGTAAGCCTAGAGGCACTTCAATAGTTCCAAAGTGACGCATCATCTTCAGATTATATATTTAGATCCATGTATTTATGTAGAAAACCTAAGCCTTATAAACTGAGAGGTCTTAAACCTTAATCATATACCAGTACGAGTACGAGAAATTATAGTATCAGCTTTTGAATTTATCGGTTTAGATAAGTCCAAATTTGGATAACATAGCTAGAGATCAGGTGGAGCTACTGCAGCTTCATCAGCTGGCATTTATGATAGATTATTTAAGAAGCATGGTAGATGGGTTTCAGATAAAGCAAACGATGGATATGTAAGAGAAAATATGAAAGAAAAACTGACAGTGTCTAAAAGTTTGGGAATATAATTTTCATGAATATACTACATGTATATATACATGTATGTATTATTCTCTGTTCATATCTACCTAGCTTTCGAAAAGCTGCTACAGCTGTAGACACACTTAAAATAAAATTGAGAATGGAAATGGGGAATGTGTCAAAGAGACAACAACCCGACCATAGACAAAAACAACAGCAGAAGGTCACCAACAGGTCTTCTATGTAGCGAGAAATTCCAGCACCCGGAGGCGTCCTTCAGCTGCCCCCTAAATTTTCCTATTTATGTGTTGGTTTATTTATTAAATAATTTATATTCTTTTGAGCTGGCGAATTAGAATATAATTGGTGATTTCAACTATGTACCTGAGTGTACCACATCAAGTGAAACTCAACTGTTTGTTTATTTTATCATCTTCTACCTAGACGAAAAAGTGCTCTAAAAATCCAGTTAAGTTTTAAATTTCTAAAACACACAATGCATTTAAATTTTATTTATCTAAGGCATGCTTTGCCTTAAAACTTTTCCAGATGCACATGTTTGAGTAAACGCAGCCATGTTAGCCAATAGGTTCAAATGAACCTTAAAAAAGAAATTTTGTTATAAAATTTTAAACATAGATTACTCAATTGGTTTTTTTTCATGTACTAGCATTTATTGTTTACAAAAAGTCTTAAAAAACCTTGCAATTCCATAAAACATCGTGATGAATCATTTCAGTCGAGCGCACCCTGAAGGTGTACTTGTATTGGTCCATATTTATATATTTTTTAACAAATATCTACACTCATAAATTTGTTTTAATGAAATCATTGTTACCATTGCATGCGATAGTCCTCTATCTGTCAAGCACCGAATTGCCAAATATGAGAGTACAGCGGGAAAAGGCTTATCTATATAATTTTCATATCATTAGCAGTCGTTTGAAGAAATGACTTATTTTTTGTCAGAGACCTACATGGAGTTCGGCAAAGACTTTTGGGTGACTTTAGTCATTTTTATAAATTTCCTGTTTACAAAACTTTGAATTTTTCGGAAAACCAAAGATTTTCTTATCCCAGGCATAGATTACCATAGCCGTATTTGGCACAACTTTTTGGAATTTTGGATCTTCAATGCTCTACAACTGTGTACTTGTTTGGCTTTATAAATATTTTGAGATGAGCGTCACTGATGAGTCTTATGTAGACGAAACGCGCGTCTGGCGTACTTAATTATAATCCTGGTACCTTTGATAACTAATTACACCACTGAGTCGATGCCTCTGCTGGTGGACGTTTTGTCCCCGAGGGTATCTCCAGCCCAGTAGTCAACATTTCGGTTTTGACATGAATATCAATAATGTGGTCATTTCTATAAATTTCCTGTTTATAAAACAGTGACTTTCTTATCACAGGCATAGATTACCTTAGCCGTATTTGGCACATGTTTTTGGAATCCTCAATGCTCGTCAACTTTGTACTGGTTTGGCTTTATAATTTCAATTTTCTAATGACCAAATTTAAGTTGTAATCGCACTGACGTGCGACAATTTGATAGCATATTTAGTCTCGATGATATTGAATTTATTAACATTTTTATATTGTTTGTATTAGAATCAATGTATCAGGATATTCGTAATCAATATATTCTCTAAAAGAAGAGTTAAGTTCAGTCGTATTATTTAATCGGCGGTTCCGTAGCCCTTCATCCTTTAACAAAAGGTGATTATTCCCGATTTCTTTACAAATGATTTTGATAGAATGGTGGAAAGTTTAATTCTTTCTTACACACAGAGTATCTTATTGAATAGTACGTATACATGTTATAAAAAGAATTTTGAAATATTGTTGTTTTTATAAATGTGTCTTAAATATGTCTTTATTTATATATTAAACCCTCGTTTAGTGTCTTATCCTCTGCAATTACTAAACAAATATCTGTTGGTATCAATACAGATACAGTTATGCATATTTGCATTGTCAAAATCCGGATCTGGTGTATAATTTTTTTGCACTTTATGTTTGTGGTATAATGTTTTTGCCGCAAGTTTATTGTTTTCTGTTTAGTATTAAATTAATAAAGATTCATTATGTTACATCTTGTGATCAATTTTTTTGGCAATTGCTAATGGCAGTCAGCAGGGTTAAGAACATCAGTTGTTCGACCTGATGGTCAAAAACATTTTGTTAAAATATACTTATTCACTTTTTTGTTTTACATGCACAAGTAAAAAAATTGAGGTTTTTATCCAACGCATTAATTGTACGCATTCATAGGTTTAAACGTAATCTTTCAATTTAGACTTGTTTATATTTTTCGTTTGGGCTTGCATCATATTTTCCCTCCGGTTTATATGATCCGTTCATCCTATTTAGACTCTTTAAATATAAGAGTCTATCCTAACTTGAGGTAAATTATATGGCCTTAAATTTGTTTTTTCCGCCAAACGCGCGTTTCGTCTACAAAAAAACTCATCAGTAACGCTCGAATTCAAGAAAGTTATAAAGGCTAAATAAAGTAGTAAGTTGAAGAGCATTCATAACGGACGTCACAATAGACTCAAACACATATAGATGAATTAAATTAATAAAACAAACACCAATCAAGACTAACAAAGGCAGGAGACTTCTGACATGGGACAGGCGCAAATATGCGATGGGGTTAAACCTATCTAAAATCAGTTAATCTATATGTTTTGGAGTTTAGTCTGCACATTTTCACTGAAATAGTGCACACTTTGTATGATATTTTCTGATCCTCGGTCGTTAAACGGTTCATTCAATACTGTCGCGTTTAGTTCTTTACCACTACCATATCGCAGCGCTATACCTTTAATTGAAAGGTTCATTTTAGTTTTGATGAAAATCTGTTTCCCTACGAAAGTTAAATACCGGCCAATGTAAACATAATTCATATATGTATGTCTCTATCATAGTTGACATATTTTAAAGACGATCATAACTAAATTTACAATTAATGATTTCAGATGCAATACAAAAATGTGCGAATGTTTCAATTCAACAAATAAAAGTTATCTATGAAACACGAAATGTAATAGAGCAAGTGGTATGAATAAAGATTCACTTATTATTTCAACTGAAAATAAAATATTTAAAAGTACCATGCCCTCTATCACGAAGGACTCTAGTTTGAAGGAATGGCATAAACGTGCATGTCTTCGCCCGCCCTACATTGTTAACAATACCGATTATTCATATAACCTATATATATCCTTTAAGAAAGTGTTTAAATCCTGATGAAAAAGATTAAGTAAAAATATTTGTCAACAGGACACCAAGCAACGTATATTTGTTCAGTGAGAGGGTAGTATCCAAATGATTTCCCGCTTTGAAATTTTGAATTTTTCGAAAAACTAAGGATTTTATTATCCCAGGCATAGATTACCTTAGCCGAATTTGGCACAACTTTTTGGAATTTTGGATCCTCAATGCTCTTCAACTTTGTATTTGTTTGGTTTAAAACTATTTTGATATGAGCGTCACTAATGAGTCTTATGTAGACGAAACGCGTGTCTGGCGTACTAACTTATAATTCTGGTACCTTTGATAACTATAGGCACCACTCCAGTGAATGTTCTGTTCAATCACTTGAATAGGGAACTAAATGTACATCATCCAAACGGCATCAATAAAAAATGCTAGCAGTTTTATTTTTCACTCATTTTGGGCTATAAATATACACAGTCACGTATATTTAAGTATCGTGTTTTATTTCATATAATGATGTTCAAACATTTTGGATTAAATCAATAGACCAAAACTTACCTGTTTTCAGTGTAGATAAAGTGCGAAACCAGTTTGTTCATTTTCACTGTCGTATGTGGGTATGTCTTTTGTAGAATAAAGGACGCGGGTATAACCAACTTATGGTTGATTCCGGACATTGTGTACTGTTCATCGATATTTTTTCTTTTCGTTCGTTTTATTTTATTTTTTTTGTCATAGTTCTGTTCCGTTCGTACGTAAAACATCGAGAACATTGTTAGCTGTTTCTATTAAAATGACAATAGTTTTATTGTAAGCCAGCATTTGCAACTACTTAAGACGTGAAACGGAAGTAACTGGAGCTAGGGAAGCCCATTCGTCGGAAGCGCGGGGTCCATGGTAAAGCTCACATCAAGGTCAGTGTGATATATGTCACATTCCCTTTAGGCGATACACGTTCATATCATGCATGTATATTCAAATATTTTTGGTGAGTTTGCTACCAGTGTGTCATGGATCCAGTGTGTCACTGGAGCAGAACATCCATGAGTTTAATGTATTTGTATTGCTAACATTCCTTGAAAAAAAGTCTTTAAAAATTTGTCAAGCCGTTTCATACATATTTCTACCAAATTGATAGGCTTTTGCACACCGAACAGTACAAGAATGTACAATGAATCGTACATTGCCAAAATTCTGAGGTAAGTTTCTTCAGTAAAAGTAAAATGAAAACAACCGGTTTCTCATTCGCATTATGTACTTTCAACAACAACAAATCAGAAAATACATGGTCGCATTTAGATGTAAAACTATTCTCTATTTGTATTTAATCAAGTTTAATTCAAACACAGTGTTTGTTACGCGATTTTTGTAAGTAATTCACACCCTGTCTATTTGAAATAAGAAACTGTACAATTTGTTGTCATAAGCATTGCATAATTACCTAATTGAACAGTACGTAAAATTGTCTTTCACTCTGTGTCTTTTGTTCGATGTATGGTATTTGTATCTATCTGATGAGTTAAGCCTATTTAAACTGATTTTTATAGTTCGTTCTTATGTTGTTCTGTTACACCACTGCGCCAGGTTAGAGGGAGGGTTTGGATACTGCTAACATGTTTCACCCCGCCAAATTCTGATGTATGTGCCTGTCGCAAGTCAGAAGCCTGTAATTCAGTGATTTTCGTTTTTTGATGTGTTACATATTTGTTTTCGTTCAATTTTTTTTTACATAAATTATGCCGTAATTTTTCTCGTTTGAATTATTTTCCATTTATCATTTCGGGGCTTTTTATAATTGACTATGTGGTATGGGTTTTGCTCATTGTTGAAGGTCGTATGGTGATCTATAGTCGTCAATGTCTGTGTCATTTGGTATCTTGTGGAAAGTTGTCTCATTGGCAATCCTACCAAATTTTCTTTTTTATATTGGCTGAAAATATTAGGACGGTCTATCTACCAGTTGCGAAGCAGCGATTAACGTCCGGAATCAATTGCACGGCGGTTATACTCCGTGATTTAGAACCATTCAAACACGTAACAATAAACTGTATCAAATATATCCTTGTATTCTTACAATTACGAATTAGCTTATTTGTAACATCGATTTATGGGAAATTCAAACATATATTAAGGTGACTCGATTGTTGCTCGAGCTATCTTTTCTTTATAAAATGTATATAAAATGGCATAATAAAAATCAATTATCCAGCCATCCAAGCGTTAAATGTAATTTGCAGTTGTTTGTGCGAGAAGAAAACGTTACCACTCACTCTTGAATGGTGATACGAAGGTCGTTTTTTGACTGCTCTTTGTTATCTAAGATGCATCCATTAGCGCTTGTAGTTAAACGGTTTGGTTGGCTTACTTGCTTATTTTAGTATAAATGTTGGCCAATCATAATTACAATGCTTAAGCAAACATTAATACAAACAACAAGGCAAGCAAGCCAACAACACCATTTAACTACAAGCATTATGTAAATACATGTCGCTCTAATGACGTGTTATAACTATGTGCTGTATATTTAGACCGAAATCGAAAACTGCTTTTTCGGTGCCGTGGATCCGCTTAGCTGTCCAAGATGTATGTGTACAATGATAGCGTGTCATTGTAAAGGGGATATTTAATCCTACATAAAGATTTGGCTCTGAACAAATTATCATCGGAAATAGAATTAGCAATAAATGCCATTTTTACGGAATTTAATGATATATTACCTCAGACTTTCACTCACTATGTATGCATATACACATGTATAATCAATCCCTCAATGCTCTTCAACTTTTTACTTGTTTGGCTTTATAAATATTTTGATATGAGCGTCACTGATGAATCTTATGTAGATGAAACGCGCGTCTGGCGTACTAAATTATAATCCTGGTACCTTTGATAACTATTTACACCACTGGGTCGATGCCACTGCTGGTGGACGTTTCGTCCCCTAGGGTATCACCAGCCCAGTAGTCAACACTTTGGTGTTGACATGAATATCATTAATGTGGCCATTTTATAAATTTCCTGTTTGCAAAAATTTGAATTTACCGAAAAACTAAGGATTTTCTTATCCCAGGCATAGATTGATTACCTTAGCCGTATTTGGCACAACTTTTTGGACTTTTGGATCCTCAATGCTCTTCAATTTTGTACTTGTTTGGCTTTATAAATATTTTGAGATGAGCGTCACTGATGAGTCTTATGTAAATGAAACGCGCGTCTGGCGTACTAAATTATAATCCTGGTACGTTTGATAACTACTTCAGACTAAATTTTGTTATGGAGTCGACTAAATTAAGACCTTATATGATGAAAATTATTTTATATCTTTGAATCGCTTTACAGTGAAAATGAAAGTCTAGTTTCATTATTCAACAGTAAACATGAATCGCATCACAAAAACAACATATTGGAATTTGATTCATTATCAAAAGCTGAACAAAAAACATGTTTTAAGTTATACTAAATTATAAATAATGTTTAAAGGTACATTTTTCTACAAACTAAACCTAACTACTAATTTTAAATCTCTTGCACGCTCTGTTCGTTAACTATTCTTAATATTTATCTTTTTGTGTATAAATTATACATCTGGATGGCCATAGGTGCGATTGAAACCCGTCCGCACCAAATACATTTATCATGCATTTATAAAAACAGCACACATTGTATATTATTTCTTATTTTATTAAAAAATCATGAGTTTGTCGTCTGTTAATTTATCAATCTACATAAGAAATTCATCACGGATAGTGAAAATGGCATTTTAAGATTCGCACATTATATACACTGTGTATTACTGAGTTATTTATACATACAATCAGTATTTTGAAAATTATTGACACTGACATAGGGTATTTGTTAGTCCAAATATTTGTCAACACGATTTTATTTCATCATTTTCGTATATTACCATCTTATTACTACCGTGGTGCCCATCTTTATATTTATATATATATATACATACTATAGATAATTTAGCTGATCTGTAACAATAACATCTTCATGCCTTATATATCATGTACTGTAGTACGCCACTAGATTAAAACTGACGTGGAAAGGTAACACATGCCCACCGAAAGCTCTTTTTTTGAGAGCCCAGGTGGTCGTGTGGTCTAGCGGGACGGCTGCAGTGCAGGCGATTTGGTGTCACGATATCACAGTAGCATGGGTTCGAATCCCGGCGAGGGAAGAACCAAAAATTTGCGAAAGCAAATTTACAGATCTAACATTGTTGGGTTGATGTTTAGACGAGTTGTATATATATATATATATACAGATCTAACGTTGTATGTATATATATATATATATATATATATATATATATACAACTCGTCTAAACATCAACCCAACAATGTTAGATCTGTAAATTTGCTTTCGCAAATTTTTGGTTCTTCCCTCGCCGGGATTCGAACCCATGCTACTGAGATATCGTGACACCAAATCGCCTGTACTGCAGCCGTCCCGCTAGACCACAGGACCACCTGGGCTTTCGCAATTTTTGCCCACCGGGATTCGAACTCATGCTACTGAGATATCGTGACAACAAATCGCCTTGCAGTATATCCGACACGCTAGACCACTCGGCCACCTACCGGTAGGCTTATTTTATATATATAGTCAAGACATTTAAATATAGATCCAGATATTTTCAGTGTTAGTGTTTAATAAATCCTAACGCTTAGTATTTTATTTTATTTTGAGAGACATCAAAATGGCTGATTTAGGAGAAAAGGTAAATAAGGAAAAGCTAGACAATTATATATCGGTTCTTCTTGGTTTAAGATTCATGGTGACCGGATTACAAGATTTCGTAGTCGAAAAACTGAAATTACAGCAAATGGAAATCCAAAAAAAAAATACACTGGAACGTTGTAAAAAGAACTGTAGTAGAACTTATGGTTCAAATTTCAAGAAATGGTGTGGTGCATGTAAACACTGGAAACGCGAATTAGAACCTCTCCATAGATTTCCGAAGCATTGGAATCAAATTAAATGGAAAGAAATTAACAGCTTAAATTTTCCGCAGTCGTTCGAAGAAGTAGCTAAATTTTTTATTAAAGATTTTCATGTAGGTATGCAAGGAGTGTTGATGGACTTTGGTGCTTTAATGTCTCTAATTCGAAATGCGTCCTTTTTTAACGTAAGTAGCCAGATGATATCCTATACTGTACAAATTCGTAACAAGTTTTTTGCGCATCACTTTTCAGCTGAACTACATGAATCAGTAAAGAAAATCAGCTTAGACGCGTTTTTACGATTTATGGAAATACCTGAGATAAAATGCACTGAGAGCGGAAAGAATGCCTTATATTTGATTAAGACTCTTCAATTATCACACGGATTACCAGAGTGTATACTTCTAAATCCAGAAGGACAGCTTACGGTAATTGGTATCCGTAATGAACTTACGAATCGAAATAGAGATCAATATATTAAAAGTTCAGATGGAAAACTAGATGAAATGTTGCAACAAGTATCAGTAATTCTTGATAAGAGAAGAAGATCTAATCTTTTCTTTGGACCTTCACCAAAAACGATGAAGCTTTGTGTAAAACACATGGTTGTTCTCATAAGTTTAATATATTGGTATTTGACCAATTTATCATCGATAGAAAGTCATCAAGGTATGTATCAAAGTTAATGAATCTTAAATGTTAATGAGTTTCCTCAAAGAAAGAAGACAGTTATACCCATGACAATTTTTGTTTGCATGAAATTGATTTAAAAATGAAAACAAAGTTATCCTTGATTACCCAAGAGAGAAAAAGAATATTACAGTGATTATTTGTGTATATTGTGTATATAATGAGATTTAAAGTCAATACAAACACGTTGATTTTTTTTTTAAAGGATATGATGTTTATTTATAACCAGTCCTTAATTCGAGCAGCGCAGACAATGCACATATTATGACGCACATTCACTTATTTGGCATTGAACTAAATAGTTTTAATGATTCTACTTAGTTTAGAACCAAATAATCAATCTAGATAGTATTTTGAAAAAATCTTTAAATCATTCCAAAGAAATAATTTTGCCTAGTAAGATCTTTATAAAATAAAAGAAGTCTTATGTGGGTTATTTAAATCCGTGTAACATTAGCTATCTTTTGACACCATTTGGTATTTCTGTAAGCCCAAAGTGGCAGATTATCTACGAAAAGCCCCTAGCATACATTTTTGTTCAATGACGTATGTGATATCCTTTCATATGGAATGTGAAATATATATTTTTTTAAAAATCAGAAGTATTTTTTAATCTCCTTCATTCAAGTACGCGTACATATAGAAATCCTTTATATTTAGACTCGGTGATTTTCTTTTGATTATACATTTTTCTTTCACTGTTTGATTATTGCGCAATATGTTGATTAGATATTTGAAATATGATATTGAAAAGAAATTATTCAGATAGTTCATTTTTACTGTTATACGCGAGTATTACTATTGTAGAAAAAAAGGTTGACGTGAAAAACTGTGTTTGTTTACGTTTTGAAAATACATAAAATATAAAAAAGAAGATGTGGTATGATTGCCAATGAGACAACTATCCCCAAAGACCAAAATGACACAGACATTAACAACTATAGTTCACCGTATGGCCTTCAACAATGAGCAATGCCTATACCGCATAGTCATCTATAAAAGGCCTCGATAAGACAATGTAAAACAATTCAACTAACGGCCTTATTTATGTAAAAAAATGAACAAAAAACAAATCTGTAACACATAAACAAACGACAACCACTGAATGTATAGGCTCCTGACTTGGGACAGGCACATACATACATAATGTGGAGGGGTTAAATATGTTAGCGGGATCCCAACCCTCCCCCTAACATGGGACAGTGGTATAACAGTACAACATAAAAACGAACTATAAAAATCAGTTGAAAAGGCTTAACTCATCAGATCGACAAAAATACAAGTGGACGTGACTGGGTACTTATACATCCCGACACAAAAAGACACAATGAACAGATCTGAGAGAACTGGCAGTTATCTGACAGCTAGGTCAAAGCCACTAACAACCAATAAAAAAATTCATGCATCTAAGACTAAACTTTTGATTTGAATAAATGATTTTACAAAAATTGCATTAAAAAATATGACTTTACTATGTACACCAATAAGACCAAAGTACAACCATGTGTTATCAAAGCAACCATATCTAGAATACCGATTATTGAAAGTGATTCATTTTAGCTATAAGAGCGATGTATTTTCACTGTAAGTGCGATCATCTCTGATGAGGGATATTTGTAGTTGCTATGAATTTTCATTGTTGTTTTGTGTGATAATTGGACATTCAAAAATGGACAACATAAAATAAGGATATTCCCAATGAGCAGCTATCCATCGAAGTTCAAAAGAAATGGATGGAAACAATTATAGGCAGCTATAAGTCCTTCAACAATGAAAAATCGATACCGTAAATTCGGGTTTAAAAGGCTCCGACATAAAAAAAAAAAAAAAAATAAGTTAAAAATTTTAACGACCTGAGTTGTATCAAAATTGTTTTCGAAAAACAAATATAACAGACATGTATCGACGACAACCACTGAACTACAGGCTCTTGACTCCTGACAGACAAATACAGAATTTGCAAGGTTAAACATGTTTGAAGGTGCCAACATCGCCCCACTCCCCATGTAATAGTGGTGTTACGGCATAACACCAAAACAAACTTTATAAAACAATAAACGAAAAAACAAATATAAGATGCAGCAATACATGACAACCACTCACGCACAGGCTCCCGACTTGGAACAGGCACTTGTAGATTTTTGCGGTGTTCATCATATTGACCAACTCTTCTCTTACCTGGAACGACAATGGTGTAATACACACAACATAGGAACAAACTATAAAAATATCAATTGAAAAGGCTCAAATCATCGGATCGGTCCGAGCAAAAATACCTCCAACGAAAACTCAGAATAGACATGGCATGGAATTTATATATCTAATTAGAGTACTTGTATGCACTTAAATTTAAACGGTATTTAACTGTTGGGTCTCCAGACTTTTTGCGTTCATCGGCGATAAAAAAAAGGTGAGAAAAAACAATAATTATATGATAATAAAAATATGCTGATGTACGTATTTTGTTATTTTGTGTAGCCTGGTCAATTTCGTAAATTTTGGATTTTGTCTCTTTTTTATGGAAAAAAGCATATTATTCAACTTATGTGTTATAAAGGATGAAAAAAATACATATCTTAGAATTTGAAAAGAAAAATAATGAATGGGATTTCCATAATTTTGGTAAAACCGTTTATTTGTACCCTCACCTATTTTCTCCACATTTTGGCTGATGACAATCACAAAATGTGTTCTAAAATTTATTGTGCGTACTCAATTTATTCACAGATTTTTTTTTATTATAATATTGGTTATATTCATTCGTATTTTCTACTTGTATCACATTTGTTGGAAATATTTCCCAAACTAGATTTCAACGAGACTGAAATCGCAGAAGAATACATCTTAGGCCGTGTTCACACCAAACGCCTTGTAGAGTAAACATGTTTACAATTAGTTTAGTATAGTGTACACTTGTTTCACATTACATTTGTTCAATCTATACACCTTGTTTAGCTACCTGTACATAAGATTTGTTCCCACTTGTAAACTATATGTCATTTAAATGTTCATTACGTCGAACTGAATTCAATTTTTTTGGAAAATTTTTCTAGCGGTAAGGGAACAACCATTTGACTTCGAAAACGGGGATGGGGGATGGGAATGGAAATATTCCGATCCCCAATTTGATAATAAAAAAAATGGTCATACAGATGATAAAAAAAATATTCTGAATCAAGAATTTCCCCATACATTATAGTGTTAAATATTAAAAAAAGGTATTTGATCACCAGCATCGAAAAAAAAGGAATAAAAACGTACGCGCGAAAAAAAATCTGACTCAGATAAAAAAAATAACTCTCCCCCTTTTTTTAAGTTAAGTGGTTGCTACTTTTATATGAAAGCCATTTTTATAATTTGCAGTAGTTTGAATATACTAGAGATGTCTCGATAACGCATTAGAAACGTTAGCTACAACAGCGTGCTTACAGCCGAAAAAAATGATTGAGATATTAGGGATCACTACATTTCTATCTTTTCTGTTCGTTTCAAATGGTATTTCTTCTCCAAGGAGTATTTGGTAAAGGAATAGGGTAACGTTGTTCCTGTTTATTATACGTGTTATTTAACGGATCTGAGATACTAGACAAACATATCATTTACCTCGCACTTTTTTTAGTCATGCATTTATGCGTGAATCGTTTTTTGAGTAAAGACCAGTGGCGAATATTTCTGTGTACATCAAGTAGATTCGGAAAGACCTTTTCAAATTAATTAGGCATCAACTATTTACTTCATTTTTTGTGGAGGGGAAGGGGGCGTGCGCTATTGATTTTATTCAGGACAAATTTTGGTGACAAGTCGAAATCAATTTTAGCATTATATATAGTGGCAGCTGAGGGTGAAACAAACACATTTTTTTTCAAGACCAAAAACTGGAAACAGTTTTTGTTTACAAAACAAAATCCATAGCTCCCTAGCCCCTTAACTTTATGTTTTATACTCAACTATAATAGCCCCCCCCCCCCGAAAATCTATTGGGTTCGGCAATGATGCTGCTTTGAGTCTTGATTAGGGGTTAATAAAGTACGTTATTTTTTTTTAACAAAAAAAAATCTGTAAAATTTAGACAACTAATAATTATCAAAAATATCAATTTTACTCAAAAATAGTTTCCTCCTTAAATATATACACGATAAAACTAATGTCCTAAATGCCTAGTTTGGTGTACACTTAACCTACACAAGGCCTACATTGACTATCGACTGTGTGTAGGTAAAACATGATTTAAACTACATGTAAACATTGAGTTTTATCAATGGGAACGCAATTGTGTTTAGTTTACGTGTGAGTTACACTAACACAACACCGAATTTAGGTCAATGTGAACACGGCCTTAGAGTCATCAATATGAATTAAAGAATTACAATTTTCACTCGAACTGTACACACGCATGTTTACAAATCGCTTAAATACTTTTACTGTGATAGTTCGTTACAATCGTAATATTACTGTATCCTGATTTAAAAAAAAAACGAGGAGAATTTAATAATATCCTGTCTCATTTGAAAAACCCGTGCTTTATTTTCCGTAAAAACTTTACTATTTGACATTTCTACCTTGTCATATTGAAATTAAAACACCTGAATATGTTTAACGTGAAACAGAACTTGCTGAAGCAAGTTGAGCACACTCATCGGGAGTACCTAATTTGTAATCTTGTTTCCGAGATGATTTCGCGAAAATATCTCTAAATATCTAAGGTTTTGTTTACCTTGAGTTCAAGGTACCACGATCGTCATGATGATCATGATGATATGCGAAACATCGTCTTGAGGGGATACATATTCATATCATGACTATTTCAATTTCAGTGAGTTGCTATTAGAGTGTCATGGATTCGAAAATTTTCTGAACTATGAAATCATGAATGCAACTCATTTTCATGGCCAATTATCCATTACAAGTTTTCATGCTTGCTCAAATAAGCTTAGAAATTTTATCACACATTTGCTGCTTTCATATTTAACTCAATATCAACAAACTGAATGACAACATCTGTTTTAAGAGATACAACATTAATGATTATGTTAATAGATATACTTTTCTTAAAATAAAACTTTACTCTGCATTTTAAATCTAATGCACGCTCTGTTTGTAAAATATACTGAACTACTTTAGAAACGCAACACTCATTTTGTTGATTTTTTTACCAAATCTTGTATGATTCTCTTACAACTACTTTTCATGCTTACCTTGCTTCTTTCTCCTAACAAAAAATCAAAATCTGACTTAACTGTGTTTATTGAACATACCGAATTTTTGAAGTCGCACGAAATTCTTAAAGCAAAATTTTGACCCATGAAAGATTATCAGGTTTTTTTTGCTTTGTGAAACAGTTCTTTCAATCCGTTGCCTCACTTAATTCAGTTTAAAAATGTTGCATCTCCATTTTACTAAGACTGAGAAATAAAAGATTGAACTAGCCCTTAAGAATACTGTAAACATGAAAACATAAACGTGCTGCAATCATACTGTATGACTTCAGAAACTCGTCTTACTGTCCTTCCGACAACGATACTAGTAGACACGATTTGTTGCTGGCCATCAATGAACAGATCAACGTGTAGTGACAATGAAACGCCAACAGAATTTGATTATGCAACGTCATTTACCAGACATGTTTACGGCCGCAACGTCAACTGCTAATCAAATTGCCATAAATGTTTCTCTTCAACTGAATTGCCAAAGAATCGACCGAAAGCTTTAAAGCCCTCAAGTTCCAGCCGCATAATTGCCAAAACCAATTAATGGGTTGAACAAATGCAAAATCAGAAGGTGTAAAACAGAACCCAAAACATGTCAGATAGAATTTGTTGACCTTTCTGACAACCATTATGGTGTTTGTAACAGACAGTCATCGCTTTTGACGGTGCCTCATTCATTCAAAAATAACACAAACATAATCTGGTGTTGCAATTCTAAAGTCGGTCAGTATATAATTAATATTTGTCAATTTATGTATTGATTTCTTACCTGAGGTGATGCAGGTGCGATATAAAACCGTTCGTGACTCCTACCTGTATCATTGGTTTATTAACAAATACATTAATTTTATGTTTCTCATTTTATTCCATAATTTTCAATGTTTCGTCTGTTTATTTATAACTGTACATCAAAGTACATAACGTATTCAGTTAATGGTATTTCTTGATTCACACTTTTATATACACTGATTGACATGCGTAATGAACTTAAGAATGGCAATTTAGATCAATTTATTAAATGTTCAGATGGAAAACATTAGGAAATGTTACAGCAAAAATCAGGAATTGTTAATAAGAGAAACAGATCTTATCTTTCCTTTAAACCGTCACTAAACACAATGAAGCTAAGCTTATAAATACACCGATTTTTCTATTTCATTTGTATAAAAGTTTGTTTCATATAATTCAGGTTATTACTATCAGTGATTCGGGTTTTATTTTTTGCTTATACTGTGAAAGCATTGGTTCTAACTATTCCCTTGATTAAGCAAGTTATTCTTTTATATTTTTGTTACGTTTATAAACAATGATGGTCTCTAGGGTGAAGATTTTCACTACATTGTTTGTCTATTTGCAGATTGTTTCAATGTTTTCTAATAATTTTACTAAATTTTTAAGATTAAAGTTAGAAACAAATGTAGCATTTGTGCTAACAAACGACAAATTGTAGACGCATTTTCAGCGCGTTTGTCAAAGTTTATGTAACATTTGTAAACGTATGTTAGAATCAAATGACCAAAACATGTGCGCGCTTAGCCGTTTGCATCGTTTATGTAAGAAAGAAATGAACTCTTATTGTAATACAAATGGTTGTTCTTATAAGTTTAATATATGATTATTTGACCAATTATTCAGCAATAGAAAGTCATCAAGGTATGTATCAAAATTAATGAATCATAAATGTTTATGAGTTTCCTCAAAGAAAGAAGAAACTTATCCCCATGACTATTTTTTTTTACGTTTAAAAATGAAAACATAGTTATCCTTGATTACCCAAGAGAGAAAAAGAATTTTACAGTGTTTACCTTGTGTATATCATGTATATAATGAGATTTAAAGTCAATACAAACACGTTGATTTTTTTTTTAAGGATATGTTGATTATTTATAACCAGTCCTTAATTCGAGCGCAGACAATGAACACATAATGACGCACATTCACTTATTTGGCATTGAACTAAATAGTTTTAATGATTCTACGTACTTTAAACACAACTGATCAACCTAAATAGTAGGTTGAAAACAATCTTTAAATCATTCCAAAGAAATAATTTTGCATAGTAAAGTCTTTGCAAAAAACATAAGTCTCATGTAGGTTCCTGATATTATTTAAATCCATGTAAAAATAGCTATCTATTGACATCATTGGGAACTTTCTGTAAACCAAAAGTTACAGATCATTTTCAAAAAGTAAATTTGATAACTTTGATATTGACGATGTTTACAATTTAAAATCAAAACTTATCGACGTGCTTACATGCACTTGAATATAAACGGAATATAACCGCCCTACATGCTGTTGAGTCCAGACTTTATGCAATCATCAGCAATATACAAGAACAAGATGAGAATAATTGATATATTAAATTACAAATATGCTGTATACAAACAAATAGTGTACACGTTGTATGCATGTTAAGGATGTGCATCTTTAAGGAGCCACAAATGTCAAGAATGAAACTTTTTTTCTTAACCTGAATTTTAAATTTAAATGACTGAAAGAAAGTAACATGAGTAACTGATGAAGAAAAAATTATATGGTGGTATACTTCTTTTTTCTACAGACATTTGAAAGTACCCATTGTTTATGATTTTCTAATTTTTCATCAATTTTTACCTTTTTGTGGGCTATTATGATGTAAAAAAAATCATGAATTATCAATTTCACTTTTTTGTTTACTTTCTTTAAAGATAAAGTGGACCAATCTGAATAAATTTAACTAAAAAATAAAACTACAGGTTGGTGTTAATATTGCAAAGTTTAATAAATTTGTTTTGTTTTTTTCGAGTAAAAATTACCATGCTATCAATTTTGTACATTTGGGATTTTTTTTCTCCTTTAGAACAAAAGGCATATTAGTTTAACTACTTTGTTATAAATGATTGAACATTACATATTTAGGAGTTTTGAAAAGAAAGAAAAACAAGGGATATATATATATCCTTGGTAAAAAAATTGTGCACTTACAATAATTATGTTTTTAGTAATAAATTTTCAAATATTATAACCAATCATGGTATTTGTCATCAGTCGAAAAGTCTTCGTAAATTTTACGGAAGCCACCACGATTTGGTTGACCTTTATGAAATAACCGTTTCACAAATGATATTGGATATTTTCCTTACGTCGTCACTACAATTCCCTGCCCTTTCATGAATGTGACTTACCGAATTCGAATATTTACCGGATTTGTTATAACATAAGCAACACGACGAGAGTTTAGTTTGATTATAATATTTATTATATTAATTCTTATTTTCCACGTGTAGCACATGTTTTGGAAATAATTCCCAAAAGAGATTTCAAAGAGACTGTAATCTCAGAAAAATACATCCTGGAGGTAGTTCGGGGTTTAAACTTTCGCGCCGTCAGCGCATTAAGTTTTATGAAAAGGGAACACACTCTTAAGAAAGTACTAATGAATTGAATTTTAATTGCACAAAGAGCGATTCATGACCCCTGAAAATCATTTGCAATCCGTAGCATTTTGTGAAGCATGTACACTGTTAAAATTTAGAAAATGTCCTGTCTAGGCTGTATAAATTATTTTAGAAAATTAATCATTTCACAAAACTACATTTTTTTACAGATGGTCTGGGTGGAGAGTCTTCCATTTCTTTCTTATCTAATTCTTTCTACCATTTATCTCTTTTTTCTTTGTAATCTTTTATCTTGTCCTGTATTTCTTATAATTTAACCTCTATTATTGTTAGGTCGTTTTTTTTATGTTCTTTATTAATTGTACACATTACATGCATTATGCTCTATTCTTTAAAACTTATGAGACCCTCTTATTTGATCCTGCATAACCTTCATGAGATAAAAACAAAACTTTTACTTTCACTCATAATTTTGTTTTTTGAATTTTTAAAGTTTATTTGACCTCTATACATAATATTGTTGTTTGGTGGTCAGCATTTGGCGAGAACACATTTACAGTTATTTCGTAGTGCATTTATTGGAGACAATGTGGAACAATTTATATCAAATTTATAGAAATTTCATCAGCTTTAACTCAAAATATGGACAAATTTATGTTAAAGCGGGTCTTGAATTCTTTTAACAGCTTAAGACATACTAACTTTTAACCTTTTTCAGCTGGACCATTCATGACTCAATTTATTTTTAGTGTAACTTCATAATTTCATCCACTTACTTCCACTTTAAGGCATACATTTTTAAAGGTGTATGATAAAAATTTCAAGTCAAACAATATTCACACTAGATAGATAAAAACTGTTGGAGGATGTGGTATGAGTGCCAATATGACAACTATCTATCAAAGTCACAATTTATAAAAGCAAATCATTATAGGTCAATAAACGGTCTTCAACATGGAGCCTAGGCTCATAGTCTATATTTGAAGACAATGGAAAATTAAAGGACGATAATTGTGTTCCTATCTTATACATGTAGTATTGAAAGACTTAACCTATCTTTAAAAAAAAACTTGTTGAGACCAAAGCGTACTAAATTAAAAGACAGTGGACCAAATTGTATGGCAATAAGATATGTATTACAGACAAAATGACCACTTCTATATTCAAGTTTGAATGTCAAATCTTAAAATTAAAGTCTACATGTATCAACATTTGGGGTTTTAAACTTTAAATATTGCGAAAAATTCATTTTAAATGCCCTTATATTAAATGTGTCATGTATTTAAAGCAATAGAATAGGTATTTGATATACATGTATCAGATGTAATAAAATGTTTCAAAAGTTAAAATTACAAAAATGAATGAGTCTGTGTCTTAAAAGTAAAAGGTTTTCGAATGAAAAAAAAGGAAAGGGAAATTGCATGAAAATGTAATATTTTCCAGCAAATTTAACATTTTTGATTTTTTTTAAAATAATCCTTCTATATGTACAAAATGTACTTTAAATAAATGGAAAGAAAATTACAAATAGCATTTCATATTAGTATTAAAAGGTTACACAGCTTCTTTTGCATAGGTACTATTTCTGTACTTAAATATGTAGTACTGGAAATTTACTTTTAATATTTAGTACTATCTCTTTACTTTAAAATTATTCTAATATTTAGGTACTTGTATTTAACAGTACTTAATTTGTACTTAATATTTTGGTACAGAAATTATACAATATTCCATGTTTGAAAATCATGATTTTAAGAGATTTGAAATAGAAAAACTTCAAAATGCTAAAAATGTAACGGTAGTAACCAAAAATCTGTAGTACCTAAATTGCAAGTACAAATTAAGTACTGTAAAAATTTTCAGTACTACATATTTTTAGTACAGAAATAGTACTTATGCAAAAGTAGCTGTTTAGGACAAATAACACTGGTCCTAATTCATGGTCTATTCAGGCCGTAGCACATACATTGTATTTACATTTTAAAAGACAAACTAAAGCTATAGTTAATAAACGTTTGGTTTTTAGTCCCCTTTAGGTTTGCAGAGTATGTTTGTCTGTCTGTATATTCTTCGGTCCGGCCTGAAACATGTGTTATAGTAGTCTCAGGTCCGGCAAATCAGTTTTCCACGCCTTTTTTTCATGCTTGAAGATATTGATTTGATATTTGTGTATAATTGTTTGATCATGACAAGTTACAGATCAAGTTCGAATTTTGTTTCGGTCTGATGATTTGGGGCACAGTTATGACATGAATATCAATTATATTGTCATTTTTAAAACTTTAATTTTTTCTTATCCCAGGAATAGATTTCCTTCAACGTATTTTGCACAACTATTTGGAGTTATTGGTTCTCAATGATCTTCAAATTTGTACTTGTTTGGTCTTATTACTTTTTTTTATCTGAGCCCCACTGATGAGTCTTATGCAGACGAAACTTGCGTCTGTAGTACTAAATTATGATCCAACTATTTATAACACTGGGTCCATGCCACTGCTGGTGGACGTTACGTCAACGAGGGTATCACCAGCCCAGTAGTCATCACTTCGGTGTTGACATGAATATCAATTAAATCGTCAGTTTTATAAATTTCCTGTTACAAAACTTTAAATTGTTCGAAAAACTAAGGATTTTCTTATCCCAGGAATAGATTACCTTAAACGTATTTTGCACAACGTTTTGGAATTGTTAATGCTCAATGCTCTTTAACTTTGTACTTGTTTGGCTTTATTACTATTTTGATCTGAGAGTCACTGACGAGTCTTATGTAGACGAAACGCGCGTCTGGCGTATTAAATTATAATCCTGGTACATTTGATGGTCCTTTGACTTAGAAATTCCATAGAATAATCAGTTTTCCGCACTTTTTGGGTCATTCTTGAAGATATTAGTTTGATATTTGTAATATAGTTAACACCATGACATAGATCAAGTGATAGATCAAGAAAGAATTTTATTTCAATACAATACATTTTGAACCGGTAGAAGACTATGTACTGCCATGCAATACTCACAGAAAGCTTGTTTTTGCCCATTTCTATTGCATGTTATTTTAGTCTCAACAGGCATATATCTTCTGACATCAGACTCATGAACTGAATTTTAATGTGCGTATTGTTATGCGTTTACTTTTTTTGCATTGGCTGGAGGTATATGGGGAAGGTGGAGATCTCATGAACACGTTTAACCCCGTCGGAATTTTGGGCCTGTGCCAAGTCAGGAGCCTCTGGCCTTTGTTAGTCTTCCATTATTTTAAATTTTAGTTTCTTGTGTACAATTTGGAGTTTAGTATGGCGTTCATTATCATTGAACTAGTATATAATATGGGACGACATCCCTAATGCGCCTCGAAATGAGGAACTCAAAAGGACGTGTAAAGAAAAAATCTCTGTGTAGTGATATTGGACATGTTTTTTTTTTTACAAATGACTTAACTTAACCATTTGTGGTGATTAGGAAAGTAGAGGAACATAGAATAAATGTGTAAAAACTATGGAGCTATTAAATGTGTTCAAAGTATTAAATTTTCAAAGAACTCATTGTGTTAGAAAGGGGATATTTTACCACAAGGAACCGCATCACAAAAGGATGTTCGGGGTATGCTAATTTACGGAAAAAGTAATCTCACTTCGTACCCCGAAAATTTAACCACACATGTGAAAATGTCACAGCTTTGAAACGAGCTATCATACATATCCAAGTTTACGATATGGACTGAGCTACAGGAAAAAACGTTACCATTACCGCCTATGTAAAAACAATTAAAGATTTTGACCCAATTTACAAGAAGATTATCAGAAGTTTTCAGAGTGATCTATGGATGATTTCACCTTGTACACAAGAGAAAATTGTGAAAATGATGGTTAGTACTTTTTTATTTATACCTAGATATCCCAGATGGTTTTAGATAAGCATTATCGATAAATACAAGCAAATACTCAATGAATTTTCGCTTTTACAATGCATTACTGGCACGGGGCTGAACACTTTTTTTTAGGCACATTAGAACTTTGTTTACCCCCGAGAGATCCGAATGGAATGTGTTTATTAATTGAAAAGGGCATGAACTAACATAAATAGTTTTAGCTGCAGGTAAACATGACACAATACAGTCTTTGTTATGTAATTATCACTCCGGTTTACAGGAATAACTGATAATCAAGGGAGATAACACTCTTTATACGAGTAAAGTGAGATACATCATCACATGTGCTTTTATCCAATAATTTTACCCCTGGTCAGTAGATATCATATGCAAATTAATAAATAGACAAACATGTACATGTAATAAGAACATCATGAGTTGTTATTTCTAATGCACTCTAGCAAATCACAAGATATTGTCTTTTCTCAGTGAAAAAGGGGGAGGGTCAAACCTTTTGAAAACAATATTGCTGCACCTTGTCAACTATTAAGCTACTTGGCTACCACTCATTGCTTCTAATATAAAAGATTTAAATGGAGGTTGATAAGCCACAAGGGAGAAGCATTTTTCTTTCTTTGAGATAAAACTTTCAAGAATTTGATTTTTGCTCTCTCAATAATACTTATGTATTTAAACCAAATAATAACACAGCCTGAGTAAATTTTTTGTCTTATTTCAGTTCCAGACATATCATTACTTTTTAACCTGAGATGGCAAACAAGAGGTTTTAAAAAGTCCTGAATAACTGGAAAGAATTATGTTTTATTGGGCAAGCTCTCAATTGTTTATTAATGGTATTTATGCAATTGAAATTACAGTCGGATTGAGAAAAATATACTGATATGAAAACTGTTGCTATGGTCTTGATATTAAATGAAAATGCTTGGTTACTGATCTTTTCGACTCCATATTTCGAGTTAAACCTTGTGGCAACTGTTCCTCATGTAACACTGCAAACTATAATTAGCATTATTTTGATATGTCGTTATTTAATGACGCCGTATTACGTATGATGTCACAATGTTTCCTTTAAAAGCTCATGTCGATTTCTCAATGGTAAAAGATTTTCACTGAAATACATGTAAAAAAAATTTTTCTCAAATAGAATTATGTGAAAGAACAAGTTTTGAAAATTTGCACATCATTGTACTCTAATTATATGATGCCTATGACTTTTACAGTAGTTTATAGTTGTTTCTACAGTATAAAATACCAGGTTTCCACTGGCAAGAATAATCAAGTATTTTTTTTTTTTTTAATGAAATCTTCATTTTTGCATAATTTCTCTGTCAAAATGCACTTTTAGGCACCAGAACATTTTATTGAATGTTTTAACAGGGTCTGTGTATTGTAATTTAAGGTTACCTTCAGATGTTTTGTCCTTCTTTTGACTAGTGAAGGTATACTGGAATAAATAAATTATGCATACACATTGTATTAAAAAAAATATAGCGATAAAAGTGTCATTGCCTTACAGTGCTGAAACAACCTTATTTTTTTTCAGAAATGGACAAAAATACACAGATTTATTCAGAATGTCATACCGATGAAGATCAAATAAAAATATTTGGAAAACTCAGAACTATGGATTTCAATATGGGACAACATCCCTAATGCGCCTCGAAATGAGGAACTCCAAAGTCCCGTGTAAAGAAAAAATCTCTGTGTAGTGATATTGGACGTGTTTCTATTTTTTACAAATGACTGAACTTAACCATTAGTGGTGATTAGGAAAGTAGGGGAACATAGAATAAATGTGTAAAAACTATGGAGCTATTAAATGTGTTCAAAGTATTAAATTTTCAAAGAACTTATTGTGTTAAAAAGGGGATATTTTACCACAAGGAGCAGCATCACAAAAGGATGTTCGGGGTATGCTAATTTACGGAAAAAGTAGTCTCACTTCGTACCCCGAAAATTTAACCACATATGTGAAAATGTCACAGCTTCGAAACGAGCTATCATACATATTCAAGTTTACGATATGGACTGAGCTACAGGAAAAAACGTTACCATTACCGCCTATGTAACAACAATTAAAGATTTTGATCCATTTGTTTAGGGGCCAGCTGAAGGAGGCCTCCGGGTTCGGGAATTTCTCGCTGCATTGAAGACCTGTCAGTGACCTTCTGCTGTTGTCTGCTATGGTCTGGTTGTTGTCTCTGTGACACATTCACCATTTCTATTTTCAATTGTATATATAACCACTTTCTATCCTACAGACTGTAGAGGAGAAAGATAGTATTTGGAATACTGCAGTTACAAAAGACATTTTAAAATGCAAATTCAGTGAAATCATTATGATGGACTTTTATGTACAATGCTCCTCACATTTTACTAGCGTCGTTAAGGCTGTTAGACGAGAACCATTCATACAACACATTTTGCACACTTTTTCTGTAATAATCTCTAGATTCAGAGTTCACAAATGAATATGTATGATAAAGCCTTTCATATTTTGAATTATTTCACCACTGTCCCAGGTTAGGGGGAGGGTTGGCGTCTTTAAAAATTAGCCCTACCATATTCTGTATGTTCCTGTCCCAAGTCAGGAACCTGTTATTCAGTGGTTGTTTTTTGTTGCTATGTTACATAAAGAAAATTGTTTATAATTTTGTACATACCGTCAGTTTTTCTCATTTTAATCGGTTTACACTAGTCATTTAGGGGCCTTAAGTAACTGACTATGCAGTAAGAGCTTTTGACCGATAATTGTTAATGTCTGTGTTATTTGGTCTATTGCGGAGAGTTGTCTCATTAGCAATCACATCATAGCTTTTTTTTAACATTGAAACACAAATATAGACGAAAGAAAAACCTGTCAGATAGAAAATCAGGATGCCACTTATGCATAAAAACTTTGCCGACTCTCAGCTCACACTTGTCATATGTCGTCACAACCATGGTTTAAGCATAGTCATAAAGTTTTATCGTATTTTCTAGGCAAATGCAACGCAAACGAAGATTCTTTTATTTTAATACACAATATTTAGACTATACAACATATAACAAATAATAAATATTCATATGAAAAGACAGTACATATAACATATGGAAAAAGGGGAATAACTTCAATTCATATTTATTCCTTTCGATATCTGTATACTCAAATAAGTCCTTCCAAGCACACACATTTAACTCGTTAGTTAACTTTCCAATACAATACTCATATATCTCAAAATAATAAATAATTAAATACATCTCAAATTAAACCTATTAATGAATTGTCCATTTTATAAATAGATTTGTATACAAAGTAAACTAATTCGGACCAACATGAATATATTACAAAAACAGAAAATTACTTGAATAAAACACAGACAGCATAGACATTACAAATAGACAACATATAACACAATGCTTACCATTAGGTCAGTGTAAGGCCGTGTTCACATTGACCTAAAATCGGTGTTGTGTTAGTGTAGGTTAAGTGTACACAAAATTAGGCATGTAAAACATTAATTTTACCATGTATATTTAAGAAAGAAACGATTTTTAAATACAATTTATATTTATAACATTTATTAATAAAGTTCTTTACATAAATATTTGTCAAAACTTGATATATCTATTTGTTTTAAAAAAAACCTGTACGTAGCTTTATTAACCCCTTATCAAGACTCAAAGCATCATAATTGCAGAACACAATTTTTTTTTAAAAAGGTCTTCCCTATTCGAATGGACGTACACAAAGGTATTTGCCAATGGAAGGTCGTTTCCCTAACTGCTGAAAAAATTGTCCGAAAAATGGTCATTCGGTTCTACGCAATGAACATTTGAATGACATATAGTTTACAAGTGTGAACAAACCTTGTGTACAGGTAATTAAACAGTGTAACTCACACGTAAAGAAAACACACTTACGTTCCCTTTGATAACACTCAATGTTTACATGTAGTTTAAATCATGTTTTGTCTACATGCAGTCGATAGTCAATGTAGGCCTTGTGTAGGTTAAGTGTACACAAAATTAGGCATGTAAAACATTAATTTTACCATGTATATTTAAGAAAGAAACGATTTTTAAATACAATATATATTTATAACAATTATTAATAAAGTCCTTTACAGAAATATTTGTCAAAACTTGATATATCTATTTGTTTAAAAAAAAAACTTGTACGTAGCTTTATTAACCCCTTATCAAGACTCAAAGCATCATAATTGCAGAACACAAGTTTTTTGTAAAAAGGTCTTCCCGATTCGAATGGACGTACACAGAGGTATTTGCCAATGGAAGGTCGTTTCCCTAACTGCTGAAAAAGTTGTCCGAAAAATGGTCATTCGGTTCTACGCAATGAACATTTAAATGACATATAGTTTCCAAGTGTGAACAAACCTTGTGTACAGGTAATTAAACAAGGTGTATAGATGTGAACAAATTTAATGTGAAACCATTGTACATTACATTAAACTAATTGTAAACATGTTTACTGAACAAGGCTTTTGGTGTGAACACGGCCTAATAGTTGGAAACATCACAGTGATGTGTAGATAAGATCTGAGCACAACTCATATGATATGTATGACTAGGTATTAATCTATATCCTGAATAAATAAAAATATATCATTCATATGTCCAGTGACAGGAGTATTTTACCAAGTAAATATAATATACAACTACGTCTAAAATGTGTAGTTTCAGAGTTCTGTATTATTCAAATACCAAATTTATCTGTCTTTTACTTTTAATGTAACGTTATAATATTTAAAAGTACTAGAATGTTTTATATCAAAATGTTTAATATGACTGTGTTTTTATAAAATGAATTAATCTTTTACTCTGTCATACTCCAAACATACCTCTATTCAATACATACAATCAAGCCTTTCACAAAGTATTAAAATGACATACTTTTAATTTATTAATTAGAAACAATGTTTATCAACTGACCGGAATATGAGGATATTGAAAATCCAAGAAGTATAATATAAATATCATGAATATCAGAGTTGATTATATCAAGCAGGTTATTTTCACTGCTTTCCAATTTGTCTGCAGTCTCAGACCGTGTTTACACCAAAATCCATGTACAGTAAACATGTTTACAATTTGTTTACTGTAATGTACACTGGTTTCACATCTATACACCTTGTTTAATTACCTGTACATAAGGTTTGTTTACACTTGTAAACTATATGTCATTTAAATGTTCATTACGTAGAACCGAATGCAAATTTTTCGGACAACCTTTCCAGCAGTTAGGGAACGACGTTCTGGCTTCAAAAAGGGGGAAAGGGGGGGGGGGGTCCTTAATCATAAACCCACAACATTCTGGCCAATACAGATGATTAAAGAAAATATTCTGAATTCAGAGTTACCCCATACATTATATGGCCTTTATTGGGACTCCAGGATCGGGTGTTTGTAAGCTCGGGATTTCGGGATTGTTTTTTTCGCGGTATCTTGGAATTCTTTTTTTCGAATTTCGGGATTGCGGGATTTAAATTTTTTTCAGTTCAGGACCTCGGGATTTCATGTTTTAAGCCCGGGATTTCGGGATTAGAACCCCTCATTATAATGTTATATATTAAAAAAAAATTTGATTGCTAGCATCGGAAAAAAAAACCTGAAAACAATCTGACTCAGAAAAAACAAATACTCCCCTCTCTTTGAAGGGGAGTGCTTGCTCCTTTCTGAAAGCCATTTTGATGATTTGCAGTAGAAACTGAAGATGTCTAGATCTCGATTACGCATTAGAAAACGTATGCTGCAGCAGAGCGCTTACGGACGAAGAAAAAAAGGATTGAGATGTTAAGGATCATTATATTTCTATCTTTTCTGTTTGTTTGTTTCAAATGGTATTTCTTCTCCAATACAATACAATTTACCTCACATTTTTTTTAGTAATGGATTTATGAGTGAATCGTTGTTTGAGTAAAGACCAGTGGCAAATATTTCTGTGTACGTCCAGTCGATTCGGGAAGACTTGAATTTGTGTTCTGCAATGATGATGCAATGATGATGCATTGAGTCTTGATAAGGGGGTAATAAAGCTACGTAAAGGTTTTCATAAAAAATAAATATATCAAGTTTAGACAAAAATTTCTGTAAAGCACTTTAGTAATAATTGTTATAAATATAGATTTTATTCAAAAATTGTTTCTTCTTTAAATATACATGGTAAAATTAATGTTTTACATACCTAGTGTTGTGTACACTTAACCTACACAAGGCCTACATTGACTATCGACTACATGTAGACAAAACATGATTTAAACTACATGTAAACATTGAGTTTTAGCAATGGGAACGTAATTGCGTTTAGTTTACGTGTGAGTTACACTAATACAACACCGAGTTTAGGTCAATGTGAACACGACCTAAATCAAATATCACTCTGCCACAAACCAACCCTCCCCCTTGATGTAAAATGATGCCCGGTCATTTACAAGAAGGAATACATACATATAAACATATCAATAATAAATTGTCCTAAAAAATATAATAAGATACTAATCATTAGTAATGACTGCGAGTAGTGCCTCACCTGCTTGTCTCTCTAATCCTGGAAATAAACCATGTCTCAAACAATCAGAAATAAACATAGCCTTTTGTTTCCACTATTGCTGTACAGGAACAGCAACCTTGTGAACAAAATCACATGAGCGCATCCATTCTGGTTCAAAGCGGGTACGTGTTGAACGTCTAGGTACAGGAACATGAGGTAATAGTATCACAACTGGTCTAGGTTGTGTTTCTATCTCATCATGTGGATCTCCTAACGCGCTTCCTACTGTGCTTTGAACATCAAAATCATCGCCACTGGCACCAGTTGCAGTAGAGTGGGCGTCCCCATCTAATTCTGTGTCATTCTTAAATGGAGTGTCCATATCTTGTTGAATACGGTCCAGATGATACTGTGGAATATCATAATCAAATCTCACAAGAACCTCTTACTCCACATCACTACTCGCATAATCAGATGGCTTTGGTGATGGCTGATCAACTTTGAGTGACGTAAAATTGATAATCAACACTATCATATTTGATTTATCAATGAAATATGACTCTGCCACAAAATGTTCCTCATTACTGTTTTCACTAGTACAGTTTACTTTTCATGAACAGAATTTAAAAGCTATACAATGTAGTTTGATTAAAACTCAGATTGACAAATAGTCATAATAGTTCTTATTATGCTTATGAATTAACAGTTACATTATTTTGACACATATACACATATCAAATTGAATTTTGGTGGCGTGACTTGAACCGTTCTAGAGTTATGCTTTTTACAAATAGAAAAATGCAGAATGTTCTGTTCTCCTACTGAAGGTCCCTCAATCAAATTATAAAACTTATACACTATATATACTTATAAATTGTTATTACCACCAAACTCAAATTAAGTACACATTTCAATATCGTCACTTGCACCGTTCTTTTGTTATGTCCCTTTATAACTTTAATTAATATGCAAGCATGGGCAACATCAGTGTTCATTTATTTCTGGAGTCAATATATTTTTGCTTCGTAACTTTTTTTTATGAACGTATTGTTGGGATCAACTGTGCAAAGTTTAAGAAAAAACTATAACTTTTTATTTACACCCCCATACCAGTTTGAAAGTACGATAACTATTTTTTTCAATTTTCAACCCAGATGCAACCATTTATCAATGTAAGACAAGCTATGTTTATTTTAAAGTGTACAAAAGAGAAGAAAATATATGGAGACTGCCTTCAAAGATTATAGTAATCAAAGGTATAGTTTCCCACTAGTCATTTTGGGGTCCTTTAACGCTTGTTTACGGCCTTTTATGGTTTACTTTAATAAATTGTGACATGGATGGAGAGTTGTCTCATTCATTTAGCACCCTTACCACATCTTCTTATATCTATGGAATCACTAAAATTAATAACTGAATAAAATAATTGAAGTCCTATTGAAGCTGAATATAAAAGATATGTGAGTTATGACAAATTACAATGGTAGAAATGAAGCCTCGGTGGCCGATTGGTCTAAGTAGCTAGTCAAAACTGAGGTTGTGAGTTCGAAATCCGCTCGTGCAGTTGCACTCGACTCCAATTGTAATTGACTAGGATTATCGGTTTCCTATCTAAGGTCAATGGTTTTCTCCGGGCATCCAGCTTCCTCCACCAATAAAAACTGGCTGCCACAAAATAGCACAAAAGCGGTGCTTTAGTGTGGCGTTAAAATACAAAAAAAAATCAAATCAATTGTAGAAATGGTTTTGTCCATGCTTACCGTGCAGACCAAGTTTATATGTTTTGTGGGAGGCTCTATTTTGAATTAAATTAAAATATATGAAAAATGGAAGGGAATAGTGTAGCGGCTACAAGCATATTTCAGACGATTTGTGCACATCCTACTACACGCATGAAATCTGGCATAGACCTACCCCAACCATTGCTCTTTAAACTCAGATAGGGAGGCATTTGAAAAAAAAATTCACCACATGCGGTAATATCCAAAAGGGCGGACATCATACTTAAATCAGACCACTATATCAAAGGCATGTATGTGAAAAGGTGTTTGGCTTTAAAAATATTTTGATATGAGCGTCATAGATGAGTCTTATGTAGACGAAACGCGCGTCTGGCGTACTAAATTATACTATTTACACCACTGGGTCTATGCCACTACTGGTGGACGTTTCGTTTCCGAGGGTATCACCAGCCCAGTAGTCAACACTTCGGTGTTGACATGAATATGTATTATGTGGTCATTTTTATAAACTTCCTGTTTACAAAACCTTGAATTTTTCGAAAAACTAAGGATTGTCTTATTCCAGGCATAGATTACCTTAGCCATATTTGGCACAACTTTTTGGGAATTTTAAATCCTCAATGCTTTTCAAATTTGTACTTGTTTGGCTTTAAAAATATTTTGATATGAGCGTCACTGATGAGTCTTATGTAGATGAAACGCGCGTCTGGCGTACTAAATTATAATCTTGGTATCTTTGATAACTATTTTCATCATGTTACTATCATAACATTTAGTAAAAACTTTTGTTTTGTACTACTTTTGGATATATTATATAGAATAGATGTCTTAAAAACCCCTACTTCCGGTAAAATCAAATATGGCTGACATTGTACTACAATAAAAATATTTTTCAGGGAGGGTAATTGAAATGTGTGTTAACGTATTGCTACTATCATTATATTGTGCAGAAATCTTTTTTTGGTGCTTCACATGGATATAATTTATAGGACAAATGTCGTTTAAATCCCTACTTCCGGTATATCCAAAA
The DNA here is from genome assembly GCF_963676685.1 of Mytilus edulis. Taxonomy (NCBI): domain Eukaryota; kingdom Metazoa; phylum Mollusca; class Bivalvia; order Mytilida; family Mytilidae; genus Mytilus; species Mytilus edulis. The sequence goes on along the minus strand of NC_092349.1, from coordinate 71,747,231 downwards.
TGGCGGACATAGTAAAATATTTTTTTTTTATTTTAATATTCAACTTTTGAAAACTTAAATAATTTTTTTTTTTGTGCTGGTCATAAAACTTTTGATTTTAACTTATCCTCAAAATCACTTATTCTCTGTTATGTTTTCAATGTTTTTAATTCAAAGTTATCAATTCCGGTAAAGAAAATGTGTAAATCAATCCTCCTCAATCCATATCCTGGAATTTGGATAGATTGATCAAAACAAAATAAATGACTTAAGTACTAAAACATTTTTTCAAATAACTACTTTTTGGCCACAAATACACTTGTATTCACAATCACCACCACTAGCACACAAGGCAGTGCACGGGAGTCCTGATTTTACACATTTACATCCTTTCTGCAATCCACAATGTACCAGATCCGGACAATATAATGAGGCCTCAGAAAGTGTTTTCAAAAGGGTTTCCAGGGATCCTCTTTGTCCCTTCGCCATTCATTAGCGCCTAGACTGGGTAGCATAATAGTCAATTCCAAGCTCATCCCTAAAGATCCGCCTTAGTATATTTCACGTTTAACATGCTGGAAAAGACTAAATCATGTTGAGGGAAAAGCCTCAATAAGGCTTCCCTTTTCCGCAAATAGTTATTTTCCTGCTTCGTTAACCCGATATGACAAGTTTGAGCAACCTTACAGTAAAACTACGGCGAGTAAGGCTGATCAGTATACATGTAGAACTGTATTACCACCGGTAAAGGCATGGATCACAGGAAGTGTGTGTGATCACTCAATGCCTAGCGCATTTGAAAGATATTTATCCAAATCTTTTTGCCCTCCAAAACACAAGCCATAGTTCGTCTACTCCTATGTCACTGAAAAGCGAAACAGTAATGACAGCATCATCCGTAACGACTTCGAATCATGACCTGTTTAAGTCCTTATTTCACTGCATCAGACACATGCACCATGATTCTAGTGTCATCATTATGTGGTGGATAAGATAGAACATACAAGAAACTTTTTGCTACAAATACCATACACACCAAAGACTTCGATAACTCTTGACACAGTTTCAATGCGTTTTGTAAGAAAAGGACATAATACCAAATCTTCATACTCGTTAGGAAACACCATGAAACTGTAACAACAATTGATGTAGTCTTGGATACGTACATAGACAATAGTTTGAATGCTGATACAAGAAAAGGGAATATACAGACGAGTTAAGAGTCAAAATAAATTCGTCAAAATGGGCAATTTTTTTTTTGTGAGATGACGACAACAAGAAAGAACTTTTTAGTTATTATTCACAGCAGCTTGCTCAATAAAACTTTGTGGAAAAGGTAGTTGTTGCAACAAATGTTCAGGATGTTCTGTGGTATCCACCACATTATGATTTTTCGAGTTTATAACAATGTTCACATGAAGAGGCTGACACTAGAATCAGGATGCATCTGTTTGATGCAGTGAAACACGGACTTCAAATGAGTCATGATTCGAACATTCGATTCTGATGTTGTTGTCAATGCTGTTTCGCTTATCTGCGACTTAGGGGCTAGGGGCAGACGAACTTTATCTTGTGCTTTGAATTTGGAAAAGCTGTAGATATATATCTATCAATGACCTTTTAAATGCAATAGGCATTGTGCGATAACACGTTTGCTGGAAAAAGAAAAACGATTGTGTTGGTTATATGAATGGCGTCGAAAGATGTGACTTGAACATTTAGCATGATTATTGATTAGCCAACATAAAAAAATATGGATTTAATTTACTGTAAGATTGATCAGACTTATCAGATGGTGTTGACGAAGAACGATGCATCTGTTTTTAAAGAAGAAAGACTAATTGAGGATGTTCATCCGACTCGTCTAGTCTTTTCCAGCATGTTATACGTGCAATATACCTTTTCTGGTGTGAATGAGTAACAAGCTTGGAATTGGTTCATATGCTAACTAGTCAAGACGCTTGAGATAGGCGGATGCATAAATATGATCCATGTGAACCATTTTGAAAAACTCTTTGTGAGGCCTCTTCATCTTGTACGGAGCTTGTACACCATGGATGTATGAAAGGATGCCACGGTCTTTGTCAATATGTAAAATAAGGTCTTCCGTGCATTGCTGTATGTGCTTGTGGTGGTAATTGTGAATAAACATGTATTTGCGAACATAAATTAGTAATTCTAAAGATGTTTCGGTACTTTAGTGACCTTATTTTGATTAATGAATATATCCTCATCTAAAACTCTACATCGAGGATACAAACTAAGGACTCATCTCTGAAATATACGTCATATATTTTTTTTTAACCAGAAGTGTTAACTTTGTATTGAAACATTTAAAACATAATAGTGAATTAGTAGCTTGAAGATAACTTTTTTTACATTTTGAAAAAGTTGAATATTAAAATAAAAAATTGATATTTCTATGTCCGCCGTATTATATATTACCGGAAGTATGGGGTTTAAAGACATATGTCCTATATATTGTATCCATTAGAAGCACAAAAAAAAAACGTTTCTGCACAATATAATGATAGTAGCAAAACGTTAAAACACATTTCAATTACTCTCCTAAAAAATACGTTTGTTATAGTACAATGTCCGCCATGTTGAATTTAACTGGAAGTAGGGTTTTTAAAGTCATTTATTCTTTTGAAATAAATCCAAAAGTAGCACTTAACAAAGGTTTGTGCCGAATATAATGATAGTAGCATGATAAAAGCACCTTTTCACATATCAGCCTTCGATATTGGGCTGATTTAAGTATATGCACAATTTTTCACGAAGCCGTCGTACTATCAGGAACAAACAATGTTATTTCTTTTTTTAGTAGAAATAATAATACAGAGTTATCATTCAAATTGGAACATTTAATATACATGAACTTCTTTTCCATGAAAGTATGTTGCCAGGCCACATATCTATCCCTGAGTCAATCTGTTCCGCCCTCCATCCCAGTTGATTCTGAATACAGGACCTATTATATTAATTATTAATTTGTTTTCGTCCTTAACATGTATGAATTATTTGCCACTGGACTTAAATAAAAACACTCAAATTCCCTTTATGGTGGAGTGTTTTGTATGAAAGATATAGGTCACACCTTGAATTTGTAAAGAAAAATATTTCAGGTTTAGTGCTGCCTTCTATGAGACAGTATGGAACGCCAAAACTGTCTTGTTATGACCATTTTTCATTATATGATGTGCACCTGCCATTATATGATGTGCATTTACCTTTATATGATGTGCACTTGTCATTATATGATGTGCAAACACCTTTATATGACGTGCAAATATGCTTATATTATGTGCAAGTATCTTTATATGATGTCCAAACATCTTCATATGATGTGCAACTACACTGATATGATGTGCATACATACTTATATGATGTGCATACATACTTATATGATGTGCAAATATACTTATATGATGTGCAAACAAACTTATATGGTGTGCAAATATCTTTATATGATGTGCAAATGTACTTATATGTTGTGCAAATGTCCTTATATGATGTGCAAATATATTTATATGATGTACAAATATCCTTATATGATGTGCATTTTCCCTTATATTTTGTGCAAACATCTTTATATGATGTGGTTGTGTCATTATATTATGTGCTTGTATCATTATATTATGTGCTTGTAATCTTATATCATGTGGTTCGGTTAACTTCATTATATGATGTCGAAACGTCATTATATGATGTGCTTTCATCGTCGTTATGGTCAATGAACATGATTACGATTAGAATGATTACTGTCTACGTCATAACTGATTCCGTTCTGTTTCTGCAGAATTAATACAAACCCGGATCAAACCTTTAGCTATTTAAAAAGAGAAAAACCTTGACATGTTTGTTTCTCGATTTAAGATGAAAAAAATCACAGCAAATATTGATGGAGAATTGTCAAATAATGAATTTTAATCGATGGGTCTACAATATTGAATACACGGGATCTACAATAATGAGCATACAGTTAACTTATTACGTTTTAGAAATAGATCTTTAATCTTTTAAGCGAAAGTGCATTTTTAAGATAAAGTGAGACAGTGCATTTTAACAATATGATAAAACAAATTGTTTGTGGCTCTTATTTATAGCTTGCTGTTCGGTTTGAGTAAAAGCTCCGTGTTGAAGGCCGTAGTTTAACCTTTAATTGTTTACTTTTTACACATTATGACTTAGATGTAGAGTTATCTCATTGGCACTCATATCATATCTTCTTATTTCTATTCCTTGCAAAAGACACCAATGATCTCAAAGTCAATTTTAAAAATATTTTATAACGATAGCTACAAAATTATCCTCTCTTGCATATATAATTATACCGGTATGAATGATTGGTTGATTAGTTTGTTGATTGATTGCTTTTTCACGCCACTTTCAACACTATCATGCTAATTCGTGGCAGTGAGTTTATATTGATGGAGGAAGCCGAAGTCCCAGGAAAGAACTTTCGGTAGGAAAAACTAATAATTCTATTCAATTGAGATTTGAGTCGTGCTTACCTGCCAAGTGTGGGATTTGAACTCACAACCTACATGTAAGTGTTGACAGGCTAGATACTAGGACCACTCGGCCACCGAGCCCCCCCCCCCCCCCCCCCCCCCCAACAAAAAAAGGAGATATGGGAGGACCTTCAACTCGGTGCATGCCATTTGCTGCATCTTTTTATTATGTTTTCATGCATTTATTGCACACTTACATGATTATAAATGTATGGTTGCATCCAGCGGAAAATTGATATATATATATATATATATATATATATATATATATATATATATATATATATATATATATATATAAAAGACTATGTGGCATGATTGTCAATGAGACAACTCTCCACAAGACACCAAATGACACAGAAATTAACAACTATATGTTACCGTACGGCCTTCAACATTGAGCAAAGCCCATACCGCATAATCAGCTATAAAAAGCCCCGAAATGACAAATGTAAACAATTCAAACGAGAAAACCGACGGCATAATTTATGTACAAAAAATTAACGAAAAACAAATACCGGTATGTAACACATCAACAGACGACAATCACTGAATAACAGTCTCCTGACTTGGGACAGGTGCATATTTGTACGGGAACATATTAATGTGAAATGAATATTAACCCTGTTTTGTAATAGACCGACACCCTGAGTCGGATTTTTAACATGCTACTTCACAAAAATCCATTTCACCTTACCTGGACAGATAATTCTGATTCCGAGCCGAACAAGTCTTTGATTTTACTCCTTTATTTAGCAGGGAAGCAGCAAATACCAACTTTAAAATCTTTGGTTTTGACCCTGACGGAATTCGAACCTACGAACAGCAACACTAGAGGCTAACATGCTACCATGAAAGCACCGCCACTACAGGGTTAATATACTGACCATTGATTTTTTTTTGGTGATTGCGGGGGGAAGGGGGGTGGGGCATGTTTTTTTGTAAACGTTTATTCCAAGTTTCTTGAAAGATATTTTATCTTTTTCAGAAGGGAATCAAAATAATTGTTTCCGTTGAAAATTAGAGAAACAATAAAACAATAATGAAAATAAAAAAAATAACCATATCATTTTTAAAAGAGTTTTTTCATTAAAGTCGAAAAATATGTTTGTCCTGGAACAAGGAAGAACACGTCCTCCTGCCCACACCTCATGTTCACATCACGATGACCGTGTGGGCATTCCGATGTATTGTCGCAACAGAGATTTGACTTTCGATTTTGACTGGTGCTTGTAACCGATCGTATAAAACGCAGACATAATCGAGTGCAAAATAACAGTCCTTGTCGCTTCAAGTAATACTCATAAAAACATTTTTTTTAAACATATCAAATTAATAATATGAAAATGTTGCGTCGTAAGAAATATATTTATACATTTGTAAGTAATATCTATGCACACGTACAGAACAATTGTGTTAACGCATGCGGAAGAATATCTCAAGAACGTTTATGCGGGAAAAATGAATGCCTACATAAATCCACACTATTAGAAAATCCGAATTATTACAGAAGAGTTTTCACCATGCACTTGCACTGCACTATTATAAGAATAGTAGAACAGAATGCTATAGCATTTGGATCAAAATTATGTATACATGTAACTGTTATATACAAATATTAATTTAATATATAACAACAAACCAGAGTATACTGATTTGTATCCCTTCAATATAATTGTGATTACGGTGAGGATGAAATCCCTGTCATTTATTCATCATCCACGCACGAACTTGTCTCAAAAATAAATATATTTCTGTAAGTTACCTTCACTTACAGGTATTGAGATGTGATGTTCTTTTAGACAAGTGCGTGTGACCATTTACGAGAACTTGCGGTCATCCGATGTTCAGTATTTCAGTCCTTTGATACTTTCTGTTCTAGTAAATATTAGATAGATATCAGCTAATAAAAATCAGCCTTCACAATTTTGAAGGTGTATAGAAATCCGACAAAACCGAGAATCCTAGTGGTCTTTAAACAGAAAATAGAATGGATCGGTTTCAGATCCGCGTAAGCATAGCTTTGACACACAATATCTGTTATTTAATTAGATTTGTGTCTGAATGAACATTAAAGTTAAACACTGTATTTATTTTTTGTTTACTGAGGCCAGGTGGTCTCTGACAGATAGAGAGTTGTGTTTTAAATTTTTCTAAGTGAAGATTTACGGCGGTGACTTTTAATATTTTGTGTTTATCTTTAAAACTACAAAAGATTAAAAAAAAATATTAGTGCAATGTGTCCGAATATATTCTATGGTAAATTTCAAGGTCCCATTTTGGCTCTTATGAGTTTTGTTGTTTTATTGCCTATTATCTTGAAACTTATTTATAGAGAAACCTTTTCTAAAGCAAAATAGTTTTCTAGTTTGAATTGTTTTACATTGTCATTTCAGGGCCTTTTATACTGACTATGCGATATGGGCTTTGATCATTGTTGAAGGCCTTACGGTTACCTAAAGTTGTTAATTTCTGTGTCATTTTGGTCTCTTGTGGAGAGTTGTCATCATACCACATCTTCTTTTTTTTATATTATAAGAACAGATTTAAAAAATAAGTAAATAATAATTATTGTCATTTTCATCATTGGTGGTGCGGACGGGGTAGGAAAGATGGGAATTCCTCTAATTTTTTTCCAAGTCATTACCGTGAAATAGGAAAAAAACCCACAATCGTTCCAAAGACAGAAACTTTTCACCTCCCCCCCCCTAAAAAACCCACCAGAGAACAATTACACACACCTTTCTCAATACATTTGTTCGTAATGACAAAAAAAACGCATTGAATTCCTTTTGCATTATATAAGTTTAAAATAGCACGTCAATAGTGGATCTAGAACTTCAAGTGTGGAAGTTGTTTGCGACTTGTAATTTAATTTGGATATGCCGGTTATGGTCTCATTGATATTTATCACACCTTCATTCAATATTACTAGTTTCATATGAAACCGTACTCTGCTAGAAGAAATTATTTGTTGAAAAAATAAGGATTCAGATTTTAACAGATGAGGCTAGCGGATCTAGGCGAAAATTGACGTCATTCGAGTCAACTATTAATTTTTACGGGGGTTTGGGGGGGGGGGGGGGGGGGGAGAGTACGATGAGGGTCGAACCCTAAACAGTTAGGGCGAGTATGGATATAACCATTCAAGCTTTATACAGGTCTGAATTTGAATTAATTTATTATTCAATATCTGACACATCATAGGTTTGTGACACATACTAAATGTGGTCTAAGATTTTCAAAAGTTGAAATTGGGCAATTACCTATTATAATGTCCAATATCCGAAATCTAAATATATCGCTAGATTCAGCATATCAAAGAACCCTAAGAATTGCTTGTTTTAAGTGCCGTTTTGGCCCCTTATTTCTAAAACGTTTTTATCTGGCAACAAAGTATTTACGGACAACGAACACATCGCAAAAACATTATACTGCGTCAAATCTATAAATATAAACAATTGAATACCACCATTTTATTTTATAAAAAATCAAAATTAAAGGCTCCCCTAATTTCTCCCTATCCCCTCTTTATGAGGGTTGCAAATGACCGGTCATTACCCTATCAATGTCCGGTTTTTGTCCATTTTTGTGTCTTTCTTCAGAAAAGTGATATATAAAGACAAACTTCCACAGCTAAAATGATCAGCAAATCAATTACAAAACAATGAACATACTGGAAATTCATGTATTTACTTCTTTAAAAAAAAAACCCGCTAACGCTAGATATAAATATATTGTCAAATATAAGCCTAGTACAATGAGCATAGAGCATGGTATGAAATAATAATTTCTTTAAATTAATAACTTTAACTGTATGCTCATTATTGCAGACCTCGTATGTTCATTATTGTAGATCCTTTGATAAAAACTAAACCTTGCAATTCACAATTTGACAATTTTCCAATAATATCTGGTGGTATTTTTTCAGACATGTCAAGGATTTTTTCTTTTTACATCTCAACCATTTTCTAAACGATAGCTACAGTTTTGATCCGGGTTTATATTAATTCTGCAGAAGCAGATCGGAATCAGTTATGACGTAGACAGTAATCATTCTAATCGTAATCATGTTCATTGACCATAACGACGATGCAAGCACATCATATAATGACGTTTCGACATCATATAATGGAGTTAACCGAACCACATGATATAAGATTACAAGCACATAATATAGTGACACAACCACATCATATAAAGATGTTTACACATAATATAAGAGAAAATGCACATCATATAAGGATGTTTGCACATCATATAAGTACCTTTGCACATAGTATAAGTATATGTGCACATCATATAAGGATATTTGCACATCATAAAAGAATGTTTGCACATCATATCAGTATGTTTGCACATCATATTAGAACATTTGCACATCATATAAGTATTTATGCACATCATATAAGTATATATGCACATCATATAAGTATATTTGCACATCATATAAAGATGTTTGGACATCATATATAGATACTTGCACATAATATAAGCATATTTGCACGTCATATAAAGGTGTTTGCACATCATATAATGACAAGTGCACATCATGTAAAGGTAAATGCACATCATATAATGACAAGTGCACATCATATAAAGGTAAATGCACATCATATAATGAAAATGGTCATAACAAGACAGTGTTGGCGTTCCATAAGACAGACTCCAGATTGTTGTTTAGTTTAGAGGGAAAATATATTCTTCGTTGTTGAAGATACTTACTGACTTGCTACATAGCTACACGTAAAGGAGACCGGGAGCGATTTTTAGATCGCTTCAAGGAAATGGTGAATTAATGCAGCCGGATTAGCACTTCGGATACAATGGACGATGATACATCAGAAAATCAATCGGTCAAACAGAAATTTTTATGATTCGATGATTCATGAAATTCTTACATGTGTAACTGTACACGACTCATGACTGCATGAATTGTGTTACCTATAGATGCAATCACAGTGGCTTGTCTAATAATGGGTCAAACGGATCATTTGAACTTGGTTACCACAATGCTGGAATTCAGAAGATAACAGTTGACAACATATGATATATAAAGCAAGACTTAATAGCATTCTTGTTTTAAATTCAGATTTATAAACCCTTCTGTTGGCATGTGTATCAATATTTTTTTTCAGTTAACCATATACACACTATTTCTAAATAAACATTAGCAGTTTAGCGCCATTGTAACATTAACTAGGTAAACACGTCAGTCAATATTTTACTTTTCTATAGTTAACACCATACAAAATAATATATTTTTCCCAGAGTAACTGCACGTAAGCAGAATGTTTGTAACCAATAGGGAATATCATTCAACGGCGTAAAGATTACCCCATATGTCAAGCGGTCAACTGACCCAAGGTAAAATACATATGTGGGATTGAGCATGTAGGCAAAATAATTGCATTGGGTGAAGTTTGCAAGATATGTTTCCAAAAGAAATGCAGTAACAGACTTCATAAAAACTAACATTAAAAAATTATCAAATTTAACAGACCTAAATAGTTCTTTTCTTTATTTAATAATTGTGGATATAAACTTTTGACATAATTTTTTTATTGTTTTGGTTACATACAATAACAACACAAGATGATGACACTGACATGACAGACACGTGTAAGAAAAGCTGTATCTAAACACTTAATATTGTATGGAAATAGTTATTTAAAAATCGTCTGACCAACTAGACAAGTCCGACACCATATACATAAAATAATAACAGGGACGTGTATATATATAAAAATAAAAGAAATATTGTTTTGACGTAAGTTTTGGTAATCAAAAATCTTTTACCAGACCTCATGATCACCCAGACAAGAAATCATCGTCATCTTGATTTTCGACAACTTGTGGTCTTGCTGCTTCTGTATTTAATCTTTGTTCCCTGTTTATCAACATTTGCAGACTCACGTGATGAGGACGATTCAGTAAAATTTATACTTTACCGCCAATCTCAAGAAAAATCCAGGGGCTTTCCAAAAAGTTAGATGACGACTAGATATTTTAAGAAAATACTTCGAACAAACATTTTGATTGACCGACAAAAGTACAAAACTTACGGTATGGAATGAAAAATTTACGGTATGGAATTGAAAACTAACACGTTGGTTTTTTTTTTATACCGTATGAATTATGAATCAACGCGTTGAAAGTGAAGAACAACGCGTTGATAGTAAATACCAACGAGTTGAAAGTAAAAATCAACGCGTTGAAAAGTTCATACCGCCAATTACACTCATAGTCTTCTGCAACTCTTTTCATAAAGTTGATTTTCAATTACAGTCTTAGTCAGTCTATAGGGATGTCACACTATTGGGGTGTAAGGCAAAGGAAGTAAAGGACTATTTAGGTATAGAACTAATATGATATCGGAATAGCGGGGCAACCATAAAACACAATAACATCGAGTCTTGAATAGACATATTTAAAAAAAGAAAACTTCTTGACAATAACATAATATATCTCTTTACAAATGCAACTTTCAGGTAAGCGTCGTACGTAATGATGCAATCTGAATACTATAAACGGTTACCGAGAACAATCCGGAAAAAGCATCATTTGTACAAGGAATACTGCTTTCTTGAGGGAAGAAAATCGATACGTATAATTGGGAGAATACTTTTTGTTAAAAACTGCCTGTCTGGAAAATGTATCTCTAGCTTTATAGATTGTGAAGGAAATTTGTATTTCTACTTATGTGACATTATATTTTGACATCCAGGTATTTAGGCATTTTGTGTCTTTGGTTTTTGACTTACTGACGTTTTTAAACACCTCCATGTATCAATAAAACGAAAGAAAATAATTCGTACGTCATTAAAAAGTATAACAACATTTAAAACATGTATTTTTTAACCCTCAAACGATAAGTTTTACAAAACAAACAAGCCACTTAGCAAATCTTTATGTTTTACAAAGTAATTAACTTCGTGTGCATTGTGCATGTCAAAACGTTTGACACTTATTGTGACGATCAGGTCCAAAAACAGACGATGCACTAGCATTTGATTTTTATTATAAATTTGAATGGCAAATTATAAACAAAATATGTTATTGTAAACGAAATAAAAAAACAAAAAACAAACCAATCAAGCCATTTCATTGTTTTCCTCAAATCGAGTATCTTACATTAATCAGTAATTTTGTGTACTATGATAAGATTCATTCGTCGATCAAGGCCCCCATAAATGATGGGGCATTTCATTCTATATTCCCCAACACTTTTATATAAATGAATAAAATAAAATTCTTAAATTCATTTTAACAAAACTACAGAACTCGGAGTTTGGTATTTTACTTATCTAAAATTTTAATCATTTCGTTTTTTTTTTTTGTGTTTGCGTTCACAATTTCTTTTAGTATTTTTTAAATTTTAATTTCAGGATGTTTAAGCATGAGATTCAAGGATCATTGGAATCTTGACAGCTTAGTTGATTTTAACTCTTATGTAGAAAATCTACACAACCAGAGTATTGTAAGAAGGAATTGGTTAATTGAGGAAATTGATGATAAAATGGCCACTTCTGAAACAGGCATTATTCTTATAGCAGAAATGGGTTATGGAAAATCATCCATTGTTTCAAATATAGTTTGTGCTGAGCAGTCTTCAGACTGGTATGTTATACGAAAACATGTTTTGACATATCACTTCTGCAGATATGATTCTATCCGATCTACAAATGCAGCATATTTCATTCGTAATATAGCCAGTGCTATTGTCAGCAGATATCCAGAATTAGGCAATTTCATTTTGATGGATGAAATTGCAAATGACATATTGTTTGGACTAAGATGTTCAGAAGACCCTGTATCGTGTTTAGAAAAAGGGATCCTCAATCCTCTGCAAAATAATTGGAATAGTTACCAGCTCATAATTGTAATTGATGCCTTAGATGAATGCAATAGTGAAGACAAAAATAACATTTTACAGTTGTTATTTAAACAGATAGACAATTTTCCTCAAAATATCAAGTTTATATTTACTTCAAGAAACATTGAACAGGTTGTGAGCAAATTCCGAGGATTACATTTTATTGAATTAAGTAGATTTAGCAAAGAAAACGAAAAAGACATTATAGAATACATTGAAAAAATAAGTCAGATTAGCAAACCAGAAATGAATCTTCTAACAAAGGTTTCTCGGGGAAATTTCCTTCATGTTAAACTTTATTTACAATCTTGTGAAAAATCTAGAAACTGCGACTTTAAAAAGATACCATCTTCATTGGAAAAAGTTTATCAGATTAACTTTGAAAGAGCTTTTGATACTCAATCTTGTTTATTCGAGGAACTGAGGCCTATATTTGAGGTTTTATGTACTATGACGAAACCTTTGAAAGAGAATCAGATTCTAAAAGTAGCGAATATTACCCCGGAAAATAGACGAAAGACTGAGCGTATGATTGGCAATGAACTTGGACATTTTATCATTACTTCTGATGGATATTTGTCATTTTTACACAAATCTATTGCTGATTTTCTAACCTGTAGCTCACGAAAACATTTAAGGTTTTTTGTTCATAAAGAAAATGGACACAAATTATTTGGTGCTTATCTTTTAAATTTACGTAATATTTCTGAATCGGATCTAGTTGACGTTGTACATCATGTAGCAATGTCCAGAAATGAGGAGTGGCAGAATATTTTAATACACCGCTTTGCCAAACAAATTTTGAATTACACAAATTTGCCGCTCCTATTTTATTTGCATGAAGCTGTTACGGATTTCAATTCATATGCAACTACACATCTCTTATTGAAAATAACAATCATGCAGTATATAAATGATACAGACGACAGACATATGTCAGCCGCCTTTATAGCTGCATCTCATGGGAATGAACAGGCACTTAAGTGTTTGCTGGATTATGGGGCTGATCCATATTTCCAAGTACCTTTTCCTTACACCATAAAGCGCCGATTCCTAACAGATATAGTGCATAAATGCAAATACATTTATTTTTGTGGGTATAATATACTACATATTGCAAGTCAAAATGGGCACATTCAAGTTGTGCAGATGTTGGTTGAACGTTTTAATGACTTTATACTGTTTACGAGAAATGACATGAATCTAACTGCTTTTGATTTAGCTGCCGAAAACGGACACATTGCGATTGCAACATATTTGTTAAACAAAAACAATTCGTTTGCAAATTTTATTTCATTGCATCATGCAGCTGAAAACGGACATTCAAGTATAGTAAATTTGCTACTTCAGTATGGATTAAAGGATAACTGTGTACCTTGTAATGGTTCTATATTCTGGATACCAAGCTCACATGGTAGAATACAGCAAGATTATCGAATTAAATATGCAAATTTAATTAATGTCAAATATATCAGCTTTTATGATGATTGGTATTTGATAACATGCGATACAGCATTAAATGCTGCAGTAAGGAATGGGCATTTGAAAGTTGTAGAACTGTTATTAAATGAGGCGACAAATACGTTGAATTGTACTGCTTTTGATGGAAAAACACCTATTATGACTGCAGTGCAATATAATCAAAATACTGTAGTAAGACTGTTACTCAATGTCAAAGTTGATTTTACTGCAAGATGTAGAAATGATATTTTCCCAAAAAGGCGTGCTATGTACAGTCTGGATAAATCAGAACTAAACAATTTAACAAGAGAACGCTGCGGTAATGGTATGTCAATCATGCATTTATTAGTAAGGCATTGGAATCTTGATACATTTAAGCAGCTTCTGTCAAGCGGTTTATCCTTGCACGTGATTCATAGAGACAATGATCAATCAACACCATTACATTATGCATTTTGTCATAGCAATTATGAGTTCATATATATTGCGATGATATCAGGTTCCGATTTGACTGTACGCTCAAAAAATGGCTCGACGCCGTACCATTCTGCTGCAATATGCAAATCTTTAATTCTTGAAAAATTGATGTGTAATCATACTATTCCTGATGTCAAAGACATACACGGCCTTAGCATTCTGCAATATGGCTCACTCATAACATACATTAATGACTATCCTGACAGTTCAGATTATATGAATGGAAATTTTTGTAATATCTTTAAAGTAGCGTTAGTTTCTAAACATAATTTATACCATACAGATGTTTCTGGGAGAAATTTTTTACACTATGCAGCGACAAACGGGAATTACTTATCACTTTTTTCTTTGTTGAATGGACCATCAATTGCACCAGAAGACATTTATATTCTTCTTTGTCAGAAAGATAAAGCCGGACATACACCGTTAGACGAACTGTTTACGTCTATGCCAAAGCGAGAGATCAATAAACCAATTAAAATGCCATTAAACTGCTCATTAATTTCATTCTTCTTTTCGATTTGTCAAATAAACCCAGTTGAGATTATGAAACCTCATGAACTATTCATTTATTTCGTGTTCAATTTTTTCAAAGATTATAAGTTTCCGAAACATTTGAATATAACTAAATATCTTACGATTTCAATACACAAAAGAAGACTTTATCCCTTATTTATTTTGAGAGTACATGCAGAAGACGAATTTCAGAAAGCTGTTACTACCATTCCGGAAATATATGACTTTTTAAGCGAATTTGATGGCCAACATATACCTAAAATTAAGCTCAGTCGTGCAAATGCTATCAAATGCAATGGAAAAGTTAGTCCAATGCATAATATTTTACAAAATGACAGAGGAAAATTCTGGATGTATTCTAACACAGACTCCCTTAAAACAGTTTTAAGTGACTTTTCAGCAAAATATCTTGATTTGTGTGTAGATAGTAAAGGATATAATGTATTACAAAGGGCTGTGATAGGCGGGAACATAGCAGCTGTTAAGTACCTTATTGAAAAGGGAATGACTGTTCAAGTTTTGTCAAGAAAAGGTTATAACTTGTTATATTTAGGAATGTTAGATGCTCCTGTTTCACAATATGATAGAATGCCTTTATACTACCACGATAGCAACCATTTCCGTTTAATTCAAGATATTTGGACAACAGGAAATGTGACACAACATGTGTCAACTGTTGATTATTCCGAAACATTGGGATACATTTTAAATGTTATGTTTGAATTGTCTAACACAGATTTAGTAATGCTTAAGAATCAATTGTGTCAATCACAAAAAGAAAAGTTAGGATTACTGCATCTTGCCGCCGCAAAAGGTTTTCTTAAATTTCTGAGGATATGTAAGCATCTGTTTGGGATCAATATTTTGAATTGCCGTGATTCTAATGACATAAACCCATATTACTTGGCACATATATACAATCATGATCATATCACCGAATGGTTGGATATTCTTGGAGTACAAATGATTCTACCGTCACCAGAAGTTGAAAGTATATTACTTTATAATATCGTTGTTAACTATAACATACGCAAACAAGTTCATTTTACTTGTAGATTGCATTATAGTTTTAAACATATGCACATGTTTAGGCATGTTTTTAATAGATGTGCAAAATTCAATAAACAGTACGTTTTCTTGAAAAATCCAAAATTTAAAAAAGTATCAAAACATCAGCGGATTCTGACGATGAATATTAAAAGTTTCATGAATAGTTTATTCTTAACATTACCAAAGATTTCTACATCATGTTTAACACAGTTTGATAAATTGTGTTCTAAGACAGTAGCATTTTTGACAGTAGGTATGAAAATGGATAAAAAAATCTTGACACAGTTTGAAAGACGCCTGAGGATAGTCATGACATTTGGGATAAATGATAAATTACTGTTTTTTCAAAGCATATTTAAAAGTTACAATGTAAGACCAGGTTATTATGAGTCCCTGTCATTTTTAGGATTATTTAAACACCATTACAGATATACAGAATTACTGTCAGTAAGAAGTGACGTACATTCGTTGTGGCTGAACAGTTATGTAAAAAAGTTACAGAAGAATGGTGTTGATTTAAAAAACATGTCTCTAATATTCTATGAAGAAACCGATAGAAACCTTTTTTCAAACATTACGAAACTATTTGACATCTACAACGATGATTTAAAAGAGATAATTAACTGAGCGTATTTGCAATTACATGTTATCGTTCAAAATTAATTACAGTGTATTTTTTCCATGTATTTATGAATTATTTTTCAATCATTTTCATTTTCAATATCAAGGAGTACTGTAAACCAACTTATTTTTGCGGATACTTTATTTCGCGTTTTATTCTTTCTTGACCACTTCGCGGCTATTTAATTTCGCGATTATCTGATTTTACTTGATGTAGTTTATTAAGGAAAGATCAAAGATAGACATATTCGCGACGATTTATATTCGCGTGATTTTTATACTCGCGAAAGTCGCGAAAATAAATCTCTCGCGAAAATAAGTTGGTTTACAGTATTTGCTACAACATTTCAACTTATTTGTTTTTGTTTGTTCTTTGTATATATATACTTTCTTTATTGATACTTTAACAGTAAATGATCAATATTTTTAAGAACAGTCATACCCGAAGCACAGAGTCTATTGTGATAACTGACGTTGTGGAACACAAAATGACATTTGGGGAGTTCATGTACATTAGTTTTTCGTACCCTGGCAAAACGCATTTTGTATTTTGACCCTTTTGTACCTCATTATTTGTGTGCATTTTTGTATGTTATGAATGATTTATATGTATGCAATTTCGTACTTTATGGAAACTTTACATGTTTGCCATCTCGTACCTTATTGAAGATTAAGTATACACCTTTTTTTAAAAGATACTTTTAGAATATATATGGAATACACCATCTCTTGAAAAAGAGATTTGCAAAAATGAAGAAAGGAGTAGGGGCAATAAGGACATTATTTGGCCAAAAAATTACTACAAATTTAAAAGTTATCATACATTGTCTTTAATAACTGAAATCTCGGTTATGGTAAAACGTATTCAGAAAAACAAAACAAACTTGACATTGAACAAGTAACCATGGCAACAAAGCATGACTTAATTTGCACATTTTGTAAAATTTCGTGATTTCCTTGTTTTTCAACAAATTTTAAGTATATTATAGATTGAAAAAGAATGTGCACACCCAAGAAACAGCTTTTTCTTTGATGAGATTATGTCAATAGTTATAATAAAGCTTCTGTAAAATTATTTTGGTGTTTCTTGGCTGCGCACGATGTTTCCAAAACGGAAATAAATATAGAAAATTGCATACACTCTGCATTTTTCATCGTTTTTGTGAAAACAGTACATATTATGACGTAATTGTGACGTCATCTGATAAAAATCTTCATATTTTTCTATTTATATTTCTTGACCCTCTGCATTTTTAAACGGTATGTGCCAATTTGAAATAATTATCAAACATTTTATTTCCTTGGGCCAAAACCAGGCAGAAATAGTACATATTATATTCAACGTTATCATTGACTTCAAAATATTAACACTTATTCTCATCTTAGTTTATAACACCAGAGTGTAGTTTGGTAAATATGCTAGGTCATATTTTTATAAGAGTAATGTAATATTAGCCGACGTTTATAGCGTAATAATGTAATGTTTAGAGATATTGTAAGACAAGTATTTTATGAATACTGCATGTAGAAAATGGCGGCATGCATGATAAATAGGAGTATATGTGAAAAGGACATTCGAGTTTAATATTTGTCTAATGCTTTTTTATATGGACGAATTGAATTTAATTGTCGTCTGTTAAGTATTATATGTATATTTACTAAGAGTCCGTTCTTATTATAAGGTATTTTGGTTTTCAGGACTCTGATGTTGATTGCATGCTATATTTTGTGCCTAATTCCTTATTTACTAGTGAACTTACCTTACAATTGATAAGCACATATGTTGTAGTTTTTATACCATTTTATACTAAAGAAATAAAAGTAAGTCATGGATTATTTTCTTTGACAATTTGCGTGCTTTCCAAAAATAGTCGATTTTGGTGCAAATATATATGGATCTTTTTTGTGCATAAGCATAAATTCCGAAGAAAACGATTTAAAAGAACGGCGACAGTCTTTTGGGAAAACATCCCCAACATTGGCAATAATTTCATCGAAAAGAAAAGTCGAGCACGCCTTTAAACGTTCAGGTGTGTTTGAGTGGACTATTATGTCTTGCACATGTAAAAAAGAAACATTTGATATATCATCTAGCTCCAGATTCTACTATTTTTATATATCTAGGTTATAGGTAGATGTAAGAACATTAACATCTTCAGAACTAAAAATGAAATATATGGGTCAAGCGAAATACCTTTCTCATGCAGTGAGTCATAATAATGTGTGTTTGAGAACATATTTTTAAATTTGTCCTTTAAATTATAACTTGCATATAAGGATCGTATTGATCCTATGCGGATGAATTGATCAGTTTTAAAAGCTAAATTGACAGTGCGACATCACGACAATGGCTTCCATTTTACGATTATAAAAAGTAGGTGGCGTGAGTGGAGATAATTTTGACGAAGTAGATTCGTGACTGATAAAGATACACTTGTATCAAAAGACCACCTTTCTTTTTTGACCACTTTTTTGTTTCCCCAAAAATGGTCTCTAAAAATTGGTTTCACTGTACATATGTTTTCGTATGTTTCTGTTCATTTGCTATGGTTTTGACACCGTATTACTAATGTTTATAAAACGTACATCTCTTTAACTTTTTTCGGTACCATTTATTTTATACTGAAAGATATACAAATGTACTTTTTGAAAACGTCCGAACGCTATTGCATTTTGCAATTTTGCATTCCAATCTAGTTGATGCTCCAAAAGGGAAGTGCTTAATAGAAACATACAATGTACAACCATGATCATCGGGTACGGCTGTTGAAATTGGTGGTGGGACTGGGACAGTCTTATTGTTAGCGACAACTTTCATGTCATGTTTACCTACATACACTAGAAAAGGAGGTGCATTGCTAGCTAGCACTGGGTTGGCTAGCATTAGGTTTTCGTTGATGACAAATGCAGAAATGTATGTTTGTTATAAGGGGCTTGATCACTATCTTTTAGATGGTTTGAGGGTTCATTTAGATATTTTAATATCTTGAATTTGATGCTCGGCGAATAAAGCATTAATCAAACTTGGCAGTTGGAGAAGTATAACGGCATTTATTTATGTTGAAATAGAATAGTTAAGTGGAAAACGGTGCCTGGCATAGCCTGGTAGAATAATAATGGTTTGCTTGTCTGCACTAATTCGGTGTTTTAAAATACAAAATGAAAAATAACAAATAATTCTAACCTGGTTATGCAAGAAAAGGAAGGTGTCACTATTGTAAGGGAGAGGGCCATTATAAAGGGGATTGATCTAAGATAAAGAAGGAATAATGTAAAGCATGTTTTGTAATTTTTGCCTAACTTTTTCAGGGTAATAATATTAAAAAGTAAAATCACAAAAATACTGAACTTAGAGGAAAATCAATTCGGAAAGTCCATAATCACATGGCAAAATCATATATCAATACGCATCAAAAACGCTAACCCTCTCACTTTGATGACAGTCTCATCAAATTCCGTTATATTTACATTGATGCATTAACTAAACAGACACAATAAATAAAATAGTCAAAATATGGATTAGTTTAATAATAATATCTTTTGGATATGCAACATTTGACTCAAGGGAAACAGAAGCCCTAGTGATTTTATTTTCACGCGGTCGAGAGTTGAGTATCCACCTCTGTAATTTTCCTGTTGGGTAGAAATACAAAACAAAGAAATATATAAAAAAAAGCAACAAAAAAAACTATTTGTTTTTTAGGTTTGAATTTTATCCAAGAAATTGGTTTAGATGATAAAAGGCGAAGGCTATCTACTAAAGTTCGGAATGGGAATTTTCTTTAGGATTTTTATCAGAAAAGCGAACAAAATTGAGCTGGGATAATTACACAGGTGAAAATGATAAATCATTGCCCCACATTATTGCTGGATTACTGAGTCATACAGAGGTCAGTGTCAACCTGAATTATTTAAATGGTTTAATAATTTTTGAGGTGGAGACACCATTTGTAATTCGTTGGAGATGCGCCATAACTTTGCTGTCAACAGGGGTGACTTCTTGTGAATGCAATAAATAACGAATCATGTGTGGTGGTTTCAAATAAATATTATGTATGTATTTATTGCAGATTTGCTTTAAAGGATATTGTTAAATATTTGTTATTTTATTTCACTTGGTTTCATTGGGCATATCATGTCCATTAATCATTCAACTACAGATATAAATGTCATATGTTTCATTTGTAAAATTGCGATAATGTATATTTGGTATTGTATTAAGAGGAGTTGACTCTTTTTGTTTTTGAGAAATATATACATCACTGAATACTCAAACATTTATTTGCCACTCCATTGGGTCTGTGTACACGATATTTTGTAATGTAACTTGCAAAACCCCGAATGTTGTATATATTCCTCAGTGTCGATTTGGCATGCAGTATGTTGACTAGACCACTACAAATCAGTAAAAGTCTGAAATGGGCTATGTCTGTACTCGACTGTACTGACTTTTACTCGACCAGTCTGAATTAATAACACTTGACTGTAGACTGAACCATACTTAATACCAAACACAATGAAAGTCCCAACTATGTACTGGCTTCCGAAGCTGCACAAAAAACCTTACAAATATAGATTTATTTCATCTTCCAGCCATTGTTCAACTACTAAATTGTCTGTTTTACTTACTAGTACACTTGGTACAATAAAAAACCTGATAATAAATTGTTCAAATAAGGCCTTTGAAAATAGTGGAATTAATTACTTTTGGAGTGTCAAAAACTCGTTGGAAGTACTTGATAAATTGCATGCATATATTGGTGATTTTGAATCTGTTCAAAGTTTTGATTTTTCTACCCTATATACCACTTTGCCTCATATTCTTATTAAGAAAAAATTCACATCCCTAATTAACTGGGCATTTAAAAAGTCGGAATGCGAGTACATATGTTCAAACTCTTTTAGATCATTTTTTAGTAGCAATAAACAAAAGAACTATGTCAATTGGACATGCTTTGATACTATTTATGCACTTGAATTTTTACTTGATAACATTTTTGTTCGCTTTGGAGATTCCGTATATCGTCAAGTTATTGGAATTCCAATGGGGACTAACTGTGCACCACTTATTGCGGACCTGTTTTTGTATTGTTATGAGTTACAATTTATGACTAAAATTAGCAAAGACCCATCAAAACAACATTTGATACAAAAATTTAACAATACTTTTAGATATTTGGATGATATATTGGCTCTAAATAATGACGACTTCAGTATGTATACTAAAGAAATTTATCCTGTAGAACTTACTTTAAATAAAGCTAATGATAACAATGACCACTGCCCTTTCCTCGATCTTGATATCTATATCATAAACGGGAAGCTTAATACAAAAATTTATGATAAAAGAGATGATTTTTCATTTCCTATTGTTAATTATCCATTTTTAGATGGTGACGTTCCCTTGTCACCATCTTATGGTGTTTATATATCTCAACTTGTACGATTCGCTCGTGTATGTAACAATGTATTAGATTTTAGCGAGAGAAATTTATGTATTACTGAAAAATTATTACACCAGGGTTTTCGATATCACAAACTGGTCAATACATTTACTTAATTTTATCACCGGTATAAGGAAATAATTCGTAAATATAACTCAACATGCAGACATCTTATACGTTCAGGTATTTCACATCCAAAATTTTATGGAAATATTCTTTATAAAGCACAAAAATGTCAGTATTCTCCTCAGAAACTAACAAAACCTTTAAATAGACTTATTAAAAGGGGATATAGTTACGATACTGTTGTCAGGTCATTAAAGATTGCATATTTTGGCTTTAACATTGATTCACTGATAGGGTCTTTGCATCGGAACTAAACACATTTATTTCTAAAAAAACAGTTGTTGGCATGACACGGGTTATGTTCTTCTCATATATTTTATGATAGTATGATACTAAACCCCTAACGGGAGGGATTGTACCTGATATTCATATGATGAAGACATAATCTTTCAATCAGTTTAATTGAGGTCTGGAGCTGGCATGTCAGTTAACTGCTAGTAGTCTGTTGTTATTTATGTATTATTGTCATTTTATTTATTTTCTTTTGTTACATCTTTTGACATCAGACTCGGACTTCTCTTGAACTGAATTTTAATGTGCGTATTGTTATTGTTTTACTTTTCTACATTGGCTAGAGGTATAGGGGGAGGGTTGAGATCTCATAAACATGTTAAACCCCGCCGCAATTTTGCGCCTGTCCCAAGTCAGGAGCCTCTGGCCTTTGTTAGTCTTGTATGATTTTAAATTTTAGTTTCTTGTGTATAATTCGGAGTTTAGTATGACGTCCATTATCACTGTACTATTATGCATATTTTAGGGGCCAGCTGAAGGACACCTACGGGTGCGGGAATTCTCGCTACATTGAAGACCCATTGGTTGCCTTCGGCTGTTGTTTGCTCTATGGTCGGGTGGTTGTCGCTTTGACATATTCACCATTTCCTTTCTCAATTTTATTAATAGTTTGAACTTATACTTAACCATTTTAAATGCACCTGAACCATGCTCAACCTAGTCTAAACCAGGCTTAACGTAGTCTGAACCATACTCGGCATAGTATGAACCATACTCGACCAAGTTTAAACTAACATAGACCTATTTTGTGTGTATCTATCTATTGTATTTTATCAATTTAGGAACTATTTTTAACAACAACTTTTCCCCTGGCTTGAAATTCGAACAACAATTTGAAATTAAAAATAAATTCATTTTAGCACCTAAACCAAAATTTCACAATGAACAATTATAACTTCAACAACATAGTTACACTTGCACATTACTATAACCTTTGAAATACAAATAAAACAAGCTGATGAAATTATCCCAACACTGAATTGTGACTTATATTTTCAATGTTATTCAAACAGTTTTCATACATATTTTATGGTTACTGGACAATTTTATAATTTAAACTTAAGCCGTATATATAGATATATGGTGTCAGTTGAGAGCAGTATATACTGGTTTTTAAATAAAATATATATACATGTAAAATAGTATATAAAGCAACTAAATTAATTTAAAAATAAAAATTATTTAAAAGAACTTCAATAGCAATCCTTGATAACCTTTTGAAAAAAGACGTTGCAGTAAAAACATATTCATTTCAATTAAATTTTTAATACATTGTTCAAAATAAAAGACATGGTATACACGAAGCACTATATAATATTTAAATACCTTAGTACAAGTATGTTCTACAGGTAAAAAGAAAGGTCTATTCTTCTATAAACTTGTGAATTACTTATTTCGTGAATTCAAAATGCCTTGAAATTTAAGTTGTACAGGATGTTGTTATTTAGAATTTTATACTCTCTGACCAGGTGTGAACTGTTTAATGAGTCTGTCTTAAGCAGGAGATATTAATTAATATATCACACCTAATCAGAAGAACAATTTTATTAACTAATTTAATTTTTTGATTTTATATAAATTTGATATATATTGTATAAATAACTATATCCCAAACAGTCCTATATGCGGTTTAAATAGAACAAAAGAATTAGACATCTTGTGTATAGAAGGTAGAAAAGTGAAATGAACTTTGTATACGGTTGTCAAGATGTCACAAAAGTTACTTTCCGTAAAGTCATTATAAATATTTGCATTCACGTTGTTTTATTTTCATATTGTACAGTTTAACAATGCAACTTGCAAACAATCGTTTTTAAAACGACCATAAGTCAAGCTGTTATGTCATTTAGAGGGTCTCCTTATAAACTGCTACTTTTTTTGTCCGACATAGAAAAAATCTGGGGAAAATTAAAAACAATTGAGAAATGAATTGTCAATCGTTTAAGACCATTCCCAAAGTGGCACACCTAAATTTGACATTTGGACGCAATTTCAAAGTTGGATATTATATTACGGGGTTTTGTTAATTAATTTACGCATTGAACACACCCGTCCTATATATGTAACATCACATGACTTTTGAGTGATTGAAACTATTTTTTTAAAATAGTATTTGCATGTTTGACATTTTTTTTTAAAAACAATTACAATTACACAAACAGTCATAACCTCTGTATTGTTTGAAAAAGTTTTGTTACACATTTTGTCACACCTTAGTTATACAGTAACCCGGATTGGTTGACCATTGTGAAGTTGAGTTTTTAAGGGAACATAGATTTATATCGTTGTACTCCTTTTGTTTTTGCTAACCAATAGTCGTTCGGAATTATCTTTTATACATCATTTATTGATCTTGCAATTTCTTGTAATTAAGTTTGCGTCTTTTTTCTTTGGTGTCATAGTTTGGCTATGTTTGTGTTCGATCATACAGTATAATAAGCCGGTAGTTGCCCGCGAATGGATTTTTTTAATTATTTCTTGTGACTCTTTGCGTCTTATTTGTTGATTGCAGTTGATTTTTATTTTGTGTCATGTGGAGCTATGGTTTGATTTTGTTTTTCTTTTGATATGTTTGCATCTTAAATTGTGATTGCACTGAGTTATTTCATGATTTCTTTTGTGCTATATTTTCGATACATTTTTAGTCCATCTTATAGCTTACAATTGTCCGACGACATAATGTGATACTTTTTTTGTTCGCCAATATTATTCATACGATTCATACGATTTGAATTTACTATTTATATCTTTTTCTTTTCTGAATAGTTTACCTACAGTCGAAAATGTGCAAGACATTAAGAGTCTTTATTTATTTAACAGTTTTATATTAGACTCAATTTTATTATAGTTTATCACATACAGACTCGATTGTATTATAGTACTTTACTTGAATAACCGTCCCACAGTTAGTCGTATGTTAGTTTTTCACAACTCAGAAACAGATTCAAGAATATCAAAGTTCCCTTATATTAATTTTTACCGTATACTGTGGCTCACTCTATTTGTCTCATACATGCTCACCAATACAAGTCAAGTACTATAGTAGTACACCGGTGTCTTCATATTTCATGTACTACACATGTGTATATATATTACTCGAGTGTGAAACATGCAACAATACTCTACCAAAGCAAGCCAGGAAACAATCCATCAACAAGGAAGTAAGTTAATCATTAAACTTAAAAGGGGGTTTGGTTTTCTTGTCTGAGCGCAAACATTTTTTGTCCGCCTCCATCAATCAATATTTTTCCCCTCAAAACTCAACACTATAAGGTTTTAGAAGATCAGAGTTCATAAAAATAATTTTGGCTTTAAATTTTGTCTGACCACAATATTTTTTCGAACGATTTTTGGATCAGACGCAATTTGGTTTGAATGAATCATACCCTCACTCTTTTTCACAATTTGAAGTTTAATTTTCGTTCCCGTATGCAAATAACCAGCAAAAAGACTTTCATTATTTTTTTTTTATTTTTTATATACGCTTGAAGACTTCGATCCGACACTGTTCAAACCAATATTCAGTTGCGGATCCAGAATTTTACATTAGGAGGGGGCGCTGACTGAGTTAAGGGGAGCTCGCTCCAGTCATACTTCAGTGATTCCATATGTTTAATCAAATATATATTTCCGACGAAATACATAGTTTGTAAGTTGAAAAATGAATATACTAAAGACCTTTTTCGTGTGTTAACATTTACAGTTAACTGGCATATTTTATGTAAAATGAACAACCTGTTTTAGTTTTAAAAAATATGATGATTCTACAAGATAACGAACACTAAGCATATGCTCTTTTAACTGTTCTTGAACAGGGCTCCAATTTAAAAAAAAAAGAGTTCAGATGATCAAGTTATTCGAAGAAGAAGAAAGGGGAAACCAATGGCACTGCTATATCATCTCTGTATATTTTTGTGGCATAACTATATTCATATAGGTTATTTCTCCTACATATCTTTATTAATTGCTTTCTTTAGTTCAAATTGGAATCTCAGAAAAGCATCTGGTACTTTAAAATCTCTCCTCTCTGTTACATGCCTCTGGTCGACATGTGTACTTCCGAATAATTCCTGACTGTCAAATATATAGCAGAACTTTTACATAACTTCTTGATAAAACTGCTGTCTATCTCCCTTTTCGACACTGCAAACAAAAAATCAAACAGGCAATTAAAGAGGGGGTTGCAACCACTTGCTCCCCGTACAAACGAATCGGAACTAAGAGCTCTTTTCCGGATCTGCCACTGGATTTATACATCAGATGCATCACAAAATATCAACATGTTATTAAATATACTATATTATGAAATAAAGAAAAATATAAATCGAAAATGTTGAATTATCATTTATGTCTACAACACCACAAGATCCTACTCAATTGGCCATTGGTCTTCACTTGTTAGAAAAATGTACTGAATTTATTGTTAGCTAAATTATCAATGTTAGGCTATTGCATATTCTTCAGAGCTGTATCTTGAACTAATGAATTGAAAAAGAGGGGATGGATATACGTACTAAACATTTGTCTGTATTTTCAACATATCTAACAAACATGTGAGAAAAATTAGTTTTAGAATACGAAATAGCTCTCTCATTCTGTAAAAAGATATTGTAGGAAAATTAAGGTATTTTGGTGTTTTTAAAAGCCCCCCCCCCCTTTTATATTTTAGCCGGAAAAAAAACGTACGGTGACCCTATCTTTTCTTTTGATATTCTCAAAGCATTGTCTGAAAGCTACCATTTCCTTAAGTATTTAACAGTTATATCATTTTGTTTAGTTTCTAATCACAAAATGTATAATCCAGACAAAATTTTTCATTTTGTCACGACCTGTAGCTTGTGAAAATCTATCATTTTTATTATATTTTTCAACATATTTCAATAGATACTACATTTTGGCAAAGTATTAACCAATTCTATCATTTTTATTTCAGACTCCCATACCACCTTAATCAGTTCAAATCTTTCACATAAACTAATTGAATCAACTGAAATAGACACTTTTCCGTTAAATAATCAAGAATTTTCTCAATATATTGAAAATGAAATGAAATTTACCCCAAAGAACTTACTTTAAACAAGAATGTGTCCTCAGTACACGAATGCCCCACTCGCACTATCATTTTGCATGTTCAGTGGACCGTGAAATTGGGGTAAAAACTCTAATTTGGCATTGAAATTAGAAAGATCATATCATAGGGGACATGTGTACTAAGTTTGAAGTCGATTGGACTTAAACTTCATCAAAAACTACCTTGACCAAAAACTTTAACCTGAAGCGGGACAGACGGACGGACGAACGGACAGACGGACGGACGCACAGACCAGAAAACATAATGCCCCTCTACTATCGTAGGTGGGGCATAATAAATCAAATTTACTCGGTAATAACTGTCCTTTCCTGGATTTAGATATTTCGGTTTTAAACGGGAAACTCCACACTAAAATTTACGACAAAAGAGACGATTTTTCGTTCCCTATTGTTAATTTTCCATTTTTAGATGGTGTTGTTCCTTTGGCACCATCTTACGGTGTTTATATTTCACAACTTGTTCGCTATGCCCGTGTCTGTTGTGACGTTTTTTATTTTAACGAACGCAACCTATGTATTACTGGTAAATTATTGAACCAGGGATATCGTTACCATAAATTACTTAAAACCTTTACTAAATTTTTCCATAGATATAAAGATTTGGTATTGAAGTTTGGTTTTACATGTAAAAAACGTATTTCAATCGGGACAGCACATCCTCATTTTTACGGAAATGTTGTTAACCGTGCCCGGAAATTTAGAAATTATCATATAAACTTGTAGCTCCTTTAAATAAACTTATTCTAAAAGGTTACCTATTCAACACTGTAATAAGATCATTGAATATTGTTTTTATTGGTATAAATATTGATTTTGTTATCAGTAAATTAAAAGCTAACTAAATATTACTTGTATGTTATATACATATACATAGTCATGGATCTACAATCTGTCGATACCTGTAACTTGGCATTGCACAAGGTCATGTTTTTCTCTGGCTGGTTATGACGTCTTTCCACTAAATCCATTGGATGTTGGATGTGTACGGATTGATAGTTTAGTCTTAGATGCATGATTTTTTATTAGTTGTTAGGGGCTTTGAACTAGCTGTCAGATAACTGCGAGTACTTTCAGATCTGTTCATTGTGTCTTTTTGTGTCGGGATGTATAAGTACACGGCCACGTCCACTTGTATTTTTGACAATCTGATGAGTTAAGCCTTTTTCAGCTGATTTTTATAGTTCGTTCTTATGTTGTACTGTTATACCACTGTCCCAGGTTAGGGGAGGGTTGGAATCCCGCTAACATGTTTAACCCATACCTGACTATGCGGTATGGGCTTTGCTCATTGTTGAAGGCCGTACGGTGACCTATAGTTGTTAATGTCGGTATCATTTTGGTCTTTTATGGATAGTTGTCTCATTGGCAATCATACCACGTCTTCTTTTTTTTTACTTTAAAAGTGTTTAAAAAGGGTCAAAATTTTTTCGTCATATCAACATGAAATTTGAGGCCAAATTCGGCCCTTATCGGACCTACTTCTTTATTTAAACAGTTAAAATTGAAAAAAGAGAGATTATTTGGTCAAGTATGGTTTAGACAGATCGAGTATTGTTCAGACAGGTCGAGTATTGTTCAGACAGGTCGAGTATTGTTCAGACCTTTGGTCGAGTATGGTTAAAACTGAACAATAGGTCGAGTGCAGGTCGAGAACTAGTTAAGACTGTGTTAGACCGGTCGAGTAATAGTTCAGACTTTTTTTGTTGTCAAAGATAAGAGTCAAGTACAACGTAGAACAGTTGAGTACGATTAAGACTCGGGTCGAGTAATGTGAAGTAAATTTAAGACCAATTCACAAAGGTCGAGTAAAAATCAGTACAGTCGAGTACAGATATAAGCCATTTAAGACTTTTACTGCTTTGTAGTGGACAGAACAGCCATTTAACAAACGCATGAATGGTCATCGTAGTGACTACACCTGCAAGCCCGACCTCCCCTTAAGTCGCCATTTGAGATCACCTATCTATCATGATTTTCTTGATAGAGGATTGCTACTCACAAGGAAGCTATTAAACCAAGAGTTCCAAATGCTGAAGTTGAAATTTTACGGACGCCATCACAAGTTGGTTGACCGTTATGGAATAACCGTTTAACAAAGGATATCGGATATGTTCCTAACGTCGTAACTACAATCCCCTTCCCTTTCATGAATGTGACCTACCGAATTAGACTATTTACCGAATGTATTATCACATAAGCAACACGACGGGTGCCATATGTGGAACAGGATCTGCTTACCCTTCCGGAGCACCTGAATCACCCCTATTTTTTGGTGGGGTTCGTGTTGTATATTCTTTAGTTTTCTATGTTGTGTCATGCGTACTATTGTTATTGTTTTTCTGTTTGTTTTTTCATTTTTAGCCATGGCGGTGTCAGTTTATTTTCGATTTATTTTAGAGTTTGACTGTCCCTTTGGTATCTTTCGTCTCCCTTTTACTGAACATTTTTGCTGTTTACTGTTATATCTACCAATAATGAACTTGGACCAGTACTTTCAGAGGAGAAGATTTTTTTAAACGATAACAAAAATTTAAAGAAAATTTTGAAAAATTACTTTAAAGTGCAATAACTCCTTATTAAAGGGGTCAATTGACAATTAGGTCATGCAAACTTTTTTGTAGATCGTATTTTGCTGAACAATTTTGCTAATTACAATTTTTTCTCTATCTTTCATAATATTCAAGATATCAACCAAAAACTGCAGATTCCCTTAAAATTACCAATTCAGAAGTAGTTACAACAAAATATCTGCTGAGAATTTAAAATCAGATCGATCTTCATATGATGAACATTTATCCCATATCAGATTTGCTCTAAATGTTTCACTTTTAGAGATATAAGGCAAAAACTGTATTTTACCCCTATGTTTTATTTTTAAGCCCTGACGGTCATCTTGGTTTATTGGCGGGATCAGCTGATTCAAATTTAAATTACATACCCTAAGGATGATTTAGGTTTTTTTTTCTGCACTTAAGTGAAAATGTTTATGTCCATATGGAATATATTATTACCGTACAGGCAAGTTTTCAAATCGGTAGATATATTTTCATTGCTAAGTTAAACAGATAAGACATTCCTTTCAGCTCTATTATTTTTTACATGATAGTAAATAATGTTTTTTCATATAAATAGCCATATTGACACATTGCGTTGGGTTTAATATTTGCATGATACATATCTATGTTAAGGGCTTTGCATTTATTTCTTAATCTTTCGTGCAAAACATTTGAATATCTATCGCGAATACAGAAATCTGTAGGGGATGATATATTGTTATAATATTGCTGTTTAATTTTTAATCTAAATATATTTAGAGAGAGTTCAGTTTATATACTTATATCGAGCAAATTCCACAGTTGGACACTATTTATACTAACTATTTTTTTATGAAGGGACAGTCTGCTGAGGGTTTGATATATATACTGTATAAACATTAATTTTCGTGGGGTTAAAATTTCGTGGTTTTGTATCCAAAAGTAAGTTCGTGGGGATTAATTTTCGTGGTTTTTAAGTTTAGAAAAAAATTATACAAATGTCACTTTATAATTGACAATACTCAATAAAACTGATGTGAACTTTTGCCGTTGGGAAAAATCAATAATTGCATTTCATAGTAACAGTGAGCACTAATCAAGTGTTGTAACCTGCACACGCTAATTGGCTGTTACACACCTTTGATGTTTTACCCAAGGACAATGATTGTGTAATAAATGTATTACAACTTGAGGGCATTACAGACGCATTAGACTGTTAAATGACATTGATTGACAGTTCTTGGTGATTATTAATTACTGTACAAACAAAGGATTAGGATAATCATCTGACTTAAAGAAAACCTTTGAATATCGATGTCTAATCAATTAACTTAATATGTATTTCATTGTCTGCATTTATGTTCATCAATTGTATATAATGTCAATAAGATTTAGTCAGATCATAAAATAATTTAAATCTACAGTTACATTTTCGTTGGGGTTTTAATTTCGTGGATAATTCTTATCCACGAAATAAACGAAATTAAATCCCCCACGAAAATTTGTGCTTTTACAGTATATAAATATATATACAACTCGTCTAAACATCAACCAAACAATGTTAGATCTGCAAATTTTTTTTTCTTCCCTCGCCGGGATTCGAACCCATGCTACTGAGATATCGTGACACCAAATCGCCTGCACTGTAGCCGTCCCGCTAGACCACACGCCCACCAGGGCTTCGCTCAAATAGGCCGTGTATTACCTTTCTAGCGTCGTACTACAGTACATGATATATAAGGCATGGAGATGTTATTGTTACAGATCAGCTCAATTATCTATAGTAAAGGAACCTTCAAATTAATGTAAGATACAGTCACAGAAAATAATTATATTTATAAGTACGTCTGAGTCAGTGACAACTCTACAACAGATTTATCGATCGGATCACCAGCAATGATGGTGATACATGGCTGTGTACATTATGTATATACAACTCGTCTAAACATCAAACCAACAATGTTAGATCTGTAAATTTGCTTTGGCAAATTTATTGTTCTTCCCTCGCCGGGATTCGAACCCATGCTACTGAGATATCGTGACACCAAATCGCCTGAACTGTAGCCGTCCCGCTAGACCACACGACAACCTGGGCTTCACTGAAATAAAGCTTTCGGTGGCCGTGTGTTACCTTTCCGCGTCAGTTTTAATCTAGCGTCGTACTACAGTACATGATATATAAGGCATGGAGATGTTAGTGTTACAGATCAGGTCAATTATCTATAGTAAAGGATCCTACAAATTAATGTAAGATACAGTCACAGAAAATAATTATATTTATAAGAACGTCTGAGTCAGTGACAACTCTACAACAGATTTATCCATCGGATCACCAGCAATAATGGTGATACATGGCTGTGTACATTATGTATATACAACTCATCTAAACATCAACCCAACAATGGTAGATCTGTAAATTTGCTTTCAAATATATATATATATTTGATGACTTCGTTGATTGTAATTGTTGGTTTCGGCAACGGTAGGATGTATTAAATCTAAAGTATTTTGGAGCGTCCACGCGTATAATTTTGCAAAAAAAAGAGTCAACTTCTTTACTTCTCGTCTAATTTTAAACATACCATCCTGTCTCTAAATAAGGTAACTAAGTGCTACCATAGCTTGCAAGTCAGATATGAAGTATCAGATTTTGGTATATCACCAGTTCAAGTAACCAGTACGGTCTGATTTGTAAGTAACGGAATATAGTTTGCGCTCGATTCATGATTTTCAAAATATCTTAGATATGGAATTTGATAATTAATTCAAAAGATGTGATATTTCTGCAAACTACGAATATTATGTCTGAAGATTGTACGATTGTTCCTTATTAGTGTTAAAGCATCAACAGCTGACTGGGTAAATATACTTCATAACAATATTTCTAGAGATCATCTTTTACTGTAAACAGAATGATTGTAAAAAGTTAAGATGTCCAAATATGGTAAGTCGAATATCTTGACAACCAAGAGATACATTCTTTTTATAAATATTTTTGTAATGTATCTTGCATTAAAACTGATTTTTCAATTACCTTATTTAATATAACAATGTATGGGTGTTAACTGGGTTCAAAGTTTTGATATACACTACCAACAATTTGACTAGCATTTACATGTACATTAAATGCCGCTATATTAACAGTACTTTTAGGAAACATCACTAATCAGTACATTAAATGCCACTATATAAACAGTACTTTTAGAAAACATCACTAATCAGTACATTAAATGCCGCTATATAAACAGTACTTTTAGGAATCATCGCTAATCAGTACATTAATTTTTATATAATTTTTAGTAATGTTGGGAAAAAGTTGTAAACAGTACTGAAAATTTCAGTCTTTTTTCAGTACTGAAAATTTCAGTCTTTTTTCAGTACTGAAAATTTCAGTCATTTTACAGCACTGAAAATTTCAGTCATTTTTCAGTACTGAAAATTTCAGTCATTTTTCAGTACTGAAAATTTCAGTCATTTTTCAGTACTGAAAATTTTTGTCATTTTCAAAAATAAACTATTTGTCATCTTTAAGTACTTCTTAACATACAATATCAGATCAATGTCAGAAAATATAATGTTTTTTATACTGCAACTAGTTCTGATTATTTCATATAAAATATAGTAACACAGCTATATTGTGTACGATGTCAATTTCATCATGGAACACTTTCTCCACAATAAGGGGTCCATTAAGGGATGAAAATAAGTTTGATATTTGTGTTACGATTTGAATAGCTATCAATTTATTAATTTAAGTTGCAGTTTAAAAACAATATTAGGTCAACGTCAGAAAAAAAAATAATGTTGTACTCGGCGCAAAAATGGGGAAGGGCTTAGTAGAACTTTGTCCTTCCCCAGTTTCTCGGCCTCATACAAAAAATATTAATACTGATACTGAGAAACTGGGGAAGGACGAGATTTTACTGCGACCTTCCCTTCCCCAGTTTTATTCAGAATACCAAAAAGTTTATATCTTTACGACATTGACCTAATATTGTTTTTATACTGCAACTTAAATTAAAACATTGATTTTTAAATCGTAACTATCATATATTAATAGCAAAATATCAAATTTAGCATTATCCCTTGATGAACCTCTGATGGTAGAGAAAGTTTTACATGATGAAATTGACATTGCACAAAATATAAAAATCAACGACAACGGAAGCCCGCAATGAAGGGTGTTTTAATCTTTTGCTGACGACATCTTCTAAATCTACTCAGGACCAGGATTCTTTAAGGTAAAAAGTTACGAAATATATCAAAGTATTTCACATTTGAATATGGTGGTCCTGAAATCAAATAAGGTGTTCAAACTTGGGGTATTTTAGTTGGGTGCAAAACTATGGAAGGGAATGTCCGCCAAAATTATACAATTCTTTATTTGTAAAATGGCATGCAATTTCTTATTCGTATAACATATGCAATTTCTTAATTTGTAAAATGTCATTTCTTAATTTGTAACATGTATTTTTTCCATCCGTTACACGAATTTCTACATTTCTTGATTTGTGAAATGTAATTTCTTGAAACATGACTGTGTAAACACATTTTCTTAAATTGTAAACGTATTTTCTCCATTAGTTTCATGAAATTTTTTAAATGTAGTCACTTTGTTTTAGTCACGTTTTGTGAGATTACGTCTGTGCCAGCCAAAGAGAAGTGCGTTTCTAAAGAAAAATACAAGTTACAAATCAAGAAGTTTGACAAGTCAAAAGTTTTACAAATCTAAAATAAAATAGCTGTGGAGCCATGTCAACTCGTACCTTCGCAAACTCGTATCCAATATTTACCAACGCGTATTTCTACCACAATATTTCCCAACTTTTAAAAATGAAACCCATTTTCAGACATTTCAAGTAAATTTAAATAATATTTATAATTCATTATGTAAAGTTTACGGAAGTGTTTCCCGATTTTTGTTTGGAAAAAAAAATGAATATCTGGTGCATCTAATACTTTCGAATAGACCTATTTTTTCAATAAATTGTGTGTCAGGTTATTTATTTTTAAACTACCACAGAACAAACCTTTGATTTTTGTGATTATCAAGGCTTAGTTATTTATTTTCAAACTACCACAGAACAAACCTTGGATTTTTGTGATTATCAAGGCTTAGTTATTTATTTTCAAACCACTACAGAACAAACCTTGGATTTTTATGATTATCAAAGCTTAGTTATTTATTTTCAAACTACCACAGAAGATATCATCCGGGGCTTGATTGCTAAGGCGGTTTTATGTCACGGCTCCCACAAAAAGTATGATTTAATGTGTATGTGATGTGATTTGATAATTTATTTTTGATCAGACGAATTTGTTATAGAAGTTGAAAACTTTTACAGTCGTAAGATGTCAAATTCAGCAAATAATACAAATAATACAAATGAAAATTTAGAGGTAAACCAAACCAATGACAAAAACAATATCGAGGGGTGCTCCGTTCACGGAGGGATCTTCGTACATACATACATACATACATACATATGGCGGACACCATCGAGACTTACTCTACTATATTGCAAAAACAAAACACCAAAAACAATTATGATGTTGAAGATGTAAAGCCAGTTTTCATATTAGAAACTGACTTGTTTGGCAACACTAAACCAAGCAGAGACCAGTTTCTAACACACATAGAACTGTACAAAACCATCGACGCTACAATTTGCCCAGCCAGTCATCTTAAAGGGTTGCAGCGTGTTCGAGGTCTATGGAGAATCTATTTTGATTCTGAGATCGATAGAGAATCCCTCCTTACATCTGGCATAACAATTCGGAATAAATATATCCAGGTTTACAGTAGAAACCCAAGGATAATTGTTAATGAAAGACCAACCTACCTGAAAATACGTGTTAAAAATGTGCCTTGTTCCGCCGAAGACGGACAGATTGAGCGAAGCTTGGAATATCACGGATGCGAGGTTATTAAAATGTACAGAGAACGATTGCGGGTAGATGGCCTGTTATCAAATTGCCAAACTGGCGATAGAATCGCAATGGTAGCTCCTCTGAGTAAAGCTTTACCGAGATCTGTCCTTATTGGTAAATACAGAGCAACAGTTATTCACCAAGGACAAGAAAATCACAATCAAGCTGAAATTTCATGCAATAAATGCCTACAGAAAGGTCACAAATTTTCGCAGTGTCCAAATGACTGGGTTTGTCTTCATTGTAACAAACAAGGACACAGACAAGCAGAGTGTAATTCACACCTAATTGAAAGTGACGACACAGAAGACGACAATTCAGATGAGGATAAATCGGAAACAGAAGACTCTGTGCAGACATCACAATCAATACTGCAACCAATTCCCAATGACAGTCAAACAGAATCACCTATAGCTCCACTCAGTAATGATCAAACTGACACTTTTACCAACAAAAGTGCAGACAACGACAATCATGACTCAGGATCGGAAGCTAAAACCACCAACACTCAAATAGATGGTTTTCAGAAAAAAAAGAAGAAAAAAAAACTGACTAATAATCAAAAGAAAACACAAGGAGATATAAGCCAATATTTTTAAGGTTCGAACCAAACTCCAAGAAATAAAACTGATAAGAGAAACACAACAACCCCTACAGAAGAGTATCAAGAACGTACAGGTCCTGCACAAAAGACATTTAAATCGTAGGGCCAGTACAATATGTAAATCCATTACAATGCAATTGTTTAATAATTAAAACAGTACAATGTTCAAATATAAATATATGTACATAGAATTTATTATTTTTATTTTAATAATTAAAAAAAACCAAAAAAATGATTGTGATGCAATGCAAGATTGCATACTTTCAAAAGATAATGACTATTTGAATGTCAAATATATGTTTATCATAAAAAATGTTTGTTTCAAACAATCACCTGTTAGTATGGTACGCTATAAATAGAACATTAGAATTTGAATGTATAATTGGTAAAAACCACATCATTGGTATTAAAATTGCAAGAAATATCTATATCCAACAATTTTTGCTCCATGTGAAAAAAAATCCATCAGCCATATATGCCACGTTTATAATCCAGAGTGGTAATATTTTTCACACTTGTTTGCAATGTATAGAAAAGGAAAATCCAAATCTATTTTTAGAATATGACACTGAATTTATAGCCATTCACGTTTTTTTAACATTCACAGGTAAATCCAACAATTGTACATTTGGAATATGGTATATCACAAAACCATCACTGAAATTGTTTAACTTTTCATCTGATAACATCTGGTGTTCAGACATACCACTTCAATTTGCTAATCCGAAATTGGGTCAGTGTCTGAGGAATGTCAAGGCCATATGCGGTCTGAAAATAGACAATGAAATAAAAATTAAACAATGTAGTTATCATACTATAAATGTTGAAATAATTATTTATAATACTATTGTAAACACTATTGACAATGTTATGTACAATGTGTATATTAATACTAACTGTATAACATGTTGTAAACAAATGATGGTTATATAAGAAAACTACTTTTTTTCAATCAGATATTTTTGGTAAACAATGAGTGAAACAATACATATATGTTCATTAAACTGTCAAGGTCTTGGCTCAAAAGATAAAAGACAAAGGCTTCATATGTGGATGAAGTATCAACATTGTAATATTTTATTTGTACAAGAGAGTCATTTTACTTCTACATTAGAGAAAAATTTTAAAAATGAATTCAAAGGTGATACATATCACAGTTATGGAAATTCACAATCAAGAGGGGTATCAATTTTTATTAGTGATCACACTGATTATCAATTAATTGATAAACACCAGGATGAGGAGGGGCGAATAATTTTGATTAACATAGAAATTTCAGAAAGTATATATACTCTAGTTAATATTTATGCACCAAATCTTCCTACAAATAGGAATGTTTTCTTCAAAAAAGTAAATGACATGATACAGAAAAACAGTTTAGGTATGGTCATAGTTGGGGGAGATATGAATGATACACTATCTAATATTGACAGCAAAAAAAACAACAGAAATAATAAAAGAAAACAAAAACCAGTCAATTATAGCTTAAAAGGGTTAATCAAAACACATAAATTGATAGATATTTGGAGAGTTATACATAGAAACAATATACAATTTACATGGAGACGGAAAAATAAGATAAATGAAGCTTCACACATAGACTACTTTCTTGTTTGTCCAGAAATAAGGTCACATATATATTCAACAGATATAAGACCTGCACTTATTTCACATACAGATCACCAAGCTATATCTTTAAAGGTAAAAGGGAGATCACAATCAAAAGGGAAAGGTTATTTTAAAATTAATAATAGTATCTTAGATAATATAGAGTATAAAAATATAATAAAAGGTCTTATTATGAAATATAAAAATAAAACAAAACTTACTGATAACATAGGCCATCAATGGGATCTGTTCAAAATTGAAGTTCGAGAACATACCGTTGCATACTGTAAAAGAAATGCAAATAAAAATAAAAGTGAAATACACATATTGGAAAATAAGATTAAAAAACTAAATGAAAATATAAACAGAAACTGTAAAGATGATGTCATTAAACATTTTCAAGAAGAATTAATTTATAATGAATGTAAACTAAGAAAAATTTATGAAATAAAAAGTAAAGGAGCTCAAATAAGGTCAAGGATTAAATGGGTAGAAGAAGGAGAGAAAAATACTAAAAATTTTTTGGGATTAGAAAAAGCCAGACAGACTAGAAAGACTATAACTGCTTTAAAAGATGATAAAGGAGTTATACATACAGAATCTTCTAAAATTTTACAAATAGAAAAAGATTTCTATCAAAATATTTATAATAGTACAAGTCCAAATGTAAAATCCATAGATAAATATATTAATGATATAAATATTGATCATAAATTAAATAAACAAGAAAGTGAGATAATGGAAGGTACCTTAACCATTGAAGAATGTACTAATTCATTATTCAAGATGAAACTTAACAAATCACCTGGAATTGATGGACTTAGTGTTGAGTTCTATAGGACTTTTTGGGATGATTTAAAAGAATTTGCTGTATCTACATTTAATTATTCGTATAAAAAAGGGGAGTTAACAAGTTCTCAAAAACTAGGAGTTATTTCTCTTATACATAAAAAGAATGATCCACTTTGCTTAAATAATTATAGACCCATAACTTTATTAAATATTGATACAAAATTAATTGCATATTCATTGGCTCAACGCATTAAAATTATACTACCAAATATTATACATAAAGATCAAAATGGCTATGTTCAAAATAGATATATAGGTTATAATATTAGACAAATCCAAGATATAATTGATTATGCAGAAAGACTTAACATAGAGGGGGCACTACTTTTTTTAGATTTCTCTAAAGCATTCGACTCTTTAGAATGGGATTTTATGTTTTCAGCTTTAAAAAAAAATTTGGATTTCAAAATTCTATGCTTAAATGGATTAAAACTTTATATACAGATATAAAAAGCTCAGTAATAAATAATGGATGGATATCTGAACCCATAAACATTCAACGCGGAATACGACAAGGATGTCCGTGCAGTGCATTAATTTTCGTCATTGCAGTAGAGATATTAGCCTGTAACATAAGGCAAGACCATAACATTAAAGGCTTTGAAATTAAGATAGATGGGAAAACACATTCATTAAAAATCAGCCAACTTGCAGACGATACAACACTTTTTCTAAAAACACAAAAAGACATTTCAAAAGTTTTAAATATGATTGAAATCTTTGGCACATTATCAGGGCTTAAATTAAACAGATCAAAAACAGAAGGCATATGGTTAGGAAAACACAAACATTGTAAAGAAAAATATGAATACATCAACTTTACGAACAAACCAGTAAAATGTTTAGGAGTTTTTTTTGGTTGTGATAAAAATGTTTGTCAAAAGCTCAATGCTGAAAAACAATTTGAAAAATCTGAGAAGATAATTAAAAATTGGGAGAAAAGAAATTTAACACTGTTGGGAAAAATAACAGTTATCAAATCACTGATTCTACCCAATATTACTTTTTTAGCATCTGTTTCCCACATAGAAAAAGAATATATTTATTGATAAATTTAAAAAACTTGTATTTCAATTCTTATGGAAAAGCAAAACAGAAAAGGTTAAACGTAATGTATTAAGCTATACATTGCTAGATGGTGGATTAAAAATGATTGACATAGATAAATACATAGAATCCTTAAAAATTGGGTGGATTAAAAGATTAATATATGGAGATTTTGCCAACTGGAAAGTAATACCATTATTTTATTTTAATAAATTTGGCAAGAACTTCCTTATCTTTCATATGAACATTGATGGTATTCACTCAATTCCTGGTTTAAATAAACTGCCAGAATTTTATTTGAATGTAGTAAAAGCATGGGTAAAAAACAAAAAAATAGAGCAACCAGAAAACTTTAGAACTATTCGACAACAAGTAATTTGGGGAAATCAATTTATCAAGATTAAAAAAAAAAGCCTTTTATTTCAAAACTGGATAAATAGCAAAATCATATATGTAAATGACATTATAGATGAAAATGGTAACATATTGGAGAAATATATTTTACAAAAACTCAATATTAAATGTAATTGGTTGTCAGAATTTTCTCAATTGAAGAAAGCTTTGCCAAAAGCATGGCTAAACATTTTAAGACAAGAAAATTCAAAGAAAACTCAAGTAAAAACAGATTATGTTTTATATATTAAGAGAAATTGTAATTATACAGAAACATTAGAAGATTTAGAAACAAAACAAATTTATAATATATTCATTCAGAATGAGATTAAAATTCCTGTTGGTTTTAACCGATGGAAAACAGTGTTAAATATTGAGTATATTAAGAGTTCAGCATGTAATATATTAAAATTTGTTCATCATTATTTGAAAGAAAATAAGTATAAAGTGTTTCGTTGGAAATTGTTACACTTTATTCTACCTTGTAAAACTTTATTAAAACAGTGGAATATCTGCAATACTTCAAATTGTAATTATTGCAATACCACTGAAGATTATGATCATATGTTTCTGAAATGTCATTTTCTTGATGACTTCTTCAGTAAAATTAATAATCTTTTTGGAAAACTGAATATTGATAATAATATTCTTTCATTGAAAAATCTAGTATTTGGTTATAAAATTAATGATGAACAATATTATGAAATAAATTATTTGATTACATTAATAATGTTTTGTATATATAAAGCTTACTACATGTCTGAACAGAAAACAGAAGCTATAAATGTGTATTCTGTATTTAAAGCAGAATTTATGTACAGTTACAAATTACAGGCAAAATGTATTAAGACTACACAATACAATTGTTTTCTACAAAAAACTGTCAAATTATTGAAATAATTTCTTTGTTTGAGAAATATATGATCTAGCAAAATAAATGAATGAATAAGTTAATCAAAGATATAAATTTTACAAATTACACATCAGGAACTGATGAAGTAATATAAATTTAACCGTTCACCGCCACATGTTACGAATAATAATGAGGCTATTTAAATCAATTTACCGTTACAAAAAGAAGATTTTAAAAAGAAACAAGTATTTACTCTTGATCTTCTTTACACTAATGATACATTTTGATTTAGACATACCTGTTAAAATGCTACATCACTTCTGTTTGTTTCTATTTTTAAAGTCATATAAACCGGTGTGACAATTTTGTTTCAAACCAGGAAGTTATTTGATAGGAAAACAACGCACACGTTAACGGAAAAAATATGGAAAATTTCCGGAAACTATACTCAAAAGTCATTTATTGCTAGATGATATATATAGTATTCTTTTCTATTAATATATATATAGGTAATCAAATAAGTCT
Organism: Mytilus edulis; assembly: GCF_963676685.1. Lineage (NCBI taxonomy): Eukaryota > Metazoa > Mollusca > Bivalvia > Mytilida > Mytilidae > Mytilus > Mytilus edulis. The sequence goes on along the minus strand of NC_092349.1, from coordinate 71,705,435 downwards.
CGCTGATATTTACTTGTTTATTATTTCACGCTGATAATTTTACAACTTAGCTGTTAGATTATAAGACTAATGTTGATTTAAGATATTAATGCTTACCTGAAAACAACCCTGGATTTCTGGTATTAACAAACAGGGACTCTTCACTTGTATGCTGGACTAGTGAGGTATATTGTTAACAGCAGAAAGTGCAATTTGTTGTTGAATAAAAATAAAAAAAGTTATTTATTTTCAAACTACCACAGAACAAACCTTGGATTTTTGTGATTATCAACTTGAAGGCTTAGTTATTTATTTTCAAACTACCACAGAACAAACCTTGGATTTTTGTGATTATATCAACTTGAAGGATAAGTTATTTATTTTCAAACTACCACAGAACAAACCTTGGATTTTTGTGATAATCAAGGCTTAGTTATTTATTTTCAAAATCCTCCTCCACCAGAATATCAAATAGTCGTCCCCTTAGTAGGACACTATAAGGACAACTAGCTGGATACATAATAAAAACACACGGACAATTACAGTAAGGGTACGACCTTCTGTTATTCTAAGGATTGGAATAGGGCAGGGGGATCAGGGGCGTAGCTACCCGGAGGCACGACAGCACGTGCATCCACGTCGTTTTCACAAAAAAAAAAAAAAAAAAAAAAAAGCAGAAGAGAGAGAGATGAGTTGGTCAATCGGAATCGGAGACTGTTGGTGTCTTTTCCGTCTATCCCGGATATTAGTTTGACAACCTAGTTACAAGTGTTGATGAAGGGAAAACGGTACTATTTATTCTGCCATAGGCGACAATGTTAACATTTTCTAAATTTACCACTTTTTAAGATAAAAACCTGGATAAAACAGTTATATGTTGTGTTAGTACTTTATTACTCTGTTTTAAAAATTAAAGCCAAATAGTATCATGACCAACTTCCAACGGAGCTTGTTTATGTTATCCATGCCCACCGTCATTTTGCACCAAATTTATGAAATTTTGCAAGTCTTTTCGAATAATTCTCTAGAAAATATTTCAATAGGTTTTAAAATTTATATTGTAAATATACACACTGCAGTTATTCATAGATAAATAAAAAATATATTGTACCCTTACATCCAATCACAGCGCTCCTAATTTGACTTCCTTCACCTGCCTTGGGTACACAAAAGGCCAACCTAATGCTGGGAAAATTAAATACTACCGTTTTCCCTATACTGTGACATAAAGATATAAAGAATTCTTATGACATTATTAATGCAATACTGGGCTATTGTGAAAACCTTGGCTATAATAAATACTTGTATGTCCCCAGTACTTAAAGAAACATAGATCATGTTATGTCCCCACCCCTACATGCTGGTTTACCTCATTCTCTACTTCTTTCACAAAAGCCTTAATAAACAACCTGTATCCAATCATATCTTATCTTATGTAAAAAGAATGATAAATAGTTCCATTTAAACAGATAAAATGAACAGTTCCATTCAATTTGTATTCATTTTATCAAAAATTTACAAGAAATGCACAAATTCAAGATTTTTCATACTAATCTCCATTCCATGCTTTAGTATATGCCATATTGTGGTTAAAAATTTTAGAGCTTGTTATAAAATCTATTATTCTGTCTTGAGATGATGAAAACAAAGATATTAGACACTTTAAACATTAAATATGCAAACTACTCAGCTGTAAAGTTGCCTTTGTTGCCTGTATTAATCAATGAAAAAGCTGAATTATGTCCCTTGGGAGTATTAATTTCCAACAAAAGTCCTTTCAAACAGTAGGAAATGAAAAATTATTTATGTCTGATAGAATAAAAGAAAGAAACTACAAAATGAAGCACTTTTGAAATATTTGCTGCATGCATTATCAAGAATGTGAACAATTCTTTACACAGGAGAGTATAAATTCTATGTAAATTTAGCCTCAAGTGGGCCTCTTTTTTTTCTTAGATGAACAATTCTAACACTTAAAATGCTTTCAATGTGACCAAATATTGCCTAATTCCATAAACAGTACAAACTAAACCAGACAATTTCCCATTTTAATAGATTATGTTTACAGAAATACCCAAGTTATACATTTAGGGAATTACGCAGCAAAAAAGGCAAACATTTCAGTAAAAAATATTTGTCGCGACTTGAATTCTGGTGTTTCCAATTGAAAAAATCATTGCGAAAGGTGAAATCAAATACAAAAGAACTATGATATGGTGCATTTTACACAATATAGTTAATATTGACATCCTAGAATAAAGTTTTATATCATTACCAATCAATTTGACCTATCATGATGACTCAGCACTTTTCTCAACACAGTATTGTACTCAGTGAAAAATTTCTATTCTTTGTGATAAAAATCAAATGTACTAATCAAAAGCTTCAAAATAGTATAAAAGAATTGAAGTTTGAGTGACTTTGATTTCCCTTGCTATCTTCAGTATAGGGAAAACGGTACTATTTATTCTGCCATAGGCGACAATGTTAACATTTTCTAAATTTACCACTTTTTAAGATAAAAACCTGGATAAAACAGTTATATGTTGTGTTAGTACTTTATTACTCTGTTTTAAAAATTAAAGCCAAATAGTATCATGACCAACTTCCAACGGAGCTTGTTTATGTTATCCATGCCCACCGTCATTTTGCACCAAATTTATGAAATTTTGCAAGTCTTTTCGAATAATTCTCTAGAAAATATTTCAATAGGTTTTAAAATTTATATTGTAAATATACACACTGCAGTTATTCATAGATAAATAAAAAATATATTGTACCCTTACATCCAATCACAGCGCTCCTAATTTGACTTCCTTCACCTGCCTTGGGTACACAAAAGGCCAACCTAATGCTGGGAAAATTAAATACTACCGTTTTCCCTATACTGTGACATAAAGATATAAAGAATTCTTATGACATTATTAATGCAATACTGGGCTATTGTGAAAACCTTGGCTATAATAAATACTTGTATGTCCCCAGTACTTAAAGAAACATAGATCATGTTATGTCCCCACCCCTACATGCTGGTTTACCTCATTCTCTACTTCTTTCACAAAAGCCTTAATAAACAACCTGTATCCAATCATATCTTATCTTATGTAAAAAGAATGATAAATAGTTCCATTTAAACAGATAAAATGAACAGTTCCATTCAATTTGTATTCATTTTATCAAAAATTTACAAGAAATGCACAAATTCAAGATTTTTCATACTAATCTCCATTCCATGCTTTAGTATATGCCATATTGTGGTTAAAAATTTTAGAGCTTGTTATAAAATCTATTATTCTGTCTTGAGATGATGAAAACAAAGATATTAGACACTTTAAACATTAAATATGCAAACTACTCAGCTGTAAAGTTGCCTTTGTTGCCTGTATTAATCAATGAAAAAGCTGAATTATGTCCCTTGGGAGTATTAATTTCCAACAAAAGTCCTTTCAAACAGTAGGAAATGAAAAATTATTTATGTCTGATAGAATAAAAGAAAGAAACTACAAAATGAAGCACTTTTGAAATATTTGCTGCATGCATTATCAAGAATGTGAACAATTCTTTACACAGGAGAGTATAAATTCTATGTAAATTTAGCCTCAAGTGGGCCTCTTTTTTTTCTTAGATGAACAATTCTAACACTTAAAATGCTTTCAATGTGACCAAATATTGCCTAATTCCATAAACAGTACAAACTAAACCAGACAATTTCCCATTTTAATAGATTATGTTTACAGAAATACCCAAGTTATACATTTAGGGAATTACGCAGCAAAAAAGGCAAACATTTCAGTAAAAAATATTTGTCGCGACTTGAATTCTGGTGTTTCCAATTGAAAAAATCATTGCGAAAGGTGAAATCAAATACAAAAGAACTATGATATGGTGCATTTTACACAATATAGTTAATATTGACATCCTAGAATAAAGTTTTATATCATTACCAATCAATTTGACCTATCATGATGACTCAGCACTTTTCTCAACACAGTATTGTACTCAGTGAAAAATTTCTATTCTTTGTGATAAAAATCAAATGTACTAATCAAAAGCTTCAAAATAGTATAAAAGAATTGAAGTTTGAGTGACTTTGATTTCCCTTGCTATCTTCAGTATACTGTGACATAAAGATATAAAGAATTCTTATGACATTATTAATGCAATACTGGGCTATTGTGAAAACCTTGGCTATAATAAATACTTGTATGTCCCCAGTACTTAAAGAAACATAGATCATGTTATGTCCCCACCCCTACATGCTGGTTTACCTCATTCTCTACTTCTTTCACAAAAGCCTTAATAAACAACCTGTATCCAATCATATCTTATCTTATGTAAAAAGAATGATAAATAGTTCCATTTAAACAGATAAAATGAACAGTTCCATTCAATTTGTATTCATTTTATCAAAAATTTACAAGAAATGCACAAATTCAAGATTTTTCATACTAATCTCCATTCCATGCTTTAGTATATGCCATATTGTGGTTAAAAATTTTAGAGCTTGTTATAAAATCTATTATTCTGTCTTGAGATGATGAAAACAAAGATATTAGACACTTTAAACATTAAATATGCAAACTACTCAGCTGTAAAGTTGCCTTTGTTGCCTGTATTAATCAATGAAAAAGCTGAATTATGTCCCTTGGGAGTATTAATTTCCAACAAAAGTCCTTTCAAACAGTAGGAAATGAAAAATTATTTATGTCTGATAGAATAAAAGAAAGAAACTACAAAATGAAGCACTTTTGAAATATTTGCTGCATGCATTATCAAGAATGTGAACAATTCTTTACACAGGAGAGTATAAATTCTATGTAAATTTAGCCTCAAGTGGGCCTCTTTTTTTTCTTAGATGAACAATTCTAACACTTAAAATGCTTTCAATGTGACCAAATATTGCCTAATTCCATAAACAGTACAAACTAAACCAGACAATTTCCCATTTTAATAGATTATGTTTACAGAAATACCCAAGTTATACATTTAGGGAATTACGCAGCAAAAAAGGCAAACATTTCAGTAAAAAATATTTGTCGCGACTTGAATTCTGGTGTTTCCAATTGAAAAAATCATTGCGAAAGGTGAAATCAAATACAAAAGAACTATGATATGGTGCATTTTACACAATATAGTTAATATTGACATCCTAGAATAAAGTTTTATATCATTACCAATCAATTTGACCTATCATGATGACTCAGCACTTTTCTCAACACAGTATTGTACTCAGTGAAAAATTTCTATTCTTTGTGATAAAAATCAAATGTACTAATCAAAAGCTTCAAAATAGTATAAAAGAATTGAAGTTTGAGTGACTTTGATTTCCCTTGCTATCTTCAGTATACTGTGACATAAAGATATAAAGAATTCTTATGACATTATTAATGCAATACTGGGCTATTGTGAAAACCTTGGCTATAATAAATACTTGTATGTCCCCAGTACTTAAAGAAACATAGATCATGTTATGTCCCCACCCCTACATGCTGGTTTACCTCATTCTCTACTTCTTTCACAAAAGCCTTAATAAACAACCTGTATCCAATCATATCTTATCTTATGTAAAAAGAATGATAAATAGTTCCATTTAAACAGATAAAATGAACAGTTCCATTCAATTTGTATTCATTTTATCAAAAATTTACAAGAAATGCACAAATTCAAGATTTTTCATACTAATCTCCATTCCATGCTTTAGTATATGCCATATTGTGGTTAAAAATTTTAGAGCTTGTTATAAAATCTATTATTCTGTCTTGAGATGATGAAAACAAAGATATTAGACACTTTAAACATTAAATATGCAAACTACTCAGCTGTAAAGTTGCCTTTGTTGCCTGTATTAATCAATGAAAAAGCTGAATTATGTCCCTTGGGAGTATTAATTTCCAACAAAAGTCCTTTCAAACAGTAGGAAATGAAAAATTATTTATGTCTGATAGAATAAAAGAAAGAAACTACAAAATGAAGCACTTTTGAAATATTTGCTGCATGCATTATCAAGAATGTGAACAATTCTTTACACAGGAGAGTATAAATTCTATGTAAATTTAGCCTCAAGTGGGCCTCTTTTTTTTCTTAGATGAACAATTCTAACACTTAAAATGCTTTCAATGTGACCAAATATTGCCTAATTCCATAAACAGTACAAACTAAACCAGACAATTTCCCATTTTAATAGATTATGTTTACAGAAATACCCAAGTTATACATTTAGGGAATTACGCAGCAAAAAAGGCAAACATTTCAGTAAAAAATATTTGTCGCGACTTGAATTCTGGTGTTTCCAATTGAAAAAATCATTGCGAAAGGTGAAATCAAATACAAAAGAACTATGATATGGTGCATTTTACACAATATAGTTAATATTGACATCCTAGAATAAAGTTTTATATCATTACCAATCAATTTGACCTATCATGATGACTCAGCACTTTTCTCAACACAGTATTGTACTCAGTGAAAAATTTCTATTCTTTGTGATAAAAATCAAATGTACTAATCAAAAGCTTCAAAATAGTATAAAAGAATTGAAGTTTGAGTGACTTTGATTTCCCTTGCTATCTTCAGTATACTGTGACATAAAGATATAAAGAATTCTTATGACATTATTAATGCAATACTGGGCTATTGTGAAAACCTTGGCTATAATAAATACTTGTATGTCCCCAGTACTTAAAGAAACATAGATCATGTTATGTCCCCACCCCTACATGCTGGTTTACCTCATTCTCTACTTCTTTCACAAAAGCCTTAATAAACAACCTGTATCCAATCATATCTTATCTTATGTAAAAAGAATGATAAATAGTTCCATTTAAACAGATAAAATGAACAGTTCCATTCAATTTGTATTCATTTTATCAAAAATTTACAAGAAATGCACAAATTCAAGATTTTTCATACTAATCTCCATTCCATGCTTTAGTATATGCCATATTGTGGTTAAAAATTTTAGAGCTTGTTATAAAATCTATTATTCTGTCTTGAGATGATGAAAACAAAGATATTAGACACTTTAAACATTAAATATGCAAACTACTCAGCTGTAAAGTTGCCTTTGTTGCCTGTATTAATCAATGAAAAAGCTGAATTATGTCCCTTGGGAGTATTAATTTCCAACAAAAGTCCTTTCAAACAGTAGGAAATGAAAAATTATTTATGTCTGATAGAATAAAAGAAAGAAACTACAAAATGAAGCACTTTTGAAATATTTGCTGCATGCATTATCAAGAATGTGAACAATTCTTTACACAGGAGAGTATAAATTCTATGTAAATTTAGCCTCAAGTGGGCCTCTTTTTTTTCTTAGATGAACAATTCTAACACTTAAAATGCTTTCAATGTGACCAAATATTGCCTAATTCCATAAACAGTACAAACTAAACCAGACAATTTCCCATTTTAATAGATTATGTTTACAGAAATACCCAAGTTATACATTTAGGGAATTACGCAGCAAAAAAGGCAAACATTTCAGTAAAAAATATTTGTCGCGACTTGAATTCTGGTGTTTCCAATTGAAAAAATCATTGCGAAAGGTGAAATCAAATACAAAAGAACTATGATATGGTGCATTTTACACAATATAGTTAATATTGACATCCTAGAATAAAGTTTTATATCATTACCAATCAATTTGACCTATCATGATGACTCAGCACTTTTCTCAACACAGTATTGTACTCAGTGAAAAATTTCTATTCTTTGTGATAAAAATCAAATGTACTAATCAAAAGCTTCAAAATAGTATAAAAGAATTGAAGTTTGAGTGACTTTGATTTCCCTTGCTATCTTCAGTATACTGTGACATAAAGATATAAAGAATTCTTATGACATTATTAATGCAATACTGGGCTATTGTGAAAACCTTGGCTATAATAAATACTTGTATGTCCCCAGTACTTAAAGAAACATAGATCATGTTATGTCCCCACCCCTACATGCTGGTTTACCTCATTCTCTACTTCTTTCACAAAAGCCTTAATAAACAACCTGTATCCAATCATATCTTATCTTATGTAAAAAGAATGATAAATAGTTCCATTTAAACAGATAAAATGAACAGTTCCATTCAATTTGTATTCATTTTATCAAAAATTTACAAGAAATGCACAAATTCAAGATTTTTCATACTAATCTCCATTCCATGCTTTAGTATATGCCATATTGTGGTTAAAATTTTAGAGCTTGTTATAAAATCTATTATTCTGTCTTGAGATGATGAAAACAAAGATATTAGACACTTTAAACATTAAATATGCAAACTACTCAGCTGTAAAGTTGCCTTTGTTGCCTGTATTAATCAATGAAAAAGCTGAATTATGTCCCTTGGGAGTATTAATTTCCAACAAAAGTCCTTTCAAACAGTAGGAAATGAAAAATTATTTATGTCTGATAGAATAAAAGAAAGAAACTACAAAATGAAGCACTTTTGAAATATTTGCTGCATGCATTATCAAGAATGTGAACAATTCTTTACACAGGAGAGTATAAATTCTATGTAAATTTAGCCTCAAGTGGGCCTCTTTTTTTTCTTAGATGAACAATTCTAACACTTAAAATGCTTTCAATGTGACCAAATATTGCCTAATTCCATAAACAGTACAAACTAAACCAGACAATTTCCCATTTTAATAGATTATGTTTACAGAAATACCCAAGTTATACATTTAGGGAATTACGCAGCAAAAAAGGCAAACATTTCAGTAAAAAATATTTGTCGCGACTTGAATTCTGGTGTTTCCAATTGAAAAAATCATTGCGAAAGGTGAAATCAAATACAAAAGAACTATGATATGGTGCATTTTACACAATATAGTTAATATTGACATCCTAGAATAAAGTTTTATATCATTACCAATCAATTTGACCTATCATGATGACTCAGCACTTTTCTCAACACAGTATTGTACTCAGTGA